>NC_086329.1:41771954-42392579 GCF_036172605.1 Pelobates fuscus | reverse complement strand
TTTGGAAGATATGGTTTAATGCAGATTCCGCAGAACATATACAGGCTATATGAAAAATAATTACTGTTAAATGTGTCCCCTGTTCTGTAGTTTAAAACTACTGAACGATGTCTTTGTGCACCAAATACCGGCAAAATGGCACCATGTAGAAAAGGCAAAACCGTGTCTGTGAGTTTAAATGGCCGCCATCCATTGTTCTCACCATGTGCCTCTGATACATGAAATGGTGGCCACCCAGTAACTCCATTTTTTGTCTGGTAGTCTATCCAGCCGAACCAACAGTTGAAACACCTGGGGAACAGTGCAACAAACAAAGAGAATCATAAAAACTATGGACAATAATCATATTTGTGCACAATCTCCAGTTTTGTTGATACCGGAGAAACTGACGGAAGCCAAGCACAGAGAGATGGACACAGGTTTCTTCAGGAAGGAAGAGATTCTTTATTGGATCACCGATCGGGACTCAGAGGGACTAGCGTCACCAAAATACAGCAAAGTCTGAGCCCCGGACAATAGTGCAGGCTCCTTATATAGGCATATAACTCCTCCCATATTAAGCTCCACCCGCACATTCTCTTAACCAATCAACCCAAATAAGAATTAACTTCCTGTTTGACCGCATGGCTTGACCAGCACAATGGAGGAGGGGGAATACTATATCCTGTATTCTTGCACATGCTCCGTACACTACTGATCGTATCTTGCCTCGTGCAACCAACTGATCGATACGTCAGCATATGCACGTACACATGCCACGTGGTAATCTCGGCCTACTAAATTTATTTTTACCGAGATTCCACCACATTCCCCCCTTTGATGCCTCTTGATATTTTACAATTACTTGAGGCATCACATAACCTTAGTTTTGCTTACACCGCAAGTTACCTTGAACCAGACCAGACTTATCTTATGATGTGAATCTTCAACATTCATCTTCTTGCATTGGTTCTCCCTGATCTAGAGCCTTATATTTATATATCGCCATTATCTGTGCAGCAGCCTTCCTCTCTGCTATACTTCCTATCAGGCTTTGCACAGACCTAACTACTAGGGGTATAAGACACGGTAGGAGTAGACACAACAGTAAAATCAGTAGGATTCCACCTACCACTGCCTTAAGCCCTCCAAACCACTCATACCAGCTACCAAACCAACTACTTGGATTATACCCTTTCCATACCTGAGTAGGCACATGCGCTAGTTTAACCATATGGCTAGTAAGCTCAGCTATTGCTTGCCCTTCGTCATCTATTTGAAGACAGCAATTGCTTAGGTTAAACTTCCCACATACACCTCCCTCTACTGCCAAAAGGTAATCCAAGGCTAATCTATTTTGGTAGACTGCTGTCCTCATCCTGGTGTTATGCTTCGCTAGAAGATTGAGCGCTTGTGATGTTTCATTAGTGATAATTTCAACCACCGCCTGTAATCTTATAATGCGGTTGAGCATATAAATAGGGGTTCTATAACCAAAGGTACCATCTTCAGCCCACGTGGCTGGCCCATAATAATCTATGATACGCTGGGGAGGCCATTCATTATCTTCCCAGGTGCCTATCTCTATGGGTCCCCTTTTCTTCCTATGATTCACATCATACACTTTAACACCTAAAGTCTCACCTGTTTCAATCGGTAACAAGAAGAAGGATGGTTTGAGCATACCCAACACACATGCCCCTTCCCAGTCCTGTGGCAACTCCGAATAGGCCTTCTTACCACAGATCCAGTACAAATTTGCTGGGGCTCTCCAGGTAGATGTGATGGATAAATCAAACCACACATCCTTTAAATTGGCGTATCTAGCAAACGGGTTTGATGGTTCTGAGACATTTGAAGCCGACCACCAAGTTGTATTCTTTGTATCATCATCATAAGCTTTTTGCCCTAGACAAGTTAATTCTCCTACAGAAGTATTATACATTATTCCTTTCCTTGCTATGCAAACATAACCTATGATGGAGGTCTTTAATCTCCACTCAGATTTACCTCTAACACTCATATGATAATCGGCTTGTGTAGATATTAGTTGGTCAACTGCCTCAGAACCGGACATTACCTCCTTTGCTTCCCAAGGCCATTGGTCTCCCATGTTAGTACCTCCACACACATAGCAGTTGGTAACATTAAGACTACCGGCAATACTTTCAGCTAGGTCTATGAACAGGTTTTTAGCGTTATGGGGGATCTTATTATCTATACTCATCTCTTCATAAAAGGAATGATATACTTGATGAGTCTGGGAGGATACCGTATCAGTCTCTATCCCTATAAACAATAATGTCCCAGGATCTAAACCCGTCCCGTATATCTGAAACCCAAATAAATTTCCATATTTGTCTAGGAACTTGTCGGGGTTATTAATGAGTATATGGACTGGGTTGCATTCCATAGACTTACAATAAGGGCTAGTCGGCAACTTAGTCACTATCATGTCTTTATCTACTGTCTGTCCCCAAGTCGCCCACCCCACACAAGACCAATATGGGCAAAAGTTATAGTCTTTATTTGGGCATCTAGGACTTACATATTTATTTTTACTACTGGGACAAATATATTTATCATTAGACCCATACGTCCTCTCCCATCTAAGATCCCCACATACATTCCACGGCTTTCTACCACTCGATATCGCTTTACACGCATCAAATAGCAGAACACCCGAAGAATGTACGGATTCTAACACCGTCTTATTAATTAGAGTCCCCTGAGGATCTCCATTCCTGAGAGTCAACCAAATTGTACGAGGTTGATACTCTGGACTGAAGCACTTAGGTTCTCCTACTCCTAAATGGCACACACTATAGTCTATATTTAGGTATCTACATCTTGATACCTCTCCTTTACATTCGTATTGTGAATGCCAAATTAGGGTTTGGGAAATATGGTTACCTGTTCTCGTAGTCTTAATGCATACCTCACAGCTAGGAGTGTCGGTACCTCTACCTTCCTGAATATAAAAACACATGTAAATAAACACAATCAAAAGCACATCTTTCGCCGTCATCCTCAGTCTTCGTCCGTGCGATGGAACCTCAGCTTCCAGGATGTGAGGGCTGCAGGGAATGGAGTTCTGCTCGTCTTCACAGGTGTCCCTTCGAGACTTTCCTGGCTTATACACTATGTGTTGGTAAGAGGACAGGCTTTATTATGGCCTTCTCACTCACACCTGTAACAATAAAATTTGTAATCCACAATAATTCCTCGTTACTCCGACTGAGTAGTGCGTTTCAACCGGATCTTGCAGGGATTCTCTGGATCTGCTGTAACTTGCCAAGAATCAACTGCTGCTGGCTTAACCCTGGAGTGATGTATCCACGGAGTCACTTCGGCTACTTTTATCGCTGTAGGGGTAGACAAAAGAACAACATAAGGACCTCTCCACTTGGGCCCTAACGGTACATTATTCCACTCTTTAATCCACACTTGGTCTCCTGGATGATAACTATGAACAGGGGGATAAATATTCACAGGTAATCTATCTTGTACCCATTTCTGTACCTCCTCCATAGTCTTACCCAACTCTACAACCTGCTGCCGAGTAATTCCTTCTCCCAACTGACTCAAATCCCCCCTTAAGTTACCAAGTACGGGAGGTGGTCGCCCATACATAATTTCAAAAGGAGAGAGGCCCATCCTTCTGGTAGGGGTACTGCGGATTCGCAATAGAGCTATAGGTAAGAGAACGTTCCACTTAAGTTGGGTTTCCTGACACATTTTAGCCAACTGGTTCTTGATAGTTCTATTCATTCTCTCTACCTTACCAGAACTCTGGGGTCTATATGCAGTATGAAGCCTCCACTTTATACCAAGCATATGAGTCAGTTGTTGTAGGCACTGGTGAACAAAAGCTGGACCATTGTCCGATCCTATAGAACAGGGTAGTCCATATCGGGGTATTATTTCTCGTAGCAGGAATCTCACAACTTCTCCTGCTTTCTCTGTACGAGTAGGACATGCTTCTACCCAGCCTGAATAGGTGCACACAATTACCAACAGGTAACGATGTCCACCCGATTTAGGCATCACTGTAAAGTCTATTTGTAGATCGGACATGGGGAGTCCCCCCATAAACTGGACTCCTGGTGGCTTTACTGGTCCTTGTCTTGCATTATTCTTAGCACACGTTACACATCTGCGTACAATGGCCTGAGTCAAGTTGGACAATCTTGGTATGTAGAAATGTTTCCTGAGAGATTCTTCAGTACTGTCTCTCCCAGAATGTGTCCCGTTGTGATAATTTTGGACAATTTCTATCGCTAGTGATGCTGGTATGACTATTCTTCCATCTTCTAGCTGATACCACTTGTTCTCCAGATACTTTCCCGGTTCAGTCTTTAACCACTCCTCTTCTTGAGCTGTATAAACTGGAGTCCATTGGGACAATGGAGTTGGTATAAGAGCAGCTATATGCCCCACATACTCCTGTCTTCCTGATTCAGCAGCACGCTTAGCTGCACTATCTGCCATCCGATTTCCTTTGGTTACATCACCATCTCCTCTCAGATGCACTCGACAATGAATAATACCGACTTCTTTCGGCTCCCACACTGCTTCCAATAGTTGTAGGATTTCAGCTGCGTACTTGATTTCTTTGCCTTCTGAATTCAGTAGTCCTCTTTCTTTATACAAAGCTCCGTGGGCATGAGTGGTTAAAAACGCATACTTAGAGTCCGTATAGATATTCACTCTTAAACCTTCAGCCAATTGTAACGCTCGTGTTAGTGCTATTAATTCTGCCTTTTGTGCTGATGTTCCTTTCGCCAGTGGCCGAGCTTCTATCACCTTGTCTATTGTTGTTACTGCATATCCTGCATAGCGGATCCCTTCTTTCACATAACTACTGCCGTCGGTATAATATTGAACATCGGGGTGCTGGATGGGAAAATCACGAAGATCTGGTCTACTTGAGAATACTTCATCCATTACTTCCAAACAATCATGTTGACTTTCAGTAGGTTGTGGCAAAAGGGTAGCTGGATTTAAGGTGTTTACAGTCTCTAAATGCACTCTTGGGTTTTCACACAACATTGCTTGATACTTGGTCATACGGCTATTACTAAACCAATGATTTCCTTTGTAATCCAACAACGTCTGTACTGCATGTGGGACTCGTACATAAAGTTCTTGACCCAGAGTGAGTTTATCGGCTTCAGCTACTAGCAGGGCGGCTGCAGCTACGGCTCTTAGACAAGGTGGAAGTCCGCTGGCCACTGCATCCAGTTGCTTAGACATGTAGGCAACAGGTCTTTGCCATGATCCCAAGTACTGTGTCAATACTCCCACAGCCATTCTTCTTTGCTCGTGTACATATAAGTAGAATGGTCGTGTGTGATCAGGTAGACTTAATGCTGGGGCACTCATCAAAGCCTTCTTCACATCTTCAAATGCCGTTTGCTGTTCTTGGGTCCATAAGAAGGGGTCGTGCTCTGTACCTTTGATGGCTGCGTACAGAGGTTTTGCTAGTATCGCATAGCTGGGAATCCATATCCTACAGAAGCCTGCTGCCCCCAAGAATTCTCGCACTTGTCTTCTATTCTTGGGTATTGGTATTTGGCAGACAGCTTCTTTTCTCTCTGGCCCCATAATCCTTTGACCTTCAGAGATATGGAATCCCAGATACTTGACAGTTGGCAAACACAACTGAGCCTTCTTTCTAGACACCTTGTATCCTGCCTTCCAGAGAATGTGCAGTAGATCATGCGTTGCTTGCTGACAGATTTCTTTTGTAACTGCTGCTATCAACAAGTCATCTACGTATTGTAACAAGACACACTCTCCTGGGATGGACTCGAAATCCAGTAGATCTTGACTTAGGGCTGAACCAAATAGGGTAGGTGAATTTTTAAACCCTTGGGGCAGTCTTGTCCAAGTCATTTGGCGTTTTGAGCCCGTTACAGCGTTCTCCCATTGGAAAGCGAAAATACATTGACTTTCTGCGGCAATTCGGAGGCAAAAGAAGGCATCTTTGAGATCTAAGACTGTGAAGTAAGTAGCCCCGCCCGGAATTAAAGCAAGCAGGTTATATGGATTGGGTACAACTGGATGTATGCTAACAACCGCATCATTGACTGCTCTTAAGTCCTGCACAGGTCGATACTCATCTGTACCGGGCTTTTGAACAGGCAGCAATGGGGTGTTCCAGGGGGAAGTACAGAATTTTAGGATACCATACCGTATGAACTTATCCAGATAGGATTGGATGTTCTTCTTAGCCTTCTGTGGGATGTGGTATTGTCTTAGGCTCACTGGATAAACCCCAAGTTTCAGTTCAATTTTTATAGGTGGAATATTGCGGGCCAGTCCTGGTGGGTTGTTCTCTGCCCAAACTCCTGGTATGTTAAATAATGTCTCATCACTCCTAGGGTTTTGGCTAGTCAACACTGTATAAAGTCGCCACTCTTCTTCCTTTGGTACGGATAAAGTCATGATACCTGAAGGTCCATTAAACTTTAAAGATGTTGTTCCATTTGGTAGGAACGTAATCTGCGCTTGTAACTTGGATAGCATATCACGTCCCAGCAATTGGACTGGACATTCAGGCATATAAAGGAATTGGTGTTTTACTACGTGGCCTCCCAATGTACAGAGTCGACTTTTAAGAACCGGTCTTTCAGCACTTCTTCCAGTTGCTCCTATCACAGTAATAGTCCTTCCAGATGGAGGAGCAACTAGATTAGTCACCACTGAATGTTCAGCACCAGTGTCGATCATGAACGCACTCCTTTTTCCCCCTATTGATACATCGACCATAGGCTCCGCTCGACCAAGGGGGATGGAGCCCGGTCGGTATCAATAGTCCTCCATGACCGTGTCAGCCAATCCTACGAAGTCCCTACCTTCTCTATCGCGGGACCTTTGCGCTGCTGGAATATACCTGTCTTCCCTAACACTTCCTCTGTTCCCATTACTCCCTCTATAACCATTACTCCCTCCGGGGCCTCCTCTACCTCTCGCTCTGCCTCTAAAATTTCCATAACCTGTCCTAGGTCTGTCTCTCTCAGACTGTTCCCTTCGCGGGCACTCATTTCTCCAATGCCCTTCTTCCCTACAGTAAGCGCACTGATTTTTACTTAGAGGTTCCTCATTCCATCTACTATCGCCTCTATCTGGGCCCCGTCTATCTACGCCTGCGATCGCTACCGCTAGCATATCAGCCTTTTTACGCATCTTGCGCTCTTCCTCTTTCTTATTTTCTGTATCCCTGTTCATATAGACCTTATTTGCTACCTCCATTAGTTGGGTGATTGACATACCTGCAAACCCTTCTAACTTTTGTAGCTTGCGCTTAATATCTCCGTATGCTTGGCTGACAAAGGCGGAGTTAACCATTCGGGAATTGTCTGCGTCTTCCGGATTAAAGGGGGTATACAAGCGGTATGCCTCCAATAATCGGTCATAAAAGACACTGGGCGCTTCATCGCTTTTCTGGATCACCTCAACTGTCTTCGACATGTTAATGGCTTTCTTTCCTCCTGCTTTCATGCCAGCAATTATAGCGTCTCTATAGGCTCTGAGTTGAACCATATCAGCACCATTTACGTTCCAATCGGGATCAGTGTTGGGATAATGTGTTGCGGCCCATGCTGCTGGATTAGCTTGGTTCAAAGCACGGGCTCTATCTTCTAATGCTTTAATGGCTGCTTGATTTATTCTTGTCCTTTCCTCATTGTTAAATAAAGTCATTAATAACTGCTGGCAATCAGCCCATGTCGGATTATGCGTCTGTACTATTGAGGTGAACAGATCAGTCATGGCTTGTGGTTTCTCAGTATACGAGGAATTATGGGTCTTCCAGTTTAAAAGGTCAGTAGTGGTAAATGGGACATATACGAAGACTGGGTCAGCGTGTGCCATTTGACCTGTGGCATCGATATAAGCTGACCCGGGATTCAGACAAAGAGGCATCTGATAGTGCTTTAATTGTTGGGCACCAGTCAACTGTCGGGTTTGGATGGGGCTACGTAGAGAGGCGTCAGTCATAGGTTCCGGTCGGGGAGAGATAGGGTATGGGGATGTGGGAGGTTGGTTTTGGGAAAAGGTCGTAAATAAAACACTTCGAGCCGAGCTAGATGAAGCTTGACCGGAAGTCTGAAGTGGCGCCAAATCAGGATATTCGTTTTTAATGGGGGTGGGTTCTGGTTCCGGAAGGGGAGATTTAGTACGAGGGGGGGTGGATCCTGTACTGGAGGAGGAAGCGGAAGTGGATGAGGGTAATGAGGGGAGGGGTGCAGGGCTTCCTGCGTTTGCGTCACTTCTTCTTAACGGAAAGTAAGGGGGCGGCAAAGGGATCTCGGACTAAGGGGGCGTGTCCAAAATGGGCCTAACACCAGTCCTAGTGGACGAACAAGTCCTAGCTACCATGAGGCGACACTGCTCCTCGTGGCATGTCCGGAGCCATTTTGGCGAGTCATTTACGGCCTGTCTCCAACAGTCAATATAAGGAAACTGGCCGTAAAGTTCAGGCCTACCTGATACAGCCACGTGTAAGCGCTGTACCAGAGTTGGATCCAAACTGCCACGTGGCGGCCATGCCGCAACCAAAGTAGGCCACTCCCTAGTACACAAAGTGACCAAACGTACAGGAGACATCTTTACCCCAAAATCACAAATTTTAAATCCCTTTTTAAAATTCTTCACCATACATCCTAAGGGATCCGGAATCGTTGACTGCGACGCACCCATAC
The DNA here is from genome assembly GCF_036172605.1 of Pelobates fuscus. Taxonomy (NCBI): domain Eukaryota; kingdom Metazoa; phylum Chordata; class Amphibia; order Anura; family Pelobatidae; genus Pelobates; species Pelobates fuscus. The sequence continues at coordinate 42,383,892 of NC_086329.1, read as the reverse complement.
TTAACAATGGAACGTCGTCGACAACGAATACTATACACGCGTACTATTCAACAGTCACACCCGTTTCCTCCGGCAACAGCGCCACGTGGTACGGTTACCAAGTGAAACGTACACAATAACAATAAACACTCAGGGAATTCCCGTACACACACAGCTGTTACACCAGTCACTATATAATCAATATTATGCCCTTTGGCGTAACTATACAGTCACCCACGCTATAATTCTCTATATACGAATTACCCGTCTATAACACACCCCAGTAACATCGTCTTTTACAAATAGCGGTTACAGTACGGTTAGCATAGGTCAAAGCACAAGTTAAGGTCACAATACAATTATTAGTGGTTATGGTGTTAAACATGCAATGGACGACAATGATTAGTACTTATATACAGTGTCAGTAAATATACAGGGTTATGGTACCGTGCACTATAATACAGCAACACACTATTAACACTCTCGCTAGACGGCTGAGCTCGCGCTATCTAACCAGATATACACTTTACTAAACAATCGCTAACACATTTACAATTCCCAACTAAACTATTGGCCAGTACCTTGAATGGACTACCTAAAAACAATCTACATACGTTTTGGTTAGCCACACTGCCCAATCACCACATATATAGCGAGCTAGAGAACCGAATTTACACAGACGCCTCTTAGTCGCACTATACAACGAGCTAGAGGACCGAATTTACACAGACGCCTCTTAGTCGTACTATCAAAAGTCTAGTGGGTTCCAAATTTACACGCCTTCCCACTTAGCCCAGATAGGATGAGAACTAGCGAACCGGATTTACACAGACGCCGCTTAGTCTCCCGGTCCCTCCGACCTAGCGAACAAAATATACACCCTAGAACGCTAGTCTAGACAAGACACCGGTGTCCGGCTAGGGCTTATTTTACACCAGAGCGCCCCGCCTGACTAACCAAATCAAACGGTCTGACTAAAGAGCGTTCGATCGAGCGGTGCGCCTTCGCTCCTTCCCTCCGACAGAGGGGGCAGATACACAGATTCAAAACCCCTTTGGGCCTACCGCACAATCGGTATACCCCTAGTGGGTCCTGCCGTCTAAAACAGCAGTTGTCTTACCTCCTCGTTCCTGAACCTGAGTTCACACTCATCGACGGGGACACCCCAGCACTTCTCACGTAGAGGCCGATGATCTCCTGGACAACGGCCCAGTGGCGCCGAGACGAAGGGAGGTCCACGCAGAAGTTCAGGGGTGCAGCCGTAGAGAACGTGGGCAAAGATAGACCGTCTCACGCCTCTGCCTCTCAGCTACCGTTGAACGATGAGCTTCCCGGCCAATGCACCAAATGATACCGGAGAAACTGACGGAAGCCAAGCACAGAGAGATGGACACAGGTTTCTTCAGGAAGGAAGAGATTCTTTATTGGATCACCGATCGGGACTCAGAGGGACTAGCGTCACCAAAATACAGCAAAGTCTGTGCCCCGGACAATAGTGCAGGCTCCTTATATAGGCATATAACTCCTCCCATATTAAGCTCCACCCGCACATTCTCTTAACCAATCAACCCAAATAAGAATTAACTTCCTGTTTGACCGCATGGCTTGACCAGCACAATGGAGGAGGGGGAATACTATATCCTGTATTCTTGCACATGCTCCGTACACTACTGATCGTATCTTGCCTCGTGCAACCAACTGATCGATACGTCAGCATATGCACGTACACATGCCACGTGGTAATCTCGGCCTACTAAATTTATTTTTACCGAGATTCCACCACATTGTCACAGGGCACAAATAGTGTTTTCAAATGCCATAAATCCCAGCGCCATAGTCAGAAGGTAGGAGGCGGGCAAACAGCCCCCTCCAAGAACACGTGGTGAGGTCTGTTCCGCCACATGTACTGAATGAAACAATCCATATGGATAAGCGTGTTCTCTCTACCCTCCCCTTCCCAACCTCCATACCCCTACTTTGTGGTTCAATTTCACTTAAAAGAGCCAATGTGCAGTGAATAAGGCACTCATTGTGAAAAAAGTCTGAAACACTGTCATGATTTTTGTATTTGTGTTATTTGTGAATATTGTGTATATTCTTTACCTTTCAACAGACTATATCACTGTACGTTGGATTTGTAAAAATGCAAATAAAAAGAAAGAAAAAAAAAAAAAGACCGATAACAGGGAGGCAAAAAAACGGGACATTTATGTTTCTCGAGACGCGGGATATATCTTAGAAAACCTGGACTATCTTGGTAAAACCGGGATGTCTGGTCACCCTGTGTAAGGGTTACCACATGGTCTTTTAATTTTTTTAATGGTTTGGTACTTCTTTTCTCTTGTATCAAGTCCGTGTCGGACCATCGAGTGGGGATCCTTTAAGGGCCTAGCCGTGATCCCGACCGAAGGCCAATCGCGGAACCCGTTTCGGGTGTTCATGCACGGTTGGTTTGCTTATAGCTCATGAAAGTAGCCAGGGATGATCAGTGTCAGTCCCAAGTGCGGGTGATCAATCTTTATTGGAGTGTTTTTCACTATAGGAGATATGAATCTCTGGATGGTTAGACTATATCTGTAGAGCTTATTGGTGTTAATCAGTGGCGTTTTCTCAGCCGAGGCTCGGGTGGTGGGTGAAGAGTAATGTGTCTTGGTGAGGTACCTTTTTTCTGTCTTTTGTGGTAATCTACAGCAAAGGTATTCTTTGTCTGTGGTTATAGTACTCGTTGTGCCTAGTTTGGTCCTGGCTTGTAGGGTGCCTATTCGGAGTGTGTTGTGTGTTGTATTGACTATCTCGTGTCTTGGATGGTATGGGTCCCATGTGTCATTCTGTGTGGTTGTGCATGTGGTTGAGTGTGTGTACAGCAGTGAGGCAATGGATAGAATGGGCAAGGAGAGGGGATAATTTAGGAGGGTTGTTGGGCACCCGCTCCCCCGTACCCTGAGGAGGAGGGCGGTTTGCCTGGTCTGTCGCCAGGTATCCGTTGCATCTCTTATTTGTCTTCATCATAGTTAGGAGGGATTTGAGTTTTACCATGATAATGTTGTGTCTCCCACCAGCCAGGGGTCCCAGGTGTTATGGAAGGATTTTGGGGAGTCGCGTATGTGGGCCGTGAGTTCACAGAGGTCCAGCGGTCTTGTATTTTTTTGTAAATAGTTTGGGTGGTTGGGGTGGACCAGAGCGCGTCTGGCGGCAGGGGCTATGCGTGCTGCAAGTTTGTTTTTGCTCTTAGTGAATGAGTCAATGGGTTTGGAGAGTAGTAATGCCCAGGGATCTAAGGGGAACGGTTTGTCAAAGAGTCTGGAGAGAAGATTTTGGATGCGTCCCCACAGGGGTTTGAGTTATGGGCAACTCCACCAACAGTGGAGGAAGGTGCCCACTTCTCCCCATTGTTTCCAGCATAGATTGTCGGGAAGGGTGTGCATTGATGCTAGACGTTGGGGTGTCAGATACCATCTGAATAGCATCTTCTATGCTTGTTTGAGTGGGGCTACTAGATGGTAACGGACAGTTATTTCCCAGATGTCTGACCAGTCTGATGCACAGGGGCGTACCTACAGCATTTGGCACCCGGGGCGGACCCTGTGTTTGCCCCTCCCCCCTTAAATTTTTTAAAAAAACAACCCGTTTTTTCAATGTTTTCAAGAATATTTATTGCTCATAAAAATTGTGCACCCCCACACATAAAAACCCTGCACCCAACCTACACATTAAATTCATACCCCCCTTCACATAAAAACCTTGCACGCCCCCCTTCATTAAAAAACAAACAAACCCTGCACCCCCTTAACATAAAGTGCACCCCTCCCACTTTTTTAATTAAGGGGGGTATTCACTTTATGTTAAGGGGGTGCAGGTTTTTTTAATTAAAGGGACACTATAGTCACCTGAACAACTTTAGCTTAATGAAGCAGTTTTGGTGTATATAACATGCCCCTGCAGCCTCACTGCTCAATCCTCTGCCATTTAGGAGTTAAATCCCTTTGTTTATGAACCCTAGTCACACCTCCCCGCATGTGACTTGCACAGCCTTACATAAACACTTCCTGTAAAGAGAGCCCTATTTAGGCTTTCTTCATTGCACGTTCTGTTTAATTAAGATTTTCTTATCCCCTGCTATGTTAATAGCTTGCTAGACCCTGCAAGAGCCTCCTGTATGTGATTAAAGGACCACTATAGTGCCAGGAAAACATACTCGTTTTCCTGGCACTATAGTGCTCTGAGGGTGCCCCTACCCTCAGGGACCCACTCCCGCCGGGCTCTGGGGGGAGGAAGGGGTTAAACTTGCCTCTTTCTCCAGCGCCGGGCGGGGAGCTTTCCTCCTCCTCTCCTTCTTCCTTGCGACGTCATCGGCTGAATGCGCATGCGCGGCAGGAGCCGCGCTCGCATTCAGCCGGTCGCATAGGAAAGCATTTACAATGCTTTCCTCTGGACGCTTGCGTGCTCTCACTGTGATTTTCACAGTGAGAAGCACGCAAGCGCCTCTAGCGGCTGGCAATGAGACAGCCACTAGAGGTTTTGGAGGCTGGATTAACCCTCAGTATAAACATAGCAGTTTCTCTGAAACTGCTATGTTTATAAAAAAAAAAGGGTTAATCCTAGAGGGACCTGGCACCCAGACCACCTCATTAAGCTGAAGTGGTCTGGGTGCCTAGAGTGGTCCTTTAAAGATCAATTTAGTGATTGAGATCCAATTATTTAAGGTAAATTACATCTGTTTGAAAGTGAAACCAGTTTTTTTTCATGCAGGCTCTGTCAATCATAGCCAGGGGAAGTGTGGCTAGGGCTGCATAAACAGAAACAAAGTGATTTAACTCCTAAATGACAGTGAACTGAGCAGTGAAATTGCAGGGGAATGATCTATACACTAAAACAGTTTTATTTAGCTAAAGTAATTTAGGTGACTATAGTGTTCCTTTAACCTTTTTTTCAATTAAACCCCCTGCACCCCTGACCCCTTTACATAAAAATGGATGAGTGTGTTGCCAGGGAGAGGTATATGTCTGAAGTTTAACCTTTTCTCGTAGGGGAGTAAATGCAGCCCACTTCAAAGGTTGTTAGGGGGGAATGTACCGGTTCTTGTATTATCAAGGTTGACGCAAAGCATCTAAATTGTATGTAGCGAAAGTAGTCGAACGAGTTAAGTGAGTTATGGTAGTTCGGATAATTCTATTTTTCCCATTCGGGAACAAGTGTCCCAGCCATGTGACGTCTCTATCTTCATAGTGTGCAAAGTGATTAGGAGTTAGGCCAGGGGGGAACATCTTGTTGCGTAGAATGGGTGTGAGGGGGAGAGGAAAGAGGACAGGTCATATTTTTCTTTTACTCTATCCCAGAGGTCGATTGTGTGTGAGATTGTTGGAGGGTGTATGGGGGTAGTGGTCTATGCTGCTTTGGGCGCCAGATATATAACAATGGAAGACCCCATCCGAAGATCATGTGTTCCAGGTTCACCCATCTTTTTTTGCCCGGGGGCAGGTGCCATTGTTGTAATTGGGCCATGTGAGCTGCTTGACCGGACCTCTTGGGCACGTACAGGGTGTCTCTACATATCTGTGGCTTGCAGCCATTCCAGATGAAGGTGTCGATTGCTCTCTGTAATGTTTTTAAGTCAGATCTGGGGTAAGGGATTGGGAGGGCTTGAAATGCGTAAGGCATCTTGGGAGTAGGTTCATCTTTATCGGCGTGAACCGCCCTAGCCAGGAGATATTCAGTGGGCCCCATTGTTTTAGATCTTCATGTGCACTCTTAAAGAGGGGGGTGAAGTTTGTGTTAAATTGGGTGGAGGTGTTGTTTGTTAGCTGTATACCCAAGTATGTGAGTGAAGTTGGGCAAATGTGGTAGCCTGATATTGTAGAATATGTGTTAAGGAGGGCGTCTAGTGAAGGTTTAGGGGTGGTGAGTGTTTAAAGGACGTCGTCCGTGTATGCTGTTACTTTAAATTGTTTGTTCCTGATTTATCTCCTGGTTGTTGTGAATTGTTTGCAATTAATGCAAAGGAGACGGCAAATAACAGTAGGGAGAGCCAGTGCCATTCAGGATTGGGAAGGATGGGGGTGGGAATATTGGGTATGAGAAGGGAGCCTTATGGTAGAGTGCCTTGAGGAATAGTTGAGATTCTAACGGGAAGCTTAGGTGGTGTAAGACTCGGAAAAGGTAGGGCCAAAGGAGGCAGTCAAATGCCTACTCTGCGTCTAGGGAAACTATGGCTGTCTGTATTCTTCTGTGATTGACCAGATCCGATCTATGGCTTATCTGGGGCTAGCCTGTAAGGGATAAATCTAACTTGGTCCGAGTGTATAAGGGCTTCCATGTAAGGGTTGAGTCTATTGGTCATAACTTTCGTCATTAGTTTGAGGTCCACATTTAGGAAAGAGATACGTCTAAAGTGTCAAGGGTCGCTTGGGTCTTTGCCGGGTTTGGGGATGAGGGTGATGTTTGCTGTGGTCATGTCTGGGGGTAGGGTTTCTCCCCTGAGGAGGTTGTTGAAGACCGTGTATAGGCATTGTAGTAAAGGGTCAGGGAAGGTTTTATAATAAAGTGCTGAGAATCCGCCAGGGACTGTGCTCTTGTTGGGTTTGAGAGAGCCTAATGCTGTGGCCAATTCCTCTGGTGTTATCTCTGTGTTCAGGACGGTTTTCGCTGAGTCCGTTAGGGTTGGGAGTTGGGCTTGGCTGAGGAAGGTATCCATGTGGTCAGTATGTTAGGCGAGTTATTGTAAAGGTTAGTGAAGAATGTCTTAAAAAACTCACCTTGAGGGGGGCGTGGTTTGCGGCCGAGCGAGCTGGACGTGTCCGGGTAAAGCTCTGCTGCGACCGCGGTGCCAACAGCCTGCAAATGCGGAGACAAATCCCTAAAAACATCTGAATTAGGTGGGGGAAGCAAGATGGATAAGAGAGCCCCGAGAAAACAAGCGAAAGGAGTGACGGAAATGGGTGTTACGGTGACCGATATGTTTGCGGCCTCTCGAGCAGTGCGTTCAGGCACACAAGATGGCGACGAGACAGTCAAGGTACGCCCCGTTCACCCTCGAGCCCAGCGAGCGGCGTGGCCATGGGTTCTTCGGACTCCGATACCGGCCAGATCCTGGCTAAATTGGCGGAAGTCCGTGAGTACCTGGCCACTGAGATTGCCCGCAACACGGCAGAAGTGAAGGCCGAAATTCAGGCCTTGGGGGTGCGGACAGTGGCGCTCGAGCACTGGGTGGAATCCACGGTCGTGGCCCACAATGCTGCCGCCGCCCAAATCAATCATCTAACCTCCTAACTACTTACCGCAGAATCGGCAATTGATGACCTCGGTAATAGATCGCGACGAAATAACATTCGCCTCCGGGGCTTACCGGAGCAGGAGGGGGAAGGGTCCCTAGGAGAAGTCGTCCTGGGGATTTTTAAACCGCTGCTCCCCGACATCCCGGATCATCTGTGGCATATCGAACGGGCGCATAGGGCACTCCGGGCTAGGAGGGCGGATGACCGACGTCCCAGGGACGTGATAATTAAATTGCTTTCCTACTAAACGAAGGAGGCCCTGATGAAGTATGGCAGAGACCGCCCGATCGTTCACAAGGGGGTAAGCCTCGCTCTTTTCCAGGACCTGACCCCGCTGACCTTGCAGAGGCGGCGTGACTGGCGCCCGATTACGGAACTGTTGCAGCACCATTCCATAAGGTATGCCTGGGGGCACCCCTTTCGGCTGATGGCCTTTAAAGATGGCCGCACGAAGCTTCTGTTCCCAGATGGCGACCCGACAAAATTTCTTAGCGAATTTGGGATCCAAACTCCAGATGATTTTGCGGTTCCGAGGGCGTTGGCGGAGGTCCTCTCTGCTCTCCCCCGCGAGTTGTATGCGGCAGATGAATGAGGAGGGCGGATCTCCCGTTGAAATTCCAGGCTGGCTGGCTGTTGTACCGGCTGGTAAAGTCTCGTGGGTGGGATAAAATTGTTTGGGAGGGTGGTGCTGGAGCCCCGCTTCCTATGTTTTCTTTTTTGGGGCCCAGTATGTCGGGATCCTTAATGAAGCTCCTGTGGGTCAGCGGGTTTCCGGTCTCGAGGGTGGGTTTGACTCTCCTGGGGTGGGTTAGGGTTGCTTACTGTCCCTAGGCCTCGCCTTGGCTCCCGCGCTAGTTTTCTAGTGCTGACCCTCGTCCGCAGACTCCATAGACTGTTGGCTTGCTATGCCCCATACCCTTTTGTTTATAATTTTATTGTTAGACCCCTCGAGGTTGGGGGCTCATGTACGTTTTGATTTTGTTTTTGCTGGGGTGCGGGATTGGTGACGGGCGGCGGGCCGCGGGCTGGGTTTCAGACAGCCACCTGACGCCCTCGGAATGTAAATTGCAAATATATTTATACCGGGTACCGATTGTGTTTTATGCTCACTACTTGGCGGTGGGGTACTTCGCCGGGAGGGGGTTGGGGCCCGGGGCGGTGGGGGATCTTATATGGGAAAATGTGCATGCTGTGTACTCCTGTCCGTTCTTTAATGCGGGGTCCACGTCTGGGCTTGCGGGGAGGGAAGCCGTTTATGCTCCTACCTCCCCTACATGATGGCTTCCCAGCTGACGGTATTGTTGCATACAGGGTTTATTGGGGGGCAGGCAGATCCCCAGGGGTTCCGGGTTTTGGCCTTATGCTTCTTCATAATGCTAGTGTCCCCCTTCCTCCCCTCCCCCCCCACCCCCCCCTGTATCTCTATCGAAGTGCTTAAGAATGCGCTCAGCGGCCACAAGGCAATAGGCAACTGGTGATAAAGGTTCAAACTAGACTAGCTGTATCCGTTTGTGTACTTAACATATGTAGCCATTCTTATTATTCATGGTAATATTGACGTTTGACATGTTTGGCTCAGGTCATGTTATCGCGCTATGTGGCCCCTTACTTATAACCTGTGTATTCACCGGCTGTGCCCTCTTGCATCTGGGCCTACTATAGCAGCCTTAATCTATGGCATCCTATGTTACTTACCCTCTTTGTTGAGGTCTTGTAGTTTTACCATAAAGATACCTCGCCCATTAGCTCGCTATCGTGAGCCGGGGGAGCGGGATACAAGTTTCTCAGGATCCCATTCCCTGCGGCCCGACTTCCCCTACCTTTATGGGGATTTTTGTGCCCCTTCATTCGATTTTTGTCTCTAATATGGGTTCGCTTGGCACCCTGGGGGTGCTTTGCTTAGTTGGTCTATGTTCAGGCATTTCCGTCGCCCTTTTGGCGCTCTGGAAGAGCTTCAACATATACCCCGTCCTGTCCTGGCGATAGGTAAGACCAGGCAATTGTTATTTATATTATTCTATTTTTCTCTTCTTCTTTTTCCCCTCTATTCTACCTTCCCCTGTCTTCCCCCTTCCTCTCCCCCCTACCATGCTTACATCCCTTTGGGAGGGGTTGTCACTGTGCCTCATATGCTTTCTGTGGGTCGACCCCTGGCGGGTCTGACTGTGAAGACGAGCTTGCCTACTAATCCACCGTAATGCCGTTGAAACTACTATCTTTGAATGTTAAGGGCCTTAATGCCCCGAGAAAAAGGCGCCTTATGTTTCGGGAACTTAAACGCATGAACCCGGACATAGCGTTCCTGCAGGAGACACATGTGCCAGCACCAGCGAAGTTTGCTTTGAGGGATCATACGTTCAGGACTGTATTTGAGGCGAGAGCCCTAAACAAAAAGAATGGAGTAGCTGTTCTTATCCACCATAGATGCCCTTTTCGAATAGGAAATGTGATAACGGATCCGGCTGGACGCTTTTTACTGCTTTCAGGGAGTCTGTATTCCCACACGATCCACTTTCTAAATATTTATGCCCCCAATGACCCTTCCGCTGAATTTTGGGACAATATGGCCCAAACAGTTAATGGTTTACCCCATGGCATGATTGTCGTAGGAGGGGATCTTAATGCTGCTCCGTGTCCAGCTGTAGACCGGAGCCATAGAGGCGGGATACCAAGGTCACACAGTAGGGGGGGCCAAGACAAGCTGCTCCGCACGTTTATTCAGCACACGGGCCTCTTGGACGTTTGGAGGGCTCACCATCCTGATGACCGTGACTATACTTACTATTCTGCGCCCCACGGCACCTACTCCAGGATCGACCTGTTCCTGGTGAACTCTCATGCGGTGTCCAGGGTTTCGGACTCCGCGATTGGATCCATCACTTGGTCGGACCATGCTGAAATCACGTTGACAATAGACAACTTGTGTTCAGCGTCCCCATGGTCCTGGAAACTGAATACTTCATTGCTACAAGATCCGGTCGTAGTGGAGACAGTCCGCAAGGAACTATAGGAGTACTTCGTTCGGAATACGGTGTCCGACATCCGCCCGGCTACGATATGGGCCGCTCATAAAGCGGTCATACGGGGCATATTTATCCGTGAAGCTATATTAAAGAAGAAACGCAAAATGCAATTATTGTCATCCCTCCTAGAGGCTTTGGGAAAAGCTGAGGAGAAACATAAAGCTGCCCCGTCCGCCAGTACGCTGGCGGACGTGCAGAAACTACGCACGTCAGTACGCGAGACACTTATAGATGACACGGCTAGGGCAATGGTTTGGTCTAAGAGGACGTACTATGAAAAGTCCAATAAGATGGATACGTTGCTAGCTAGATCTCTTCGCCCGAGACAGGGTCACTCCCATATCACACGGATTAAAGACGCCACAGGTACGTATCGCACAGACCCCACCGATATCGCGAAGGTTTTTACAGAGTATTACTCTTAAGTTATATAACCACTCTGACGGCGGCGACAGCACTCAACAACAACGTGAGATTGAGGAAACGAGAGTTTTCTTGAATCGCTTGGCTATGCCGCAGCTGGGGGGCGGAGACATTGCTGTCCTGGGAGCGCGGATCACGGCCGACGAAATAGACGCGGCAATTACAAAGTTGAAAGGCAATAAAGCCCCAGGCCCGGATGGCTTTGAAGGCGGCTACTATAAGGTTTTTCGTGAAGAGCTTACACCACAACGATCTCATGGAGGGGGGCGTACCGGACAGGGACATGTCGCTGGCCGACGTGGTTCTTCTGCCAAAACCGGGCAGGGACGATTCGTTTCCTGAGAACTTCCATCCGATATCGCTGATAAACCATGACTCTAAGATTTTGGCCAAGATCCTGGCGACCCGCCTAAGCCCCTTCTTAACACACTTAATTCATCCGGACCAAGTGGGATTTATACCCGGCAGACAGTTATATGAGAATACTAGACGCAACATTGACCTTATATGGAGGCAGGCGACTAGGAAGATTCCGACGTTGATGCTATCGCTTGATGCAGAAAAGGCCTTCGATAGAGTTAAGTGCCCTATCTATTCGAGGTTCTTTGGCACTTTGGCCTCCCCGTCACTTATATCACTGCGATTAAGGCAATGTACACAGGTGTTCAGGCACGGGTCCGCATAGCAGGTTCGAACGCGTTACCCTTTACCTTGGGCAATGGAACCAGACAGGGCTGCCCTCTGTCACCTCTGCTTTTTGCCCTATCGCTGGAACCCCTGTTGCAAACAGTGCGCTGTACCCAGGAGATTCAGGGGATCTCGATAGGAGACCAGCGGTATGTGGTGTCCGCATTCGCGGACAACGTATTGTTGACTCTGGCGGAACCGACGGAATCAATGAATGCGTTAGCAACGGTACTGGAGTCCTATGGAGCTTTGGCCGGCTATAGGGTGAACCTACCCAAATCTAGCGCACTCCCTGTTTGTATGCGCGACTCGGATATTGCCCACGTGGGATCTTTACACAATATTCGAATTTCGAGAAGCCATACTAAATATCTGGGAGTTTACTTGACGGCGGACCCCGCCCGGCTTTTCCAACAGAATTATACCCCCTTGATTCGCACTCTTATTTCAGATATGGAGCACCGGCAAGACAAACCGATCTCATGGATTGGTAGAATCCACTCGGTAAAAATGAATGTGCTCCCCCGGATTTTATTCCTATTTCAGGCACTCCCGGTTCGACTCACTAGGTCGGACCTGGGCGCGCTCCAGCAGGCAGTTGGGAAGTTCATCTGGCAGAACAGGAAACACAGGGTCTCTCGAAACATTCTGTACAGGGCAAAGTCGAGGGGGGGGACTGGGATTACCAAACTTTTATTTTTATTATCTAGCGGCCCAGCTCACACAAATAGCGTTCTGGCACTCTCCCCCGGAAGAAAGGAGGTGGGTTGACTTGGAGGCATCTCTCATGGGTCCGGATATCCCCCAGTTCTTCATGTGGGTCCCTCGGGAACACAGACCGACGACGCATATAGAATGTCCGGCTATAGCAAACTCGATGAAATTATGGGACACTACGTCACTTAAATATGGGTTGTCCTCCCAGGCGTCTCCACTAACTCCCTTTTTGAGGAACAAGGCTTTTACCCCAGGAATGGACGCTAGAGAATTCAAGGGGCTGGAGGGTACTGTCAGGATCGGGACAGGGATCCAACACGCAGAGTACAAACAGGTGGTAGGTACGTATACTGGACCTTAGAATGGCCGGACTTAACGTAAGGAGTAAGTAGAGAATGGTCTAGGGACAAGCCGAGGTCGAGGGAACGAGAGGACAGGTAAGCGAGAGACAAGCCGAGTCAAAGGGTAACAGAGATAAACAGGGTAGTACAAACAAGCCGGGTCAGAACCAAAGAGACAACTAGAATACAAGAGCACTGAGTGACTAGACAGGCTAGAACCACGACAGGGCAATGAGCAGATGCCGAAAGCCTTACTTTATACCTTGATTCTAGAGGGTAATCACGCCCCCGACGAGTCCTGATTAGTGCTCGGGACTTGACTGACAGGTCGACCCGGGTTGGCGTCATGACGTCGACTACTGAGCGTCGCGTCATATAAGGAAGTGGATCCCTCGCGGTCGGCTTGTAAATGGCCGAGAGGACCGCGAGGAACGGAAGAAACAACCCCTCTGGGAGGATAAACGTCTAAGTCTCTCACCTCCTCTGAGGTAGAGACTACAGGTACCCTGACAGGTACAGGCGTTCAACGCCTTTGCCATCTATATGAAGGCGGATCACTCCTTCAGTTTGAGGACTTGAAGGCCAGGGCTGCTCTACGCCCTTCTGACTTCTTTTGATTCCTCCAACTTAGGGATTACGCACAGACCCCGGCTAATAAACCCTGCGCGCTGCAGCCGCTCACCTTCTTCGAAACCATGTGCCTAAAGGAGCAATTTCCAAGAGGCCTCACAACAACTTTATACGCGCATTTCAGCACATCCACGTCAGAATGGGGGGAACTTACATAGCACAATGGGAGGCTGATCTTGGAGAGGAGCTGGAGGGGGTGGATTGGCAGGAGATCTGGGAGGCTGCAGCTACATCCTCCATATGTGTCTCCATGCAGGAACAAGCTTATAAAACCATGTTCAGGTGGTACACCACCCCGGTGAAGTTGTGTAGAATGCATAGGTTGTCTACGGACGTGTGCTGGAGAGGTTGCGGTCACAAAGGTACATATTTGCACATGTGGTGGGAGTGCCCTGAGGTCCAGAAATTTTGGAAACGGGTGGCGGACTTGCTGAAGGATATCTTCGGCAGGGAGATTAAGCTGGACCCATGGGTGTTCCTTCTGGCCAGACCTCTAGAGGAATGGACCAGAACTGAGCAGAAACTGGTACACAAAGTTAATCTGGCAGCAAGGCGGCCTTGGCTCAGGTCTGGCTTCAACCTTCCGCCCCCCCCCCGCTTCAGGTAGTGCTACAGAAGATTAACCCCTTAAGGACACATGACATGTGTGACATGTCATGATTCCCTTTTATTCCAGAAGTTTGGTCCTTAAGGGGTTAAAGATATATTCCTTATGGATAAACTCACGGCAAAGGTCAGGGGCACAACTGCCAAATTTGATAAGGTTTGGGCACCTTGGATAGACAGTGGTATGAGTGATTAGGGCACACGGGTCCTAGGCGTAGGCCTCCAGACCCCTCCCTCTATGATTGGGTGCAAGACGGATGTATACATGGTCTACCTCCCTTTAGAGGGCATATTGAGGTTCTCATTAGGCGGCCTCCGGGATGCGGCAAGCTTTTTGGGGGCAGTGAGATTCGGGGCTAAGTACGGCGCGGTAAAGTTGAGGTTATTGGCGCTACTTTGCGAGCTGCAGGCGGGGGACACGTGACTACTATCCCCTCCCTTTTACCTATCCTCCCTTCCCCCCCCCCCCCTTTTTTGTTTTCCTTTCCTGGATCCTATAATCTAACATAGAAACATAGAATGTGACGGCAGATAAGAACCATTCGGCCCATCTAGTCTGCCCAGTTTTCTAAATACTTTCATTAGTCCCAGGCCTTATCTTATAGTTAGGATAGCCTTATGCCTATCCCACGCATGCTTAAACTCCTTTACTGTGTTAACCTCTACCACTTCAGCTGGAAGGCTATTCCATGCATCCACTACCCTCTCAGTAAAGTAATACTTCCTGATAATATTTTTAAACCTTTGTCCCTCTAATTTAAGACTATGTCCTCTTGTTGTGGTAGTTTTTCTTCTTTTAAATATAGTCTCCTCCTTTACTGTGTTGATTCCCTTTATGTATTTAAATGTTTCTATCATATCCCCCCTGTCTCGTCTTTCCTCCAAGCTATACATGTTAAGATACTTTAACCTTTCCTGGTAAGTTTTATCCTGCAATCCATGAACCAGTTTAGTAGCCCTTCTTTGAACTCTCTCTAAGGTATCAATATCCTTCTGAAGATAGGGTCTCCAGTACTGTGTACAGTACTCCAAGTGAGGTCTCACCAGTGTTCTGTACAATGGCAAGAGCACTTCCCTCTTTATACTGCTAATACCTCTCCCTATACAACCAAGCATTCTGCTAGCATTTCCTGCTGCTCTATTACATTGTCTGCCTACCTTTAAGTCATCAGAAATAATCACCCCTAAATCCTTTCCTCAGATGTTGAGGTTAGGACTCTATCAAATATTCTGTACTCTGCCCTTGGGTTTTTACGTCCAAGATGCATTATCTTGCACTTATCCACATTAAATGTCAGTTGCCACAACTCTGACCATTTTTCTAGTTTACCTAAATCATTTTCCATTTGGCTTATCCCTCCTGGAACATCAACCCTGTTACATATCTTAGTATCAATCTTTCCTGTTCCCGCTTTTCTATGTCTTTCCTGTCTTTCCTTCCTTTCCCTTTCTCTCTCTATTTCGTCTGAATGGCTTCATATTCTTTTCCTCCTCAATCTTGGCTTAGACCTTGTCCTGTCTGGACAGGGACGCTACTACATGGAGCTTTTCTTGGAAATGTACGATCGCACCATTAGGCGTCCCAATAGGCGAGGCTGGACAAGGTTTTTTCTATAGTGACTACATATGTATAATATTCAATGACATGTATATCATATGCTATAGCCATTCTAGTTCTTTTTGAGTTTTATGTATACGAAAATGGAGGGACACCACGCTCTCATATGCAAGCCTCGCTACCAACCTGCCAATGACATAGACGAAGCTGCAAGAGACTTATAATGTACCTTATACAATGTGCCTTATGTTCCTATTGGTTTAAAAATAAAGAATTACAAAAAAAAAAACCTCACCTTGTGTGTCTGGGTCAGTGCTAATACTGCCGTCTTCTGTGCGGATTTTAGTTTTTTTTTTTTTAGAGTCAAGCGTGGTCTTGTGACTGTGTGCTGGGGAAACACTTAGGTTTGGGGAGAGAGGTTAGGTTATAGGGGTGTAGCTGGTCTTATGTAGAGTGCCAGCTCAATGTATGGAGGGTGTTCGGCCGGGTCTCTGCCGCCATCGACAGGGGTCCGATCGAATTGAGGTGTGTTGAGGAGTGTGACCTCGTACAGTGGGGTGTGATTCGGCAATGTATCGTAGTCTGGCAAGAGGAGAGTCTGTCTGTTGTGAGTGCTTTATGTCCCCCCCACCGCTCCCTGAGTGACCTGAAGGGCCATTACCCCACGCCGAGTTGAGTGGATGAGGCAAAGGCCCCTGGGCCACCCACAGTCCACCTGTCATCCCACGAGGGTTTGTGTACCTTTGTAACGTGGTTGGAGGGTTATGGAGAAGTGCTTTTGGTTTGGCTCGTTGATAGTCTTCAGGGAGTTTGTGAGGTGGTCAGTTGGTCGTGAAACTGTGTGGCTTGTTCCAGTTGAAGCATTGTGATGACCCCTGGCTGAGGAGAGCAGACAAAAATGGTTAACTACCTAATACAAATGTAAACAGGTTGTGATTCTGAGCTTTTGCCTATAATGTGTGGTGAATGTGGACTATGGTGGAGTCTTTCCAGGGTAAGAGTTGGGGCAGGCAGGGCCAGAGTGGGGACCTGGTCTAGTCTGTCACACCTAGTAAAGTTTGTGGCTGGGAAGGGCCTGGTATGTGGTTATGCATGAGGGCATGGTCGGGGTAAATGTTGAGTGCGTGGTGTGTCATGCGAGAGAAGATCTGGGTTCTGGGTGAATTGGGCACTTGCTGTGATACTGCAAAGCGTTCATGCTATGAAGGATAGGTGTGGTAGCTTGAGAAGTCTCCGGTGTGGGCCTCTGGAGAGATTGACAGAGGTTGGAGGTTCCAGGTCTACAGGCTGAGTCGTTGCGTCTGGAGGGTCTTCTAGAGCAGGAGGGTAGAGGATCCCACACTCTGGGTTGTGTTGAGTGTGGTATGGTCTGGGGTAATGCCAGCTGGAGGTCCGGAAGGTCCAGTTGCTCCAGCAAGCTTGAGCAGGGCATAGTTGCGGTTATCTTTTTGCACCATTACCTTTAAGGGGTGCCCCCAGGAGTACCTTAGACGTTGTTGTTGCAGTGCTTGGGTGAGGAATCTTAATTCTCATCTCTTGTGGAGGGTTGATGGGGCCAGATCCTGGTAGAATTGGACTATGGTGTCAGCTCTTCGGACTGGCGTGTCTCGAGCTGCCCGCATGAGGGCCTCTTTGGTATAAAAGTAGTCGAAGCATCCTTACCCTGGACATTAGCCACAAACTCCTGCCCACCGACTATGGGCCATATACTTTGTGCCAAAATTAATACTGTACCTTCTATTCACAAGACATTTTCTTGGTTTATTTGTAGGGTTCCTATAGGTGTGGGATGTATATTTAATAGTTTATGACTTATGATCTGTAGATTAAGCAAATGTCTCTTTGGGATATGATACTGGAACTCAGCTATAATACATAGTGCTGCAATACAATGTGATAACAGTATGCTATAATAATACAGTATCTTATAATACAGTGATATACAGAGTGATACAGGATGATACAGAATAATATCATACAGTGTGATATAGAGTTATAGTGAATGCTATAATACAGTACAGTGTGATACTAATACTATGTAATGCAGAGCATACTGTGATATGGAATGCTATCATACAATGTAATTCTGGAAGGCTAATTTAACATGTCAAAGGACTTCCTATCTAGGAGGCAATTAGGACATGTGACAAATGAAAGAGTTGATTTGTGCTGCAGCCAGACTTCCAGGCCACTTGTGTATGACTTCTCACACCGGGGCGAGTGCCTCTGTTGGCGTTCTAGCTCCAAAGGAGAACTGGGTTGTAAGCTCTGATCTTCCATGTAATCAACTAACCCCTTTTGAAATATTGAAATGTATTTGTGGGGTGTTGGGAACTATTGTAGATTTTTCTGTATTTGATAGAGTCCTAACCTCAACATCTGAGGAAAGGGATTTAGGGGTGATTATTTTTGAGGACTAAAAGGTAGGCAGACAATGTAATAGAGCAGCAGGAAATGCTAGCAGAATGCTTGGTTGTATAGGGAGAGGTATTAGCAGTATAAAGAGGGAAGTGCTCATGCCATTGTACAGAACACTGGTGAGACCTCACTTGGAGTATTGTACGCAGTACTGGAGACCGTATCTTCAGAAGGATATTGATACCTTAGAGAGAGTTCAGAGAAGGGCTACTAAACTGGTTCATGGATTGCAGGATAAAACGTACAAGGAAAGGTTAAATGATCTTAACACGTATAGCTTGGAGGAAAGACGAGACAGGGGGGGATATGATAGAAACATTTCAATACATAAAGGGAATCAACACGGTAAAGGAGGAGACTATATTTAAAAGAAGAAAAACTACCACAACAAGAGGACATAGTCTTAAATTAGAGGGACAAAGGTTTAAAAATATTATCAGGAAGTATTACTTTACTGAGAGGGTAGTGGATGCATGGAATAGCCTTCCAGCTGAAGTGGTAGAGGTTAACACAGTAAGAGAGTTTTAACAAGCGTGTGATAGGCATAAGGCTATCCTAACTATAAGATAAGGCCAGGGACTAATGAAAGTATTTAGAAAATTGGGCAGACTGGATGGGCCGAATGGTTCTTATCTGCCGTCACATTCTATGTTTGTATGAGGGATAATTAGATTAAAGAGGCTTCCTCACACAATTATCCCTCAGGCACAGAGGATCTTGGGAGAAAAGACCCTGTATGTTTGTGTTAGAAACCCCTTGCCGCGTGTGGCCCTGAATAAAGACAATCCTGTTTTACCCTTCATCATGTCTCTGCTGATGTTTGGGTTGGCTCTGATCACTGATTCACTTAGGAGTTGGGAGACTTATAACGGATATACTCATCTGGAGTATAGGGGATTCGTTACACATACTATGATATCTTGCGGGCGAGTGGGGTCTGTAGAAGGAGCGCAGAGGGCCCTGTTGGCTTAATCCAAGATGAGTGGGGCGTCAGGGAGGAGATTGCAGAAGGCTTCACGCAGAGTGGAGGTGAGTATTTCTGGCGCTATTGTTTCGGGTAGGCTACGAATGCGGATATTATTGCGCCGTGATCTGTTGTTGAGGTCCTCATCGGTATCATCAAATTGTTGTAGCTGTTCCCCCAGGGTCTGGATGGCGTGGGCATGGGAGTCAAAGGTTTTTGTAATCACCTCTATTTCTTTCCTCCATGTCGCAGGTCTGCTAGGCCCTCTGTCAGGGAGCCAAGGTGTTTGGCCAGTGCTGAGGCCATTTGGTCTTTCACGTCTTGTAGCATAATTTTCAGATCCGACGTGGTGAGCTGTGAGTTATCAGTCCTGCGGCTGGAGTCGCTGATCTCCAAGTTGGAATCTGATCCAAGATGGCTCCCACCGCGTGGAGTGCTCAGGTCAGGCCCCCTGCTGCGGAATATTGGGGCAAGATTGGATTGTTGCTTGAACTTATGTCCTCCGCCAATTCCAATCTGTTGGTGAGGCTCTCCTGTCTTGGTAAGGATATAATTTGGGGGAGATCGTGGGGTAATGTCGCTATTGTGTTCCTCGGTATCGCTTGCACGGAGCTCTAAAAAAGAGCAGCCATCAGCATTGGAAGTCAGCTCCGCCTCTGGCGCTATCTATATTTATACCTACTTTTCATATGAATAGAACTTGGCTGTAAAGGGGTTAAAGATGCACTGCAGTTCTAGCATGCAAACTTAAAGGTGCACTCCACTGTCCAAATACAAATAGATACACTTCAGTGTTTAGTAGATATACCCCAAATGAAAACTTACATGCTTTTAATTATGCACATTATTTATTGAGGTATATCTAAAAACAGCTTGCAAAAGTTTCAGTTCTGTATTTGCAATCAGTCCTCTTCTAACCCCTCCCCCTCCCCCCTCCAGACCTCTGTGGCTGTCCAATGCAGCTTAGATAGGTGTCTTGAGATGCCTTTGCAAGGCAGGTGCTCTGAGCAACTGCTACCTCTTTAGTGTAACTCCCTAGAGCTAACCAAACCAGGAATTAATAGGACCCACTTTATGAAAGTATCAATTTCTATTGAAATCTGCAATTTTTTCCCCTCCAAAAAAAGTGGACACAGTTTTTACACTCAATGCCTTTCTGCAAGCTAAAGTACTTTAGAGGTCTGAAGTGGCCCTTTTCAGGAATTAATATTGTAGAAGGAGAATAAGATTTGCTGTGTTTAAAAAAAAAAAAAAAAAAAAGTGTTATTCACTAAATTTAAGACCCAATACTTCCAATTTGGCTTTTTGGCCTAAAATTTGAAATTCACTTTAAATTCTCACTTTGAAGAACAATTTTGAGTTATTCAACTGTGTGCATTGTCATGGATTCAGATAAAATTACATGTTTTAAGGCCAAAAGAGCCAAACTGAAAGCATAACTGACTGGGACAGTTTCTCCAATTTGCCTACATTTAAAATCCAATTTTGAAGAAAAACTCAATTGGAAAAAAATGGAAAGGACATACTATTTGATATATAACCCCAATGAAAGCATGCATGCATTGAATTCAGCATTTTATTTCCTTCACGGGTGTATCTAAACACATGTTGCAGAAGCTGCAGACCACCAGGGATATGTTTCTGCCCCCAATTGTATAAATTTGTAGTGTAATCAGGACTTTTAAACCTGTCACTGACAGCGCCAGCCCGTCCATTGGCCCCAGTGGAGCCATGGCTCCAGGCGGCACTTTTACAGGGGTGGGATTCTGCTTCCCCTTTAGGCCTTAAGGTGCCTGCTGTGGGGCTGAGCCACCTATGTATATATATCACAAACCAAACAAACCATTCCTGGACACAGAGAGAGAACCTAGACCTGCTTGAATGCTACTACAAAAGCATACCCAATGAGAGAGGCAACATGAAATGTATGTGGGAGCTATGGATGAATAAGAGATCATCTACCCTAACACCAAAACAGCTGGTTACACAATGTTTGAACATCTTAGTGTCACAGAGAAATCTAGTGTCACAACTGGAAATAAATGGAATACAGAAGAAATCGACCATGCACCATGAGGAGGAAGAAATTCCCATACTCACATTCTTACCTGCAGAGAATTGTCAACCTGAATCCATACCCCAAGATGGCATAACAACAGATATAAGGGAAATGATCCTAGAAAACTAGCAGTTGTTAACCTGCGGACAAGATTACCGAATATCACTGGAAAGCAACCACCAGCCAGCATACTAGCTGCAGTTAATGAAGCATTGTCCACAATCCCATCCTGCACCATCAGAAAAACGAACAGGCTCATATATGCCACAGCATTAGTGGTCCTCCTATTTGACTACAAGATCAGACTCAAAGAGAAGCAGTGCCCACCATGGAGACTTTGACTGGAAGCCAAGATAAAGACAGCGCGGAAGGAAGTTAGTAAGCTGGATCAACTTAACAGAGGTGGAAAGATCAAAGATCTATCCTGGCTGCTGCGGAAGTACAAGGATATGCCCATACCAGAGGCACTGGAAACAGCTAGGCAAAGACTGACAGCACTGGCAACCAGACTGAGCAGATACACCAGAGAAGCAGAGACTAAGAGAATCAATGCACTCTTTACCAAAGAACCATCCAAGGTGTATGCACAGCTACAGGGTAACCACCACATCTCCTCGCAAGACCCACCCAGAGCTGAGACTGAACCGTACTGGAAGAATATCTGGGAGCAAGAAGCATCTCATAAGACCCAGGCCCAGTGGCTACTAGACCTGAAAGCAGACCACTGCAGGCTGCCAGAACAGGAATCATTCATCATCACAGTCGAAGATATCCAATAGAGAGCAGCACACATGAAGAGCTGGTCAGCCCCAGGACCTGACATGATCCACAACTACTGGATAAAGAAGTTAACAGCGCTGCATGAACGCCTAGCAGCACAAATGAACCAGCTAGTAGCAACACAAGGCAGAACAATACTGGTCATGAAGGACCGTTACAAGGGAACAGCACCATCCAACTACCAACCAGTAACCCGCCTCCCCACAACATGTCATGCATCATAGCCTCCAAAAGCATATGAGTCAATTTATGAGCAATACTCAGAAGGGGATTGGAAACAACACCAGAGGAGCAAAACACCAACTACTGGTAGACCAAACAGTCACAAGGGATTCTAAAACCAGACAGACCAATTTGTGTACGGCCTGGATTGACTACAAGAAAGCCTATGACACAACGCCACACAAATGGATAATGGATACTGGAATGCTTTGCTCTCTACAAGGTCAGCAAGACAATAAGAGCCTTCATCAAGAACTCGATTGGCAAGTGGAAAACAACTCTAGAAGCCAATTCCAGGACAATAACTCAAGGGAACATTATATGTGTTATATACCAGAGTGTGGCGCTATCCCCAATGCTGTTCTGCATAGGCCTCAACCCCCTTAGCCAGATCATCAAGAAGAGTGGATACGGATACAGGTTCAAGAGTGGAGCTACCATCAGCAACATACTCTACATGGACGACATCAAGCTGTATGCCAAGAATGAGCGAGACATTGACTGATCCACCTAACTAGGATATACAGCAAGGACATCGGAATGTTGTTCTGACTAGAGAAGTGCAGGCGGATGATAGCAAAAATAGGGAAGATGATCAGGACAGAAGGAGTTGAAGTTCCAGAAGGCCAAATAGAAAATGTAGAGAACATCTACAAGTGCCTGGGGGTACCACAAACGCATGGCAACCGTGAGGAAGAGGCAAGGAGGATAGCAACATCCAAGTACGTCCAAAGAGTCAGATAGGTCCTGAAGTCCCAGCTCAATGGCAAAAACAAGATCCAAGCCAAGAACTGGTCACCATGGATGCCAAGACCAGGAAACTACTCACTATGAATGGAGGATTCCACCCGGAATCCAGCACCCAGAGACTATACACCTGCCTATACACCTGAAGAGGCCGGGGCCTGATGAGTGTCAAGGCCACAGTCCTGGATTAAACACAGAGCATCCACAAGTACATGACAAAGATGGCTCCTAAAGAAGAACTGCTAAGGGAATGCCTGAGACTTCCACAGAACGAGGATGCAGAAAAAGAGGAGGTTCCTTGGCAAGACAAACCTCTCCATGGGGTGTACCACCGGCAGATAGTGGATGTGGCTCACATGACAAAATCCTACCAGTGGTTGGAAAAGGCCGGACTAAAGACAGCACTGTGGGCACTAATCCTAGCAGCACAGGAACAGGCACTCAGCACCAGATCAATAGAAACTGGAGTCTACCACACCAGGCAAGACCCAAGGTGCAGACTGTGCAAAGAGGCCACTGAGACAGTCCAGCACCTAGTAGCCAGATGCAAGATGTTAGCAGGAACAGCATACATGGAGAGACACAACCAAGTTGCTGGAATTGTGGACCAAAACATCTGCACAGAATATGGATTGCACCTACCTAAATCCAGATGGGAGATACCACAAAGGGTAGTTGAGAATGACAGGTCTAAGATCCTGGTGGACTTCAAGATCCAGACAGACAAGCGAGTGCTGGCCAACCAACCAGACATTGTGGTGGTAGACAAGGAAAGAAAGACTGCAGTTGTGGATGTGGCAATACCCAGTGACTATAACATCAGGAAGAAGGAACATGGGAAAGTGGACAAATACCAAGGACTGAAAGAAGAGCTAGAAAGGATGTGGAAGGTGAAGGCAGTAGTAGTTCCAGTTGTGATAGGAGCGTTCGGGACTAACTCCCAAGTTGGGGGAGTGGCTTCAACAGATTCCAGGTGGGACATCTGAGATTGCTGTGCAAAAGAGTGCAGTTCTAGGAACAGCTAAGATACTGCACAGAACCCTCA
Source organism: Pelobates fuscus (assembly GCF_036172605.1). Classification (NCBI taxonomy): domain Eukaryota; kingdom Metazoa; phylum Chordata; class Amphibia; order Anura; family Pelobatidae; genus Pelobates; species Pelobates fuscus. The sequence continues at coordinate 42,360,422 of NC_086329.1, read as the reverse complement.
AACTCCCAGGCCTCTGGTAGAGGACCCGAGAATGAGGAATAAACATACCACACAGGAGAGGCGCGAAAAAAATAAATATATATATATATATATATATATATATATATATATATATATATATATATATATATAAAACACATACCTCGGTTTACGAATTTAATGTGTTCTCCGGGACTTTTCTTATTGCGAAAAATTCGTAACCGAAACATGGTTTCCCATAGGAATTAATTGAAAACCAATTAATCCGTACTGGAGGTCCCAAATTAGCTGGCATGGAAACCAACCCACAATGCAGAACACACAGTAAAAGGCATGCAAACAACGAAGCTCAGCTCCCTACCCTTCCAACCGCTTGAGAAATGCACCCAAAAAGTCCCAAAACCACTGCAAAAAAATTCCAGAATGGCTCCAAAACTCGATGCAAAAACCGCAAAAAAACACCTCCACATTCAACGCCATGTGCTACCCACAGACTCCAGCATGTACAGAGGCGGTGCTATAAACCTCCCAGGCGCAATGCATCCTGGGGAAACTTGATTTGTATTGCGAAAAAAAAAATCGTAAACCGAGGTATTATTTTCAATGGATTTTCATTTGTAAACCGAAAATTATATTAACCGAGGCATTTGTAAACCAAGGTACCACTGTGTGTCTGTGCGTGTGCGTATATATGTATATGTAATCCAAAAAAATGAGAGCACTCACTGGATTTAAATAAATCTTATATTAAATAAACAGCAAACAAATCAACGTTTCGACCGTCAAGCGGTCTTTATCAAGACCTTGGTCTAATTTTTAATTATTCTGAATTGTTTTGGGGAAGAGTGCCAGAGATTTTGGACTTTTATATATTATATATATATATATATATATATATATATATATATATATATATATATATATATATATATATATATATATATACACACACACACACAGTGGAACCTCGGAACTCGAATGGTCCCGTTCTCTAACAATTCGGAAGTCGAACAAATATTTTGAGTAAAAAATGTCGCGAACGATCTTCTGTACCGGAACATACAACAAAAAGCCAAATGTCTCAATACGCAAACGATCTTCGGTACCCGAACATACAACAACGAGTCTTATTAGAGTGATCTCTGCATTTTTAATGCACATGCATATAAATGTAAAATACTGTTATTTTGGGGGTCTGGAAAGGATTAATCAATTTTACATTAATTGGGCCATCCCTGGTCACCGGTATGACAGATTTAAGACATTTAATTTTTATTTCACTGGAATGACAGATTTAAGACATAAAGTCTTTTAATTCACTGCAAATGCTTTTTACACTTTAGGAAATAACCCTGTTTGGTGGTCAAGTTATTCCTTGGTGTTTGCATAGCAGGAAAGTGCACAAATAACACATTAGTCATTCGCATAAATTACCTTTTGCCCCTTGGTTAATCTAAGCTACTGACGCCCTTATATCTAATTTTGCCTTGTTAAATCTCCATTTTGTGCCATAATGTAATTCATGGAACATGGTAAAGGGACTCTCCAGCTAACCCGTTTTACTCACCTGGTTCCAGCGCCTGGGGAGCCTCGTGAAGCTGCGCCCCCTATTTCGTCAAAATGACGAAATAGGCGGGCGCGAGCAGCGAGCAATCAGACGCTTCCATTTGGAAGAGTCATTGCTCCCTTGTGCGCATGTGCGGCTGACTGACAGCTCAGCTTGCGGTCTTTGCCCGCCCCCTCTTTTCTGCTGACAGGCAAGAGAGAGAAGGCACGCACACAGTGCCTTCTCTCTCCTGCACACGTCAGACGTATTTTAATACGTTTGACGTGTACATGGCCTTTTTAGGGCCATGCATGATAGGAAGTCCCTCTGGTGGCCGTCTGAGTGACGGCCACTGGAGGTATTCCTATCAATCAATGTAAACACTATATTTTCTCTGAAAATACAGTGTTTACATTAGATTGCCTGCAGGGAGCTATAGATCTTACCTGAACAATGATAGAAACATGTAAATACATTAAGGGAATCAACACAGTAAAGGAGGAGACTATATTTAAAAGAAGAAAAACTACCACAACAAGAGGACATAGTCTTAAATTAGAGGGACAAAGGTTTAAAAATAATATCAGGAAGTATTACTTTACTGAGAGGGTAGTGGATGCATGGAATAGCCTTCCAGCTGAAGTGGTAGAGGTTAACACAGTAAAGTATTTAGAAAATTGGGCAGACTAGATGGGCCGAATGGTTCTTATCTGCCGTCACATTCTATGTTTCTATGTAACAACTACATTAAGCTGTAGTTGTTCAGGTGACTATAGTGTCCCTTTAAAGTTCACATAGGGCATACCTCCCAACATTTTTAAATGTAAAATACGGACAGATAGTTTAAGGCTCAAAATAGGGACTGTCCTTCCTTAATAGGGACAGTTGGTTAGTATGATTAGGGCATGGCATAGGGTGAAATTCTGGTAAATACACATTGGAAGGGCCATAATGTTTGCTGGTCATTTTGCCACCCAACAAAGCCCAAGTAACCATTTATAATAACATGTAGTGGTAATGGGGCTTTAATTTATATTGTTAGAATAACCGGTTTTGGCACATAATAATGCATTTAAAATGACTGCAATATTTCCCTGCTGCTCCACATTAAAGGATCACTATAGTGTCAGGAAAACAAAGCGGTTTCCCTGACACTATAGTGCCCTGAGGGTCCCCTCACCCTCAGGGTCTCCCTCCCGTGGCGCTGAAGCCACTAGAGGCTGGCTTAACCCCAAATGTAAACATAGTTTCTCTGAAACTGCTGTTTGCATCTGAAGGGTTAAAACCTGAGGGACCTGGCACCCAGACCACTTCATTGAGCTGAAATGGTCTGGGTGACTACAGTGTCCCTTTAAGCTTGTACATACATTCTCAGCCAAGCACCTGCACTGATGCAGACTTCTCAGTCAAGCTTTTAGCTAGGGAACAATCTTTAAATTGTGCTCTGATATTGTCTTAATTGTTGCTCCAATCCCCACTCAACTTAATACCCTTGGGGAGAAGGGGGTATAATGTTATTGGCAGCAGTTTCTATGCTTCCAAAGACCAGATAGAGCTGTCACATATTCACCTCAAGATACAAATCCATGCAGCCACTGTACCCGAATGCTGCAGCAATCTAAACAGGCACTTTTATACTGTGTTTAACCATTCAGGAAACCACATTGCTAGCATTTAGTGTTGGCAACCATCTAAAATCCATAAATAACATCCAGGTCAGAGGCAAAACAGGAAGTAGGAAGTGAAAAGTTATATTATAGAGCAGTGAATAGTGGACAAGCAAGGTGACTAGTACCTGCAGAACAGCTGGTTAGAACCTTGAACACCAAAGTACAGTGGAAGGTTTGTATACTGTGTGATTATTGCAAGGAATCGTATTACATAGAGTCCTGATTTCATAATTCTCAGCACACATATAGATTAATTGATTATGACATTTTTGGGATTCAATGCCCATAATGTGTCTGATTTTAAATCCTGTACAGAAATGTAGTGCAGATGATGTATATTCTTCATAGTACCCCATATTTCTATACTTATTTCTGCACACTTCAGCTGTTTACCTTTAAACCTAGGGAGATGTGTAATATGGGATTCAGGTGGAATGGCCGGTGGTGTGTCACTGGCACCGGAAATGGTGCCCAACCACTCAAAGAAGGGGCATTTAAGCCTGGTGTGAACACATGGGAGGCGGAATGCTATTCATATTGGCTGGCCCCATTAGGGGCAGACCTTGCAGTTATTGCTGTTACCTGCTGTACCTTTCAGCAAAGAGCTAGCACATATAATAATGTACTTTTACTTTGCTGGCTGGGCACAGCTCCCTTGTAACCCCAAAAGCAAAACATCAGGGTGGGGGAACAGGAGCACAAAATAGGGAATGTCATGCCAGGTTTGAATCAGATAGAAGACTTGCAGTTTGTACAGCAGCTGTGATCATGTGATAAGAGTCCCTTAAAGGAACACAAAAGCGTTAGTAATGCAAACATGTACTCTTAATGCTATGGTGTTTTCATCTTTTAGGTTACCTTCTTCCCCTCCAAATCTAAATAAAAACTTTTAAGAATAAAGAGTATTGCTTACTTTTTTTTTTTTTTTTAGAGATGAGTTTGAGTCCCTGCAGCCGCTTAATCCACCTCCCATGTCTTCATGCTGATGTTTCTAAATGTCTAATCCAATGCTCCTCATAGAGGACAAAATGCACATCTGCAGGTAACGCTTCGCTCCCCCCAATGAAAAGGAGGGTAGCTGTGAGAACTGATTTTTTTTTCTATGATCTCACAGTGGAAGTGTCTCTAGTGGCTGTCAGGAACACACTAGAGGTGTATTTAAAGGGTTACTCCAACCTTCGTAGCCACTACAACCCAATGTAGTGGTAATGATGCCCTGTTAATGGGACAACCCTTTTAGTATTGGTTTGCTCCCATGCGCCCTTGTGGGTGGTCCATTGATGCTCTTTCAGCTTTTACAAAGCCGTGACCTTTGACATTTATTGGCTAATAGCAGCAACTGACTGCTCGCAACCAATAACTCACATTTTTGTTGCACAGAAATGACATAAGTGAGCCAAGTACTCTAGTTCCGGGATGACTGATGACACTCCAATCTCTGTGCAGTGCTTAGTGATCGTGCTGCTTGGAATAACCCTTTAACATGGGAATGTAAGCAATTCCTCATCTACTAAACAGCAGTGCTTTACATTGCAAAACTGAAGGACCACTGCACTCAGAACACTCCATTGAGATTAAGTAGTCTGTGTGCCTTGGGGGCACATTGGACACCATAACAACTTAATCACAATGAGGAGTTAATGCTGTGTGGATGTTGTTCCGGTGCCGTTTTACCTTAAAGGTGTTAATGAATGGTGTAAATCCAAACTTTGGAAGAGGCCACCAGATTGTTTTGCCTCTTTACTTCCTTTCTTGATCCATGGCTTCAATCAGAAAGCCTCAGACCAAGCACCACTGAGAACGTCCGAAAACAGCGTAAAACATTTTACATATCTTTTTTCACTCCGTTTTGAATAGGCAGCTAGTAAAAGGCTGGAAGCATTGCGAACTGATTCTTTCTGTCTATCAGCGGCTACCGGTCCAGGACTTCTTGAATATAGCCTAGGACGAAGAAAAGACGTAGATGGGTAGAGAAATCGGCAACAATTTTAAAAGTTTGTGTTTAAACAGGTCATTAACAGTTTAAACCAAGCATGTCAAACTCAGTCTAGCACGGCTAAATAAATAAAGTTTAAGTTTATGTAAGCCCAAAAAAAACAACCTTAAATTTAGAAACGTAGGTTTATTTGGAAAAGTACAGTATAAAAAAAAAACAGCATCCCCCCTCTACTAAACCCAGTCGTTGTCCCACTCTAGCCAACAAGCAGACTCCACTCACATTGCTGCTGCCAGTATGCGACTCCGGAGTCTGGTTTCTGGTATACCCCAAATGGCGCCGTCTGCACCCTGTGCCAAAGCGGATCCTCCCGCTACTTCTTGAAACACTGTGAAGGTGGAGCATGTCGACCTCATGTTGGAATGTGGTGTTGCATGCTTTTGTGCACCTCCGGGTCCTCCACTGCCCAGCCGTTACCATCGCAACACTGACCGACACACATACACACTCACTGACACACAGACACACATACTCACTGACAGACACACAGTCTCACTGATACACACAGACAGATACACACACACACACACACACTCACTTACAGACACACACTCACTCACTGACACACACATTTTCAAATGTTTGCACACACTCACATCATTGATATGTATATGTATATCAATATATATCATGGGATATTCTCTCGAGAGATCTCCTTCATGCTGCTCACTGCTCCCTCACACGTGCAGTTTAGTGATGCTGGGTGCCGGAATATGATGTCATATTCTGGCACCCGGCATCACTACAGAGGGCGCGAGGGACCAGTGAGGAGCAGGAAGACTGAGTTCCTCCAGCGACCTCTCTGAGTCCCGACCGGGTAAATTTTAGTAGAGTTGGAACCTGCAATGTGGAGAAAGCAGGTGCCTCCTCTGCTTTAACATTAAGCATGTATTCACGGCTCGCTGGGCCGCAAAGATGTACATTGTGGGTCGCGAGTTTGACATGCTTGGTTTAAACCCATGAGAAAAAAAAATTGGATTTTCTTGCACCATAACAATTTCTTTGTGATTTTGTGTTTTTTTAATTCTTTATTTTTGATGTGCATGAATATATCATAGATATTATTCACGTAAAAGTAATACGGTGAGATTCATAGATAAGGAGCAGTGAGGCATGACATATGCATTGGGACAGCAAAAGGTATTTCAAGCTAGTTAAACAAATGGATCATTCCCACTAGTGAAAGCCACTGGGGCCCCCCATTGCAGGTGCTGAACACAGCTGCCACAGGACTCATGCTAATGGCATATGTACAGGTTAGCTGATCTGGATGAACCCTCAGCCCACTCCCTCCGCTAGCTTGGCTAAGCATGAGAGTGATGGCTTCCCAGCACAGTGGTATACCCGGCCTGTTCTGCTCTGCCAGTCTCATACAGCACAGCCCTTACCCTTGCCAAACACAGCACAGGCTCATATATTGTGCCCTCTGATTTAGCACTGTCAAGAGCCGGCATCAGAGTCCATGCGTGGGTCCTCCCGGGTGTCAGGCAGAGATGTGGGGTTTACTCTACTCAAGGCTTAGGTGAGTAGTTGCAGTGGTGTCTGTGTTGGGATGTTGGTGTAAGCCACCGATAGTCTCCCTTCAACTGCTGGGCTGTCGTAGTCGTGGTGGTAGGGAGCCTGCGAGTGGGTGCAGAGATCATTCTACGTCCCCCCCAGGGATAGGGATTCTGCATGCAGGCTGCTCAGCCCGGATGGATCGATTCCCAACTATTATCCATTCCTGCTTACTCATGTCCCTCACTTGCTATCTCCTTATATAACTCTACCCTCACCTCAGCCCTGGACGCTGCAGCCCCTCTCCAAATACACACCTCAAGGAGAATACGCCCCCAACCATGGCACACTAAATCAACAAGCTACCTGCAGAGATGCTCCCGTTCTGCTGAACGCTGCTGGAGGAAGTCTCACACCGAGTCAGACTTTCTACACTACAAATTCATATTGCATTCATACAGCACACCCCTTGTCCTTGCCAAACAGTCATACTTTTTTCACTTATTAGCTCATGCTATCGCAATTCCAGGCGTCTCTTTGATACCTTTAACTCTCTTCTTTGCCCTGCTGCGGCCACTCCCCAAACTAACCTTACAACCGATAGTCTTGCCTGCTACTTTACTGACAAGATTGAGCAGCTAAGGAAAGAATTCTCACCACCTTGCCCCTCACTTTCTCAACCTCACCTGGATCATGCCTCTCCAACCCTTCCGACCTTCTCCCAGGCTACAAACAAGAGGTGACTGTGCTTATCCTTTCCTCTCGCCCCAGCACTTGCCCGCTTGATCCTGTCCCGTCTCACCTTATCAGATCTCTCTCCTCTTGTCTTGTGCCCTCCTTAACACACATCTTCAACTGCTCTCTTTCTTCTGGCGCTGTTCCTGCTGTCCTTAAACATGCTACTGTAGTACCCATCTTAAAGAAACCATGTCTCGACCCATCCTTCCCTTCTAACTTTCGTCCTATATCCCTGCTCCCTTTTTCCTCACAACTTCTTGAAAGACTTATCTTCACCCGCCTGGCCTGCTTCCTAAACTCCAACTCTCTCCTTGACCCTCTTCAGTCCTGCTTCCACCCCTCCACTCTCCTGAGCCTGTCCTTATCAAAGTCACTAACGACATTATCAAGGCTAAATCCAAAGGTCACTACTCCATATTAAAGCGGCACTGTCATGCCGAACTTACCTTTCCTCAATCTCTTCCTCTTCTCCCCCTCTCTCGGGATCTGTTATTCTTTTCTTCCTGTCTTCTTTAGTTTTCTTTAAAATCATAAGACAAAGTAGGGACTCTGTCTTATGGAGGATTCCTCCGCTTGACCAGCTCTGACCAGCGGAGGAGCAAAGTGTGCTTCATTTCCGCTGGTCAGACCAATTTTCCCATGATCCCTAGCTTTCCTCCCAGTTCCCACAATGCTTCCTGTCAGTATTGCCGAACGTCCTGTCACTTAGACAGAACGCCGGCAAAACTGCCGAATTGCATCCTAACAGAATGAGCACTGTTTCTCCATTGGTGTTAGGATGCAATTCGGTACTTTGTTCGGATCGGAATTTCATTCTAATGAATGAAACCCCGATCCTATTCATTGCTGTGGCTGCATCTTGCAGCCGCTTAGTAGATAACTCCCTAATTCCCACGGTATCAGGGAGCTATCTACTAAAAGGCTGAAAGACCTAAACTGGTCTTTCAGCTAACTTTACTAATACTAAGTAAAAATGACTTGGTATTAGTAAATAATATGCCCCTACTCGCTATACCGCGAGTAGGGGCATGTCTAGTAAGCAGTGAGCAGCCTGGCCGGGGGGTGGGGGCCATAATGGTAATAAGAGGGGGGGGACCTACTGTCCTCCCCCCCCCAGCCCCCACCCCTGGGCGGCGGGTGGGGGCCATAATGGTAATAAGAGGGGGGGGACCTACTGTCCTCCCCCCCCGGCCCCCACCCCTGGGCGGCGGGTGGGGGCCATAATAATAGTAGGGGGGGGACCTACTGTCCTCCCCCCCGGCCCCCACCCCTGGCCGGCGGGTGGGGGCCATAATGGTAATAAGAGGGGGGGGACCTACTGTCCTCCCCCCCCCCGGCCCCCACCCCTGGGGGGCGGGTGGGGGCCATAAAATTAGTAGGGTGGGGGGACCTACTGTCCTCCCCCCCCCGGCCCCCACCCCTAGGCGACGGGTGGGGGCCATAATAGTAGTAGGGGGGGGACCTACTGTCCTCCCCCTCCCGGCCCCCACCCTTGGGTGGCGGGTGGGGGCCATCATAGTAATAAGGAGGGGGGGGGCCTACTGCCCCCCCCCCGGCCCCCACCCCTGGGCGGCGGGTGGGGGCACTAAGTAAATTCTCCCCCCCCCCCCATCAAGGTGACTAGGGGTGCCCAAGCCCCTAGTCACCCACCCCCCACCCAAATAAAAAATGCCCCTACCTACCCCCCTCACCCTAAAAAATAGTGAGGGGGGAATAAAAGTGCTGACCTGTAAAGTAAAATTAAACTTACCATTCGACGTCTTCTTTTTTCTAAAATCTTCATTTTTCAGCCCCAAAAAAGGCCAAATAAAAAACCATCATAGCCGTCGAACTAAAAATAAAATAAAAAACCCGAGCGCAAAAAAAAAAAAAAAAAAAAACCAGACGAAAAAGAAAAAACCCGAGCGCACATAAAAATAATCCATCTTCACCCATGGAGGGCTCCGCGCAGACTGAGCTCCGCAGGGCGGGGCAAGGCTTATAAAGCCTTGCCCCGCCCTGCAATTAGCCTAAGAACACTCTGATTGGTGGGTTTAAGCCAATCAGAGTGCTCTTTGTCATTTTACAAGCGTGGGAAAGTTCTTTGGAATTTTCCCACGCTTGTAAAATGACACAGAGCACTGTGATTGGATGGCTTGAAATCCATCCAATCACAGTGCTCTGTGTCATTTTACAAGCGTGGGAAAGTTCTTTGGAATTTCCCCACGCTTGTAAAATGACACAGAGCACTGTGATTGGATGGCTTGAAATCCATCCAATCACAGTGCTCTGTGTCATTTTACAAGCGTGGGAAAGTTCTTTGGAATTTTCCCACGCTTGTAAAATGACACAGAGCACTGTGATTGGATGGATTTCAAGCCATCCAATCACAGTGCTCTGTGTCATTTTACAAGCGTGGGAAAGTTCTTTGGAATTTTCCCACGCTTGTAAAATGACACAGAGCACTGTGATTGGATGGCTTGAAATCCATCCAATCACAGTGCTCTGTGTCATTTTACAAGCGTGGGAAAGTTCTTTGGAATTTTCCCACGCTTGTAAAATGACACAGAGCACTGTGATTGGATGGCTTGAAATCCATCCAATCACAGTGCTCTGTGTCATTTTACAAGCGTGGGAAAATTCCAAAGAACTTTCCCACCCTTGTAAAATGACAAAGAGCACTCTGATTGGCTTAAACCCACCAATCAGAGTGTTCTTAGGCTAATTGCAGGGCGGGGCAAGGCTTTATAAGCTTTGCCCCGCCCTGCGGAGCTCAGTCTGCGCGGAGCCCTCCATGGGTGAAGATGGATTATTTTTATGTGCGCTCGGGTTTTTTCTTTTTCGTCGGGTTTTTTTTTTGCGCTCGGGTTTTTTATTTTATTTTTAGTTCGACGGCTATGATGGTTTTTTATTTGGCCTTTTTTGGGGCTGAAAATGAAGATTTTAGAAAAAAGAAGACGTCGAATGGTAAGTTTAATTTTACTTTACAGGTTAGCAATTTTATTCCCCCCTCACTATTTTTTAGGGTGAGGGGGGTAGGTAGGGGCATTTTTTATTTGGGTGGGGGGTGGGTGACTAGGGGCTTGGGCACCCCTAGTCACCTTGATGGGGGGGGGATTTACTTAGTGCCCCCACCCGCCGCCCAGGGGTGGGGGCGGGGGGAGGACAGTAGGTCCCCCCCCATTATCGTTATGGCCCCCACCCGCCGGCCAGGGGTGGGGGCCGGGGGGGAGGACAGTAGGTCCCCCCCCCTTTTACCATTAGGGCCCCACCCGCCGCCCAGGGGTGGGGGCCGGGGGCTGGAGGACAGTAGGTCCCCCCCTTATTACTATTATGGCCCCCACCCGCCGCCCAGGGGTGGGGGCCGGGGGGGAGGACAGTAGGTCCCCCCCCATTACTATTATGGCCCCCACCCGCCGCCCAGGGGTGGGGGCCGGGGGGGGAGGACAGTAGGTTTCCCCCCCCCACCTATTACTATTATGGCCCCCACCCGCCGCCCAGGGGTGGGGGCCTGAGGGGAGGACAGTAGGTCCCCCCTCATTCCCATTATGGCCCCCACCCGCCGTCCAGGGGTGGGGGCCGGCGGGGGAGGACAGTAGGTCCCCCGTCCCCCCCTTATTACCCTTTTTTTTTTTTTTTTTTATAGTGAGCAGCCACAGGCTGCTCACTGTTTAGTGGACATGCCCCTACTCGCGGTATAGCGAGTAGGGGCATTGGGGAGATTTTAATCTCCCTTGTGCTATTATGGGGGTCATATTGACCCCCATAGAGTGAGGAGGGGACCTGGGGGGCTTATGAAGTGGTGGGGAGCGCTGCTCCCTGCCGCTTCTGTCTTTACATATTGCAAGGAGGGAGCTGCACGCCGGTAGCTCCCTCCTTGTAATAAACCGAACAAACAAAAGAACACTGATAAACAGTGTTAGTTTGTTCGTCTGATTTTTTCTATTCATTCATTCGTCTGTCTGATGAATGAATGAATAGGTGAAATTCCCGTTCGCATGTCCAGATGTTTCACTGGGCATGTGCGGGAATCTCAGGGCTATCTAGTGTGGGTAGATGACGTGTCCCACAGGGACTTCACCTACCCACACAAAGATGGCGGCGCCCTGAATATAGATCGGGGCAGAAAATAAAGAATAAAAAATAGGTAATGTGGGGGGCATAGGGGCATTTGGGGGTGACTAGGGGGTCGATTGGATGTAGTTGAGGCGGGAGGGGGGTTAAAAAAAAACGGAATTCGGCATGACAGTGCCGCTTTAATTTTTCTTGACCTCTCCGCTGCCTTTGACACTGTTGACCATGTTCTCCTTCTCCAAACTCTTCAATCACTCGGTCTCTGTTACTCTGTCTTCTCGTGGTTTTTCTCTTATCTCTCCAAACGCTCATTCAATGTCTCCTTTTCTAATGATACCTCCACCATTCGTCCTGTCTCAGTTGGAGTCCCCCAAGTCTCTGTCCTTGTTCCCCTTCTATTTTCTCTTTACACTGCCTCTCTTGGCAGACTTATTACCTCTTTTGGATTCCAATACCACCTGTACGCTGATGACACCCAGATATATCTCTCCTCCCCGGACCTCTCCCCTGCTGTGCTGCAGCGTGTCACCTCTTGCCTTTCTTCTATCTCTGATTGGATGTCCTCCCGCTTTCTGAAACTGTATCTTTCCAAAACAGAACTTCTTGTCTTTCCTCCTCTTAATATTAAGCATCCTCTCTCACTCTCCCTTTAGATTGGTTGTACCCATATCAACCCATCCTTACAAGCACGCGCTGTGTTGGTGTTACTTTTGATTCTGGCCTCACCTTTGAGCCTCACATCGGGTCGGTTGTCAAATCATGCCAATTCCACCTCAAAAACATCGCCCGCATCCGCCCCTTTCTTACACAAGATGCTGCTAAAGAGCTTGTCCATGCTCTAGTAATCTCTCGCATGGACTATTGTAACTCTCTCCTAATTGGTCTTCCCAATAGCCGTATTGCCCCGCTACAGTCTGTAACGAATGCTGCCGCCAGACTGATTTTCCTCTCTAGTCGGTCCTCTCACACCTCACCCCTCTGTCAGTCCTTACATTGGTTTCCTGTATACTAGGAGTCAATTCCAAGTGCTAACCCATACCTATAAATCACTGAATAATCTTAGCCCCTCTTATATCTCCTCACAGATCCATAGGTATGTCCCTTTTCGGTCTCTCCGCTCTGCTCGTGACCTCCTTCTGTCCGCTGCTCGCACCTGTACGGCCAACTCGCGCTTGCAGGACTTCTTGCGTGCGGCTCCCTTCCTATGGAATAGCCTGCCTACCACCAGACTCTCTCCTAGTCTTCAATCGTTTAAGAAGTGCCTTAAAACCCATTTCTTTAGGAAAGCCTATGGCCTCCCAGAGTGACTTCTACCTCACATACCTGTCTCTTGCTCTCTCCTAAAGGGCAGCACTCTACTCTCTCCTCCAGCTCTGCTTCACTCCCACCTAATTTGACTGCTACTTCCTGTCCTAATGTGTTTTGTGCCCCACCTCCTATAGACTGTAAGCTCGTTTGAGCAGGGCCCTCTTCAACCTATTGTTTCTGTACGTTTTCTTGTAATTTCCTGTTTATAGTTAAATCCCCCCTCTAATAATATTGTAAAGTGCTACTTAATCTGTTGGCGCTATATAAATGGCAATAATAATAATATACACCAGAGCCATTACATTAAGCTGTAGTGGTTCTTGTGACTATAGTGTTCCTTTAAGAATTGTATTTTTGTCGTTGGGGAGGGGTGGCTTCTAACTTTTTAAAGATTGAAAGCAAATTTGTCAAGCCCTGCTTTATTTATCCTCTTCTACATACCTTCCTCCTTTTGTTTTTAGTCTTACTGATCCTTGTCTTACTTTCCTTTTCTCATTAATGTATATAAAAAAGTTTTATCCTCCTTTTTTACTGACTGGGCTACTTTCTCTTCTGTGTTTGACTTGGAAGCTCTTATAACTTGCTTAGCCTCTTTCCGCCTAATCTTAAAGATCTGTATATCTTCCTCACATTGGGTTTCATTATAATTATTAAATGCTAACTTTTAGTTTACTATTTTGGCGACTTCTGCAGAGTACCACAGTGGTTTCTTCACTTTTTTGTTCTTACTGACAAGCCTAATGCAATATACTATTGCCTTTATTATTGCAAATTTTAAATAATCCCATTTCACCTTAAAACTCTATTTAAACCACTCCATTCTGATCATGCCACCTACAGGTGTTCTTGTAAATTACAGGACCCTGTGGATGTTACACTTTATATTCACCTTTTAGTGATGTCATATTTGTTGGACATCTTGCACAGGTCACACCCCCTTGTGTGTCCTGGTGCAGAGTAATGATGTTGTCCAATAGTATTCTTTCTATCCCTATATATGTTCCCCCTTACTGGGAATCCTTGCCCTGTTGTGGCTGAGAGTGCGTTTATTATTATTCTGTTTTTCCTGCTGCTGACCTGGTTTTGTATTTTGACTATTCTGACTCTTTGTATCCCTTTCACCTTGGCTTGTTTTCTCATTCTTGTGTACCACTGTATTCCTTGACCCAGTCATCCTTTATTACTACGATTTCTTGCCTTTTTAGGCATACTTTTATTCTGTCCATTCTAAGATCCGGTATACGTATACTCTTCATCCTTTAATTTTGGCTAGTATCCGTCTCCCTGTGTGTAGTGGATACTCCAATACTGACACAGGGCCACCCCTTCCCCTTCCGCCTTTTCTATATAAAGAGTAATCTGGTATAGTTATGTCCCAGTAATTATACCATGTCTCAGTATCAGCCACTAAATCTACATCCTCAGTCGCCATTATTGCCACAAGTTCATGGATCTTATTCCCTAAACTATGACTTTTTAACACACTTGCTACATGCACTTTCTGTCCTTGTTTTGGGGGGCAATTGGATTGATGTTTTATTACCCTCTGTCACAGTCTCAGCCAATCCTATGGGGAAGCATTGTGATTGGCTCAGAACAACACTTCTGATGATGTCAGCAGACAGCTTGCTATTCTGAGGCAGACAGGGGCAGAGCCAACAGCTTCAGACCTGAATACAAGTAAGAATGTACTATATTTATGGAGGCAAGAGAGGGCCAGGGGAACTAGATGGTGATTTTAACACTATAGGGTCAGAAATATATGTTTGTGTTCCTGACCGTATAGTGCTCTTTTAATTTCTATTCCAAATAGTGCTACCATGAGAAACAAAGCCAAATCCTTGCTCCCGACACCATTCAACACGCCACAAGTTAATGTCCCTAATACACATCCACCTATCATTCTGAATGTTATGTGCAGTCAGAACCTGTGTGTAGACACAACCAGCCTTCTATCATTGGCAAGAATACAAACAACTTTCTTTACATCTGAAATTGCAAGTCAAGTCATTTGTTCAAGAACATTCAATTCCTCTTCCTGCTATGATTGCTTAACAATAATAAAAATGCGTCTTCTGTCTCAGCCAGCAGTAGCTCCAGGAAGACATCTCAAAAAAACACTATTGTCCAACTATAAACCTCTTTCTATAATGCCTCACCTTGTCCTTTTTGCCATTGGCTGCAGTCTTGCACAGCTTAGACATAGAGGATGGTGGTTTCTCAGACTCTTTTCTTGAGCCTGTAATCATATCACCACTACACTCTGAAAGTGCTGAAAATGTATTGTGTAGACACAGACTGTGCAATTTGCCTTTTATCCACAACTCTAAGTCTATCAGATTCTACAGTAATCCATCTGCTATTCTTAGGAAGCCTTTGCGGCAGTGACTTTGCAACCGTCCAAATCTCAGACTTCAAAAATACAATCTTCTGCTGTAATATAGAAAACTGTCTACGGATTACACTAAACCTCCAAAATGTGGAATGTGAAACAAATGCATAACCACTATTACACTGAACTAAGTCTGACATTTTAATGAGATGGTGAATCTAAATCAAAACAAAATCTTACTTTTTTTTCCCCCACCTCCTGTATACCTCGGACTACCTCCAGAATATCTCCAAGTACACTTTGTAGCAGCCAAACTTAATCAACTATGCCAGTTTTTCTTAAAGGGACAGTGTAGGCACCCAGACCACTTCAGCTAATTGAAGTGGTCTGGGTGCTATGTCCCTTTTGTGCTTAGTGCTGCAATGTAAAACATTGCAGTTCCAGTGCTTTCAGTTCGGCAACTTCGGCTTTCAATTTTGAATTCACTTTGAATTCCCTGCAATTCCCACTTTAGTGAATATCTCGCTTAAGAACAAGTTACCAAGCAAATGGTAAGTTCAAAGCACTATAACTATTTCAGCTTACCACAGTACTGGTTATATTGCTGCCCCTTGTCCCCCCACGTCCCCTGCATATATATATATATATATATATATATACACACACACACACACACACACACACACACACACACACACACACGCTAACCCTGCACTGTAGAACTTGTCTCAGGAGAGATAAAGGAAGCAGGGAGCAAATCACGACAGACCCCATACATGATGTCAAACTGTTGGCAAACACTTTGACTACTTGCGTTGAAGGGACACCAGGGCATTCTTGTCAATGTAACTGTCTGAGCTTGCTCTAGTTGTTATGGTGAATAGAGTGTTTGCTTAAGAACTTTTCCTTTGAGCATAGGTTGTTATGGTGCTCCCTTCAATTCAGTGATTGCACCATATTATAATATACTGTTAATTCAAATTATCTAACTATTTTTGTTTAAAATTTTAACATTTAATTTGTCCGCTTTAAGATACAATTTAGAAACTTGTTATGAAACATGAGTACAAATCTTGACTTAGATCTTTGACCAGCTAGTTAAAAATTAACAATGCTGAAGTGCTCTTGGCTTTAGTGATAGAATCTTTATGTTGTCTGTGAGGAAGATCTAGAGCTTGTAATGGAGCTTTTTTCCAAATTAGAGGTAAGTTACTATATTATTTTCCGAGAAATTTTTTCATGTATACTTAACCTTCTTCCCTGTAGGTTCAGTTAAGGAGCAAATCTGGAAAACCAAATCAGAGGGACAAATAGGGATAGGGAATGTCTTGACTAAGAAAATCTCTGATTCTCTATTAAATCAGATCTCTATTCATTAACTCTCTGATTTTGCTAATTTTGGGGGGGGCAGGGGGTGTTTTTCTCTCAAAAGATAAATAAGCCAGCACTAAAATTGTAAAGAAGGGATAGCAGGGAGCTTATAAAGGGACATTAGTGAATCAACGTAACTCTGAAATGTGTATTATTCACTAAAGAGTCCTCTACTCTTAAAGGACCACTATAGGCACCCAGACCACTTCAGCTCAATGAAGTGGTCTGGTTGCCAGGTCTCCCTAGTTTTAACCCTGCAGTGAAAACATAGCAGTTTCAGAGAAACTGCTATGTTTACATTGCAGGGTTAATCCAACCTCTAGCCACTAGAGGCCACTTCCACGATTCTCATCGAACTCACGTTGGATGTCCATAGGAAAGCATTGAGTAATGGGTGGTTTGAATGCGTGTGCGGCCCTGGCCGCGCATGCGCATTCGGCTCCACTCTGGAGCTGACGTCGGCAGGGGGAGGAGAGGTCACCAGCGCCGAGGGAGCCCGGCGCTGGATTAAGGTAAGTGGCTAAAGGGGTTTTAACCCCTTCAGCCCAGAGGGAGGGGGGACCTAATAACCCTATAGTGCCAGGAAAACGGGTTTGTTTTCCTGGCACCATAGGATCGCTTTAACCATTTCCATTATGAATATGTTGTAGGTGAGATCTCAGTTACTGGATCCTGGAAGCTGCTTTGGTTTTGGTGAATGGGGCATTCCAGGCACTAGCAAATGTTTATTGCAATAGGTAGCTTATATTAACCCCTTCGTGACCGTGGACGGTTCAGGACAGTCATCGGTATTTTACCGTTGACGAACGCTGACGGTCCTGAACCGTCACAACGGCAATTTGTACTTACCCGATCGCCGTTGTTTCCCAGGCAGTCTCCCCGCGGCAGATTAGGACCCCAGGGGCCATATGATCGCTCAACAGAGCGGTCACATGGTCACAATAGGTGTCCTAGTGTCTGCCTGCAGGGGGACTCCCCACTGCTGTAAAATAAAAAAATGGTAATGGTAATAAATAATAATTATACGTGTGTGTGTGTATATATATATATATATATATATATATATATATATATATATATATATATTGTCATACTAAGTGTATTTTTATATTCTATACATATGTTAATATAAAAATACGTATAATTAAATTACACACGTGTGTGTGTGTGTATATATATATATATATATATAATTATATATATTGTGTGTATATATATATATATATATATATATATATATATATTTTTATAAAATACAAATAATTAAATTAAAAATGTGAAAATAATAATAAAAATGAAAAAAATTAGGGGGGCGTAGCCTGACCTTCATGCAGCGCGGACGTGTTGCACAGGAGCTCCTGAGATTTTGGCTGTTTCGGGGCGATTTCACCCGGTTAACAAGCCACACTAACTGCCAGACGAGCAACACCTGAGTCAGGGATCTCTGGACGAGCAGATGGAACCGTCAACCGGCTCATAGGTCCACCGGGAACCCGAAAATGTTGCCGCAGCCTGCTGGGGACGGGGCTGGGGAGAGGCGGCCGATCTTCCCGCTCTACACCTCACGGTGTGACCGCGAACAACTCCTACCCCTCCTCCCCCCCCCTGGACCGGCGGGGGTCATCCCGGTCCTCACTGAGAGACGGCCAAACTAGTGTGGGGTGTTGTATACCACCTACCCCCAGCTGTTTACCGGCTGCCCCTACCCTGATGCGACTCTCCAAAATGGCAGACAGACTCTGAACTACCACAGGGGGCAGTGGCCCATCAGAGCAGTCACCGCACAGTGCCATCTTACACATTATGCAGCAGTTGGATGACATCTTTCAAGCCTTTTGGCGCAAACTACAGGAACGAACCAAAGCCCACCTACCCCACCCGCAAGAGAAGGAGCAAGCCGGACTCCCTCGGGGAAAAAGGACCTTGCAAGTGACAACCCAACCTGCAACCACCCTACCTGGGCCGAGAGCACTCCGAGGCATTGCCCCAAGACACCGACCATGCAGGCTGAAGATTTCCCGCAAGAAGCAGTCAACTACTACCAGAGACTCCAGCCACCCCAAACAGGGGAAAGACTTGGCACCAAAGTGTATCCAGGTCAGTGGAATATGGGTGTTAGCTCTCCTTACTGCTCAGGGCTGGAGGGAAGCCCGGAAAAGTTACACTGCTATGGGCTGCGGACTAACTCCTCATCCAACGCCAACGCCCCAACACCTGAAGGGATCGAATGATTGAAGAAATGAACCCCCAGACGCGACAGGTTAGACCACATGCTGACCGACACCATTTGCCAGACTTAACGCTGCCCAAGCGACCTGTTTGAGAGATATGCCTATCTTTATTTTTTTTTAATTTTTTTTTTTATTGTTTGTTTATTTTCCATGCTATCAGCAATATAATCTCACAAAATGAGTAATAGGGAGGGGGGGGGGGGGGCACAGGGAGCTGACCTCATTGGTTCCAATCGTTGGCTTAGATAGATCTGTTTAAACACATATCTGTTATGATTTTGTTTAGCAACAGTAAATAAGAGCCATAAGCCAGACTACAAGATGCTGTACTAGGTACTAGAACACTAGCCTAACTGTATGTATAGACACTACTCTCAGTGACAAGCTGCCATAAATCACTGTTTAACCATGCACATACACTTGGCAAATACATCTTACGGCTACTAACATGTCTATCCTATGCTTCGTATCTTTACCATATCAACCAGTCAACCTAGATGTATACTGTGAACCTGCATTAATAATATAAAATTGTGCATGATTTGGTTTAGATTGGGTACATACAGAAAGGACACCACTAATATGCCTAGCTTGTCTTAAAAACGTAGAGAAACTAGCCAGTTCATACCTAAAATGTCGCACTTATACACTCAATAGCCTGTAAAGCTTATAGCTTACCTGCTTGTGTAACTTAGCAATGCTTAGTCCTGGGCAACCTAACTCGCTGACAAATCGCATGTTTTTACACTAATATGCCTCAGGGCTTACGGCTTACCTAGTCATTACTTCAAACTGGCCACAACAAAATAAAATAGATTACACATATTGATTAACTAAACTGTCAGACAGCTAGGCATGTTATATCCACAAAGCTTGTTTTATATCTCGTGTTTTGCATTCGTAACCAAAAATGTGTGCAGTTACTCCTGACGTATTGTGCTTATACTTGTAACCATTCATAATGCATTTTACCTCTATGTCACTGTTATGCTATGTCTGTCTCCACTGCACTTCAAAAATAAAGAATATATATAAAAAAATTATATCTATATGAAATTTTATTCTAACTTTATTTTGATATTAATATATATATATTTATATCAAAATACACTTAGAATGAAATTGTGTATATATATCTATGTATATATAAATAAATAAAAATAATACGAAATATACATATGTCCATATAGAAAATTATATAAATATACACGTAGACTTCAAATATATAAATATGCATATATATTTAAATTCTACGTGCGTACTTTGTATTTTTACATAATTAAGTAATTTTATTGATTGCAATTTGAGGGATCTGCCTGACAACCCAGGACGAAAGTCCAGAGAATTTAATTTGCTAGCACTGTATTTAACCCTGTAACTTTATGACACCCTAAAACCTGTACATGGGGGGTACTGTTTTACTCGGGAGACTTCACTGAACACAAATATTAGTGTTTCAAAACAGTAAAACATATCTCAGCGATGATATTGTCAGTGAAAGTGCCTTTTTTTGCATTTCTCACACACAAACAGCACTTTTACTGATGATATAATTGTTGTGATACGTTTTACTGTTTTTTGTTTTTTTTAATTCTTTATTTTTGTTTTTGCATGAAATAACAGTCTGGCGTGCTGCGCCACAATAGCTGCAGCCAACCGGTCATACATTAACATAGAGTGACATGGTATGAGAAATAAAGTGCACTTGTTAAAGTAGTATAGGAGTTAACAAAATTAACTTTGCTGACATGTAAAGTAAACTGATTATGATATTAGATTCTAGCTTTTCTATTCTCGTTGGAACACTAGTGTGTTTGTGGGGTATTACATTTATAAATCCTATTGGGTTAACGAAGATCATCTAGTCTATATGGCTAGGTATGCTTTTTTTTTTTTATTTTTTTTATTTATTCTTTGTTTGTAAGTGTATATAAAAAAAAAGCAGTTACAAATGCGTTTGCCATGCCCCAAGAGCATGTACTTGCGTTTTAGCCGTCAACGTCGGTTTACTAAAGCATGGCATGGCGATACAACGCACATTTTATAGTATGTTATAAGGATTTGTTGTGAATATACATGGTTAGAAACAGTGAAACGAACATGTAAGAGGCGTCTGAATATGCAAGTTAGTAAGTATTATATAAAATCTACACATTGTAGGCTGTCTGTAAAATAGGATGTCTATAGGTCATACCATCTAGGCCCAGAGGGACATTAGGCAATTCTATGCGAGGAATACCATATCATGTGTATAGAGGCCTAGTTTTGTCGTATTCGGTAGTAGGCGGTATGGGGGGGGGGGGGGGTCAGGGATGACTGTGGTTATCTCATAGTTTGTATCAGATAGGGTTTAACTATGTAATGAGATATATGCTCTCTGGATATTATCTTTACTTGGTGTTCCCACGCATAAGGGTGTAATATGGAGAAGTGAGTATGGTCTAGGACTTTAGGAAGTGACTCGGTGGGTCATCTTCCGTTGGGCTTTTTTGAGCGGTTTAGGTACCGCGTAGGTCGGTGCCTCGGTGGAGCCTGCTAGTGACGCTTATGGAGTCTTGAGTCATACTGTGACAGGGCACCGCTACAACTGATATGGGGTAAGGCCAGCGCCTCTATAGTACAGGGTGGTCTCTCTAGTGGGGTGCGCTTGAGCCTAGTGGTGAAGTGCGTGTGTGATTTTCGTGGGGTTGGATCAGTCATGTTAATCATAGCTGCATGTATCCCCTAAGGGGTTAAAACAAACATTTTAGTGGTGTGTGTTTCAATACAGGTGAAGTCATTACCGGCCCATTGTTAGGGCTTGTTAGAGTCTCTTGCTAAGCCCCATCCTGTGGTCTTGTGGGCCTTGATGATAACTTAGGTTATGTGGACGGGAGAGTCTCTTAATGGGGGGTCCTCCCGCCCCGTCAGGTGAGTGTCTCCAGTAGGTCTGTTTCTTCGTTTCTGCTTAGCGGTAGGGTTTGCTGCGTTGTGGTCCCCTATTGCGATCTGCTCCAGAGGGGTCGATGCTAGGGTGTTGAGTCTTTTCAGAAACTCCGTATGGTCTTCAGTGGCCGACAGGGTGTGAATGGTATCCCCCTGTGTTACCACCAGCGTTCCTGACAGCCCCCAGCGGTATTTGATGCCGTGATCTCGGAGGGTCCGGGTGATGGGCGCGAACTTGCGCCGTTCAAGAAGGACCGTGAAAGGTAGGTCATCGTATATTGCGATCTTGTTGTTTGCGATCATCAGATGTGGGTTTTGCCTAGAGCGCGCCATGATGGCGGTTTTTACCGTAATGTCTCTGGAGACAACTATGATGTCGCGGGGTGCGTCCGCGGGTGCCGTGGGGGCCTTTCGGACCCTGAAGGCCGACACTATCGGTTGCCGATCGCCTTCCGTCTGGACTCCCAATGCCTGTAGGACTTCGGTGGCAAATTCGAGCAGGGCTTCTTGGCCTATTGTTTCTGGGGCCCCTCTGACATTTTTCCGCCAGTGGCGTGTTTCTAGGGAGGCTACCGTGCGAGTAAGGTGTTGCACTTGGTGGGTGAGGGCAGTGACCCTGGCATCTGTTTCAGCGATAGTTTTCCCCCTCTCCCCTTCTCGGGACTCGATAGCACCCATGCGGCGGTTCAGGCCTCCTACTTCCTCCTGTACCCCAGCGAGGTCCGCCTTCCACACTTCTCTCAGGTCCCGCAGGAGGTTTTTGATGTCTCCCTTAGTGGATGGGGACTGGTCGGAGTCAGATTCTGCTCTCTGGTGTACTCCGCTGTGGGTCCGGTGTTGTTGGGCTGTCTCATCCTCCCATGAGAGCTCAGAGTCACTCGAGCTGCGTGGCTCCGCAGGCGCCATGTTTGGTCGGGCATTCTGCGGCGGCCTGCAGAACGACAGCCTGATGTCTGTGTGTTTCTGGCCCTCCGCTTGGGCTGTTTTTCGATGTTTTCTGCCCATCTCTCTCGGAGGGTTGTTCCGGGTATCGAGGAGGTAAGTGTTTGAGCTCCGTTGCGGTAAATAAAGCCAGTTTTTGGGACTCTGGAGCGGGAGCTTTGTAAGTGTGCGACCGCTCAGTAGCTCAGCTAGCCACGCCCCCCGCCGTTTTACTGTTTTGAGACACTAATATTTGTGTCCAGCAAAGTCTCCAGAGTATAACCGTAACCCCCATGTACAGGTTTTATAGCGTTTTTGAAAGTTACAGGGTCAAATATAATGGTCAAATATTTTTACATTGAAAATTAACAGGTTAATTACGCTGCCTTTGAGAGCATATGGTAGCCCAGGAATGAGAATTACCCCCATGATGGCATATCATTTGCAAAACAAGACAATCCAGGGCATTGCAAATGGGGTATGTCCAGTCTTTTTTAGTAGCCACTTAGTCACAAACACTGGCCAAAATTAGCGTTCAATTTCGTTTTTTACTTTTTTCACACACAAACAAATAGGAACGCTAACTTTGGCCAGTGTTTGTGACTAAGTGGCTACTAAAAAAGACTGGACATACACCATATTAAATACCCTGGGTTGTCTACTTTAAAAAAATATGTGGTGTGTGATTCAGAGATTTATGACAGATAATAGTGTTACAATGTCACTATTGATACATTTTAAAAAATATATATATATTTTGAAACAGCAATTTCCTATTTGTACTTATAGCCCTATAACTTGCAAAAAAAGCATGTAAACACTGGATGTTTTTAAACTCAGGACAAAATTTTGAATCTATTTAGCCGTTTTTTTCATTAGCGTTCGTAGGTAATTAAAAGATTTTTCAAGCAAAAGCCAAAAAACATGTTTTTTTTTTTCAATTTTCACCATATTATTTTTTATTTTTTTGAAAGTAAATTACCGTATATACTCGAGTATAAGCCGACCCGAATATAAGCCGAGGCCCCTAATTTTACCCCCAAAAATTGGGAAAACTTATTGACTCGAGTATAAGACTAGGGTGGGAAATGAAGCAGCTACTGGTAAATTTCTAAATAAAATTAGATCCTAAAAAAATTATATTAACTGAATATTTATTTACAGCGTGTGTATATAATAAATGCAGTGTGTATATGAATGCAGTGTGTGTGTATGCAGTGTGTATGAGTGCAGTGTGTATATAATGAATGGAGTGCAGTGTGTGTATAATGAATGCAGTGCAGTGTGTGTATGAATGCAGTGTATGTATGAGTGCAGTGTGTATGTATGAGTGCAGTGTGTGTATATGAGTGCAGTGTGTGTATATGAGTGCAGTGTGTGTGTGTGTATGAATGCAGTGTGTGGATGAATGCAGTGTGTATATAATGAATGCAGTGCAGTGTGTGTGTGTGTGTGTGTGTGTGTGTGTGTGTGTGCAGAGCATTGGTGGGGGTTGGGCATTTTATTAATTATTATTTAATTATCTTAATATTTTTTTTTGTTAATTTTTTTTAGGTAATTATTTTTTTATTTTATTATTAATTGTATTATTTTTTTTGTTATTATTATTTTAATATTTTTTTTATTATTTGTTTTATTAATATTTTTATTTTTTCGTCCCCCCTCCCTGCCTGTTAGCTGGCCAGGGAGGGGGGCTCTCACTCCCTGGTGGTCCAGTGGATGGGCTGTAGGAGGGGGGCTGGCAGAGCTGTAACTTACCTTCACAGCAGCTCCTGTCAGCTCCCTTCTCTCTCCTCCATCCGTGCAGCTCCCAGGTCAGCTTCCTCTGCAACTCGCGAGAGTTGCAGAGGAAGCCGACCTGGGAGCTGCACGGACGGAGGAGAGAGAAGGGAGCTGACAGGAGCTGCTGTGAAGGTAAGTTACAGCTCTGCCAGCCCCCCTCTCCCCCCAGTCTGCATTATGGCAATGAAAATTGCCATAATACAGACACTCACTCGAGTATAAGACGAGTGGGAGTTTTTCAGCACAAAAAATGTGCTGAAAAACTCGTCTTATACTCGAGTATATACGGTATATGACATGATACAAAAAAATGGTATGTAAAGAAAGCCCTTTTTGTCCTGAAAAATACCAATATATAACTTGTATGGGAACAGTAAATGAGAGAGAGGAAAATTACAGCTAAACACAAACAACACAAAAGTGTTAAAATAGCCCTGGTCCTTAACATACAACATCGTAAAAACAGTCCGGTCCTGAAGGGGTTAAAGGCTTACTCCAACCTTGTTTGAACTTGTAATTATTACTGCTCCTAATGTTAAGACATGCCATTGTTAGTTGTCCCCCTCCCCAGGATGGTGACCAGCTACCTATTGCACGTCAGAGTGCAAGAGAAGTCAAGAAAGGTTTTACACCCCATCTCCTATAGACTTTAAGCTCATTTGAGCAGGGTCCTCTTCAACCTATCATTCCTGTAAGTTTTCTTGTAATTGTCCTAATTATAGTTAAATCCCTCCTCTTATAATATTGTAAAGCGCTACGGAATCTGTTGGTGTTATATAAATTGTAATAATAATATTACTAAGACGCTTTTGTGTCTGGTCACTTAATGTTACCCAGCATGGCACATTACGATCAACTAGTCCTCATTTAAATGAAAATAAAGGAAAATAACTTGTGACGACACTTATAATATGCAAATAAGCAAATAAAATGAGTTATGTGTAGCCATATTTCTTGTTGAAACAGGTGTGAAAATGCCACCACACCAGCAGGGGTTGTAGTATTCAAGATTAACCCCTTAAGGACGCGGGACGGTTCAGGACCGTCATCGGCATTTTCCCATTGCCGACCGACGACGGTCCTGAACCGTCCTTAATTTAAAATGTACTTACCCGATCGCCGTCGTTCCCCCGGCGGCGATCGGCGTTGGTCCCGGTGTGGGGAGACTGCCTGCAGCCCAGACAGTCTCTCCATGGCGAATTAGGACCCCTGTGGCCATGTGATAGCCCAACAGGGCGACCACATGGTCACAATAGGTGTCCTAGTGTCTGCCTGCAGGGGGACTGTCTGTGCTGACAGGCAGTCTCCCTGCTGCTGTAAAATCATTAAAAAAATTTAAAGTTAAAGTTAATGTTAATAAAAAATTTTTTTATTATTATATATGTGTATATATAAATATATGATATATAGACATATATTATACCTATATAATATATGTCTATATATCATATATATAATGTCATGCTAAGTGTATTTTTATATTAATATGTACATATATTAATATAAAAATACACTTAAAATTAAATTACACACGTATATATATAATATATATAATAACTATATATATTGTATATATATATTATTATGAAATACAAATAAGTAAATTAAATTAAATTAAAAAAATTAAAAATAATAATAAAAAATTTAAAAAAAATTATATATCTATACGAAATTTTATTCTAACTGTATTTTGATATTGATATATATATATTTATATCAAAATACACTTAGAATGAAATTGTATATATATCTATGTATATATAAATAAATAAAAAGAATACGAACTATTCATATGTCCATATAAAAAATTACATAAATAATTATATAAATATACACGTAGACTTCAAATATATAAATATGCATATATATTTAAATTCTACGTGCGTATTTATGTAATATTTTTACATAATGAAGTTATTTTATTGATTGCAATTGAAGGGACCTGCCTGCCAACCCAGGCCGAAAGTCCAGAGAATTTAATTTGCTATCACTGTATTTTACCCTGTAACGTTCTACGACACCCTAAAACCTGTACATGGGGGTACTGTTTTACTCGGGAGACTTCGCTGAAAACAAATATTAGTGATTCAAAACAGTAAAACATATCACAGCGATGATATTGTCAGTGAAAGTGACTTTTTTTGCATTTTTCACACACAAACAGCACTTTTACTGATGATATAATTGTTGTGATACATTTTCCAGTTTTGAAACACTAATATTTGTGTTCAGCAAAGTCTCCTGAGTATAACAGTACCCCCCATGTACAGGTTTTATAGCGTTTTTGAAAGTTACAGGGTCAAATATATGGGTCAAATATTTTTACATTGAAAATGGCCAGGTTGGTTACGTGCCTTTGAGAGCGTATGGTAGCCCAGGAATGAGAATTACCCCCATGATGGCATACCATTTGCAAAAGAAGACAACCCAAGGTATTGCAAATGGGGTATGTCCAGTCTTTTTTAGTAACCACTTAGTCACAAACACTGGCCAAAATTAGCGTTCAATTTAGTTTTTTACTTTTTTCACACACAAACAAATATGAACGCTAACTTTGGCCAGTGTTTGCGACTAACTGGCTACTAAAAAAGTCTGGACATACCCCATATTGAATACCCTGGGTTGTCTACTTTAAAAAAAATATGTACATGTGGGGTGTTATTCAGCGATTTATGACAGATAATAGTGTTACAATGTCACTATTGATACATTTTAAAAATGTATGTTTTGAAACCGCAATATCCTACTTGTACTTATAGCCCTATAACATGCAAAAAAATAGCAAAAAGCATGTAAACACTGGGTATTTTTAAACTCAGGACAAAATTTTGAATCTATTTAGCAGTTTTTTTCATTCGCTTTTGTAGACGAATAAAAGATTTTTCACATAAAAGTCAAAAAACATGTATTTTTTTCAATTTTTCATCATATTTTTTAATTTTTTAAAAATTAAATTACATGAGATTATATAAATAATGGTATGTAAAGAAAGCCCCTTTTGTCCTGAAAAAAAACAATATATAATTTGTATGGGAACAGTAAATGAGAGAGCGGAAAATTACAGCTAAACACAAACACCACAAAAGTGTAAAAAGATGCCTGGTCGCAAATGTACAACATCGCAAATAAGTCCGGTCCTTAAGGGGTTAAACTGACCATATGATCTCAGCATAATGATAACCATGACATTATAAGGCACTCTAACTAAAATTAGATGATCTGCAATGTGTGAACAAAACAGAGTCCAACACTGTGAGTATGAGGGAAGCTACACCTTGTAAGTAAGCAGAGTTAGCCTATGCCCACAGTGTACTCTAGATCGCCCTCTGTTCCCAGCCTGCAATTTTTGTGTTTTTTGGTTTTTTTTTTAAAGGACCACTCTAGGCACCCAGACCACTTCAGCTTAATGAGGTGGTCTGGGTGCCAGGTCCTTCTAGGGTTAACCCATTTTTTCATAAACATAGCAGTTTCAGAGAAACTGCTATGTTTATGAATGGGTTAAGCCTTCCCCCTATGTCCTCTAGTGGCTGTCTCATTGACAGCCGCTAGAGGCGCTTGCGTGCTTCTCACTGTGATTTTCACAGTGAGAGCACGCAAGCGTCCATAGGAAAACATTATGAATGCTTTCCTATGTGACCGGCTGAATGCGCGCGCAGCTCTTGCCGCGCATGCGCATTCAGCCGACGTGGAGGAGAAGAGGAGGAGAAGAGGAGGATCAGAGGAGGAGAGCAGGAGGAGATCTCTCCGCCCAGCGCTGGAAAAAGGTAAGATTTAACCCCTTTCCCCTTTCCAGAGCCGGGCGGGAGGGGGTCCCTGAGGGTGGGGGCACCCTCAGGGCACTCTAGTGCCAGGAAAACGAGTATGCTTTCCTGGCACTAGAGTGGTCCTTTAAGTGGAGAGGGTAGATTAAAGTTACCAATGCCAGTGTTAAAAAAAAAAAATAGATATTAATATCTCTCTTTTCCTCCTATGAAATGTTATTTATAGTGGAATGTGCATGTATTCATATTGTTCTCTTCTTTTGGGAAGGTTGATGGTATGGTGTGCTTGCAGCGATTGCGATTACTAGCTCCAGCAGCAGTCAGGGGGTTAATACGATACAACAAGATCAATGTGACAAACACATCAGGGATGTCTTCAGGTAGGTCAGTTCGCTAGAGTTTATTTTTGTAGTGTTACTTTACACTCAGAACTGCTATGTATTTATACCTCACCTGCTACTGTTTTAATACCTGTATTTGTTGTATAAGACGTCAAATAAAGCAACAGTTATATTTTGTTAGGTTTTGCTTTATTCTTATTAGTTTTTTGCTTGTTTAGTTTTTTGTTATGTGTGCAGAGTTTTGATTTACTGTGGTTGTTATTCATTAAATCATGGCAATTTTTTTTTACTGTAAGTGACCTGGAAAAACAGCTGAGTAGGACCATATTTATTTTTTATTAATCTACCAAACCTCCAAAGCAATCCATTCAAATACAGTCCTAATCGCTGTGTTGGAGATTTTGTTTTCTACTTCTGTTTGTTTTGATCAACATTTGTTATTCACTCGTTTTCCATAATTCCCAGTCTAGTCATTCAGCCCTAAAATATAAAACCTAGAATAAATCAGAGTATACAAAACACGTCCTTCTGTCAGAGAAATAGACCAGTTTTTGAAGCAACCCTCCAAGCACCATAACCACTAAAGATCACTTGTATGGCGCTGGGACTGTTCAGGTAGTCTCCCAGAGTAATTAGTCAAATGCATTTGTTTTTTTGTTTATTTTTTATTTTTATTGAAACAATGGTAAAAGCAGTGCGTCAAACAAGTAGGATAAATCTTTCGATGGTGATCTAGTTTTGCCCGGGCCCTCGTCACCTACTGTTGCCGTATGTCTTGTTAGAATTAAATGTTTGTCTTGTTTACCTATTGTACAGTGTTGCCTGATATGTTGGCACTATATAAATAAATGTTTGCTCAATTTGACCTTCAGTCATACAGTGTGATTGCCAATGGAATAGGAGAATGTAGAATTCAAACATACAAAATGAACACAGAGTTAATGGTTAATACATATGAGAGAAGTAGTAGTGATGTAGTTTGACTAGTAAGGTGGAATTTTGATGGTATGTTGTCTCCATAATCAAAGTATAGGGGTGATCATAGGACGAGGATGTTTAAAGAACCATATTGCCATGGGGATCATGCTGATTTATAACAGTTTGACAAGTTTCTTATGTACCGCTCTGTACCTGCAGCCAAAGCCTTCTATCCAGAATCTACTTGCAAGAGATTCCAGATATCTCACTTAGCTAAGCAGGACCATGTATGGATGCTATAATTGGCTAAGAACGTCAATTGTGCATTTTCAGCCAATAGCCAAACAGGAACGTGTATTACTGCTATCATTGGCTAAGAGCGTCAATTGTGCAATTTTAGCCAATGTCCCTCTATTGGGTTGTGTTTAGCTCTGGGGAGACATCTGGCGTCTCCTGAAGGAGAAGATCAAATGTGGCATGTGTGCCCGCGTAACCCAGTTTACAATTTGATAAATGACTCTTGCAGGGTACCACTACTGCTGTAGTAGTAATGGTTCTTGGAGTATTCCTTTAAATCAGTAGCTGGTGACTGTTTTAGTGCCTTTGTAGCCTTTAGGAGACAGGATCAAGCATTTTTAGGAACTAGTGTGATGTTTCAGGAACTACTAATTAGGTTTTTCATGCATTATTATAATTTCTGAACCTAGAGTCACCTTGGAACGCTAATGGCTCATGCCGGTGTGTCCACCTTCTCTCATGCATATTCATTGCCAACTTTAATCAAACAAGAAAACCACATTCATTATAAAGGTTTGTCTTAACATGGTGTAAATTCCTTTTGTGACATTCTCTGAAAACCAGTATAGTGCATTCACTGTTACAGCTCAGGCACTTTTTCTAAAAGAAAGACAATAATTACCTTTAGTTTAATGAAGAGCTATTGGGCATTTCAGTTAGTTGGCTTATATGTGACCAGCATTAAAACAGATTTGTCTCTTTTCATGTTTCAGGTTATAACCAAGCCAATGTGGTTATCCTGCACAAGTCCCTAGCAGATGACTTTGAGAAGTTTTGCCAGGCTAACAGTGGCCCTCTTCCCTTATTATACAGGAGTGCGACAGGAGAGCGGACATGCCCTCCTTTGAGTAAAGATTCAGATATTCAGTGAGTACATTGCGACATGCATACTGCAAAAGTGAGGAAAGGTTTATTAAGATCGCAATAGATTGCTATTGGACATGTATGAGCAGATTAAATGTAAGGTTGGCAAACAAGGACTTTTATTTAACTGGCTGTACAGACACAATAGTCTAGCTACTGGTTATTCCTTACTATGGACAATGCAAGGAATACATGTTTCTAAAACATTATAGAGTATGCATAAATAATGGTGCAATCTGTAATCTCAATTATGATCTATTTGGTTACATTTTTAAAGGAACACTCCAAGCGCCATAACTACTACAGTTTGATGTTGTTGTTATGGTGCCAGGGGTGCCCTAGTGCCCACCATTGTAAGAATTCAAACCCATTTTGAACAGTTTGACTTCTTACCTGGGTTCTGACAGACACTGCTACCTGTCTCTACTACGAATATTGGATTACTAGAAATTCCTAAACAGGAATTTTCCTGAGCAAAGCCCTGCATTTTGTCCACACACGAATCCTCACTTGACAAAGGTTATGAGATGAATAAATAAGCTGTTGTGTTGATCTTTATAGAAAATACTTTAAAACTATTTATAGTAAGTGTATATATCAAAAATATTCTAAATGTGATATATAACAGTGAAATTGTCACAATATTAATAAGGTGCACAATTCTTTTTAAAAGTGCATAATAAACCAATGTGCACAACTTTAACCAAAGTGCAACTGCAATCAAGGTGCAAACTCTACAGTAAGTGATATAAAATCACAAACACGTGTAATTTCAGTGTAAAACGTATCACACTTGACTTACATAATATCCACATGATGTGTACATAAAAGGAAAAACATAAAAACAATATATAGTGGGGGCGGGGGCCTGACTGCCATGGAGGGAAGACGTGCCTAACTGAAGCTCCTAAATAATCTGTGTAAAAAAGCTAAAAAGGCACCTCCATACCTCATGAAACGGCACACACTAACCCCAAGCGACGACCTGGTACTCAGTCCACACGTTGAACCGGTCATGCGGCGCATGACTGCAGGCTATACCCGCGGAGGCATGCGGCCGGGAGCGCGATGGATGGGAGCGGCGGCCGAGCTCCCAGCCTGGAGCGGCCCGAGAGCTGATTGCCACACTCGATTGCTGCTTTTACGTCAATATTGATTAAAACCGTATTACACTATATATTGTTTTTATGTTTTTCCTTTTATGTACACATCATGTGGATGGTATGAGTATTATGTAAGTGAAGTATGATACGTTTTATACTGAAATTACACGTGTTTGCGAATTTATATCACTTACTGTATAGTTTGCACCTTAATTGCAGTTGCACTTTGGTTAAAGTTGAGTACTTTGGTTTATTATGCACGTTTAAAAAGAATTGTGCACCTTATTAATATGGTGACAATTTTACTGTTTTAATATATCACATTTAGAATATTTTTGATACATACATTTACTATAAATAGTTTTTTTTTTTTTTTTTAAATTCTTTATTTTTGTTATGCAGGTGAGTACAAAACATAGTCATGCGCCACAACAGCGTAGAGTAACATGGAACATAGATATATAGAGCTGTGGCTCCGAAAACTTACACATTTTTTTTAAAAGTTAGATCATTTATATAGGTACGTCTAGCTTGTTAGGTAGGTCTCATGTTAAAAAAAAAGGGAGTAGGAGATAATAAACAGGTTTGCTCTGCCCCATCATCAGGTCCAAAACATAACTATACACATCGTTTTAACACTTGTAGGGCATGGATAAAAACTATGCACATTTTGTATAACATAAGGAGTACGTGGCGGTTTGGTTAGAAAAACATTGAATACGCTTATTACAGGTTAGCTTAGTATGACTGCAGTAATGGGTCATTGTGAGGCCTCCTTGTTAAAAACAGTGTGCGTATGGTGGTTTCAGCGTTTATGACCTGAGTTAACATTAATTAACAGGTACTGCCGTGTAGTGTGTGAGCGGATGAATTGAGTTTGTGTGTCTATGCATATATGTGTGCTACCACTGTGAATTAGAGGCTTGGGTATATTAGGGTGGGCGAAAAACAGGACTGGCTGAGCAGCCACGGGGTACGGCAGACCTATGAAGTGGTGGATGCGTCTGTTAGGCAGATAGGTGATTAGTTGGGAAAACTGAATGACTAGCATAACAAACCCCCCATGTTGTCTACCTTCAATAAAGCTACAATTTGTGTAGGGTTGGTATGGTAAGCCGTATGAGAGGTCTGGGAAAGGGTAAGATACAATAAGGCATCACTGGAGAGCGCCATGCCTGTGGGGGGGGGAGGGGGGGAGCAACGTGGTCGATGGACCTCTCTGCTAAAGGAGTGTGACCAACAAGTAATTAAATTGAGTATCTTAATAGCCGTGTCTTGGCTGCGTAGCAGGTAAGTATATCGGGTAGTTGGAGTAATGAGTCCAGCACATCTCGGTTCAATGTCCGACATATAACAGGCAGTCATAGTTCCGCTTAGTGCGGCCTTGGGTCCGCACGGGGCCAAGTGTGTCTCTCTTAAATTATGCATTTAACAAAAAAAAAAAAAAAAGAAAACGAAAACAGAACATTACATATCAGGGTATAGTAGGCAGGATAGCGTCTCTTTGAAACTTAGGTGGCGGCTTTCAGCTGGGCATCAGTGGGGTGAGGCCAAGTCGTTCTCAAGTCGTAGCCGTGGTCCCAGAAGTTGAGGCTGGTGCTCTGGGTATAAAGACACGGGTGGCTGCGGGGTCCCAGCCGTGCGGGTTCGGGCTTCCCGCTGTCTGTGTCGCCTGGCTTAGTGAGTCCGGGGGGAGGCCCAGAGCCTGTAGGCATTTTGCCGCGTCTTGCTGGTCACGGACTGTGATGGTGGTGTCTTCCCTTGGGAGTAACAGCGTGTGGGCCTGGCCCCAGCGGTAGCTGATGTTCTTCATGCGCAGGAGGGAGGTGAGTGGACGGAGTGTTCGTCTCCAGGCGAGCGTACCCCCAGAGAGGTCTGTAAAGAATCCGAGTGCCATTCCTTCGAAGTTGTAGGGTGTGTGCCCCCTGATGGCGGCCAGCAGCGCTGCTTTGTCTTTGTGACATTGAAATTGTACCACCAGGTCTCCCGGGGCTGAGGGAGGTGCTTTGGCCGATTTCGGGATTCGAAATATCCCATCTAGTAGCACTGCCTTTGCCTGTTTTGGGGTCAGGATGGCTGTTAGGAGGCGCCTGACAAAGTGGGGGAGTTCTTCTGTCGGTATGTTCTCCGACACCCCACGAATTTTCAGGTTCTTCTGCCTCCGTTTATCCTCCAGGGTATCAAATTTGCTTGCTTGTGCGCTGGTCAGTTGTCTGAGTTCGTCCACCTCCTGTCTCAGCTCCGCCATCTGCCTGCCTTGCTCTCTCGAGGTATTCTCTACAGCGCCAATGCGGCCTGTCAGGCCCCGCAGGTCCTCTCTTAGTAATGCCACATCCGCCGATATTTTCATTTGGAGGTTTGTAATCAGTTCTCTGATTGCGGGTAGCGTTGCCGGGGTTGTGTCGGGCGGAGGGCAAGCGGGTGCCGTGCGGACCGTCGGCGGTGCTTTCTACGGTGTGCAGTCGGCTTCTTCCTCCTCCGATGCTCCGTCGGAGAAGTCGGAGCAACCGCCATGGAGGGACGCCATTTTAGCCTCGTGTGTGCTCTACTATAAATATAAACTTATAGCGCACCTTTTTTGCATGTATTGTTAGATTTAGTGTTTATTGAGTTATTTCACTAGGTAGGTGCTGCTTTTACGTCAATATTGATTATTTAGAGTTTATACAAATATTTTTTTGGCGCCATGTTTTACTTGTTTTTTTTTTGTATATAATTATAGAACAGACTGCCTAATGTACAGGAGATATGAAAATGGAGTCTACTCTGGAAGTTTGAGTAACCTTGAAAGTTATGCTGAGCAGCTGAAGAACATGGTGACCTTTTACCTGGGCTGTAGCTTCTCTTTTGAGAGTGCAGTGGAGAATCTTGGAGTCCCTGTAAGGAACGCTGAGCAAGGGTGCAATGTTAGCATGTATACGGTAGGTGACAGTCATGTCCTGCATATGATTTAAGACTAATTGGCATCAGTACAAGGTGTATAGCATAGTCCACATTATCTAACGTTCTGTCATACAACAGTTAGAGACTGCAGTGTCTATACGTTTTAGTTATAACCAACTGAATCATGGGATATGGACCTTTTGATTCTGTACTAATCTTGTTTTGGGATGAATGTTAACTCTGCTAAAGAGAATGTAACTGAGAACAAAGGCAGACTAGGCTGTCTTCCCCACACTTTGTGATGTGCTTTTTTTCTTATGTCAGTAAATAGGGTTCATGCATCGTTAATTTGCGAAATCATGCATATTTACTCTTATAATTCCTTGAAATAATTGAAACCGCCTTTAACCTGTAAGCCCATTCGTATAATTTCCAAAATAAAATGACAGTAATGTGAATAGTTCATAAGAGGAAAAATAATGTACTGTGTATAAAAAGGTCACTGTATGCACAATAACAGTTTTGCTCCGTTGAACAGTGATTGCAATTTGCATTAGTCTATCCAACTTGTGTGTGCAGCGGGACATTGATGCATGCACTACTTGGAGGGACATATCTCCCTCTCTGTGTGTATAAATTGCTAGTAGTCGCAGTATGGCTGCTCTCATCGTACTCTCACTCAGCGTGGTAGACTAGGATGGAAAAATACATGGACCTGATTGGTGGAGCATCTTTTTAGACATTTAAATACATAAAGGGAATCGACACAGTAAAGGAGAAGACCATATTTAAAAGAAGAAAAACTACCACAAGTGGATGCATGGAATAGCCTTCCAGCTCAAGCGGTAGAGGTTAACACAGTAAAGGAGTTTAAGCATGCGTGGGATAGGCATAAGGCTATTCTAACTATACGATAAGGCTAGGGACTAATGAAAGTATTTAGAAAATAGGGCAGACTAGATGGGCCGAATGGTTCTTATCTGTCGTCACATTCTATGTTTCAGTTTTTTGTTTTTTTTTGTTGTTGTTGTTTTTTGGGGGACTAAACATTTGCTTACATGTTTAACACATTATCTATAAATAGAGTTAAAGGGACACTTGCGTCACAAGAACAACTACAGCTTGTTATATTTGTTCTGGTGAATATAATCATTCCATTCAGGCTTTTTGCAGTAAACACGGTCTTTTCAGAGAAAATGCAGCATTTACATTACAGCCTAGGGATACCTCCACTGGCCACTCCTCAGATGGCTGGTAGAGGTGCTTCCTGGGGCAGTGCTGCACACTGTGCAGCACTGGCATTCAGTGTCTCTACCCGGGGGTAGGGGGGCTAGATAAGGTTTTAACTCTATAGGGTCAGGAATATATGTTTGTATTCCTGACCCTTTAATGTTCCTTTAAAAACAAATTTCTGGTCACTTATTTCGCATTGGAAGTGGTGTGGGTGCTTTTTAAACTTAACCTTGCAATGTAAAAATTGCAATATTGTAGAAACTGCAATGTTTCCATTGCAGGGTGAGACACACTTCTAGTGGCGTTCTTCCTGACAGTCGCTAGAGGAGCTTTCCCTGTGAGAACAGGCTCTGTTCTCAACCAAATGCTCTCCTAGAGAACATTTGGTTGGTGCAACAAGTTACTGAGCATATGCACTAGCATTCCTGTACTTCCCTATGGGAAAGTATTAAATTGGCTGATATCATCGATCTTGATTATTTATCCCACTCTCTCTAGAATGTGCTCTTGTTTGAGCAGGGCCTTTAACACCCTCTGTTCCTGTGCCTTCAACTTGTCTTGTTGCAAATACTTGTCTGTTTGTCCACCCATTGTATAGTATTGTGGAATTTGTTGGCGTTTTATAAATTCTTTATAATTATATTATTATAATTATTTATTCTGCTAAATAAGACCATTAATAGTTTTATCATGTGAAAAAATATTTTAATTAAGTTAAATTTTAAAATGTGTATCGTTTCATGTAAGCAATTTCCCTTTTCTCTGCATATTTTCTGTAGACCACTGTTCCCTGTTCACCAGTTGGACATTTTTCTTGCAAATTGGTGGTGACCATGAGGCCGATTCCTTTGGATAAGCTAGAGTCTGCAGTGAGAGCAACACAACCCATGAAAAACTATCACGGGGCCCCAGTTCACATAGGATGTCCAGGTCTGTCAGCCCTTAATAGACATGTGTAATGTTCATATGTAATACTCCTTACCTTATTGACTTGACTGATATTAAAGAGACACACTAAGCACCAAAACAAAACAGTAAAGTAGTTATGGTGTGTTTATTGTTACTCTGTAGTCTCACTGCTCAATTCTTTGCCACGAGTTAAATCACTTTGTTTATGCAGCCCTAGCCACGCCTACCCTGGCTGTAACACAGACCGCTCCCCTACACACTTCCTGAAAAAGACGACTAAATATTCTAGCATCCCTTATTGAATAGATTTTTTCACCTCTTCCTCTGTTATTTGCATGCTAGAGCCTACTGCACCCTCTTGTGTGGATGATTTAAAGTCAAATTAACAGAGCAGTTAACAATAGTGATAGAACTCCTACATGGCATGGCATTGAGCACTGATAATGCAGGGGCATGATCTATACACCAAAACAGCTTCATTAAGCTAAACTTGTTTTTTGATTAGTGTCCATTAAAGACACCACTCTCTTCTCTTTTCTATTGAAAGCACAACTTGCACAGCTTTCTGATAATAGATAGATTAGTAAGCAAAAAGAAACCATAACATTATTGTCTCTTATTTCACCATTTGTTAGTGTGTTCTACCATTGGAAGGCTATGGATTGTAAGTCTATATAGTTGCAACAAGTTATTTAGCTTTGTAAATACTAGTATATTGTTTTTTATGTTACTATCATACTTTCAGATATACACAACACATGATCTAAATTTTTTCTTTTATATTAGAGTTCCTCGGTATAAATGATCTTCAGAAAACAGATTATGGAGACCCAGTTAAATTTCATGCAGGGGATATTCCAGTGTTTTGGGCATGTGGAGTAACTGGCGCAGAAGCCGTTAGTAGCTGTAGTAAGTATTATCTGTTGTCACACACACTGTATGTTGAACAGATCTTCATTTATGCACAGGCGATGTTAATTACTGGGATATGCCTGAGAATGCAAATTCTAAGCCAGAATAGCTGAAATGGAACAATTCTCCAACTATTTTTACCAGCTTGGTTCTTTTGACATATTGTTAAATTGCCAGTTTATTAAATATCCCTGAGATAACTGGCTTTGGAGTGATGGCTGCACTGAGTAATTTATGATTTATTATATCGTGTTACAATAAAGCTAGTTTATGGACTCTACCTGATAATATTACAATACAAGACGAAAACCAAAATGATTACAACAACTTCTATGTAGACCAAAGCATATTGCTGACAAGATATATACTTTCACTGATTCCAGGCAAGTACAGCTCCATATCTGGTCAGATATCTTGTTAGTAATGAAGTAAGGTTTATTTTATGCAATGCATGTATTGCAGTGTTTATAGTTTATCACACTGTAGTAGCATAATCTAATGCTATCAAATCAAATAAATTATTCAAGCCCAATAAAATGTGTCCTAATGTATGTCCATCAAGCAGAGAGGAACTAACAACAGTGTTGAAAAAATGTGTCTCTGGGGCCTATTTATTCGTTGTAAAAGGATTTTCCACAGGCCAACACAAGTTGTTTATTTTTTTTTTTTTTATTTTTTTTTTTTAAATTTGCATGCTTAATTTAAAGTACATGCCCCTGTCTGCAAGTCTGCATTAATCTTTTCCATTGTCTGCATAGAAATGTTAGATGACCTTTATGCTGGGCCTTGGTGGTCTATTTGTAAATTATTCTTCATTAGTTGTGTTGTTTTTTTTTTTTTTAATATACCATACCGCTTTTATACCATATTAAAGCGGCACTGTCATGGCCGCATCCCTTTTTTTTGTTTTTTGTTTTTTAACCCCCATCCGCCCCCCACCAGACTCCACTACCTCTAATTGCACCCCTAGTAGCCCCCAAATGCCCCTAAAGTATTACCTTTTTTATCTTTGAAAAAATTACCCAAGGATAGGAGAAACCTAGCCAGGGGTTTAGACAGGGGTTACAGAGGTAAGAAAGGGCATACACCTAGAAATTGAACAATGAAGATAGCTAATGAGGATTGTTGGCTTCAAGCTAGGAAAGCCAAACAGCCTCACCAAGATTACTTCTTAAAAAAAAAACAATGTAAGATAATAAACTTTATTAAGCAAAAGATATATATACATAAATAACTAAAGTAACATGTAAACTTGCAAAATCAGTGACCAAGTGAAAGTTAAAAGACTGCTAGAATTGTGCCATGGAAACTCCACAGGCTACAGAAGTAGCAACTTAGTACTAGTAATTAAGATCAATGTGTTACAAAAGTAACAAGCTGCTTGCTATTATCCTGGATAGATAATACACAGAATTAACTGTGTGTTTCACAGGATAAAATGGGGGGAGTTAGGTAAAGGGTAGTCTTGAGCAGGGGCGGACTGACCGGTCGGGCACTTCGGACATGGTCCGAGGGCCCGGCCGGGAGGGGGGCCCGCCATCAGGGGGCCCGGCCGCCCCTTTAAATGCTGCAGCCGCCTTAGCGCTCTCTTAAGAGCGCTCAGGCGGCTGCAGCTTCTCACCTCCCCTCCCCGTAGCGTGGCCGAGCTGCTCTGCGTCCGCGGTGCCGGCCGGAGTGATAGGAAGGTGCACACACACTGAGTGTGCACCTTCCTGTCAGTCCGGCCGGGTACAGGAAACAGAAACTCCTGCGGAACAGGAGTTTCTGTTTCTTGTACCCGGCCGGACTGACAGGAAGGTGCACACTCAGTGTGTGTGCACCTTCCTATCACTCCGGCCGGCACCGCGGACGCAGAGCAGCTCGGCCACGCTACGGGGAGGGGGTAAAAAGAGAGAGGGAGGGAGGGGAGGGGGGGGGAGTTAAAAGAGAGAGGGGGGGGATTAAAAGAGAGAGGGAGGGGGGGTTAAAAGGGAGAGGGGGTTAAAAGAGGGAGGGGGGTTGTTAAAAGAGATGGGTTAAAAGAGAGAGGGAGGGGGGTTTAAAAGAGGGAGGGAGGGTTAAAAGAGGGAGGGGGGGTTAAAAAAGGGAGGGGGTTAAAAGAGGGAGGGAGGGTGGGTTAAAAGAGAGAGGGGGGTTGTTAAAAGAGAGAGGGAGGGGAGGTTAAAAGAGAGAGGGGAGGTTAAAAGAGAGAGGGAGGGGGGTAAAAAGAGAGAGGGAGGGGGGTAAAAAGAGAGAGGGGAGTAGGGGGGTAAAAAGAGAGAGGGAGGGGGGTAAGAAGAGAGAGGGAGGGGGGTAAGAAGAGAGAGGGAGGGGGTAAGAAGAGGGAGGGGGGGTAAGAAGAGGGAGGGGGGGGTAAGAAGAGGGAGGGGGGGTAAGAAGAGGGAGGGGGGGTAAGAAGAGAGAGAGGGAGTAAGAAGGGGGTAAGATGAGGGGGAGGGGGGAGTAAAAGAGGAAGGGGGGAGTAAGAAGAGGGGGGAGGGAGTAAGAAGAGGGGAGAGTAAGAAGAGGGGGGGAGTAAAGGGGGTAAGAAGAGGGGAGGGGGGAGTAAAAAGAGGAAGGGGGAGTAAGAAGAGGGGGCAGGGGGGTAAGAAGAGCGGGGAGGGGGTAAGAAGAGGGGGGAGGGGGTAAGAAGAGGGAGGAGTAAGAAGAGGTGGGAGTAAGAAGAGGGGGAGTGGGGGAGTAAGAAGATGGGGAGAGTAAGAAGGGGGAGTAAGGAGAGGGGGAGGGGGGAGTAAGAAGAGGGGGAGAGTAAGAAGGGGGGTAAGAAGAGAGTGGGAGTAAGAAGGGGGTAAGAAGAGGGGGAGGGGGGGTAAGAAGAGGGGGAGGGGGGAGTAAGAGGAGGGCAATTGCCCCCTCCCCTGTCCGCAGGCACCGTGCGGGCAGCCGGCAGGGGAGGGAGGAAGAGAGGACCCGGGAGCTCAGCCTGCAGCTCCTCTGGGTACTTCTTGCGCGAGCACAGATCGTTGCCGCGGTTACCACGGCAACGTTACGGCTCTTGCAAGAGTAAACTCTAGCCCTGGAGCTACGGGCTAGAGTTCACTCTCAACACTGTGACCACCAGGTATTCCTGGTGGTCGCAGTGGTGAGAGTGAACTTTAGCCCCATAAACACACTGCCCCCACACACCATACACATTCACACACTGCCCCCCATACACACACACTGCCCCCACACACACCATACACATTTACACACATTGCCTCACACACACACACATACACTGCCCACCCATACACACACAGCCCCCATACTAACATTGCCACACACATACACAGCCCCCTCGTACACACATTGCCCCACACACCCTACACATTCACACACTACACCCCCTCACACACACTGAACCTTTCACACACACTGCACCCCTTACACATTGCACCACTGCTCCTATACCCTACTACAGCCTCATATCCCAGCAGACCCCAGGTAAGTTGTCAAACTGTTCTTAAACGGTTTGACTACTTACTCTGGGAGGGGGGCCCGGCCCTCCTGGCACCATAACGACTACACAGAGTAGTAGTGGTTATTGTGCATGGATTATTTCTTTAAATAATCTACGAGTGCCCCAGTAGCCAGCAAGCCAGCCAACCCACAGGCCAGCCAGCCCACAGGCTGGCCAGTAGACAGCCAGCCAGCCTACAGGCCACCAGTTAGGCTTAAAGCCAGCAAACCCACAGCCTGCCAACCGCAGCCAGCAAGCCACAGCCTGCCAGCCGCAGCCAGCAAGCCCACAGCCTGCCAGCCGCAGCCAGCAAGCCCACAGGCTGGCCAGTAGACAGCCAGCCAGCCTACAGGCCACCAGTTAGGCTTAAAGCCAGCAAACCCACAGCCTGCCAACCGCAGCCAGCAAGCCACAGCCTGCCAGCCAGCAAGCCACAGTCAGCAAGCCACAGCCTGCCAGCCGCAGCCAGCAAGCCCACAGCCTGCCAGCCGCAGCCAGCAAGCCCACAGCCTGCCAGCCGCAGCCAGCAAGCCCACAGCCTGCCAGCCGCAGCCAGCAAGCCCACAGCCTGCCAGCAAGCCCACAGCCTGCCAGCCGCAGCCAGTAAGCCCACAGCCTTCCAGCAAGCCCACAGCCTGCCAGCCGCAGCCAGCAAGCCCACAGCCTGCCGGCAGTAGCCAGCAAGCCCACAGCCTGCCAGCAAGCCCACAGCCTGCCAGCAAGCCCACAGCCTGCCAGCCGCAGCCAGTAAGCCCACAGCCTTCCAGCAAGCCCACAGACTGCCAGCCAGCAACAGTAATTAAGGTAAGAGGAGCCAACTTGGCCTAGGTATCAGCTATGTTGTGTTGCTATATTGTGAATAGGAACCAGAGTGTTGGAGAGACCCCCCTCCAGGCCCCATTAGACTCCATTGTAGTCTCTAATGGGACCTGGAGGAAATTCTTTCTAACACACTCTCTAAAGGACACTGAGATAGCCTCTGCTAGAATGCTCCCCCCCTCCATGGCCCATTAGCCCTCAATTGTAGTCTCTACTGGGGCCTGGAGGCGACTGTTTCCAGCAAGGACACTGAGATGGCCTCTGTTAGAAAGACCCCCTTCCAAGCCTGTTAGACTCCATTGTAGTCTCTAATAGGGCCTGGAGGGGATTCTTTCTAACACACTCTCTAAAGGACACTGAGATAGCCTCTGCTAGAAAGACCCCCCTCCATGGCCCATTAGCCCTCAATTGTAGTCTCTACTGGGGCCTTGAAGGGATTATTGCACTTTTGTTCCTTGTGTCTAAAGATTGTGTAGGGTGTGGCTGGAGGCGGTGCATGGAGGCGGGACATGGGTGGTGCTTGCTGCGGAGTATGGGTGGGGCCTGTAAGGGGGCCCTTGATTTATTTTGCCCGGGGGCCCTGAGGGTTCTCAGTCCGCCCCTGGTCTTGAGTTAAACCTGAGATCGTGGTGTGTGAAAATAACAGATCAGTTAGACTAAACAAGATGTAATAATAAGTGTGTATATATGCTGTAATGTTTAGAAGTCTATATAACTGGAATGATAGTAATACAGGGGGGAAACGGAAATGTGAAAAAAGGTTCAGTCTTTACCAGTTGATGCGCAGAGGTATAGATAATCTCCTCCTATTACTACAGAGACCTTATCCCTACATAGAATGTCCTCTAGGACAGTCTATATTCAATGATAAAGTAAGTTAGGAGGATATGATATACGATCAGTAAAGGCTCAATAATATAATACCAATACTCCCTCAATCAATCCCTTGCTATTAGAATGGGGTACCCCTACATAGAGAGCACTTTAGTGTGGGGGCCCTAAATGATAATAGAGGGGACCTAGTTCCCCCGGCCCCCACCGATAAGTGGCGGGTAGGGGCCCTAAAAGACAATGGGGCGGGGGGACATATTGTCCTCCCCGCCGGACCCCATCTCTGTTGCTGCTGGCTCAGTCCACACTTCGCCCCCTTGGCTGAGATCATTAAGCTTGATGATCTCAGCCAATCCAGTGTTTCCCATAGCTAAGCATGAAGAGTCTACTGCATATGTGCGGCAAAATGCAGCGCTGCGCCAATCAGCATCTCCTCTTAGAGATGCATTAAATCAATGCATTTCTATGAGGAACGTTAAACGCCTCCATGCAGAATGTGTAGACGCTGAACAGCAGTGCTGCACATTTTGCAACACCAGGAATCACCTCTAGTACCCGTCTGAGTGACTGCCAATAAAGGTGTTACTAAGCAGTAATGTAAACACTTCCCTTTCTCTGAAAAGGTGGTGTTTACATTAAAAGGCCTGTAGGGACATGTTATAGATACAATAACAACTAAATTAAACTGTTGTTGTTCTGACGACTATGGTGTCCCTTTAACTTCCCTGATTATCTAGGATAAAATTAGATACAAATTTAAGTTAAGCTCTAACCCTTCACCTCGAACACCAATTCTTAGAAACAGAGATTTTCCACCTGGGATGCAGCCACAGGTGTTTGGGAACCTAGAGGAGCCAGGGGCTCTGCGATATCTACATTTGTGGGACAAACCTTCCACAGTCCGCTTTGCTACTTAAAAGAGAAGCACCCACTAAAAAGTCATAATTTCTTCCACATTGTACAAACTCATAACTTTGCAAATTTCCAATCAACAGTCAGGGTACAATCAGGTCAATCCTTTACACTCTTTGAGGACCTTTGCATGCAAGTAATTTATAGTAAGAGCTTTATATCAGTAATTTAGAAGCACATATGCACAAACTCATCAGTCTGGGGACCTATGAGATACTTATCCGATTGGGAGAAGGAGTTGGGTAGAAAAATTGACAGCGACGATTGGAAAGAGATGTGGGAGGTGACCGCCAAAGTGTTGATTTGAGTAACGTGTCAAGAACAAATGTACAAAATATTATTTAGATGGCATACCACTCCTCTTCAGTTACACAGAATGGAAGGGATCGCTCAGATGAGTGCTGGAGATCGAGTGGTCAAAGAGGCTCCTACTTTCATATGAAGTGGTCCTGTATAGTAATAGTGACCTTCTGGAAAAAGGTGAGGGGACACTTGATGGAGGTTTTCCACAGGCCATTTGTAATTTCAACTCTCCCAAGCTATGGGAGGCTTTCCAAGAAAATCATAGATATTACTCAATAAAAGCACCTTGGAGGGCCATCAAAGCGAATTGGCTATAGGTTTTCACCCCACCTATGA
Source organism: Pelobates fuscus (assembly GCF_036172605.1). NCBI lineage: Eukaryota > Metazoa > Chordata > Amphibia > Anura > Pelobatidae > Pelobates > Pelobates fuscus. Next base: position 42,316,209 of record NC_086329.1, on the reverse strand, counting down.
TAGCGGTTTTATGGACCATGTTACCTCCACCGTATATAATTCTCTAGCTACGTTTTATAAGATATGGGAACCCTGGCATGACTACAAATCTATAGTGTGACAATAACGGGTAAGATCAGACAAGTGTTTCTACCCTACCACTGGCCTCATTTTTTTTATTGTCTTGGGTTAAAATAAAAGTATTATTCAGGTCTACCCACATTGTCATATCAGAAACTGTACATGAAATATGCTTTTGGTTATTACAGGATATTTAGTAATTGTATACCATCCTCGTCAAACCATGTACTTGACTATTGTGTTGACTCTTGTGTTGGCAGTAGTCAAATCAAACTGCTTATATTTTAGAACTATGCTGCAACAGTTTTCTCCTGTTTCTTAAATAAAGAATTTTTAAAAAGTGACCCTTTTTGTTTGGAGTGGGGATCCTCAGATTTGTAACACTTGTTGATAAAAGCTTTTCAGTTATTTTGTAAAGTTATTTTCAATAAAAACACACCAAAGTGACAGAGATCCTTGATTTCAAACCTAACAAGTCTTTGAAATATAACAATTCCACTATCTTAGTTAACTATAAAAGTTTAAATGTTAGTTTTGTTTATACAGTGTGTTGAAATTAGATAAAATGTCTGGGGGGCATTTGTATGAGTTAACATTCTGAATATTAAATTACATATTTAAACATATGTTTTGATATAGTGTGTGTTTTCTGTTTTTGTTTGTTTTTTTTGTCTTTAATTAGACTCTCCGCTCGCTTTCACTCATTCTCCTGGCTGTATGTTCATTACGGATATTAAAAACGAGGACATAACTAACACTCAATCCATGGATATCCCGGACGTTGTGCAAATTTCATCTGATCCTCTGCATTACAGTCTCTTATCACAAAGTACAGCAGAAAAAATTCGGTCCCTAGAAAACATCATTGGCATAGATCCAGGTGATAAAAGAATATTTCAAATAATCTGTAAATCAAAGTAATATGCACAGTTGTGATTTATATGTTTTCGGATTGATACACAATAGTGGTATATAGATACATTCAGAATGACTCTTACCCAGGTGAAATAGATTCACTCTCACAATGACAAGGTGGGATTTTTTTTTTTTTAACTCTCAGATCAATAGGCATAGGTGAAATTCATTCTCACTTAGACTTACAAATGCATATTTATGATACTTACTCTCAGACTAATTATGCATCATTGGATATATACTCTCAGAAGCATGCATATCAGATGCTTGACACATACAGTTGTGATTTTTCATTTTTCGACTGACATTCACATTTTAGATTGTAAGCTTATTTGGACAGGGCCTTCTTTACCTACTGTTCCTGGAGGTCAATAATGTTTTGTTAGAATTTAGTGTTTGTTTACCTATTGTACAGTGCTGAGGAATATGTTGGTGCTATATAAATAATTGTAATTCTACATTGATGTTGTTCTTTTTTCAGACTCACACACAAACACTTGTGATTTAGTCACTTTTAGACTGTATTCATGTTTTATTTGTGACCCTTCTCCTTTTGAGGGACATATTACATTGGCAGAGTAGTAAATCTTGCACTAGGGATGCCTTTGAAAATGTTACAATTTTCTTTTCTTGGTTTTTAGGTGATAGGGGGATAAAACATCTTATTCTTAAGGATGAACTTCTGAGATCAAGTCTGTCTTTGTCTCATGCCAAATCCGTGCTTATAACCACTGGGTTTCCAACCCACTTTCAACACAATCCTCCCGAAGAAACTGATGGCCCCCCTGGTGCCATCGCAATGGCGGCTATGTTACAAGCTCTGGGAAAAAAGGTTGCCATTGTATCAGACCAGCGAGCCCTTGATCTGAACAAGAACCTTATTGACCTTGCTGTAAAGCAAGGTAAATACATTTAATTATTATTATTTTCAGTTGGTAGCCTGGCGTTGTCATGCCTTAGATTAGTGGTAGCTTGTCTTGACATTCAAGCAATTGGTGACTGCATTGACCATAATTGATGGTGTTATTATGTGACATTCTGCCAACTAAAGGTTGTTAGTTTTATAATGTACACTGTATAGATCATGCTTGTCTGCAGGATTAAAGTTATTAATTATGTAGAAAACCGGTAACTGGAATATATGTATATCGTCCATAGAGGTTTCATTAGAAAGTCACTAAGAATGTTAAAATGCTCTTCATATACTCATAATGTTATTTGTGATTTATAACCACCATGTTATCCCCTATCTAGGTACTTAAAATACATCTGCTTCAACATGAGACAAGACAATTAATAATTTCCTTCAGTGTTTTTGTCACGTCACAGGCACAGACAAGAATCGCTCAGTACATTTAGGTCTAGCACATGAATTCTTAGCTGTATGGGGAATAAGATGCATCCGTACACCTCCTAGTGGAGTAAAGTGAAATTACAGAGAAATACAAATATAGAAGCCAAATACAGGTACATCAAAAATATATTAAATGGCAAGGTGCACACCACAAAACTGGTGAAAAAAATAATTTACCCTTGAATAGATTGTAATAAGATACCTCGAGTCTTCTGTCAAATATATATAGGGCTAGACAATTAAATAATAAAAAAACAAAAAACAAATACACAGTGTAATACTGTGTAATACTAAAAGAAAAAATTGGGTAATTGTTGCACTCACAAAAATATGTTTGTGTCAGGCACGTAGTTAGGCTTTAACATATACGTCCTTCTTATGTCCTCTTCCCACTTGTTCAATGCATAGAGGGAAAGCAAAAAGACATAGTGCAGCAATTCCAACCAACTAAATTACTTTATTAAAGTTGCACTCACAGGATATAAAATCAAGTATGGCACGTCAACAAGCTCCGGTTGGATACATCAGTCCACAGGAACAGTCGTGCAGAAACAAACTCAGGATAAAATTGAAACAGGAAATATATAATACAAACACTATGGGAGTCCTAAAAGCCCTATGCGTTTCGTCCCATGCAGGACTTCCTAAGGGGAATCCGAAGGGTGTATAGAGATGATCTATTTCTATATTTAAAAGCCTCTTTTCGCGCCATCCCAAAATCCAATCAGCCATTCGGGACCGGCGACTTTGTGCAGGCCCATCTGAATCCAATGAATGTGTCTCAAGCCTCTAAATCAGTCAACTTGGTGATGGATTTCATGGGGAACATGAATTGCGTTCCAGTAGATGATACCTTAAAGTCCATCGGTATGAGTGCAATATTTATTACACAGTATTACACTATTTGTGTTTTTTTTATATTTTTTTGTAGATTGTATAGCCCTATATATAAATTACAGAGAAGATCAGTGAGAGAGTTGCGCAAAGTATATTATTCTTGTAAAAAATAAAATCAATGTAATTAGCAGCACAGCACAAAACAAATATCAGAGAGATAATGAATGGCATGTGGAAACAAAGAAACATATAGATAGAAGCATACAGATAGACTTCACATATGATCAAAAGTAATAGATAAACACAGTGTTAACATATAGTGCGCCTGTGTTTTTTGTTTTTCCCCCCCATATTGCTCTAACTCTGATTTCTCTCTCCAGCAATCATTATGGAAATATTTAAATTGTACAAAAATGGACAGTGCTATAGTGCACATGCAGTGCTACTAGTGATTTATTGAAGGGCACAGAGTATGTACAGATGTTTTGGGTTGCCCCTTTATTAATACAAAATGTCCTTAAACACGAAACACAATGACACACACACACACACACACTAACTAAAGTGAATCCATATGCCTCTGCACTAACCCAATAGAGTAATCCATCAACGCCATTGCTCCAGCTGTCAGGCGGGGTGACGCCAGACATAATGTACTTGGCATTCTCCATCGTTGCAAGGTGTTGTTATGGTACAAATAAACAAAGCTCTAGTCTCTCATATCACAAGTGATATACACTAAATGCTGTTGCTGATTACAGCTTCCAGGAATAAAATATTAATAGCTACACCATTCATAACTAATACAGAGTAAACAAAATAGAGCATTTTTATAATGTAACACCAGGTTACCAAGAGGGCTTAGATACACCACATGGACAGCAAATAAAATGAGTTTTATGGCTAACAAGCCAGAGGCTGGCTAATAAATTTGTTGTAGCACTGTATTTCCACTATTGCTGCCCTCATTTTTGTCTAGCTTGTTCTCACTACCCCTGCCTTAAGAACTTTTTTTTTCTTTTGAATTTTGTATTACTGCAGAACTGGACACGATTGTCAATGATTTGATTATACGTAATTCTACATCTCATATTCAGTTTTGCTTCTCTAAGCCTGAACTGGTTTTGTTTTAATTACATGATCACAACAATGTCCTCTAGACCAGTGTTCTCCAACCCAGTCCTCATGGACCACCAACAGTCCAGGTTTTGTTAGTATCGCCATTGGAATAACATAGGGAAATACATAAATCCTGGACTGTAGGTGGCCCATGAGGACTGGGTTGGGGACCACTGCTCTAGACTGCTATGAACACTTCCCTACAATATAGTAAATAGATGATTTCCCAGGTTCTTTTGTCAAAGTAATGAAACTACTTTCATTATTTGTATTGCAAGACCAAATTTAAACTATAAAATTTCTCAAACTCACAAAACAAATATGGACAAAATGAAGGTTAGAATGAATCATTACCTGCCTTCATGTAGAATAGAATTACAGGACACTGTAGCTATTTTTATTGGAATACATTTAAATTATTGTAAGCCTATAGTAGCTCTTCTTATTTTATGGAGATTATCTTCAATTAACAAGGTATATTTGTACTAAATTTTTATGTCTCCTCAATTCTGAAACGCCCTATCTAAAGTACTATAATTAATTTCTTATATGATTTGAGGTGTGTTTGAAAGTATTCGGATCTTGGTAATTAGATTCTGTTTTACGTTTTTTAATTACAGATTTACTAAATCTGAGCTTATTGTGTGTTTTTTTTATAGATTCCCATCTCCTCTAAGTTTGAGTACGGTAGTTGTTACTAGTCAACACTACCGATGTGTTATTTGAAAAGAGTACACTTTTACCTTTTGTGTTTTAGAGCACAGTGTGGTTATGGAAAACTTATTTGCTTAACCAGTCAGAATGGACAAGAAAAAAAAAGTGAACAGTCACCCATTCCTGGTGTGCTATAAATCATAAACATAAAGCTTAACTGAAATAGCAGATAACTTTGTTTGTGTACACATTGGTAGGGCATTCATATATACATCTGCTCAATGTCTAAGACTAGGTCCATAATTAAAGATCAAGGGTATTTATTGAATTTTTCAGCATCATTATTCCTCTAAGACTCACATGGACCATTTGTGTTGGCAACAGTTTTAATAAGTTATAGAATTTCTATAACTCAAACATGGACACTAACATGTTCGCTATAACCTAGTCCACTGCAATTTGGTAGAAATTGAATTGTAAAAGTAGGACACTGTTTTGCTGTGATGGGTGAAGTTTCTTTGGGTCGGAAAGGTATAAAAAAAACTGATGAATCCTATTAAACTAGTACATGAAATAGATATAGAATATAAAAGCAAATTATGAGTCTGGCACTCTGACCAAAAAATAATATTGTACCCCTGTATAGATCAGGGTGCTTCTCAGCACTCCCTATGGAAAAAAAAGAGAGCACTCAATGGATTTTCAATTAATCACTCTGTGTATTAAATCAGCATAGATCAAGGTTTTGACCCTACCAGGTCTTTATCAGGATCTTGATAAAGATCTGGTAGGGTGGAAACGTTGCTCTATGCCGATTTATTGAAAATCCATCAAATGCTTTTTTTTTTTTTCATTTGGATCTATTTATTTATTTATATCCATGTCATATTTATATAATATGTATGTAAGTTCTAAAAACTATTTAATGAGAATCATACCAGATTTACAATGTGAATTCAAATCTATATTTCTAAACAGGTGATGCTTTAGAAATCTAATGAAATGTATATAGTTGATACAGGTTAAATCATGGCTTTAGGTATGGCTGTCTGTATAGCCTCTCTTGTGATCTAATTTCTTCCCCTGAAATCAGTTTCTATGTTGACATACAAGTTAGCGCATTCGGATCTCTCTCCCCTTATTCAGGGACATGAGTTGGCAGTACTCGCCAAGGATGTGAAATATTCCCAACAGAGGTGATCAGTATTGGTGGTACCCACCAACCCTGGGCATGAACCCTAGAAACAGAACATAGAGTAAAGAAACTTAGAATAATTAGGAGATTAAATTTCCTCAGAGAAACTCCTCTTGGGTACTAATAAGTAGATAGGCTGATAAAAGGTGAGTGCAACACAGGGCTCGACAAATCCCAGGCGTCAGGTCGCCGTGGCGACTAGGATTTTTGTCCTGGCGCCAGGGATTTGCTGACATATGCAGCCCCCGAGGTGGCCGGCTGTCTATTAGTGGAGTCGGGCGGCTGGCAGGCTCATAAAGAGCATGGGCGTCCGTGTGGGTGGTAGGTCGGCTGACCAGCTCAGGAAGAGCGTGGGCGGGCGGCCTTACGAATGATAGCGTTGGTGTGCGCACGGACAAGAGGCTCCTAGAGATTTGAGGCAGATAGGCAGGTGCGTGAGGGAGCTGTAACAACCTCCTTGCTCTGCTCCCTTGCGCGCCCTCCAGTGGTGCCGGGAGACGGAATATGACGTAATTCCGGCCCCGGCATCACTAAACAGCGCTCTATGGAGCAGTGCAGGAAGATGACTGAAGCCCCACTGGACCACAGGGAAAGCTGAACCCAGGTAAGGAGGCTGGGTATTCACATAAATGTGTGTGATTATTGCAGTGACTATGTGTGTTTGTGTGTGCGTCAGTGAGTGTGTTTGTGTGCGCGTCCGCGAGTGAGTTTGTGTGTCAGTGAGTGAGTGTGTTTACATAAATGGTCACCCTCCAATCACTTGGGAAAGGGTTTTTTACTCACCTTTTCCCCCAACGCTGTACTGACCTCTCCGCAGCTGGCCTGCCTCCATGACTGTGATCATCAATCTTGATGATCTCAGCCAATCCAATGCTTTCCCATAGGAAAGCACTGGGAGGCTATTGCGCATATGTGGCAAAAGCTCATGCTGCGCCAATAAGCATCTCCTCATAGAAATGCATTGATGCAGGGCGTGGAGACGCTATACGTAGGTCCTGCATACTGTGCAGCACTGACCAAGGATGCGCTCCAGAGCCCGCCTGAGTGACTGTCACTAGAAGTGTTACAAGACAGCAATGTAAATACTGCCTTTTCTCTGAAAAGGCAGGGTTTACTTCGAAAAGTGTGCATGGACAGATTATAGACATGAGAACAACTACATTAAGCTGTAGTGGTTCTGGTGACTATACTGTCCTTTTAGGAATTGTATTTTTGACATTGAAAAACCTGGCTCCTAACTTTTTTTGCTGGCTCCTAGATTCCAAGCAAATCTGTCAATCCCTGGTGCAACATATAACACTTAACAAGGATGTGAACACTTAATAGTGGAGAATAGGTGTATAAATTATCCAATTGGTAAACCAGAAGGCTTTATTTGTGTTGCCTAAAATGTATTACCCATAAATGATCCTATCAATTTATTATTAAAATAGTGGTAGTATTTCGGTCGGTAGCTTAGAGTCTCTCAATTGTCCAATGTAAACATTGGTTTGAAAATAAGATTCCCAAGTAACTTATGGTCTAATTAGACCTAGAGATAATAGTCTAATTTCAAACTGTGGTGCTCTAGGGTTAATAGGGGAGAGTACAACTAAGCTGTTGACTGGCTTAAAGCCACATCAGGGGTTGTACCGTTAGAATCCTGAAAAAAAATTGTCTCAGCGCTTGGAAATGGAGCAGCATATAACCCCAAATGCTTAGGGCAAACAAATGAAAAAGTATGTGTGTATTTAGTGATTCACATATAGTGGACTAAATACAGCAGTGGTATAAGATACGTCAACTTATCCAGATTCTCCAATAAAGCAATTATGATTGGGATGTCTAAAGAGTTTACCTCATAAGGTAAATAGGTTTGTAACCTCCTCCTCCAGTGAGCTGTGCATACATACTGCTTTCCCCATGTATGCGTCTGAATATCGGCAGCTTCAGCTAGACAGTCACTAAGACACCTTTGTGGGTGCCAGTTAAACTATAAGTCCTTATTGCTGCAGTATAACTACTCCAACCAACTCCACCATTGCCGGTCCTAAGCCCGGATGAAAAAGGAGGAGGGTTGTGCGTGGGGCTAGCAACCCCACCCTGGAAAAATCTCAAATGCTACAGAAACGCCAAAAAGAGAAACAGAGACTAACTTCCTGGAAGATGGAGGACCTCCGACAATTCGTAGACGCATGATGATAGGTGGTGAAAGACGAAAAGAAGCCACCGAGCCAATTACCCTTCTTTCGACCAGGAGAACCCACATCGCCACATGGAATGTTAGGACCATGTACGAGACGGGCAAGATGAAGCAGGTAGCTGCCGAGATGAAGAAGAACAACCTGATCATACTGGGCATCAGCAAAACCAGATGGACACAAGCAGGACAGAAGAGATTGACTACAGGAGAGCTGTTGCTGTACTCCGGGCAGGAAGAGAGTGACGCACCCCGCAAGCAAGGAGTAGGCTTTATGTTGGCTAAGCAAGCACAAAGGGCACTGATTGGATGGGAGGCGCACAGTGCCAGAATCATCACAGCAGCCTTCAGAACCAAACAGAAGAAGGTTAAGCTTAACGTCATCCAGAGTTACGCTCCAACCAATGATTCCGATGAAGAAGGACGAGTTTTACAATAGACTGCAGAAAATCGTTGAGACATTCCGAGCCAGAGACATCATCATCCTTATGGGAGACTTCAACGTCAAGATTGGACCCGACAACACAGGATATGAACAAGTCATGGGGATACACAGGCTGGGAGTGATGAACAATACTGGGCAGAGATTTGCGGAATTGTGTGCGCTCAACAAACTGGTCATTGGAGGTAGAATCTTTCCTCACAAGCGGATCCACAAAAACACCTGGGTATCACCGAATAGTGTGACAGAGAACCAGATTGACCACATCTGCATTAGCAACAAGTTTAGAAGAGCCCTGCAGGACGTTAGAGTTAGAAGAGGAGCAGATGTGGCGTCTGACCACCACCTAGTAGTCGCCAGCATGCAGCTGAAGTTAAAGAACTGGAGGGAAACAACACAGTGTAGAGTGAAGTATGATGTCAGCTGCCTAAGGATCACCAGCGTCAGGGAGGAGTTTGGACTTCAGTTGAAGAACAAGTTTGAGGTGCTACATGAGCTGCACGAGAAAGAGGAAAGAAGCAGTGTACAGGCCAGCTGGCAGACCATAAAAGAGAGACTGAGAACAGCCTGTCAAGAAGTGGTCGGAGCAAAGAAACAATCACCACAGAGAGTGGATCACAGCTGAGACCTTGGGCAAGATAGAAGAGAGAAAACAGAAGAAGGTGGCAGCAAACAGCAGGACTAGGGCAGAAAAAGCCAAGGCCCAAGTGGAATACGCAGAAGCCCACAGAGCAGTAAAGAAGAGCATTGGGAAGGACAAGAAAGACTACATAGATGGACTGGCAGCTGAAGCAGTATAGACCGCATACAACAGCAACATGAAACAGCTGTACGACACGACTAAGAAACTGTCTAGAAAGTACAGCAAGCCAGAACGACCCGTCAAGGACATGGACGGAAAGGTCATCACAGGACTGGCGCAGCAGATGAATAGATGGTCTGAACACTTTGAGGAGCTCCTGAACAGACCAGCACCACCAAATCCATCAGACATCAACCCGGCCAACAAAGATCTCCCCATCAACTGCGGCAAGTCGACTAGAAAAGAGATTGGGAAGGCCATCACCCTGATGAAGAACGAGAAGGCAGTTGGACCTGATGACATACCAGCAGAGGCCCTGAAAGCAGACCTGAAATCATTAGTGGAAATGGTGTACCCACTCTACGAGAAGATCTGGGAGGAAGAAGAGATACCGACTGACTGGAAGAAGAGTTGTCTATTCAAGCTTCCAAAGAAAAGTGACCTCAGCAACTGTAACAACTACAAAGGTATCACATTCCTGTCAGTGCCAGGCAAGGTCTTCAACCGCATCCTCCTAGAGCGGATGAAGGACGTTGTTGATCCACAACTACGAGATGATCAAGCAGGCTTCTGGCAGAATCGATCATGCATGGACCAGATTGCAATGCTGCTCATCATAGTCTAGCAGTCCTTGGAGTGCAACTCATCGCTGTACATTAACTTTGCCGACTATGAGAAGTCGTTTGACAGTGTCGAGAGGTCCTATGGAACCTCCTCCTGCATTACGGCACTCCAGCCAAGGTTGTCAACCTAATCAAGAGCTCATATGAGGGAATGACCTGCAGAGTGATCCACGGAGGATAGCTTACCAACAGCTTCCAGGTGAAGACTGGAGTCCGAAAAGGATGCTTGTTATTCCCGTTCCTCTTACCATCGACTGGATCATGAAGACATCCACCAGCGAACACAGAAATGGAATCCAGTGGACTTTGTGGAGTCAACTGGATTACTTGGACTTTGCCGACAACCTCACACTTCTCTCCCACAGCCAGCAGCAGAGGCAAGAGAAGATCAGTGTGTTGGCAGCTACATCAGCACAGGTTGGACTAATCATCCACAAGGAGGAGACCAAGATCCTTAAGACAACTCCAATGTGAAGTCAGTACTGTTGTACATGACTGAAACCTGGAGGACAACCAAAAGCACCAACAGAAGAATCCAGACATTTATCAACAGCTGTCTCAAAAGGATTCTCCACATTCGCTTGCCAGACCCCATCAGTAACACCAACATATGGGAAAGTACCTGACAACTTTCAGCAGAGGCAGAAATCTGGTAGAGAAGATGGGGCTGAATTGGGCATACCCTACGCAAACCGCCAACCAACATCACCAGGCAGGCTCTTAGGTGGAACCCCCAAGGAAAGAGAGGCCATCCAAGAAACACCCGACGACGCGACCTCAAGGCAGACATCACAATGATGGGCTACACCTGGAGTCAACTAGAAAGAATGGCCCAGGACAAAAGTCTCTGGAGATCTACCTATGGCGGCCGATACCCCAGAGGGGTGGAGGGCATAAATGAAAATGAAATGCTGAACTCCTCCAACCATCTAAAGATAACCAACTGTCTTCCTCATTACAAATAAACAAATATGTGAACAAAATCAGTGCATGGTGCTAGGTCATGTGAAAAAAAGTATCCCGACATGCATTTCGGTGCTTAGAGAGCACCTTCATCAGGGGGGAAACTTTTGGAACTGAGAATCTCTGGTTTATAAAGGTGGTAAAGCCCACCTTCACATCGGCTTCAGCCTATAATACTTCAGCAGTTAGTTCCGCCTATCAGTGCGGTTTCAACCTATCCAAATATATGTTGATATCATAGCTCAAACTGGTCTTGAAAAATTCCCTATTCCTTGGTTGTTTAGTATCTTAGTCGAAAAAAAAAAAAAACCCACAATGTTATCTAATTACTGAACATACACTCCATATATTGTAACTTTACTATGTCTTTGTAATTGAATAGCAGGTATACTATAAAGTCTCTTTCCCGATCACACCCCCACTCTTAGAGTAGATGAGGTTTAAATTATGTTTTTATTATAATATGGTGTACTTTTTGATTTAATTGATATTTTGACTTATGATATCCTCGGCAATATTACAAAGCCTAGGAAAAATAAACATTGTAAGAGATCACAATAATGATGACAATGCATCAGGAAGCACAGGTTTAGGTTGGATATGCATGAGTAGTCATCTGATGAGTAACGAGATATAACGTGCATAGATGCATTATAAAGTTTAAACACAACAGACCAATTAAGCATAGGGCATGAGGAATAACCACTAATTGTAAAGTTTGATAACAAGAAAACACCCTTAGCTAGGCTGATTAAGTATGATAAACACGGTAGACATGGTTTATACAGTATGTGTATAGTTACATGCTATGTATACAGAAGTGGCTGCGTACACCACTGGGGTCGAGCCCAAAACCGCAAAGGTATCTATATAATTCAAGCAGGGGGTATCTAAAACATATATGTTTAGTTAGACATATATTACCCCGGGCCCAGACATGTCAGTATAACCCTCCCCGACCCAATTTAAGGTACAGCATTATCAGTGACAGATCCCCGCAGTCCCCGTCTTAGAGGATGTGAAAAACAAAGCAGTTTAAGTGCTAAACAACACCTACATGCTAGGTGATTCTCATATGTTAAACCATATTTACATGTGGGACAGTTATTATAGATTACCGCATGTTAATTGTGTTCGGCTGGTAGCGTCCATGTAGGTGTCGGAGCTGACATGGTGTAAGGGAGCTGTGTTTTGCCCCTCTGCGGAGTCCTATAAAGTCTGTCAGCCCACCCCGTCCTTCAGCTTTAATGGAGAATCCATCTCTGTGGGGCATTGGGCTAGTAAGGGGTCTGAGTGGTGTTGTGGTGGGTAATCCGCTTCGGTCTCTGCTTAGTGGGTGTCCTCGTTAGGGTTAATGTGCTCCGGTTGCAAGTAGGTTGTCTTTTTTGCATCGTGGGCTTGTCAGAGCTGGCTGTGATACGCCGTATGGCAGAAGGAGCACTGCATGCTGCCTTGCCTGGGAGACCCCACTCCCCAATGGATCTGGAGGGTAGGTTGTTGTTTGCTGGGTGTCGGTTGGCTGCAATGCGCTGCATTCTCTGGCCCAGTACACCTCTCCTTCTTTTTCCTGCTTCGGGCCTGCCCCTGCTCCGGAGCCTCGATCTTGCGTTGGTAGATGTCTCGCCTGGGTATCATGGTGGGTATTTGTTTGCTGCAGTGGCAGGCGTCGAGCCTTCTTGCGCCTGGTTGTCTCGTTGCTTTCTGCAGGCTCGGGCAGGGAGCTTTTCATTCCTCTGGCATCCGCGCACATGGCGTCCGCCATCTTGACTGAAGTGTCCAGGCCCCGTTTCATGGTGTTAGTGTTAGGGTCTGTCACAGCGGTCTCGGCCCCAGGGTGTGGACCGGGATCACCCCCACCGGCCCAGAGGGGGGAACTGGGCCATGACCACACAAGTTTGGGCCCCGGGCTGGGTTCTGTTGGGCAGGACAGTGGGGCAGCAGCCGTCTGTCCCACTTACCGCCGGAGTAGGCCCCGATTGGGGCATCGATGCCCGCTCGTCCAGGGGACTGCAACTCGATGAGCCAGCCTTACCCTGGATCCAGTATCCCCTTTGCTTCGAGGACCGTCGGTTTTAGTGATTAAGAGCATAGTTTCAGGCTTAAAGTTTGGTGGCTTGCAGGAGCTGAGTGTGTATGCGACCATCCAGCTTGGCGGTCACAAATTGTGTTGGTAATTTTGCTTTTGCTTCCTATTCTGAGATGTCTCTGTAGTGTTTGGGATATACGCTCCTTTAAACTGAGTCCAGTCATTTGTTATGTTGCCCAAATGTTGACTTCTTATGAAATATTTGCAGCCCATACCACCATATTTTAATCAATAGCTGTACCAGTTAGGTACCAGCTTATGATATTATACTGCTTACCGTATATACTCGAGTATAAGCCGAGTTTTTCAGCCCATTTTTTGGGCTGAAAAACCCCAACTCGGCTTATACTCGAGTCAAGGTCTGTATTATGGCAATTTGCATTGCCATAATACAGACTGGGGGGAGAGGGGGGCTGGCAGAGCTGTACTTACCTGTTCTGCAGCTCCTGTCAGCTCTCTCCTCCTCTGCGCCGTCCGGTCAGCACCTCGGTCAGCTCCCAGTGTAAATCTCGCGAGAGCCGCGGCTCTCGCGAGATTTACACTGGGAGCTGACAGAAGAGCAGAACGGACGGCGCAGAGGAGGAGAGAGCTGACAGGAGCTGCAGAACAGGTAAGTACAGCTCTGCCAGCCCCCCTCTCCCCCCCACTGAACTGCCACTGGACCACCAGGGAAGGAGAGCCCCCCTCCCTGCCATATATCAAGCAGGGAGGGGGGACGAAAAAAAAAAATAATATAAATAAAATACGAAATAATAATACAAAATTAATAATAATAAAAAAAAATTAATAATAACAAAAAAAAGGGGGATAAGGACCACTATGGGAGGGGGGGGGTATAAGGACCACTATGGGAGGGGGGGGGTATAAGGACCACTATGGGAGGGGGGGGGGTATAAGGACCACTATGGGAGGGAGGGGGGTATAAGGACCGCTATGGGAGGGAGGGGGGGTATAAGGACCACTATGGGAGGGAGGGGGGGGATAAGGACCACTATGGGAGGGAGGGGGGGATAAGGACCACTATGGGAGGGAGGGGGGGATAAGGACCACTATGGGAGGGAGGGGGGGATAAGGACCACTATGGGAGGAAGGGGGTGGGATAAGGAATACTATGGGAGGGAGGGGGGGGGATAAGGACCACTATTGGAGGGAGGGGGGTATAAGGACCACTATGGGAGGGAGGGGGGGTATAAGGACCACTATGGGAGGGAGGGAGTGGGATAAGGACCACTATGGGAGGGAGGGGGGGTATAAGGACCACTATGGGAGGGAGGGGGGTATATGGACCACTATGGGAGGGATGGGGGGGGATAAGGAACACTATGGGAGGGAGAAGGGGGATAAGGACCACTATGAGAGGGAGGGGGTGGTATAAGGACCACTATGGGAGGGGAGGGGGAAGTAAGGACCACTAGGGGAGGGGAGGGTAAGGACCACTAGGGGAGGGGTGAGTCAGGACCACTGGGGGGGGGGGTGAAGGAACACGGGGGTGGGGAGGTAAGGACCACTGAGGGAGGAGGAGGGGAAGTCAGGACATATGGGGGGGGGAGGGGGCGGCAACATTTTTTTTGCCTACGGCGGCAAATATCCTTGCACCGGCCCTGCACACACTGCATTCATACACACACACACTGCATTCATGCACACACACACTGCATTCATGCACACACACACTGCACTCATGCACACACACACTGCACTCATACACACACGCTGCACTCATACACACACGCTGCACTCATACACACACACATACGCACACACTGCATTCATTATACACACACTGTAAATAAATATTCAATTAATAAAATTTTTTTAGGATCTAATTTTATTTAGAAATTTACCAGTAGCTGCTGCATTTCCCACCCTAGTCTTATACTCGAGTCAATACATTTTCCCAGTTTTTTGGGATAAAATTAGGGGCCTCGGCTTATATTCGGGTCGGCTTATACTCGAGTATATACGGTATTTATCATAAGCAGAGCGATAAAGGCCACCCAATGTTAAATCATTTGGACAGGGCCGCCATCAGGGCATGACAACCGCAACGGTTGTCATGGGCCCGGCGGTCCTGGGGGGCCCGGACTGCTCAGGTCGTCCGGGCCCCACATTCAGTGGGAACATACCGGGTCGCAGGGGGCCCTGCGACCCCGGTATGTTCCCACTGGGCCGGCCTCTTCTCCTGGGGGGCCCAGCAGCCGGTCACCTCAGGGCCCCCCAGAGGCTGGCCCTGCTGACACCCGGCGCCGGCGGGCGCGCGAGGGAGCACTCTCCTCTGAGTGCTTCCTCTTCAGCTCCCTCGCGCACCGTACTGATGCCGGAGCCGGAAGATGACGTCATCTTCCGGCTCCGGCATCAGTATGCGGCGCGCGAGGGAGCTGAAGAGGAAGCACTCAGAGGAGAGTGCTCCCTCGCACGCCCGCCGGCGCTGGGTGTCAGGAAATTTGAGGGGGGAGGGGGGGGGATTTGAATGAGTGGGGGGGGAGAGGGAGGGAAGGGAGGAAATTTGAGTGGGTGGGGGTGGGGAATTTGAATGAGTGGGGGGGAGAGGGAAGGCAGGAAATTTGAGGGAGGGGGGAGGGAGGAAATATGAGTGGGGGGAGGGAGGAAATATGAATGAGGTGGGGGGAGAGGGAGGGAAGGGAGGAAATTTGAGGGAGTGGGGGGGAGAGGGAGGAAATATGAATGAGTGGGGGGGAGAGGGAGGGAAGGGAGGACATTTGAGGGAGTGGGGGGGGGAGAGGGAGGAAATTTGAATGAGTGGGGGGAGAGGGAGGGAAGGGAGGAAATTTGAGGAGTGGGGGGAGAGGGAGGGAAGGGAGGAAATTTGAGGAGTGGGGGGGAGAGGGAGGGAGGAAATTTGGGGGGAGAGGAAGGGAGGAAATTTGATGGGGGGAGAGGAAGGAAATTTGGGGGGGAAGAGGAAGGAAATTTGGGGGGGAAGAGGAAGGAAATTTGGGGGGGAGAGGTAGGAATTTTAGGGGGGAGAGGAAGGGAGGAAATTTGAGGGAGGGGGAGAGGAATGGAGGAAATTTGAGGGAGGGGGAGAGGAATGGAGGAAATTTGAGGGAGGGGGGAGAGGAATGGAGGGAATTTGAGGGAGGGGGAGAGGAATGGAGGAAATTTGAGGGAGGGGGGAGAGGAAGGGAGGAAATTTGAGGGAGGGGGAGAGGAAGGGAGGAAATTTGAGGGAGGGGGAGAGGAAGGGAGGACATTTGAGGGGGGGAGAGGAAGGGAGGACATTTGAGGGGGGGAGAGGAAGGGAGGACATTTGAGGGGGGAGAGGAAGGGAGGATATTTGAGGGGGGGAGAGGAAGGGAGGAAATTTGAGGGGGGAGGAAGGAAATTTGAGGGAGGGGGGAGAGGAAGGAAATTTGAGGGGGGAGGGAGGAAGGAAATTTGAGGGGGGAGGGAGGAAGGAAATTTGAGGGGGGAGGGAGGAAGGAAATTGGAGGGAGGGGGAGAAGAAGGAAATGAGAGGGAGGGGGAGAAGAAGGAAATGAGAGGGAGGGGGAGAAGAAGGAAATGAGAGGGAGGGGGAGAAGAAGGAAATGAGAGGGAGGGGGAGAAGAAGGAAATGAGAGGGAGGGGGAGAAGAAGGAAATGAGAGGGAGGGGGAGAAGAAGGAAATGAGAGGGAGGGGGAGAAGAAGGAAATGAGAGGGAGGGGGAGAAGAAGGAAATGAGAGGGAGGGGGAGAAGAAGGAAATGAGAGGGAGGGGGAGAAGAAGGAAATGAGAGGGAGGGGGAGAAGAAGGAAATTGGAGGGGGGGGGAGAAGAAGGAAATTGACGGGGGTAGGGGGAGAGATTGACATCCATCACACACACACACACACACACACACAATGTACCCCTTGCACACAGAAAAACACAATGCATTACACACAGACACACATACACAAGCAATGCATCCCTTACACACAGCAACACACAATGCACCCCTTCCACACACTCAGTGCATCCCTTACAGACACACACACTGCATCCCATACATACACAAACTCACCTTGCAGCCCTTACACATACAAACACAGATTCACACAATGCATTCCTTACACACATCAGGACAACCCCCCCCCCCCCCCCCCCCACACACACACACACCCCTGTGAACAAACTCATTGGTGGAACATGAAGGTGGACCCTGGGACCCAGACCTTGAGCTGTGTAAAGGGCCCTCAAAAAATGGAGCTGCTTCTCGTTCTCCCAGAACATTGATTTTTGTGACCACAGTTACAAACCGCCTCCAGAGAGCCTGTTCTACACCAGACCAGTGGAGCCAGACGGCAGCTGAAGCCCATCATCATCCTCATCTGGTTGTAAGTAGGCAATCTAGTATATTATTCGTGGCACTAATCTCTAATTTACCTCACATTAAAGGGACACTATAGTCCCCAGAACCACTGCAGCTTAATGTAGTGGTTCTGGTGTCTATAGCCTGTCCCTGCAGGCCTTTTATTGTAAACACGGCGGCACTGCAGCACTGTGTTAGTTAACATGGCAGATCATATGGGTGGGGCACTGTGATGTCACATGGGGGGGCGGCAAACTTAACTTTTGCCTAGGGCGGCAAAAATCCTTGCACCGGCCCTGCAGACACTGCATCCCTGTGGGCGGACTCGGGGGGGGGGACTCGGGTGCAGGCGCCGGGGGGCCCAGACCTTGAGCTGTGTCAGGGGCCCCAAAATTTCTGATGGCAGCCCTGCATTTGGATATTCCATTCTATATAGCACAATGTGAACGCTAAAACAGTAGAAACTTCCATTCTATAGAGGTTGTCTAATGTTTAAAGAGGTAATGGCATCCAGCTCTCATAAAGTCCTGAAGACGCATGTTTATTGGAAACACATCGACAATGCTTATTTCTGTGATATGTGGGGTTTGCCTCTCAGAATTATCTAAGGCACTAAAATCACCATGGTGTCCCCTCTTCCCCCTCCCCCCCACCCATCCTCAGTTGATGAGTGCCGTCTCCCCCCGGCCTCTCCAGATGGTGAGTGCCATCTCTTCTGTTTGTTTCACTAATGCTTGCAGGGCAACTTTTACTTCTCTAACAATTACTCCATTACATGAAACACTTAAAATTGCTTACTTCTTTTTCTTCACCTTCTTCCCATGTGATTGAAGTGACAATTGCATTTTATGAGTAGGACATCTCTTTTTATACATCTAATCTTAAATGAGTAGGAATTTCAATTCATACAGCCAGGCTAATATTAAATATGTAGAGATGAAGATGAAGTGGTTTGGGGGACTATAGTGTCCCTTTAACTGTATCATGTCAAAACACTTTGTCAGATCTCATGCCATCATATATAAGATCTCCTTCTTCTCTTCTCTTTTTTCTTTTTCCATTGGCTAACATTCTGTATCTGCAAAGTTGTATGACTATTGTAATAAAGCCCTATGACTATTACAATATTTGATTTAACGCTGTCCTCTTCCTCCCCATTTTCATCTCCCATCTCCATTTTCACTCCATTCTTCTTTTACTTTTTGCCCACAATCTCTTTCCGTCATACCGGCCTTTTACTTCTGAAGCTGTGTCCTTAAGGGATTAATATTGCTGAAATAAATTACCTCTATGAGTCTTTTGTAACTGTATGTACTCTTGTTGTGCTCATCTCTTTACACTACAAAATGTTTTGCTTTTCACATATGCAATTGCCTTGTAATGGCTTTTTCAAGTCTTGTCTAACACTTTGTAATATGTAATGATTGTTTTGCAATTTATTCCTTAAAAACATCAATACAAATTGATTTATAAAAGAGAAAAGCATTACAACATTTTTGAGGGTTTATTCACTAAACAGGCAATTAGGAGAACTGATCAGAGAATTGCACATTGTAAGCCAAATTAATGATTTGGAAAGTGTTCTTTATTATTTCTCTCCAGGAGTCATACAATTCCCTGTGCCTCTGTTATGTTACAAAGAGGAGTCTTCGGACTCTGCCATCAAATTCCTGTGTGAAAATGGAAATCCGGCAACTCCCAGGTGAGAAATATTGTGTATAGTGAGCATCTGTAAAACCACATGCAATAGTAAGGTTTATTTGACAATCATAGGAAATTTCAAAAGTAGCCAGATGTAGAATCTATCCCAGGACCATATGATCTGAACATTTCTCTTTTTGCTGACCTTGACAAACCCTAGGTTGGTCATAACTACTACAAATATTTGTGGATGAGCTTTTCAAATTATTTCATATTTTTGGGATAATATTTTACAATGTTTTTTTCTTAAAAATATTAAAATACCAAAAAAATCTATATATAAAAATGTAAGTATTAAATAATTTTAAAAGTGTATTCAAAAATATTAAATGGAGGCCTTTATTAGGAGTACCAGTCATTTCTTGTTTATGTTTATGAATGGATATCCATTCAGACTCCTAAATTGTTTCTTTGACTTTTAAAAATATTTGTCAGGCCCTGCTTTAGTGTTTCTCTGTACTCCAGTAAATCAGCAGTCTAATGTCTGTACAAAAACATTCACTTAATTTGTGACTTTTTTTTTATATTTTGGCATAATTTATTGATTTATTCAGTTTGTTGACAGCCTTGTTTCAATGCATCTCTATGAGGATATGCTGACTGGCGCTTTGCAGTGTTTTGCAGCGTGTTTGCATTCGCTTCCCCAGTGCTTTACCATAGGCAAACATTTATTATATATATATTTTTTAAACTTATTTAACAGGTGCAGGGGGATCTGGTCACCTAAATAGTGTTTTTAACACAATAGGGTCAGGAATACACATTTGTATTTCTGACCCCATTAAGCTCACATACCAGATAACGCAGACTGTAGTCTTAATGATAAATATGTTATGTGTTTTTTGACAGGTATGATCACCTGGTGGCAATTGAACGGGCAGGGCGTGCAAGTGATGGCAATTACTACAACGCCAGGAAAATAAACATAAAGCACTTGGTAGATCCCATTGATAACCTCTTCCTAATGGCCCAACAAATTAGTGGAGTCAGTACAACTGGTGAGTATGTAAAACCGTGTTGCTGAATTCACATCTGTAAAAGTTAGAGATTTCCACATTTTGAGATATAGTCCTCTGTTGATATGGATTACTGTTCCCATATTTTATGTATTTATCATCTTTTTCTCAATAACAAAACCTGTGCAATAATCACTCCCAATAGCAGTTCTATGTAGTGGAGTGAAATCTTTATGTAGAAGCCTTGTACCCCAAATCCACATGTTGACAGTGAATTCCTTTCCAAATTTTTATCAGGGGTGATAAGGTAGACACTCTGCATATTTCCTTTTTAAACTCTAAGAAAATTAAAGTAGAGATGCCTTGCTTTGTTTAGGTATCGGTGATGGTGGGAATGAGCTTGGGATGGGCAAAGTAAAGCAAGCAGTGAAGAAATACGTTAACAATGGAGATACCATTGCCTGTGATGTTGCTGCAGACTACGCCATTATAGCAGGTAAGTTTAAGCACGTAGCAAACCAAAGTCTGTTGGTGGTGACTGTTCCTTATTGCTCCTACGTAGTTTCTTTACCAACTGTCTGAAGATTGGTAGTTGAAAGAAATTGATCATGAGAAATTAACAGTTGGTATGTTGTAGGAAAAAAATTTCTACCTGGCAAAGTTCTATTAGACCTTTAGTTTAAAAAATATTGGTGGTTATGTGTAAAAATTGTTGCATTGAGTTTTGTACACATTCACCAGGTTTTATGTGTAAACTCTTACTCCAACCATAAATGTTGATGCCTCCCAACCCCTCCATTTCTGTAGTGTGCCATTTTTTTATTCTGGTTTTGAATTTTGAATTTTTTTGAATTTCTTATTTTATTGATGATTTTATTAGGAATAAAAATACGCATTTGCAGTTTGAAGGGATTTTTATACATAAAAGGAACACTGTAGGCATCATAAGTACATCAACAGACTAAGGGGTTATGGTGCTACGAGTATGTCCGAAGTAGTTCCTGCATCACTTTTGGAGTAAACAATCTAGCAGAAATGCTCAGACCCCAGCAGTCTTGCCTCCATGATGATATCGGTGTGTCTGTACATCTGTGTCATTATGCGTTTCTGTGGTTCTGGATCAGTGTTTGTATCTGTGTGTCTGTACATCTGTATGTGTGTCAGTTTGTGTACCTGTATGAGCGTCAGTGTGTTTATCTGTGTTTCTGGATGTGTCAGTGTGTGTCTCTTTGTTTCGGTATGTGTGTCAATGTTTGTATAGGTGAATCTGTATCAGTGTTTGAATCTGTGTGTCTGGATGTGCGTCGGTGTGTATCTGTGTGTGTGTCAGCATGTATCT
The DNA here is from genome assembly GCF_036172605.1 of Pelobates fuscus. Classification (NCBI taxonomy): domain Eukaryota; kingdom Metazoa; phylum Chordata; class Amphibia; order Anura; family Pelobatidae; genus Pelobates; species Pelobates fuscus. The sequence continues at coordinate 42,294,690 of NC_086329.1, read as the reverse complement.
GTGTTTCTGTATGTCTGTTAATGTTTGTATCTTGTACATCTACATGTGCCAATGTTTGTATTTGTGTGTCTGTACATCTCTATGGTTGTCAGTATTTTTATCTGTGTCTCTGTACATCTGTGTCAAGTTGTGTTTCTATATGTGCCTCAGTGTTTGTATCTGTGCAGCTGTTTGTGTGTCAGTTTGTATTTGTGCATCTGTATGTATGTGTGTGTGTTTCTATATGTGTTGTGAGGATATTTATGGAGTAATAAATATTAAAAAAATAATATTTTATAAAAATTATCAAAAAGTAATTTAATAATTTTTATTTATATTAAATTATATCTTGGCACCGTTTCCCCTTGATTGATTTAAAGCGAAGAGTTAGCCATTGTTTTAATTTTTATAGACCCGTGAGTTCGTTTATTAGAGGATTTGTATTTCACACATTAATCACAACCGGTAATAAAAATATTATTTATTGTGACAAATAATTAATAATAACAATAAGTAACATGCATGACATCATCGCTGAATATTTAGGTATACAATAAGAATAAGATATGGCAACAGTTATGACACAATTAAAGATGGCCTAATTGCAACAATATCCAGCAACATGAATAGATTAACTCCTAAAGGAGTTACATGCAAACTTAATACAATTCTAGAGGAATTATTTGTAACAGTTATATCCACATATATGCATTTTTAGCAAGACTACAGAAAACTTTTAGCTTTAGAAATCCTTTTACACAGACCGTAATACACTTCACGTCGTAAAAATCTTAGATGCTATTAGTTTGAATCACAGTGAGTTAACTCACTCACTGCTGGATACAATTCTAACAGGCTAAACACTATAATATTGCAACTAAAAAGATACAATATTTTTTTACACAAATAGTCAATTTAACTATTCCTTCCATCCAGTGACTAAAAAATAATATTTTAACCATGTTTTTAACACAGCAGATGATTAACTTTTCTGATTAAAGATTTGCTATCCCTAAATTCAGATTGCCAGTAAATATATTATTCATTTATTCCACCTGCAGATGGAATATGGAACCATATATTTCTCCGCCAAATATGATTTCAAAGTTTTTAGTAAAAATCAATTAACTTTAATTAAATGAAACCAGCTTAATTACCAACTTTCTTGGTAGAAATTCTTTAGGTTTGGGGATATATTCCATGAATGGTGTGTGCAAGTATGTGTTTAGAAAGAGAAATGTGGAAATATAGAGAAGTTCTGGAAGATTTCCAAGTCAGAATTGACTTGACTAACAAATAACTTTGTATGAAAAGGAGCAGAGTACATCTGTGTCAGTGTTTATCTGCATGTGTTTATCCATGTTTGCATCTGTGTGTCTGTACATCTGCATCAGTACGTCTGTATGAGTGTCAGTGCTTGTATCTGTGCATCTGTATGTGTGTCTGTACATCTGTATGTGTGTCTGTACATCTGCATGTGTTTATCCGTGTTTGCATCTATGTGTCTGTTCATCTGCATCAGTACGTCTGTATGAGTGTCAGTGTTTGTATCTGTGCATTTGTGTGTCAGTGTTTGTATCTGTGTGTCTGTACATTTGCATGTGTTTATCCATGTTTGTATATGTGTGTCTGTACAACTGCCTGTTTGTCAGTGTTTGCATATGTGTGTCTGTGTTTGTATCTGTGATGCAGTATGAGTGTCAGTGTTTGTATCTGTGTGTCTGTACGTCTGTATGAGTGTCAGTGTTTGTATCTGTGCATTTATGTGTGCCAGTGTTTGTATCTGTGTGTCTGTACATCTGCATGTGTTTATCCATGTTTGCATCTGTGTTTCTGTACATCTGTGTCAGTGTTTGTATCTGGGTGTCTGTACATCTGCATGTTCCATGTTTGCATCTGTGTCAATGGTTGTATATGTGTGTCTGTACAACTGCCTGTTTGTCAGTGTTTGCATATGTGTGTCTGTGGAAACAAAATAGAGTATACCTAGACCTATAGGAATAAAAGAAAGCGCTCATAGGGGATTAACGTAAAAACACAGATTCCCCTTGTGTTTATGTCACACTCACAGAATTTATGTAGCTTTCAGGCACATCAAATTGATGGATTTCCCCAGATTCCTCAGAGTTAGGATGGTAGGTTTAACATGTAAAAAATAAAAAGTAGCATAGTATAGCACTGTTGTAAAATAGAATAACAGCTTTAATGGTTGCACTTACAATATAATAGTGGTAAAAAAGCCCATCAAGACAATTCTGTTTCTCCCATCAATGTGGAGCCAAGACGTCCTTGTAGAAATGTCAGACAGGCAAAACAGATACACAATAAAAAATAATAAAAGTGCCAATCAATAAAAGTCTCAAGTCTCTACGCGTTTCGTCTGGATCACCAAACTTCCTCAGGAGTAATGCTTCAGTCTTTCTGGGGACTTCAACCTCCTTTTATAGGTCCCCCCGCCGGTATTTCGATCTAATCTTTCAATTCCGATCAGCTGGATGTCGGTTCGTTCACCCGCTCCATATATGGAGTTCCGGATTACGTTCATGGAACGCACGTGCGTTCCACAGACCCGGAAGCATCCGCGTCTTCCTTGGCTGAGCGGACATGTGTCACTGGAACGCACGTGCGTTCCACTTCGCCCGATCTTCGGCAGTATTGGAAAGAGGTCCCCATGTTGAAGACAAATGAGATTACATCATATTAATTTAGTATGAAATGATAGCTCATTTCCCTAACTTATTTTCTTTATACAGACATAAAATGTTCTAACTAAAATATATAACATCAAATGGAGTATGAAACATAACAGGATCAAGATTCTATTTTACCATCATTCTTATTGGTCTTCCAGGACCTAAATGTCTCTTATTTGTATGTTGTGGTCTTTCACTGTTAACTGGAATGCGAATTAATTCAAAACCAAAACGGGGTAGTATATTAGAAGTATATATTGAAAAATATATTGAAAAGAATATATTGAAAAGAATCCATATAACTATTTATGCACTAGAAATGTGCTACATCATTGGCATCATACATTACTCATAAGGTATACCAGTTAATCTGTGATGTGTGTCTGTGTTTGTATCTGTGATGCAGTATGAGTGTCAGTGTTTGTATCTGTGTGTCTGTACGTCTGTATGAGTGTCAGTGTTTGTATCTGTTCATTTATGTGTGCCAGTGTTTGTATCTGTGTGTCTGTACATCTGCATGTGTTTATCCATGTTTGCATCTGTGTTTCTGTACATCTGTGTCAGTGTTTGTATCTGGGTGTCTGTACATCTGTGTCAAACACTGACACAAATGCAAACATGGATAAACACATGCAGATGTACAGATACTGACACTCATACAGACGTACAGTTACAAACACTGACACAGATGTACAAATACAAACACTGACACCCATCTAGATGTAGACACACAGATGAAAATGTACAGATGCAAACACTGACACACATACAGATGCACAGACACAGATACAAACACTGACACTCATACAGACGTACAGATACAAAAACTGACCCAGATGTACAGATACAAACACTGACACCCATGCAAACATGGATAAACACATGCATATGTACAGACACTGACACTCATACAGATGCACAGATACAAACACTGACACAGATGTACAAATACAAACACTGACACCCATGCAGAAGTAGACGCATAGATGCAAACACAGATACACTGACACACATACAGATGCACAGACACAGATACAAACACTGACACTCATACAGACTTAGATACAAAAACTGACAGATGTACAGACACATACAGATACAAACACTGACACACATACAGACGTACAGAAACGCATATACAAACACTGACGCAGATGTAAAGACACAGATACAAACACTGACACAGATGTACTGACACATGCAGATGTACAGACACACAGATTCAAACACTGACACACATACAGACTTACAGAAACACAGATATAAACACTGACACAGATGTACAGATTTAAAGTCAGATGTACAGACACAGATACAAACACTGGAAAAACATCCAGATGTACTGACACACATACAGAGGAACATATATAAACACTAACACAGATGTACAGATTCAAACACTGAGGCAGATGTACATACACAGAGATACAAACAATGAAAAACTTGCAAATGTACTGACACTCATACAGACGTACAGACAATCACTGACACAGATGTACAGACCCACAAAATGACGCCCATGCAGATGTACGGAAACACAGACGCAGATGTACAGACCCACAGATACAAACATTGATACACCGAGGCATAGATACACATACAGGCACACAGATATAAACACTGACACAGATGTAAAGATTCAAACACTGAGGCAGATGTACAGACAGAGATACAAACACTGAAACACATGCAAATCTACTGACACTCAGACGTAAAGACACACTGATACAAACACTGACTTAGATGTACAGACACACAGATGCAAACATCTATACACATGTCCAGATACAAACACTGACACTCACACAGATGTACAGACCCACTGACACAAAGGTACAGACCCACACAATGACGCACATGCAGATGTACGGAAACACATACAAACACTGACGCAGATGTACAAATACAACCATTGACACAGATGCAAACATGGATAAACACATAGATGTACAGATACAAACACTAAAACACATGCAAATGTACTAACACTAATAGAGACATACAGACACAGAAACACTGACACACTTACAGATGCACAGATACAAACACTGACACATACAGATGCACAGACACAGATACAAACACTGACACACATACAGATGCACAGACACAGATACAAACACTGACACACAGATGCACAGACACAGATACAAACACTGACACACATACAGACGCAGATACAAACACCGACACACAGACGCAGATACAAATACCGACACACATACAGATGCACAGACACAGAAACAGAAACACTGACACACTTACAGATGCACAGACGCAGATACAAACACTGACACACAGATGCACAGACATAGAAACAAACACTGACACACATACAGATACAAATACCGACACATACAGATGCACAGACACAAATACCGACAAAAAAGGTGAACAAAAAAGGTGAACAGCGCTAATAATAAGAAAAATACATACATATAGTGAAATACTGGCCAACGAAATAACTTGGAAAAAAAAGAACAAAATACAATAATGGTACAGTATGTATGAGCAATATAACTAGACAGAATAGAGGTGTTAAATTCACACTCACACTTTTAAGAGCTATATCAGCTCGGTATTAGAAGCCTGGACGGAATAATCTCCGTCTGTGGATTTCTTGGTGTTCAAGATTGTTGATGGGCTTATAGGCATAGATGTTCGTTATATGTAAAACAAAAATAAAATACACCTCATGGTATAGTATGTATATATAAAATAATTACGTAAAATGGATAATCCTACTTACATATACTAGAGCAAGGACCTGCTCTAGTTTGGAGAGCTTCAGGTGGAACAATCCCCACCTTGGGATATAATGGACCCAGGTATAGCAGCAAAGCAGTGATGAGTAGGAAGGAGGACAAGAGAGATGACTGGATATGTATAAAAATGTATACTTTATCACAATTAGTAAAAAGTGAAAATTACAAACTATAAAACCTTGATGCGTTTCGCCGAAGCTTTTTCAAAAGTGAATGCTTGCTGCTTGGGGTCCTCGAGATTAAATACCTTCTATGATGATGAAAATCGATTCCGCTGTGTATAATTTGTCATTTCCGGTTTCGTCAAACTAATAAATTTACCCTCCCCCTTATATTTGATTATAATAATAAAAATAAACATATCAAAAAAATAATAAAAATTGGCATTTACTCAAAGAGGATCCAATATTAAGCAAAGCCCTACCACATAAACCCACTATATTTAGAGGTGCACCTAATTTAAAATTACAACTCACAATTTTTTTTACTAGAAATCAGAATACGCAAAAAAAATATTTTTTTAACTATTAATAAAGGGTTTTTTAGATGTAATACATGTATATCATGTAGAAAAACACATAAAATGGAAAAATGCACATCAGAATTTAAGTCAAATAGAAATAATAAACTGTTTAATATTAATGAGATTATAACGTGCAATAGCAACAACGTAGTCTATGTATTAGAATGTCCATGCGGACTACAATACGTTGGAAGAACAATAAGACCTCTGAAAGTAAGAATTAGCGAACACTGCCGCAATATTGAAAAAGGCTACAAAAACCACTCTGTATCTGCACGTTTTTTACAGCACAATAAAGATCGTGGTCTTTTAAAATTTCTGGGTATTGCTAAATATAAACCACACTGGAGAGGAGGTGATATTATTAGAAATATAGGAAAATTAGAAATGGAGTGGGTTTACCGTTTAGATACCCTCCATCCAAATGGGCTTAACATAGAATTCGACTTGGTTCATTTTTTATAAGAATTAATAATAAAAAAGGGTGTCTATATTCTTTTATGTAGATATTGACTGTATTTCTCACATTGTTTTACTTTATATTTTTCCTATTTGTATATATATATATATATATATATATATATGTTTTTTTGTATTTAGAATATGTTTTACTTCCGTTTTTTTAAACCTTTGATTCCTTTTTTGGACATTAGCCCATATTAAAAATGGCGTCCGGAACATTTCCATTTACGTCATTATGACGAAGTTAGAATTAAAACGTTATATTTTTTGTGTTACTTGTATACCTTACACATGTTTAGCACTGCAACTATTTAAAATATCATCTGATTTGATTTATTATTATATATTCTCTAACCTTCATACCTCTGAGCCCTACTTTGAACTTTCTCACCAATTGCCCATTGAAAATGGCACTCGGAGGACTTCCGCCTATGCCACTTTGACGAAACCGGAAATTACGAATTATACACAGCGGAATCATCATAGAAGGTATTTAATCTCGAGGACCCCAAGCAGCAAGCATTCACTTTTGAAAAAGCTTTGGCGAAACACGTCAAGTGAGGAAGAATTTTGGACTTTTTATCAGGACTGGTTTTATAGTTTGTAATTTTCACTTTTTACTAATTGTAATAAAGTATACATTTTTATACATATCCAGTCATCTCTCTTGTCCTCCTTCCTACTCATCATTGCTTTGCTGCTATACCTGGGTCCATTATATCCCAAGGTGGGGATTGTTCCACCTGAAGCTCTCCAAACTAGAGCAGGTCCTTGCTCTAGTATATGTAAGTAGGATTATCCATTTTACTTAATTATTTTATATATACATACTATACCATGAGGTGTATTTTATTTATGTTTTACATATAACGAACATCTATGCCTATAAGCCCATCAACAATCTTGAACACCAAGAAATCCACAGACGGGGATTATTCCGTCCAGGCTTCTAATACCGAGCTGATATAGCTCTTAAAAGTGTGAGTGTGAATTTAACACCTCTATTCTGTCTAGTTATATTGCTCATACATACTGTACCATTATTGTATTTTGTTCTTGTTTTTCAAGTTATTTAGTTGGCCAGTATTTCACTATACGTATGTATTTTTCTTATTATTAGCGCTGTTCACCTTTTTTGTTATATTTGTCCACTTCTCACAAGGTTGAGGGAACACCTTGTTGGTGAACTGCAGCTCACTTTCAAGAAGAGAGCGCTTATTTCTGTCTTTTTCACAAATACTGACACACATACAGATGTACAGATACAAACACTGACACGCATACAGATGTACTGACACAGATGTACAGACCCACATAATGACGCACATGCAGATGAACAGATACAACCATTGACACAGATGCAAACATGGATAAACACAGATGTACAGACACAAACACTGATACTCATACAAACGTACAGACACACAGATTCAAACACTGACGCAGATGTACAGACACATATACAAACGCTGACACACATATAGATGCACAAATACAAACACTGACACATATAGACACCTATATATGTACAGACACACAGATGCAAACATGGATAAACATATGCAGATGTATAAACACAGAGAAAAACAGTCGCAGATGCAAACATTGATACACATACAGAGGCACAGACACACACTAACACACAGATACAAACATTGACACCCGTGCAGATGTACAGACACACCGATACAAACACTGACACAGATACAACCATTGACACAGATTTACAGACACACAGATGCAGACACTGATACACATACAGAGGCACATGTATAAACACTGACAGATTCAAACACTGACGCAGATGTACAGATACAAACACTGATGCAGATGTACAGATACAAACACTGACACACATATAGATGTACAGACACACAGATGGAAACACTGATAAACACATACAGATACACAGATATAAACACTGACGCAGATGTACAGACACGGATACAAACACTGACGCAGATGTACAGACACACATATACAAACACGGACGCAGATATACTGACACATATAGCTGTACACACAGATGCAAACACTGACACAGATGCACAGACACACAGATGGAAACACTGATAAACACATACAGATACACAGATATAAACACTGACGCAGATGTACAGACACAGATATACAAACCCTGACACATAGATGTACAGACACAGATACAAACACTGACGCAGATGTACAGACACACAGATAAAAAACCACTGACACATGTACAGATTCAAACATTGACAAATATAGATGTACAGACACACAGATTCAAACACTGACGCAGATGTACAGACACACAGATTCAAACACTGATGCAGATGTACAGACACACCGATACAAACACTGACACAGATACAACCATTGACACAGATTTACAGACACACAGATGCAAACACTGATACACATACAGAGGCACAGATATAAACACTGACAGATTCAAACACTGACGCAGATGTACAGACACTGATATACAAACACTAAAACACATGCAAATGTACAGACACACAGATACAAACACTGACGCAGATGTACACACACAGATACAAACACACAGATACAAACACTGACACACATATAGATGTACAGACACACAGATGCACAGACACACGGATGGAAACACTGATAAACACATACAGATGCAGATACACAGATATAAACACTGACGCAGATGTACAGACACACAGATACAAACACGGACGCAGATGTCAGACACACCGATACAAACACTGATAACCATACAGATACAACCACTGACACAGATGTACAGACACACATATATAAACATTGATACAAACACTGACACACATACAGCCGTACAGATACAAACACTGATGCAGATGTACTGACACACAGATACAAACACTGATGCAGATGTACTGACACACAGATAGATGTACACACAGATGAAGACGCAGATGTACAGACACACAGATAAAAAAAAACACACACAGATGTACAGATTCAAACATTGACACATATAGATGTACAGACACACAGATTCAAACACTGACGCAGATGTGCAGACACACAGATGCAAACACTGATGCAGATGTACAGACACACAGATGCAAACACTGACACATATATAGATGTACACACAGATGCAAACACTGACACACATATAGATGTACACACAGATGCAAACACTGACACACATACAGATGGACAGACACACAGATACAGTGGTTCAGAAACACAGATACAAACACTGATGCAGACCCACGGATACAAACATTATATCTGGGTGTCTAGAAATCTGTATGTTTCAAACACTGATGCAGATGTACAGACACATGGATAAACACATGCAGATACAAACACTGACACGCATACAGATGCACAGACACAGATACAAACACTGACACTTATACTGCATCACAGATCCAAACACTGACGCAGATGTACAGACACACAGATGCAAACACTGACAAACAGGCAGTTGTACAGACACAACCATTGACACAGATGCAAACATGGATAAGCACATGCACAGACAAAACCATTGACACCGAGGTACAGAGATATAGATGCAATGGTTGTATCTGTACATCTGCATGTGTTTGCATCTGTGTCAATCTTTGCATCTATGTGTCTGTACATTGTATCAGTGTTTGTATCTGTGTGTCTGAAAATCTGTATGTTTGTATCTTTGTTTCTAAACCACTGCATCAGTGTTTGTATCTGTGTGTCTGTACAACTGTATGTGTCTGTGTCTGTGTTTGTACATCTGTATGAGTGTCAATGTTTGTACATCTGCATGGGTGTCAGTGTTTGTATCTGTGTGTCTGTACATTGGTGTCATTGTTTGTACCTATGTGTCTACGTCCGTATGTGTATCTACATGGGTGTCAATGTTTATATCTCTGCGTCTGTACATTTGCATGTGTTTATCCATACATCTGTGTCAATGGCTGTATCTGTGTCAATGTTTGACACCCATGCAGATGTACAGATACAGTGTTTGTATCTGTACATCTGCATCAGTGTTTGCATCTGTGTCAATCTTTGCATCTTTGTGTCTGTACATCTGCATGTGTACATCTGTATCAGTGTTTGTATCTGTGTGTCTGAAAATCTGTATGTTTCAATGTTTGTATCTGTGGGTCTGCATCAGTGTTTGTTTCTGTGTTTCTGAACCACTACATCAGTGTTTGTATCTGTGTGTCTGTACATCTGTATGTGTGTCAGTGTTTGTATCTGTATCTGTTCATCTGCATGAGTGTCATACAAACACTGTGTCTGTTTTTGTGTATCTGCATGTGTGTCAGTGTTTGTATCTGTGTGTCTGTATATCTGCATGTGTTTATCCATGTTTGCATCTGTGTTTCTGTACATCTGTATCAGTGTTTGTACCTGTGTGTCTGAAAATCTGTGTGTTTCAATGTTTGTATCTTTGTTTCTGAACCACTGCATCATTGTTTGTATCTGTGTTTCTGAACCACTGCATCAGTGTTTGTACATCTGTATGTGTGTAAGTGTTTGTATCTGTGTGTCTGTTCATCTGAATGAATGTCAGTGTTTGTATCTGTATATCTGTGTCATTGTTTGTACCTGTGTGTCTGTTTTTGTGTATCTGCATGTGTGTCAGTGTTTGTATCTGTGTGTCTGTACATCTGCATGTGTTTATCCATGTTTGCATCTGTGTTTCTGTACATCTGTGTCAGTGTTTGTACATCTGTATGTGTGTCAGTGTTTGTATCTGTTCATCTGAATGAGTGTCAGTGTTTGTATCTGTGTGTCTGTATATCTGCATGTGTTTATCCATGTTTGCATCTGTGTTTCTGTACATCTGTGTCAGTGTTTGTATCTGTTTCTGTACATCTGTATCAGTGTTTGTATCTGTGTCTGAAAATCTGTATGTTTCAATGTTTGTATCTGTGTTTCTGAACCACTGCATCAGTGTTTGTACATCTGTATGTGTGTCAGTGTTTGTATCTGTATCTGTTCATCTGAATGAGTGTCAGTGTTTGTATCTGTGTGTCTGTATATCTGCGTCATTGTTTGTACCTGTGTGTCTGTTTGTGTATCTGCATGTGTCTGTATATCTGCATGTGTTTATCCATGTTTGCATCTGTGTTTCTGTACATCTTTGTCAGTGTTTGCATATGTGTCTGTACATCTGTATCAGTGTTTGTATCTGTGTGTCTGAAAATCTCTATGTTTCAGTGTTTGTATCTGTGTTTCTGAACCACTGTGTCAGTGTTTGTACATATGTATGTGTGTCAGTGTTTGGATCTGTACATCTGCATCAGTGTTCATACATCTGCATGGGTGTCAGTGTTTGTATGTGTGTCTACCTCTATATGCGTGACACACATGCAGATGTACAGACACACGGATATAAACAGATGTACAGGTCATACCGTGTTTGTATATGTGTGTCTGTACATCTGTATGCGTGTCAATGTTTGTATATGTGTGTCTGTACATCTCCATGTGTGTCAGTGTTTGACACATATGCAGATGTTCAGGCACAGATATACAAACACTGACACACATGGAGATATGCAGCCACACAAATACAAACATTGACACAGATGTACAGACACCCTTGTGTAAACACTGATACATATCCAGATGTACAGACATACAGATAAAAACACTGAATATGTGCATCTGTACATGTGCACAAGTGTTTTTATCTGTGTGTCTGAAAATCTGTATTTATTCCAGTGTTTGTTTTTGTATCTGTACAGCAGGGGTGTCTATTTTTGTTTATTTCTGTAAGTGTTTGTATCTGTGTGTCTAAAAATCTGAGTGTGTTTCAGTGTTTGTTTCCGTGTGTCTGTACATCTGCATATGTATCAGTGTTTGCCTATGTCTTTCTGTACATCTGGATATGTATCAGTGTTTGCATATGTGTGTCTGTACATCTGTGTCATTGGTTGTATCTGTGTGTCTGCACATCTCCACGGGTGTCAGTGTTTGTTTCTGTGTATGTGCAAAGAAGAAATGGATACAGCTGTACATCTAGAAAGAATATATCAATAGGAACATTGTGTAATATTGTAAAAAGAAAGTCGATTGCACTTAAACGATGAAGACTTTAAGATCGCCTTAAAGGTGCCTCCCCTGAATAATGGGAGGCTAAGTAGACCTCCTCACTGTCACTGATGTTCCTGATAACGATGCTGAGAAATGTCAGGGATCCAGGTAAAATAAAAATCTTATTATAAAAATGAACATAAAAAATAATCAATAATATGAATAAAATATATATCATAGAGCCCAGGTCCTACGTTTCATTCATGTATGAACTTCCTCAGGGTCCTCCAGTATATAAAAAAAAAAAACACACGCCTTAATTCCTCTCTCTCCCCCGAGTCCAATTATAATGGAAGTGTCCTTCCTGTTAATTGGTGATTAAGTGGGTGATCCTCCTTTTTCCTCAAATATTCAATCAGTATTTACCAATGATTTCTCCTTTTCTCCTTGCACACCTTTTTCAACAGCTGTGAATCCTAATGTTTCTTCATTCATACTCCTGACGGTTTTTCATGCGTTCCAAGGCGCACTTCCGAGCGTTCCAGCAACGTCACTTTCGCTTTTGCGTTCCACCCACATCAGATGTGCATTCCACGGACGCCAGTGTCCATACTCTAATTGTGGGTCTCATATGCACTTAAAGTCTACTAAGGAAAAACGTATTAGACGTCAAAATATCAATTGTAGCTTCTATTCATTTTGGAGTCACAACCCACACCACATAATAATTGTGACAGAATTAAAGACCAGAAACTAGCCACGATCATTTCAATATATTTCAAACAGTACACCTTGAAATAAAGTGCCATTGAGTGCGATATATTCATAAGTGTCATGGTTCATAGAAAGTGCTTAGACAAATAATGGTTACATATACCCGTTTCTAATTCAGAATATATACAGATATAAACTATATCAAGCAGTTTTATCTATACTTAATGAAAATAAAATACTAATGATATAACAAATGAAACAGTGAATAGTGAGAAATAAAAATAAATATTAAAAATGTGTGCCTGTACATCTGCATGTGTGTCAGTTTTTGCATCTGTGTGTCTGTACATCTGGATGTGTCTATATCTGCATGTCAGTATGTATGTATCTGTGTTTCTGTATGTTCGTCAATGTTTGTTTTTATGTTTCTGTACATTTGTGTCAATGTATGTTTGTCAGAATGTGTATCTGGATGTGTGTCAATCTGTGTACGTGTGCCAGTTTGTATCTGTACATCTGCATGTGTGTCAGTATCTGTATGTTGCAATGTTTGTATGTGTGTCTACGTATAAGCGTGTGTATCTGTGTGAGTGTGTCTGTACATTGTATGGGTGTATCACTGTGTCTCTGCAACTGTACGTGTGTCTATGTTTGTGTCTTTGTATCTGTGTGTCTGTGCATACGCATGTTTGTCAGTGTATGTATCTTTAGGTGTCAGTGTTTTTACCTATGTATCTGAATGTGTGTATCTCTGTTTCTGCATGTGTGTCAGTATTTCTGTCTGCACTGTGAGAATCAGGGAGAGCCTGGGGCAGATGAGATGCAGCAGTGGCCTGGGGCAGAGGAGGAGCAGCGAGAGTCTGGGGCAGAGGAGAAGCAGGGGCCACCTGGGGTAGAGGAGAAGCAGGGGAAGCCTGAGGCAGAGATAAAGGGGAGATGGGGCAGAGAAAAAATTATATGTTTGAAATAACAGCAACTATATTGATAACAAACATTTTGCTACTATGAGGGGCACAATTTATGAAACTGGGATGCCAAGGAGCTCACAAGTGAAAAAAGGTTGGAAACAAATGCACTAGGGTAATATACAGTTCTTCGAAGAAAGGTACAGATATGCAACAGTAACTAAAAATTACATTTCAACATTCTTGGTGAAATCCTGGGTGGTCTAGTGGGAGATTCCATGACAGCCCAATTCCTTTTCCCTTGCTCTTAATCTGCTTCTCCTCCACTGATATTGTTACTCAAACTGGTAAGTTCCAGATTTGAGAACAGATGTTTTCCCCAGAATAAACCTTTACAGCATTTTCAAAACCCTGACTGCCTTTTTATTTAACTCTTGTAATTCAGAGTCCTCAAACGTAATTTGCCTATAGATTACCTTATGCCGAAACTATTGCAATAACTGCGCACTATGGAAGGGTTAATTGTATTCTAGATACTTTTTGAAAGACCTCTTTAACTAGTTCAGGTCTCAGAACATCAAAGGGTTACATAGGTACCCAAACAGTCATTTAGGGTAGTGAACCAAGATAAATGTAATGTAACTGGGCGGACCGGTTTAACTTTTCAAGTAGCTTTTTTGTGTTTTTTCCTCTTATCTGTCTCTGCCATTAAGCCACTGTGCATTAAGCATCTACACTCCTGCTATTTTCTTATTACACAGTTAATGTGAAGTCGTTCTCTTTTAGGTGTGTCTAACTGGGGAGGCTATGCCGTGGCTTGTGCATTGTACCTCTTGAATACCTGTGAAATCCATGAGCGCTATCTTAGGAAAGCTGTCGGATACCCCACGTTTTCAAAGGGAGCTACCTGGGCTTCTGCTCTTCCCTCTGTTCACAAGGTAAATGTATTTCTCTGTATGTGAGGGATTTTTTTTCCCTTTGGTTTTATGGTGGGTTTTACACTACATAAAAAAAGCAAACTGGTTACAGTATTGAGTGGGAGTATCCGCTACCCTGAAATGACATGTACAACACAGTATATTGTGTGCATACAGTGTCTGACTTATGTCTAGCAACTGCATACATGTGCAGCTCAAGTAGTTTAATTCTTAAAAAAAAAAAAAAAAGTTAATATTCTAAGCAAGCTAATTGAAAGCGGGGTTAAAGGAACACTATAGTCACCTAAATTACTTTAGCTAAATAAAGCAGTTTTAGTGTATAGATCATTCCCCTGCAATTTCACTGCTCAATTCACTGTCATTTAGGAGTTAAATCACTTTGTTTCTGTTTATGCAGCCCTAGCCACACCTCCCCTAGCTATGATTGACAGAGCCTGCATGAAAAAAAAAACTGGTTTCACTTTCAAACAGATGTAATGTACCTTAAATAATTGTATCTCCATCTCTAAATTGAACTTTAATCACATACAGGAGGCTCTTGCAGGGTCTAGCAAGCTATTAACATAGCAGGGGATTAGAAAATCCTAATTAAACAGAACTTGCAATAAAGAAAGCCTAAATAGGGCTCCCTTTACAGGAAGTGATTATGGAAGGCGGTGCAAGTCACATACAGGGAGGTGTGACTAGGGTTCATAAACAAAGGGATTTAACTCCTAAATGGCAGAGGATTGAGCAGTGAGGCTGCAGGGGCATGTTCTATACACCAAAACTGCTTCATTAAGCTAAAGTTGTTCAGGTGACTATAGTGTCCCTTTAAGTAGTTAGGAGAGTGTGCATGTTGCCTTCTGGAGCTCAACCCTGACCTACCCAATAATAAAAATAGGCAGTGTAGGAAAGCAGAGAACAATGTGCATATTGATCTCCCTGCATTGGGCTTTCTCCTCATACTTCTATCCACACTAACGCAAATGGCAAGCAATGCCGGTGGATGTCTGCATTGAGGATGGGTGTGAGGAGACACAATATATATATACAAGTAAGGATATAAATATACATAGATAGGAGATTCTACCTAGATCAGGATAATTTATCACAGGATAATTTTTGTTCTGTGAAGTCATTATAAAGAGTGAGAGGAATACAAACAAAATGCTGATATATTAATTGACCATCTGCAAATCTCAAAAGAATGCCATAGGGTCAGGAACACAAACATGTATTCCTGTCCCTATAGTATTAAAACCACCATTGAGGTGGCTTGGCCCCTTAGAAAGGGTTAAAACGTACCTTATTTTCTGCTCTCCACAGGTGTGCAGGTGCTGTCCCTGTCCCGATCCACTTCTTCAGGTGACATCATAAGGATTGATGATTTCAGCCAATCCAATGCTTTCCTATTAGGGGCGGGGCAAGACCAAATACCATCTGGCCAAATAGCATTTCCTCATAGAGATGCATTGATTCAATGCACCTCTATGAGATAAGTTGCAGCACTGCCCCAGGAAGTACCTCTAATAGCCATCTGAGGAGTGACCACTTTTCTCTGAAAACGCAGTGTTTACATTAAAAAGTCTGCAGGGACGGACTATACTCATCATAACAACTACAATGAGCTATAGTTGTTCTGGTGACCATAATGTTCCTTTTAACATTTGGCTTGTTAATATTTATGCTGCCTTTTAACCTGCATTGTTGCCTAGCAGACACCAGGTAAGAAATCAAACTTTCTAAAACTGTTAGACTGTTAGATAGTTAGTTCACTATAACCACTACAGCTCACTATATTACAGTAAACATAAATCCAATAAAACAAAAATCATCTGTCAATATACTTTTAAGTAAAAACCCATATCAGTTTTATGTCATTGAATTGTAGATTTTGCTATCTTTAGTGTACCTATTATCTTAATTTTACATTAACATAATATAACTGAAACAAAGGCACCAAAGCAACAATGTAGAAAATGCTGAAAGATCCTGGAATGCACTAGCCCATCAGGAAGTCTCCAGCATAGAACTTGAATCTGAAAATCAAACTGATGCAAAAGAAAATACTTAAGAGACAAGGGCAAGTTGCAGAAAACATTAACATATTCTACTATATAATTTACAAACATGTCCACAATAAAACACTTTAAGAATCATATCAACAGTCAAAGTACATAAATACATGCAAACCATGCAATTAAATACATCCAAAGAACAACTCAATAAAAGAGCATTAGTGAGGAACAATATTTGCCTCCTTTTATTACTAAAATTAAAATTAGTTACATTAAAATTAGCATAACCTATTTTATTACATGACATTAAGCTTCATATTTTGCTTTTATGCTCAAAGAAAATTGAACAAAGAAACGTTGAGGGGAAGAATGAAAATAAAATAATCAGAAAGTGTCCTCTCAAGACTATTCCGCATAAGATTGCAGAGAAAGCTTGAGAGGCAGCCAAATCAAACGGGCATTGAAAGAAGGGTCAATGCCCACCAAGGACAAAAGCCAACAAACCCCCTGAGCTAACGTAGTATTTGAGACTGTTTTTTGCAGCGTTACATACGAGGTAAGAAGCTGGCCTGACTGAGAAGCACATAGAGTAACCTCCATGTAATGGGTAAGCATGGAAACGATGCAAATTTTTGTGACGTCTCAACAATAAGGATAGAAGAAAGAAGAGGAATCTGATTTGGCTTTAGAGAGAAACAGCAAATGTAACCCCCTTAGGAGAAAAGGTGTCAAAATGACGAACACCAAAAAAGAGATGAGACACAGAAGAAGAGTAAATTTTGACGAAAGTGGACAAAGCGAGATATTTGTATTCTCAAGTCAATTACGCATAAAAACCAAGAACAAAGTCAACATCCTGTAAATGATAATATTTGAAAAACAGAGGAAGAAGCCAGTTTTTCATAGAAACCAGCAAACCAAGGGATTCCTGAACCAGAACATGAGCAGCAGAAATGTCCGATTCCATCACAGTTATGGCGCTATAGGTTCTAACCAACGAAAATCCATGTGACAAGAAGTTCAGAATGGGAACAGGGGCTGTAAAGGGATAGCTGTCCCTATCTAGGCGCCAACTACACCAGGAATTCCATGCAAAAAGATCACACTGTCTAATGTCAGGTGCCCATGAATCCCATAGGAGTTCCTTAGCCACTTGCAATAATCTGCCGGCATTCCAAGTTCCCTAGAAACAGTCCAAACCACCAACTGCAGGTACTCCTGCAGAATGAGCGTATGAGGGCTCCCCCGAAGATTGGTGAGGAGAAGCAAGAACAATTTTACCTGGTAGGTAAAATCCAGAAGGGCCGGGAACCACACCTAGTAGTTCGATCAACACCATGAACACTCCCTACGATGGACTTGGTTAAGCAACCTCGTGATCCTAGCAAACCATATAAGCTCATTAAACAGACTACTATGCTTAACCTCATCTACTGTTACACATGCCGGATCCAGAATTGTGTTACAAAATATAGTCTAAATAGACCAGGCAACCTTTAGCCCGCAAACGTGCCACTGCCAGTTTGAGAAGCACACTCTTCCATTTCAGAAACAAATGCAGAAAACCTAGGCAGAGATGATCCACAGGTAAATTTGCGTGCTACAAATTGAGATGCGTGAACCAATTGCTTAGCCAATGCAGGTCGAGCATGAGATGGTGGATATCTTTTATCTTGAAGTGTTGGTACATGATGAAGGCATTGAGACAAGGAGGTTTATAACTGGGCGGAAGTCTCCTGTTTTCTTTTATACCAGAAAAATATTGCTGAAAAATCCTCCTATCTGGCGAGAATTGCACTGCACCCTTTGCAAACAGGGATTAAAATCTAATTTTCTGTGGGGGACTGTTGAGCTATAGGGTTCACATGAGGTCGCGGTGGACAGTCCTGTACAGGAGTGGAATGGAACTCTGTGGCATACCTATGCATCATCTGCACAACTCAAGCATCTGAAGAAAGATCTCATCACATGTGGAGAAATTGAGACAATCTGCCTGCCTGAAACAGACGGAAAGAACAAGGATGAGGGCTCACCAATAGATAGTCTGATACGATTTTGCCGACATCGCTCATTACTGTGGAAAGGGAGAAATTTCAGGTAGTGTTGCTCAGGGAGAAAGTAACAGGGTAGTATCCTCCTGGACTGGCAGGCCTGAAGAAGCTGTCAACCAGCCCTGTCAAATACACCAGGGAAGGTGTAGGACTAAATACCTCGACATAGAGGTCTGGGCCTTGTTAGTGTAGTAAAAAGATCCACGTGTTTCTGCAGCTCCTTGATAACCCGTTCTCTAAATAAGAGTCCCTTTGTCTGTCTCGAATCCTTTGAACTAAGGAGGTCAGAGAGTTTGGAGTCAATCCTAAGCAGGATTTCTTTTCTTTTGGCACAAACTGGCACAAACAGACAAAAGGAGCAAAGTCCCCAGTCCCGGATACAGCCAAGAGTTTGTCTTACGCAAGGTTTAGGCCATTTTTAATGTCTTTCCTTGTATCTTAGCACATTGTGGATAGTAAAATGGATGCAGCCAAATAGAATTTTGGTGTCTGTGTGATCTTGTGTCTCAAGCAGGGTCTTGCAGGGACATTTTACCTGCCAAAGTTACGGACCTCGTGGGCAAGAGATGTTTGGAGCCAAAAGTGTACAAACTGTGCAGGATGATCCAGAAGTGACAATTCTGAAGAGAAGATAGAAGATACCATATGGTTATTGGGTCAAATAGGGGCTCAAGTTATCATCTATGAACGTTGTCTCATCCCTGCAGAGGTGCTGGCTGGAGTTCTCTCTCAGAAGCGGAACAAAGGGCCTGCTATTCATCTCGCACTGAGAACAGTGGTGTAGGTAAGGAGTCATCATCCTATTAAAGACAAGCCTGCGTTAGACTCCTGTTCTTCCATTCTCCTGCAGTGATAGGCCAGGGCCTTTTCCTTCTGTTTACAAATTGCCAGACATTTGCCTTTCCAGTAGTGTTTAGCCGACCTGGCCTGTTCTCTTGCTGAAGTGTCTGCAGTGCTGTGTCCAGGTCCATCCTGGACAAGGAGGCTTTTTTTTTTTTTTTTCACTGAAGCAGACACTGACACCTTAAAGGAACACTATAGTCACCTAAATTACTTTAGCTAAATAAAGCAGTTTTAGTGTATAGATAATTCCCCTGCAATTTCACTGCTCAATTCACTGTCATTTAGGAGTTAAATCACTTTGTTTTTTATTCATGCAGCCCTAGCCACACCTCCCCTGGCTATGATTGACAGAGCCTGCATGAAAAAAAAAACTGGTTTCACTTTCAAACAGATGTCTTTTACCTTAAATAAGTGTATCTCAATCTCTAAATTGAACTTTAATCACATACAGGAGGCTCTTGCAGGGTCTAGCAAGCTATTAACATAGCAGGGGATAAGAAAATATTAATTAAACAGAACTTGCAATAAAGAAAGCCTAAATAGGGCTCTCTTTACAGGAAGTGTTTACGGAAGGCTGTGCAAGTCACATGCAGGGAGGTGTGACTAGGGTTCATAAACAAAGGGATTTAACTCCTAAATGGCAGAGGATTGAGCAGTGAGGCTGCAGGGGCATGTTCTATACACCAAAACTGCTTCATTAAGCTAAAGTTGTTCAGGTGACTATAGTGTCCCTTTAATGCTTGCAGGTTCTAGTTCTGAGCAGGTGAATCTCCCATGGTTGCGTATAGTTTCGGCAATAACCAAGTGTCCCAATGTGAAGGAACAGCAGGTAGTATGGATATAGCCATGTTAAAACAGGACTGCATAAAATACAGTTGTGGTGCTCACACAGATGCTGTAGAAGACACTGTCAGCTGGGGCATATAATCCATACTCAAGGTAATTGGAGTCTTAGTGAAGTAAATATCACAGCCAGAGCAGGCCAACTTACGTAAAACTGTATATAAAGACCATACAATTAAAAGGCAATTGGGAACAGCCACAAGGTGTAGGCAAGTAATTTGGGCTCACCTCACCCCTGTCAACATAAACACAGAGCAAGGACAATCAATACACTGTAATATTAGATGTGGGCTCACTAAAATAATGGATAACTAGCCGTCTGCACAGTGTAGTATCACAAAATAATATGGAGGCACACCCAAATAGTTTTAGAACATGGCGGTTCTCCCCAGGTACAGGGCAAAAACAAGGTAGGCCTTTGCCACATGCCAGACAGGGCTTTTATAAATCCCACAATCACTGTATAATAAATCTACCCCATTCTGCTTACATTAGAAAAATAAACGTCGTACCTGAACAATGACTAGAACAAGGGTCCTGCAATGGAGCGCAATAAGGAAGGAGCACAAGGCAGAAAAAACTAAAACAAAACAAAGACTCTGGAGTCCTGCTAGAGCAGAGGATCCAATGGAAGGAAGCGTGATTGTTACATAAATGATCAGACAAAATAACAAGCAGGGTAATCCAGCAAACGGTACAAGAGAAATGGGAAAACATGAGACAAAAACACAGTTTGAGAGCGAAAAAGAGGGGAGAAAAGAGAATTCAGAAAAAATAATTTACAATGAAAGCATTAAAATAATAAACAACCAACAAGGAAATGTAGGAAGCATTGACACTCTGTTGTGTGACACTCTTGACATGTGCTGTTGAGGAGCAGCAAAGAACGAAAATATACTTTTAAAAGGTATTTTATTAACTTCTCTTGTTTTTGATTGGTTACATATCTTGGGTAAGTTGTGCTGCTGTGGAGTTCAGAATTACAGTTTCAAAAAGAGATACAATGATCATGCTTAACATCACTTTAACCTGTTGCAATTACTTTTATAAGCGGGTAAATAAAATGATTTTTTTTCAAAAACTGTTTGAATAGAATGTGGTCACTAAAAGTGATGTGATTTCAATCTGAAGTTGACGTCTGTAAAAACAATCTAAGCAGCAAAACCACTGCATCCTTATAGTGCATACATCCTGTTCCTGCAGTTTGATTAAATGTAAGTCTTGCCGTTTGTAAGGAAAGGCATTGTATACATTTTTCAGTCAGTATGCCTCTAATAGCAGTCAGACCGCAACTAGAGCACACGTGCCTAAAAGATAAATCCCAAGATGTTGTAGTCCAACTCACATGATGCTTTGCATGCCTTTAGAATGTTTTTAGAATGACAAAGTGTCATGGAAGTTGTAGTTTTAAACATCTGTGGATCTAGCTTTTGGTCACCCCTGAGCTACAGGCTCTTCATAGTGAAGACTTTCAGTATTTGAAATACATGTTCTTGTTTTATCGTCACACACAGGGTGATCACACAGAATGCTGTGAATGCTTCATACTAGAGAAGCATTCAATTGGCTCTTTATTATAGGAGCACTACCATCACCATAACTTAAAAAGTGCACTGTGGTGGTAATAGTACCCTGGCAGCTTCCTATTTTTAGAACAGCTTCACTTCTTACCTGGGGTCCGCCAGGTGCAGCTCCCTGCATCTTCTACAGCTGAATGAGAGCCGGAAGCGCACTTCACTTATTTAAGCTTGGTGGTGGAGGGCTTAGCTCATCAGCTGACACTCTCACCCACTGAGCTAGTCCTGCACTGCATGGCTTCACTCAGGAGATCTATTAGAAACAGCACAGTAGCTTCCTGCTCTCACTGAGCTGTAGCAGATGTGGTGAACGGTGCCCGATGGACCCCAAGGAAAAAGTAAAACTGTTCTTCATTGGTTTGAAACCTTAAAGGAGCACTATAGGTCCGGAACACAAACCTGTATTCCTGACCCTTTAGGGTTAAAACCACCATCTAGACCCCCTTGCCTCCCTAAATATAGTACAATCTTACTGGTATTCAAGTCTGGAGCTGCTTGCTTGTCCCCGTTTCCTTTTGACCTGCCCATTGCCTGCTGACATCAGCAGAAGTGGTAGCACGATCCAATCACAATGCTTCTCCATAAGATTGGCTGAGACTGACAAAGAGGCAGATCAGGGGCAGTGCCATGATTCACACACAACCCTGGACAACCAGCATCTCCTCATAGAGATGAATTGAATCAATGAATCTCTATGAGGAAAGTTCAGTGTCTGCGTGCAGAGGAAGGAGATACTGAATGTTTGGATGCATTTTAGGCAGCCATGACCCAGGAAGGATCTCTAACAGCTATCTGAGGAGTGGCCAGTGAAGATGTCTCTAGGCTGCAATGTAAACACTGCATTTTCTCTGAAAAGACAGTGTTTACAGAAAAAAGCCTGAAGGTAATGATTTACTCACCAGAACAAATTCAATAAAGCTGTAGTTGTTCTGGTGACTATAGTGTCCCTTTAAAGTTATGGCACTGTAACCACTACAGCACACAGTGGTGATTATGTTGCTTGAAGGGATTTAATTAAATAATGAGTTTAACTTCTTCATATATTCTCAAAAGGGAGCCAAATAATCTAATCTTTAAAAGCAATACTCTAACATTATTAATTTTTTCTTAATTTTAGTGCTCTTTAAATAAATCCTCCAAGAGCTATAACCACTACAGCATGCCATAGTAGTTGCGGTGCCAGCAGTGTCCTAACTCCCCTTCCTTGTCAGTGTTTTTAGAACAAAAACAAAGAAGCCCAACCTTAACCCTAACATCCAACTACCGTCCTATCTCACTACTGCCTTTTGCATCCAAGATCCTTGAAAGAATTGTGTATGCAAGATTGACAGACTTCGAGTCCAACTCTCTGCTAGACCCGCTTCAGTCTGGTTTCCGTGCTAAGCACTCTGTGGAAACGGCACTGACCAAAGTATCCAATAATCTACTCGCTGCAAAATCTCATGGTCACTACTCTATCCTAATTTTCATTGACCTGTCTGCGGCTTTTGCCACTGTTGATCATCAACAGCTTCCGCAATATCGGTCTACAAGATATTGCTCTCTCCTGGTGATGCTCGCCTTCAAGACTTCTCGACGGCTGCACCGTTCCTGTGGAACTCGCTTCCCTCCTCTGTTAGATGCTCACCCAGTCTCCACTCCTTCAAAAAATCATTTAAAAAAAACACTTTGTCAAAAAAACTTATTAATTAAACTGTTAATAGCTCCCGACTGATTCCTCTTCTGCAACTGTCACTAATCTAATACTAACCTTACCTTTTTGTGTCACTTTACCCCACTCCCGCTAGCACGTAAGCTCATTGAGCAGGGCCCTCAACCCATCTGTGTCCAACTTGTCTGATTACAACTACATGTCTGTTCGTCCACCCATTGTAAAGTGCTGTGGAATTTGATGGCGCTATATAAATAATATAATAATAATAATACTGATTTGATTTCCTACCTAGGCACAGATGCCCTCAGCAAATGCATGGATTAGCTCAGTAGAGTTAACTGAAGCTCCTAAGCAGGAACTTTTCCCTCTCCTTGCTACAAAGAGGTGGTTGGGAAGCAGCACCTGGCAAACCTCACATAAGAAGTCAAACTGTTCAAAAATGGTTTGACTATTTACACTCCTAACCCCATAACCATTACAGTGTGATGTTGTGTGGTTCTTTAGGTTTTCCTTTAAAGTGTCCTTGATACATTTGAACCAGGCTAACTTATCTTGGTACCTAATTAACTGTGTGTAACCAAAAAAGCTTTGATAGAATCTGCATAGATAAGAACTAAGTCGGGCAGGCCAAAGGTGACCTCAGAAACGGGTAGTTTAAATGGATTCACAAGTATGCAAATACTTTTTACAGAAAGATAAGTCCTGCGCTCACTCCCATCACTCCTGGGCGGCAGCAATGACTACAGTACACATCAGCCCCAATATATAGTAAAAACCAAAGAAAAACAAGTTACCTGCGCTCTCTCCTTAATCCCTATGTATATTTAACCCCTTAAGGACCAAACTTCTGGAATAAAAGGGAATCATGACATGTCACACATGTCATGTGTCCTTAAGGGGTTAAAATGGAGGTCATTTAGTAACTCCAATGGCCATTGAAGAGAATGCCCGCCTGCCAACGTCAAGGCAGACCCCCTAAGCAGGTCCTACACTTCACCTTGCGTCCTTGAGCTTCTGGCAAAGATATCTCTAATTAGACAGAGAGGGGTATTTTTCATATACACCCCTATATATTTATTAACCCTTAATAGGGAACACGTGGGATGGGCGGCAGCATTGTAACAAGGCAGAGTGATACAAAAAGTGAATACAAATACAGAAAGATATGTCCTGCGCTCACTCCCATCACTCCTGGGCGGCAGCAACGACTACAGTAATGGCCATTGGAGTAACTAAATGACCTCTATTTGTTTAAATATACATAGGGATTAAGGAGAGAGCGCAGGTAACTTTTCTTCAACTTACTGTCCTCGAACACAAGCAATGACTCAGTTTGAATTATACCAAATCTCAGTTGTTTGGGAAATAGTTAAAGTTCATGCATTTTAAAGCAGCCACACACACACACACAGTTTAACTCCATTTTGGTTTTTTTCTAGTCCTTGGCTAAAGCAAGTGTTCTGTGTTCCATTCCACCTTGACAATGGCTACTGTCCCTAAGGAGGGAGGACATTTAAATACACTTTTGTTTCAAATGGTACCTTGTGACATCAAAGGCTTTCACTCTTTGAGAAAGGCATTTCCCTCATTTCCTTCCTTACTTTTACAATTGTTGATAGTCCCTGTTGGTGTAGTTTAGGCGCTTGGCACTGCCAGTTTTTCATCATGTGCAATCCACATACATCCTTTGCCTTGTCCTAACTGAATCAATAACACGCCAACAACATGTCTAAATCTTATTTTTTTAAATTAAAGTTGCAAAGTAACTCTGTAAAGTCCCACACTAATAATTATTTGTTCTCGTGCAGGTTTGCACCTTACAGTTTCTGCTGTTCCTCTTCATTTCTGCAGGGATACTGTTCTTGATATCCCATCTCCCACTTTCTACAGCAGAGGTGCCCAAAAGGTAGATCCTCAGATGTTTTAAAACTACAGCTTCCATTATGCTTTGTCATTCTATATGCATGCTAAGCATTGGATTTGTAGTTCTACCTTTTGGGCATACCTGCTCTACAGCAAACTTAAATAAATCAAACTTCATGGCTATATTCTAAGAGTCCAGAAAGCTCCAATTATACTATGGGCATTTTTGGAGACGGTAGTAGCAACTTGAATTCTCTGTATAATATAGTGAGCACGTGTCTTACGATATGGGGCATTATGCTGATGGCATTAGGGGTTTTCCCACATATGCCATCAATGTATTTGACCAATTCAGTTTATTCATGCCTATCATATGGGTTAGAAATGGCGTATGTGCTTTAGTTCTGGTAGGCAAGGGCATGGATACGATATAATCCCTATAACGTTTGTTTCCCTAAATATTTCTGTAAAAGATTGAAAATGTTTAATTTGGTAAATTAATATATGTTCTTAAGGTATACCTAGACAGCAAGCTATAAACAACATTATTATTTCTTTCTCATGCTTATATGTTATCTATGCTTCTAATATTTCAAATAAATATGTTTTTGATAAACAAAAGTTATTGTAACATCTTCACTACAGAGTTTTTTCATTTAACATCTCAAAATCTGCAAACTGGCCTGGATTCATTTGATATTGCTGTCACAGTATTTAGGCCACTACAGTTGTGGACTACATCTCACCCATACAGCCATAATGCTGGCAATGCATCAGGGGAGATGTAGTCCACGACATCTGGGATAACAAAGGTTTAGACTGATCCTTTGTTAAATATTGAGTAGCCAGGACTACGCATGATTTTGCAATCTATTGTCAACTTACAATGAAAAAATGTTTAACAAAGTCAGCAGTAAAACTACCTGTGGGGTTGTTACTTGCGGTGTGATGTGTTTTATTATTATTTATTTATTGTTATTTTTTTTTTTTTTATCAGGAGGAAAAGATGCTGAGCATATTGGTGAGTCAGGGCGTGCGCAGTGGTAAAACTGGAAATCTTGGAATGGAAGTCGATGGACTCCTGTTTTATAACACTCACTCAGAGATGATTGAAAAACTTTTAGGTGCCACTCTATAACCTCTTCCCCAAGGCCTAAATAAATGTATGCTCTCATTTTTTATATGTATGAAACCTCATGGGTAGTGAAATGTAGTTTAAAATGGTATATCATTGTGCAATATATTAGTCTCCCTGTTTATCTTATATCTTATAGGGAGAGACAAAGAGGTAGCTGTGTGGCACAGTGCTAAATTTGGAAAATAAGTAAGAACATCCTGTTTTCATTCTAAATGTTTTCCACTTTTAGAACTTTGCCCCATAATTGCTCATTATACAGTACCCCCAATGAGTGTGTAATCTATCGTTAATGAAAGTATCACAAAATGTCTTGCTTGTGCCAATCACCGACTCATTTTAGGATTTCTCTATACTGAGTTTGCTTACTTACTAAACATTGCAACAACGAGCTGACAACTAACTTGGCCAGCAACTGGCAAGTGTGGAGGCAAGGAATCTGACTTGGTTGCTTTGGAGCTCAACAGGTCTCATTGATTAGAGCAGGGATCTCAAATGTTGATGGCCTACAACTACCATAATTACTTGAATGCAGTAGATGGATAGAGAATCATGGGAGTTGTAGTTCAGCAACATGTGGAGGGACAAAATTTAAGATGCATTGTCTAGAGATGAAAACACTATTAGCTCTGGAGTTAAAGAACTGAGTTCCTGTATCTCTGATTGTGACAACTCGTTACATAAATGGCTAACTTTATTTGCCGGTTCGGTTTAAATCTAGTCATTTTAGACAACTGGTGGCTAATTTTGCATGCACATGCCCAAGCATTGGCTGAGCATCATAGGAAATGTAATTTTAAAATAGCTGCACTTCTTAGGTAAGTTGTCAGTCTAGTCTAGACACCTCTGCAATTTCCTGTCTTAGTGTTCAATATTCCAGGCAATAAATATAAACATTATTTAGTGTTTTCTCTCACAAACGGCGCCTGCCATGGTATCTGTCTTAACCACAATTATAATAAGAACAATATTTTTCCTGTAAAAAAAATAAAAATAAAATATATATATATATATATTTCTAGAATTAATAAATTATGCATTTCTAGCATCAAAACAAATGTATAATAATGGCAAAGTAAAGACTATTGAAATTAACACTCTTAAAACAGATTAAATAGACAATATTTGATTGTAAAGCAATATTTTATTGCATGTTTATTAATAAAAACTGTAGCACTGTGGGCTACAATCAGGGCCGGACTGGGGAAAAAATTTGGCCCGAGCACAGAAGCTCACTAAGGGCGGGGCAAAGAGGGTGTGTTTTGTCATCACCAATGACAAGCACGCCCCCTCTCAAAGTGAGCATGTTTGTTCAATGCTCTTCCAGGGTAGACCATGCGTAGAGCTCTGCTGAAGAGCTCTAGCATGAGAAAAAGGCCCTGTATTTGTTCTGCAAATTTAATAACATGCTTGCACTGTGTTTCCTTGCAGCTTGTCTCTGGTGTCTCTATAAATGGGATACCAGGAGACAAAAGGGCCAGGAAAGAGTATTGTGCATATGTTTGGAGCCTGCTTGTGGGATTGCGTGTGTGTAGAGTGAGCATATTGTGGTGTGGTATTGTGTAATAATGTCAGTTTTAGTCGTGTTGTGTTTGTGGTGTAATGTAATGCATGTGTGGCTAGGGGATGTTGTAGTGTGTGTGTGTGTGTGTATATATATATATATATATATATATATATATGTGTGTGTGTGTGTGTGTGTTTGGAAGTATTGTGTGTGTGAGGGGGGGGGGTAGTGTGTGTGAGGCATTATATCCCCCCTCCATTCTTACCCTTTAGCACTGGAGGGGGGGACATGGCTGCCATCCCTGGTAGGGCTCGTGGTGAGTGTACTCTAGCCTGTGGGGCTAGCGTTCACTATCGCGAGATCAAGGGACGTTGCCATGGCAACGCTCCAGATCTCGCAAGAGGACACCAGCGGAGCTGCAAGATAGAGCTCCTCTATTCGTCCCTGCCAAGCCACATGTCTGTGCAAGTGTAGAAATTTTCTACAATACCCAGTTTAGTGAATAACAAACTGTGGGATTATTTGCAAAACACTGTACTATTGGGATTTAAAATTGATCAGTCAAAATTATCCAACTCTTCTACTATTATTCTAGTCTGAATTTTGCACATTGCTTTTCAGTGCTCTGATATTTACTGTTACCCCCTCATGTCAATACATCAAAAATGTTTTCTGAATAATAATGCAGTTTATGTTTGTGTGTTTTTATATTACCAACTAGACTCTGTCCTGATTTGTGGTCAGCTGTGGAATTATCTAAAGCCCACATTTAAAAGGGACATTGCTTGTGTGGTGTAGTTTAGTGCTGTCAAAATAGTTCTTATGTGATTACAGCAATCGTGTGACCTATGCCAGCTTGCTCTTTCTTTAATTAAAAGTTCCAAATTAGAGCATCAAAAGTCATGGCTGCAAAAATGTAGCTTGTCAGCATTCCAAGAATGCATAGTGGTGCTGGCATAGTTCACCACTGCAGAATGCACCAATAGTTTAAAACACTATCAAATGCATGCACAAACACTTAATATTTGGTCATGTTCCACTAGTTAGAAATTGGACAGTCTTGCTGGCTCTTGGGATCCTATATGTGATGTTCTTATTTCATGTGTTTGATCTCAGAATGAAGTACTCTAAGATTTAAAAACAAGTAATCTCTGAAGAAAACACATTCACAATTTTTGCGTTACAGGCAAGTGGTACAACACAAGATATATTTTTCTTTGCAATAACAAAATGGTAAATATCTGCTTAAAGTAAAATTGTTACATGTTTTGAGTGCAATAAAACTCCCAGAGTTCTTTTTGACAGGGATATAGATTTGGATATTAATCAGTTCCATTTCCTGTTGATTCAATAACAGATACCTTGTGGTCACAGAGCGCAGATGTTAAAGATGTCTCATCCCTGCCAGTCATATTCTTTGCTTTGCAATTCTCTTCACTGTTTGTTTCCACACGCTTTAACTCATAGGATCGGTTTGTTACCTTTTGACATCTTAAAAATGCTAAGCAAGATTCTTTAAACTTCATAAAGTCTTTGTAAGTGTTCTCACTGGCGAAACAATACAATGCTGGGTCGGCCACACAGTTAAGGCTTGTGAGAAGCAGGGAGAAATGGTAGACATTAAAAATCCTTGCAGCAAATACACAGTCTTTCTCAAACAAGCTTCGAATAACCACCAGTATGTGATATGGACCAAAGCAGACCATGAATATGAGAACAGTGCTAAGAACTAAATGTTTGATTTGAATTTTTTTCTTTGTTTGTGTTCCTTGGCTCTCTCGAACCACTTTGAAAATGTGACAGTAAGAAAATAGCAGTAGGAAAATGGGGAGAAGAAACCCAGCAAAGAATCGATAGTAATTGATACTGTGTTCCCATTCTTTCATGGGATAATGTTCAAAGCACACAACGTGGCTATCCGGGTCCTTACTGAATTCTCCGTGGGTGAAGAAAAAGTAGCTGGTCATTATTTCCTTGAGCCAAATTATCGAACTAACCACAAGAGCAGCCTTCATTGTCCTCAGTTGAAGGAACCTGAAAGGGTGGACCAGGGCAAGGTACCGGTCAATGGAGATACAACAAAGAAATCCAATGCTAATGTAGATGTTCTCATAAAGGAGTACACCACAGATCCTGCACATGACTTCATTGTAAGTCCAGTTGTCATGCTGTAGAACATACTGAAGCCAAAATGGCAGAGAGAAAATATAAAGCAGGTCAGCCACTGTTAAATTGCACAGGTATATGCCAAGCTCGTTCTTGGCCTTGACTTGTAAATAGCCGTAGTACAAAGAGAAGCAGTTTGCTGGAAGACCAATACTAAGTACAACAACGTACACCACCGGGAACAGAGTCTGGTGTATAGTGTGGTCAATTGTACAGTTTGTAAAGTTGCTGTCCACACTCTCCTCTGTGACATTTGCCATATCACTGCACACAATTTACATAGGACTTGGCTGCCATCCAGGATACATCTCTTGTCCCCCGTATGCTCCTGAGATCTTTATGGCGGCATTAGAGCCACTGGTAAAGAAAAAAAAATAAAAATAAAACCTCATTATTGTAAAAGCAAGCTGATACAATGTGCAAATATTTATTAACACTACAAGTTAATCCTCACTGAAATATAATAATTGTCAGAAAATTCTGGAAAACAGTCCAAAAATTGTCATTGGGACAGACATGTACAATCTAACGTTTAAAGGAACACTCAAAGCACGTAAAGCAGGTTGAAGTACTTAATTCATGAAAGTGTGTGGGTTTTTTTTTTTGGTTTTTTTTTAAATAAATCTTTTCACAGCTCCCTGGCTATCAATCCGAGCACAGGTCCTGTTACTTTTTAGTTGTTTAGCTCTGTGGAACTAAACAAAAGAGACTAGCAATTGCTTTGCAAAGATTGAGAAGCTTGTGATTGGGCTAATGGTACTATTGCAATAGATTCACATAGTCAGAGACACTTGCAACCATTTCCCATCAATATAAATCATGTTTAAAGTCTATGACGGAACAGATGAGTGCATTGGGAAGGGTCTATTTTTTTTTGTTTGTTTTTTTAAACAGTACATGCAGCAGAAAGGTCCATTTGATATGATATGTAGAGAAGATAGCTTGTTTTGTCTATTCTCCAATAGTATCATGGGAATGTGGCACAGTAGATATGTATACAGGGCAAGTTTGTTGTCACTTGATCTAGAATTCAAGAGAATTTTATTATCTTCATTTATTTTGTCATAATAAAAATTGATGAAAGAATGCCATAACGTTACAACAGTAAAACTGTACAATTGAGCAATTATTAGAATATACTTGATAACAAAACTTTGCAAAGACACTGATAGAATTAGACCCAGATATATTTAAAATGTGAATACTTCACCTCTTAGAGTTCACATTAGTGGAATGCATTCAACAGCCAAGAATTGTGGAGCATTGACAGTGGCTTTGCAAATTTCATAATATTTGGTCTACAATTTGCAAGCTCCCTAATTTTGCAAAGTTCTGGTTTAGTAAATAATCCCAGAAGTTTTACAAACCCATAGGATTTACTTGTCGACTAGATCTATATTTTTAAAGTTAATTTTATGGATTTCATCTCAACATCTGTGCACAATTTACATTTAACACTCATCGAATAACATTAGAAAAAAAAAGACAGCATAACTTACCAGCGGTCGACGAGCAAACCATTGTCCATTTTTCAATCAATTCTTAATGCGCTTATGAAGACAAACTAGGCTCTGGGACCTATGGAAAATTAGATTTTATAGTTGATGGGAAAAAAAATAAAATAAATGTTTTCCCCACCAGTCACCACAGAGATCTCACTGCAACATATATTCCATCGTCTGTCTTAGTGTTTCTGGTTATTCAGTTTTTTTCCGCCTGTAATTTGTATAAATGTTTCCTGCGCTTATTAATAGAGGCCTCCTCCCATTTTACAATAAAATGACACACATCCTCTGAACTAAACAAAGACAAGAGATTTCCCCCTGTCTGACACATAAGCAACAAATCAAGATGACTAATAAATCTTTAAAATAATGAAATCATATTTGTCAACATTGAATATGCAACATTCATTTGATATCTACCAATCAATTTATGAAAATGAGCATATAGAGAGCATAGAGAAGGAACAGTCTTTCTGCATTGTTTATAGGCATTGGGTGATGGTATATTAAACACTATCACTAAACTCAATACGCTCAGAAATGTGGCAAGAACCCCTCCAATTTTTGTAGGCATGTTCTTAGGCTTGTATGCCAATTGTGGAACTCAACATAGCCACGAAACTCCCAGAAATAATTTATTGAATAGCTCAGCATGAAACCTATCACCTAAATTTATAGCAGCCATGGTCTAAGCTTACTAATAAGTCCATCCCTTTTTTTTTTTTTAATTGCTATGGAGGATCCTCACAGTAGACATGGTGAGGGGGTGAACTTATAGCTGCAGTGATTTTTATTGCAAATCCTTGCAGTTATAAGAAGCCGAGTCTCCTTGTACCATAGCATGTGCAAGGAATATAGGTTATAATAGTGCATGAAATATCCCTTTACTTAGGGATATTTTTTTTATGCATCCCACAAGGAAGTATTGATTGGAGCGTAGGCTTGAAGCATATATGTTCTATAGGTGTCTAGTAAAATACGAAAAAACAATTGCCCCAGCCACGATGAAACACTGTATGTTTATAAAATTGACACCCGTGGCTCTATCAGATAGGCAAGCGTCCTGATGTCCAGCAAGTATGGCACTAAGGCACCTGATATGCAGTCTTTGATTATATTTAAACTCTCTTCAATCGCCTCTTTCTGTCCCTGACCTGGAATATACTAATGTGCGGAACACCAATAAACAAATACACAAAAGAGTTACAACACTGCATTACTCTTAAGCAATATTAAAATGTAATATATCATCGGCATACAACAAGCAGGACTAGGAATATAGTTGCAGCAGATATCAGACAACATTATAAATCTCAGCTCAATTCGCTATTTTAATGCAAGTATTAATGAAATGTAAACAAACATTGAGTTCCATTAATTGATCCTCAATTATAAATGTAGAATCACACATCCATGCTTATATATCTCACATATGATCCAGTAACACCACCTCCTATCTCAGGCTGTGGTTAATATATTTATGGAGAAAAAAGTATATGCGATTGCACTTACCTTTGTAAACCCTTATTTCCCAATATCATCAATGTCCCAGAGGGCCCAAGAATGTTAAGTTTTAAACAAGCTGTTTCTCCAAGAAAAAACTACCCGCTGCTTCATCCAGAATGAAATGACATGTTCCTCCTAATGAGCCAGGATTAGACTGGGGACATCCTTTCTTCCCTTGTAGAGCTTCTTAATGAAGGATTTCACAGGTCCTCTAATATATGCCAATCAATACAGATACTCAGTAAACAAGTCATATACACAGGGATTTGTTTACACACCATGTTTTACGAACAAATTGCTAATTTATGCTAAAATAGCCTGGTTTAAAAAAAAAAAAAAAAGTAGCTGTATTAGAAATGTTCTCTAATTCAGCTATGTGTTCCAAAATATGCAATTTGTTACTTCTAGTCTTAATGAAAAGGCTCATAGTCTCTAGTGTTCAACATGTAAGCCAAGCCTATATATAGCCAAAAGGCTTGTTTAAATTCATGAGTGGTAGTTGGTACAATTGACCACTTGCTGTTTAAAGGAATACTATAGTCACTAAAACAACTTTAGCTTAAAAACTTTGACTACTTTGGAAGAGTGCCAGGTCACTCCAGCACCATAAACAGGACATCAAGCTGTAGCGATTATGGTCCTTGGAGTGTTTCTTTAAATATCAGAGGGTGGGAAACATTTTATTTTTTTCTCTTCTTCATTTTTGAATTACATACTTGTATCTAAAGTTTGAAACAGGTTATCCGGACAGATACTATTTACAAGTTGAAACCTCAGCATACTTAAATGGCTTAAAAGTATATTAAAGTAACATTATAGTCACCTAGACAACTTTAGCTGAATGAAGCATTTTTTTGTGTGTATATCATGCCCCTCAGGTTTCACTGCTCAATTCACTGCCATTTAGGAGTTAAATCACGTTGTTTCTGTTTATGCAGATTGACACAGCCTGCATGGAAAAAAAAAAAAAACTGGTTTCACTTTTAATCAGATGTAATTTACTTTAAACAATTGTATTTCTTTCTCTGTAAATTGAACTTTAATCACATACAGGAGGCTCTTGCATGGTCTAGCAAGCTATTAACATAGCAGGGGATGAGAAAACCTAAATTATACAAAACTTGGAATGAAGGAAAGAAACTGTAGGTGACTCTTTATAGGAAGTGTTTGGGGAGGCTGTGCAAGTCACATGCAGGGAGGTGTGACAAGGGTTCATAAACAAAGTAATTTAACTCCTAAATGGCAGAGAATTGAGCAGTGAGACTGCAGAGGCATGATCTATACACCAAAACTGCTTCATTAAGCTAAAGTTGTTTTGGTGACTATAGTGTCCCTTTAAGTAGGTAGGCACTAAACCCGTCAATTTTATTCAGGTAAAATAATAATCACATTTTGGTTTATCCACTAAACTTAAAATCTAGAAAGGAAATTTTGGGTTAAAACACACAAATTAGACAATAACAGAGTTGGTGTATGATTTCATCTTTGCTTTTTCAGCTTAACATTTACTGTTCTCTTGTTAATTATCCTAAATTTTCAGTATACTGAATAAACCTAATTAAATCAACAGAAATGCATTATTCATCATTCTGTTTAATTTTATCGTAGCACACTGCCTGTGTTTCACCAGCCCAAAATACTCCTGAATCTTTTCAAGCATCCAGCAAAGCTGGGTTAATCCAGTTCCCCAGATTAAATAACAACCTTAATCTCAACAAGTAAGCATAGTCTACAAGTCATTTTTCTTATCCTACTAAATCATAAAAACTAGTCTCAAGGTCCCACAGAGATTCTTATGTAAAATAAAATCTCTCATCACACTCATGAGATTTCTGCAAGTATAAATTGGTAATGGTCATTTTATCTTCTAACTTTATTTTAGCCCTTACTCTACTTGTAGTAATTCTCCATAAGCCCCCGTTCTCCCTGTTTCACCTCGCTACCAGTTTCTTGACCTCATTTTCAATTACCAGCTATTTTTATTCTACAGCCACATAATCTAACTCACCGTCTGAAACCCGCTTTATTTAGAACGGAGATCAGTGTCCCCCTTAATGGGACATTATAGGCACCAAAACAACTCTAGCTTTATAATGCAGTTTTGAGATGGATGGATATATATATATATATATATATATATATATATCTCATGCCCCTGCAGTTTCACTGCTCAATTCTCTGCCATTTAGAACTTAAATTAAATTACTGTTTACGCTGCCCATGTCATTCCCTTATATGACATA
Organism: Pelobates fuscus; assembly: GCF_036172605.1. Lineage (NCBI taxonomy): Eukaryota > Metazoa > Chordata > Amphibia > Anura > Pelobatidae > Pelobates > Pelobates fuscus. Next base: position 42,258,839 of record NC_086329.1, on the reverse strand, counting down.
CACAGCTTTTTATAAACAGATCTTATGTTTAAATGTCCTGTATTAAACATTCTGTTTACAATTTAGAATTTCTAATCTCCTTCTTTGTTAATAGCCTTGTTAGACCATGCAGAAGCCTTGCGTGTGATTAAAGTAAAATTTACAGAGCAGGATATAAAACTTCTAAAGTAAGTTAACAGATTAAAAATGAATCCTTTTTTTAATGCAGGCTTTGTCAGTCACAGCTAGGGGAGGCGTGGCTAGGGCTGCATAAACAGAAACAATAGTGATTTAACTCCTAAATGGCAGATAATTGAGCAGAGAGACTGCAGGGAAATGACCTATACACAAAAACGTATTAATTAAGCTAAAGTTCTTTTGATGCCTATAAGACTCTAGAGACCTCCAAACTTTAGCAGCACATGTAATCCCAGACCCATCTCATGCCAGTCGCAAAGCCTTTGGATTAATCTCTAGCAAACTTCAACAATCAATTATAACCTCCACTCCTGCGTTAGGTCTGCACCTTTCCCTTTACAAAGATCAGATCTACACCAAACTCTTCACACAGTATCATGGTATGCCTCTAGTCTAGATCTACCTTGTACCCTACAAATTGTCCCAAATCTACCTCTACTTCTCACACCACCACACAAAAAAGCTCAAGCCCTCACACACCCTCCAGACCTACCTCAAGCTGTGCACCCCCTAGATGCACATTTTGCCCTTCACATAATCCCCAGATCTGCCTTTAGTTTCCAACACCAAACTCTAGTCCTCACACAGTCTCCAGACCCATCTCTAGCTACTAACACAGGCGTAGCATTAATATCTCATCAGACCCACCTTTAGTTTCATATACAGTTGCTGATCTGCCTGCTTCCTCAGTAGTTTATCTCCCTCCTCAGTATTCTTTCTAATTCCCTTCTGCTCCTCCCATATAAGTGTGTGTTGTGAGTTTGCTTAAATGAGACACGGGGCTTTTTGTATATATACTCCTACATAAGTCTATACAGACATGCATTTTTTGTATGAATAAAAATAACAAAATTGAAGGGTGATTCTGGACCCTCTGAAAACACAACTGTGTGGTTAGATTCACATTTTGCAGTTCTGAAAGCATACACTAGTGCTGTACTTACTCTCCCATCACTCCTCTGCTGCTGCAGAGACTATAATCTTTAGTCTGCAATTATGTACATATGTATGCTTTTAGTACCAGTTTCATGGCAGTAAGGTGCAAGCTCATTCTGGCAATGTCAAACAAACCTATTCATTGAATTTTAAGATTATACTTGCGCTGTCCGCTTTGAACTCAAAACCTCAGGTAACTGGTAGCACAGTATTAACTTAGATTTCTATTCACAGTGGCAGGTAAACTTACTATTTATGCCCATGGTATTAAAAAGCTGTTCTATAAATGTGTACATTGGAATTTAAGTTCGTGATTTAAAATAAATCAAATATATATATATATATATATATATATATATATATATATATATATATATATATATATATATATAAATATATATATTTGGGGTCAGCCACCTACAAGTAGTGGGAGTTTGAGTTCAGGGATAATAGATGTGTTTTTAACACTTTTGGATTAGATTCCTCTGTACTGACGTGTGCCTTTTGTAGTCAGATTGCAGGGATTCATGACAATCATACAAAATTAATCCCTGCGTTCAAATTACCACTACTACTGGCAAATAACAAAAAAAAAAAGTTGCCTTTTTAGTATCACTCCAATGGCCATTAAAGTGTAAGGTCACCTGGCGCATCAAGGCATACCTCTTGAATCCCACATGGACGCTTCACCTTGCTTCTTTGTGCTAAAAGGCAAAACCTCTAATGAGACAAAGAGGAGTATTTTTCTAAACCCCTACACACTTATTAACTCTTAAAAGGTTAGATCTTGGCTTAAATTGTTCCTTAACCTCTTAGTGACCGAGGACGTATCAGGCAGGCTTCCGATGCTCTGTCTCTACTGAGTGCCTCGAGGGGTTGAGGCAGTCAGTAAATATGCAGGGGAAATTTTTTTTTATTAAATAATAAACAATGCTTACCCTCCCTCCCCGTTTACTTACTGATCGCTGCCGTTCCCCCACCGGCGATCAGTCTTCTTTTTTGGGGGGAGGACTAAAAAAAGTGAATAAAATAAATAAAAGGTAATAAACAAACCAAAAAAAAAAAAAAATATATATATATATATATATATATATATAGTATCCAGTTGTACCCAGCACACACACTCACAGATTGTCAAAAAAATGCCGGGTGCATTTCAGCCATAGCCAAAACATCTAGAACAATCCCAAAAATAAAGGCTTGCACTCACGGTCTGTTGTTAGTATTAAAACACTTCTTCTTTATTCCATATTATTAAAACATAGTTGCTGTCATTGACAGCAACTATGTTTTAATAATATGGAATAAAGAAGAAGTTTTTTAATACTAACAACAGACCGTGAGTGCAAGCCTTTATTTTTGGGATTGTTCTATATATATATATATATATATATATATATATAAATATATTTATATATATATATATATATATATATATATATATATATATATATATATATATATAGAAAAAATTGAGAGCACTCAATAGATTTGTAAATAAATGCTATATTAGAAAAAATGCATACAAATCAACGTTTCGACCGTCTAGCGGTCTTTATCAAGATGCCATGTCATGTAACAATGTTAAATATATACAATATCAAGTGTAAACTTACCCAATCACCAAGTGCACCCTGTATTAAGATAAGCTTGGTCTATGCCATATTTCCTTATGCCATACGGTTTTATCCATTCAGGTTACAGTTAGTTACTACTAAAAAACCTATACGGATTGTCAGGTTCAATACCATACTACCAGGTACATACACCTGCTCACGTAGTTATCCATCTCTTACCTTCCCTGGAATAGTAATAGCGTACTGGCAATTAGGGTTCTAGGGCCCAATAGGTATTACCCCCTTTTTTCTCTGCATTATGCATTGGTTAGTGATCCCGTGAGGCCAACACCCCGCCTCACACTCGGAGGCATACACCCCTCGGGCCACTTGTGAGCTAGCCACCTCGCATTGTATCATAGAGAGGGCCTCACCTGTCACTCCCCTTCCTATTTTCTGGTTACTGTCACCGAGAGGCCAACATCCTGCCACAACGTTCGGTGGCCACACAAAATCCCCTCGCGCCAAGCATAGATAGAGCCTCTCAAGTCACTTGGCAACTAGCAGGGCCTCACCAGTCACCAAAAAACACCAAGCCTAATCGTTTCGCCTTACGGCTTAGCTAGCAAGCCAATACAAGACCCTTGGGTACAAATAATAATTGCAATCTTTATTGTTATTTAAGTATTTCTCAAAAAGATGGTGAAGAATCACCTCTTTTTAGCACCCCGGCTAGAATTGATACACCTTCAAGCAGAGGAAATGTTACTAGTCCAGCAGCAATCAGATCCTGGACAATCCCACACATTACCACAGACCTAAGGAGGTGACAAATCCCCTACCCTGCCACAGCAAGGAAAGCAGAGTTATTCAAACTCGTCTATACATCAACGGACAACACGGAGGCAGAGGACGGCCCAGCTACACCAACTCAGATGACACCCAGGCCATGCTAGCCTCACTCAAACTCATGAGCCAAAAAAATGACAGACTGGCAATCTCGAGTCGGTCACCACAGCCCTCACAAGGCTGGGCCTCACGCTACTGTACAACCAGCACCAACCGAAACTCTGTTACCTGGTACAATCAATTCTTATGACACACAAGACGTTAACCCTGCACGTATGATCCCAGCACATTGGGGAAACAAGGTATATATGTATGATGATGTATCTGTGATGGTCAGATCCAGGGATTCCAGGTAAATTGGGAACTGACCATCCCTTGGTTGGGTTGGCATTTGGAATATGTAGAGATGTTTATTTGTGCAGGTACCCATACAGAAGGGATTTTGTCCCAAACAAATGGACTAGCACTCTCAGGCTCCAGGTACCAGCACCTCTGAACTGCCAGAGACAATTGATATGAGTAGTTGCATTGCATATAGACTGTTGCATATATGTTCAAATGGTTCAGGGCACATGACAAACCATGTGTCCCAATACAACTTACAAATAACGTACACACCAATGCATTTTCAACACTACTGACTCATCACCCTTCCAGACTTATAGTAGATTTACTAAAGCTCTGGAGCTTCAAAGGGCTCCCATACAGGTATCATAAATACACCTTCAAGGAATATAGCATGCCCTCACTTACAGTCAGCACAACAGAACTATTGGCTGTAAACCCACTCATAGCCAAGATTTGCAGTGGGGTCTTTACTTGGGTTTTCCAATCTCCACCATTTACAGCATGGCACAAAACACATTGGTACTGTCACAAGGAAATCTTCCCTTAAACAAAGACTAACCATAGACTTATTGGTACCGCACACCTCTGCTACCCCAAGTCTCAACTCCCTCATTTCCCCTGAGGAGATTCCTTACTATACAACACCATTGATCTACCTTTACAGCTATCACTCAAGCATGGGTTGAAGCTTGGTTAAGTAAGACCAATATCATCAACGCAGTAAACGGCTACCATCTACTTTACACACTGGCACTTACATGGCATAAAATGGGCAATCCTTTCCCCGCTCAACTTTCGGGCTACAGATTAGCCTACTATCGATATTCACAGATACTCTGTGCTGGTTATGATAACATACCCAGAGGCCTTACAGTCATACACTATCTAGAAGACTTCTTGTTGATCAAAGATAACATATTTTTCACTAGAAGCCTCACGGCAGCTTAGTCTGGTTGACAACTTGGGCGTCCCAGTACCCCATAAGAAACAGAAGGCCCAGACACTATCATCACATTACTGGGCATACGACTTGAGTCGGCATCCATACACGCAAGTTACCACAAGACAAATAGGGAACATTCTCAACTACATCAATCATTACCTCCTGCTTAGTACTTCCAACTGCAAGGAACTACAATCCCTACCAGGTTCCTTAATTTTGCCATGCCAATCATCCCACAAGACCACACTTTCACATCCAGAGTACTTTCCCCTTTTTTCCACACTTCCAACATGACAATCAGAGGATGTCCCTAGACACCCCAGCAACAGCAGACCTGCACATGGGGGGGAATTTCTTAACCACTTGGCATGGTAAAAGCATGTTCCTTCCAGGATTGTCTGACACTTCTCCAACCAGATGGTCAGACGCGGCGTCTACCACGGGTTTGGCAGCGATCTACCGGGAACGATTGCTTTGGAGCTGTTGGCCATGGCCTCCAGGTTTGGAAATTTTTCCACCACCTCAGCCCCTTTGGGGGATCTACCCCATTGTAGCAGCTGCTGTGGCATGTGGTAAATCATGGTCAGGGTCATCAATCCGTTGTTACTCAGACAACTAAGCACATGTCATATCATCAACAAACGCCACTCATCATCCATAAGGTCATGATATTTCTGGGGAACTCACTTGGTTGGCCACTTATCACATTTCTTTTACTTTCATGTACCAGGCGGGGGTATACATCCCTGCCGACAATTGTCTCATTTATATTTCAGGCATGTTCATCATACACTTCCTACAGCCGCCGATACAGTCATGGCCACTTTTTCGTTCCAGAGACAAAATCATGGATTAGGCATACTCATGCAGCATAGCATGCACTATCCCACCTAGCACTTTCGTCCCATACTTGTAGAACGCATAACACAGCTTTTCACCTGGCTTAAAGAATCTCATTGGAACACGACATAGCTCAACCTGTGTCATAACATTTCTCCTAGGTTTTGCTTCTTTTTGCCACCTTAAACTATCTCACACACCATTAATTATATATTTTACAGGCATTCAACAACACAGGATAACCTATGGCCAAAACTAACATAACTTCATGCTATCATACCAGACTAGAATATACTCAGAGGTTTTCAGGAATCTATTCCCCCACGTTCCTCTCAGAGATTACCAATAGCCATCCAACGTTTCATCCTTATCGGCCTATTTGATCTACAACCATTCAATTATACTACCAATTCGGCCATTACCAGCCATGCACATTGCCTTCTATGCCTTTCTCAGGCCAGAGAATCCACTACGATCACCACCACTCAGACAGATCATTGTCTTCAACTATCCCACATACGTAAACACATATATCATTACCTATTGGCTCTACCACATTCCGAAACAGGTCAACACGCACCAACAGTAGAGATAACATACTATCCTACCCACAACAAATGGTGTCCACGTTCGGTCCTAGATTCCGAACCTTCATAATCCTTCCAGGAATTAAGTACTGTAATGCATTTAAGGAAATGTCTGGTTAATTTGTATATATTTGTTGACTGTATTAAATCTTTGATTATTCATTTTTGCCCTCTTTATTTACAGGCCTACCGTATCGTTGGTCTCGGCACACCACAACCGACTTGCTCCCTTTATACTATCCTATGCTTATGCTGGATCCTTACTCCATATACGGCTATTTGCCCCCTTACACAAATACACAGACACACACAAAATCTGTAGAAGTAAATTATTGGAATAAGGAGGTAGTAGGTTGTAATAAAACCAAAAATCCTTTATTCAATATAAAAAGTCTTAAAAGGTAATATCCATAACGCGTTTCACCGTGTAGGCTTTATCAAATGGATCAATAACAGACAACCCTCTCCCCTGTATAAACCCTATTTGCCAGGTTGTCTGTTATTGATCCATTTGATAAAGCCTACACGGTGAAACGAGTTATGGATATTACCTTTTAAGACTTTTTATATTGAATAAAGGATTATTGGTTTTATTACAACCTACTACCTCCTTATTCCAATAATTTACTTATACAGATTTTTTTTGTGTGTGTAAGTAAATGATTGGAATAAGGAGGTAGTAGGTTGTAATAAAACCAAAAATCCTTTATTCAATATAAAAAGTCTTAAAAGGTAATATCCATAACGCGTTTCACCGTGTAGGCTTTATCAAATGGATCAATAACAGACAACCTGGCAAATAGGGTTGATACAGGGGAGAGGGTTGTCTGTTATTGATCCATTTGATAAAGCCTACACGGTGAAACGCGTTATGGATATTACCTTTTAAGACTTTTTATATTGAATAAAGGATTTTTGGTTTTATTACAACCTACTACCTCCTTATTCCAATAATTTACTTATACAGATTTTTTTTCCTGGCGTTTTATTTATTTTTAATCTGAAGACCGGTTATCTACTCTGCTTTTAAGAACATCCTAGGTGGGGATCATACCACTAATGTCATCACTGAGCAGTGAGTCTGCTCCACGCTTGTGAGTAATATTCTGCTTATTTTATTTTACTTGTATTATATTACTGAGAGCACTATCTGTGGCTCTCTCTCCTTCTCTGAGCACCTAGATAACCATCTGTTGTGAAAGACTATGATCATCATATCCCATAAGTGGGGATTATACCACTGTATGCGATATTCACTAGAGCTGGTTATAGCTCTTGTTAATGTGAGTGCAATATTTTTGTTTCTTAAGTGTTGTCATTCTAGCCCAGACATATTGCACTATCAGGTCGCTCTGTCTTTTCTTTTTCCACATGCAGAGACTGAGAAGACACAGACCCTTCACATCCCTCAAGTATAAAGAACCAAGAAACCAAAGCTGGACTTACTTATTTATCTTATTTTACCTAGAGACTATTCTTACCGGTATTTTGTATATAGTATTTTACTGGGACAATATTTTAGTACTTCTTTCTATGGCGCAGCCCTTCTCCATCTGTTTTCTTTCAAGTAAGCCATAACACCTGCAAAGGGTTTCTGAGCCTTTAAATGGTTGCAGTCTGGTTCAGTAGTAATCACAATCATGGGGAAGACTGCTGTATATGCATTATATATGTATAATATATTATAACATGCTTTAATTATAATATATTATACATATATAAGGAAAAAAGTGCGTGTGTGTATATATATATATATATATATCTGTGAAAGGCTCCTTGACTGACAGAGCATGAAATTCCAAGACCCTTCTGCCTGAGGCCAAAGCCACCAGTAAGGCAATTTAAATGGAGAGGAAATGGAAAGGCACTGAATCCAAAGGTTCAAAGGGGTGAAACTTTAGAGCTTGGAAAACCAGAGGCAAGTCCCAAGGCGGAGCGAACAGCTTAATCGGAGGTCTGATTTTTAGAACAGATTTAAGAAACCTGGCCACGTCCGAATCAAAGGCCCATTCGTGGTTAGTTAATGCCGACAAAGCAGATACGTGAACCGTCAAGGTGTTTTAGCTCAAACCCTTCTCGAGGCTGGACTGAAGAAAGTCTAAGATATTCCCTGTGGAAGGACATTGGATCGAGACATCCCTTGAGGAAGCCCAGGAAAAGAAAACGTCCCAGATTCTATAGTATGCATTAGAAGTGGAACGCTTCCTAGCCCTGAGTAGGGTGTCTACCACCGCATGAGAGAAGCCCTAATTTAACAGCCTTCCCCTTTCAACCTCCATGCCATCAGGTTGAGGGAGGACGGGTCTGGGTGGAGAACAGGACCTTGACACAGAAGGTCTGGGACGACTCTTGGAAGACTCCAAGGTGGCTCTACACAAAGGCCCTGCAGGAGAGGAAACCAGGGTCTGCACGGCCAAAACGGGGCTATGAGTATGAGGGAGACGCGAATGGGAAAAATCAGGGGAAAAGGGGGAAATGCATACCCCTCTCGAAATCGCCAGTTGCTGGAAAGGGCGTCCCTCCCCATGGATAGAGGATCGTTGTCCTTCGTGAAGAAACACTCCACCTTCCTGTTCTTTCGTGTCGCAAACAAGTCCACTTGAGGAAGGCCCCATCTGTCCACTATCATTTGGAACACATCGTCCAACAAAGACCACTCTCCCGGATCGATTCTGGATCTGCTGAGGAAATCCGCGATCTGATTGTTTCCCTTGAAGATTAATTGCTGTGAGGCCTGCCAGGGGTCGTTGGGACCATGACATCAACTAATGCATAAACACCATCACCCTGCGGCTCCTGGTGCCACCCTGATGGTTGATGTAGGCTACCACCGCAGCATTGTCTGACCGAATCTTCACCCAACGGTGACGAATTAGCGGAGTAAAATGTTTCAGAGTTTCAAGAACAGCAAAGAGTTCCAGGAGATTGAAAGGCAAGTTGTCCGCAGGGAACTTCCACTCCTGCCCGAAGCCGCGTTGACAATGGGCTCCCCAACACCAATGGCTGGCATCCGCCGTTATTACTATCCACGGAACGTCTCCCAGAGGGAAGCCTTGGCTAAGGAGACACTGTTCAGGCACCAAACCAGAGAATTGTGAACGGACAACGGAATCTTGATGGGCTGGAGTAGACTTTTTGAGGAGAATTGGAAGAGGAAGTTCACCTGAAAGTTCCTCATTCTCCATTGTGCCCACCTTGTCAGTCCTATCGTGGAGGACATGGAACCCAGGAGACTCATCGCCTTCTTTGCTGAAGTCACCTTGCATGCCAACATTTCCACAACCTGTTTCTGTATTCTCAGGATCCACTCTGGGGAGAGTTGAACCGTCCCCGTGGAAGTGTCGAACAGAGCACCCAGGTATGTCATGAACTGACTCGGGCAGAGATGGCTCTTTTTGACATTGATCCGCCAACCGTGACGTTGTAGGAACTGAAGGCAAACAGTTGCATAGGAGGACAAAGTATCCTTGTCGTCCGCCACGATCAGGATGTTGTCCAGGTAATGGAAGCTGGATATGCCCTGTTTTCTCAGTTCTGTGATGAGAACAAGCACTTCGTGAAGGTCCTTGGAGCCGTGCTGAGACCAAATGGCAAGGACCTGAATTGGAAATGAGCCTCCCCTACTGTAAACCTCAGGTATTTCTGATGCACCAGGGTTATAGGGATGTGGAAATAGGCATCCAACAAGTCTGTTGATAACACCCACTGATTGGGAAAGACAGCCTTCACTATAGATTTAAGGGACTCCATCTTGAATCTGGGTATATACTAGTATCGATTCAGTCTGTGTAAATTTAGGATGGGTCTCCACCCTCCTGAGGACTTTTCATCAGAAATAGGTGTGAATAGAAGCCGTGAGACCTTTCTGACTCCGTGACTGGTACAATGACTCCTTTTTGTAGAGAATAAGTGAAGACCTGGAGAACAAGCCTTTTTACTTTGTCTCCCGGCCACTTTGTGATTTGGAAGGAACTGGAAGTAGGGTGTTTGCAAAATTCTAGAAGATATCCCCTTCTGATGATATCCAGAACCCAGTTGTCTCTTACGGATTCCTCCCATGCCACACAGAATTGGAGCAAACAAGCTCCAACACCGCCTGACAGGGAGATGAGCCTGTCACAGATTCCTGGGGTTCTTGGAGGGTGCGGAACCTCGGGACTTGCTGCCTCTAGCACCATGTTGACCGCTCCTCCAGGATTGATTTCTCCCATATTCCTTACACTGTCTGTAGGATCTGCTATCACGAAACGGGTAATAGTCCCTTTTTGGAAGCTTTGGGCCTGTCTTGAGGCAGAAAGGCCTTTTTACCTTCGGCTGCTCGTTTAATACAATCATCCAGATTCTTGCCGAATAACATGTTGCTATGAAAAGGAAGGGAAAAAGGAAGGGAGCACAAGTTGCCTTTGGAGGAGGCATCAGCAGACCATGATCTGAGCCACAGCGCTCTCCTGGCCGAAACTGAAAGAGCAATATTTCTGGCTCAAGACCTCACCAGATCCACCGCAGCCTCAGATGAGAAGTCAACAGCCAATTTCAGATCCTTCAGGTTGTCCAGTATGGAGGGACAGCTCCTGCCATTCTCCATCCAAACCTTAAGCGCCCTGGATACTGACATCAGGTACATATGCTTTGGAAAGACTGAAGTCCATCTGGTCTTTGAAGGAACCCGCATCATCAACAGGCAAAGTGGTACGTTTGGCCAATCTAACCACAGCCGCATCCACCTTGGGAGCGGAATCCCAGCGTCCGCGGCCTCAAAAAGATAGTCTGGAAAATCTTCCTTTTACGGAGGATTTTCTGTCCGATCTGGACCATTCCTCTTTGATGAGGTCTTTTATAGTCTCATGTACTTGAAAAGTCGCCCTCTTCCTCCTGAGGTCAGAGAAGTGGCGACTGGATGTGGAAGGCTCATCCTTAGAAGGTTCCTTCAAACTGAGAGTCTTGCGGACCCTGGATATCAAATGGTTAATTTCAGCAGGTTACAGGAAATCTGGAGCTGGAAGCACCTCATCCTCAGAATAAGAACCCAGATCTCTCAAGGATTCCATAGTCATACACTCCTAAAATTCATGCGAACAGCTCAAATTTCCGGCAAACGGCTAAACGCACAAAACCAAACGCCAAGTGAAAATGAAAGCAACCACGACTTACCCCTTAAGAAGGACGGCAGAAAAGGCAGAGGGAAGTCGGAAACAGGGAGAAATCCAGACCAGCATGGTACACATCCAGGTCCATATTAACCTGCCCACTGCTACCCCTAGGGTCACTGCAGCATTCGGGAACCAGGCAGAACAGCTTGCTACCCCTTGGGTTACCGCAAGTACCAGACCCCCGGTCACTAAAGGGGTACTCTCCAGGGGGTCACCTTTGCGCAGGGCCGTGTAACTGGAGACTGCCCAAGGGAAAGAGACTGAACTCCCAAGGGGCCAGGGGAACAAATCCCCAGGTAAGCCATAAAAGAAAAATAATAGTTCCAAGGAAAAAACATGTCCTATAGGGATAGGACAGGAACAAAAAGAGGGAGGAGGGGATAAGAGGAGGTACTTATACATTTATTTTAATTAGTTTCTGTCTAATTAGGGATAAGCTACCCATCGTTGTGCTGCCATGGATATGGCCAGGAAATATATATACACATACACACGTAATATATATAATATGTGTGCGCATGTATGTGTGTATATACACGCGCGCACACACACACACACACACATTATATATAATCTAAATTGGGGGGAAAACATTTATAAAAGAACAAATAAAAATGCTAACTTTGGCCAGCGTTTATGACTAAGTGGCTACTACAAAGGACTGGAAATGCCCTATTTGGAATACCCTGGGTTGTCTACATTTGAAAATGGTATGCCATGATGGGGTTATTTCACATTCCTGGGCTGCTATACGGTCTCAAAGGTAACATAGGCTCAGCAAACCAATCTGGCAAATTTCAATGTGTAAACATGGAAAAGCCCTACATTTGACCCCCTGTAAGTTTGCAAAAACCCATAAAACCTGTACATTGGGGGCACTGTTGTACTCTGGAGATGTTGCTGAACACCTATTGACATATATGTACATAAAGTAGACATATATCTACTTTTAAAAAATTAGTGCATGGAAAGTGTTAAAATACCACCATTTGAAATACCCTCGGGTGTCTACTTTTCATAAATATATGGTTTGATGGGGGTAAATTACATTGGCCGGCTTCAAAAATGTCCCAAATGGGACATGGGTGCATGACGACCAGCTGTGAAAATTCCACGTTGGAAAACTGGAATGTGAACCCTCTAAATAAGGTTGTTTAGCCCACAGAGAACCCGCCACACCTATACATGGGTGGTATCACTGTACTTAGGAGATGTTGCTGAATACATATTGTGGTGTTCTTTGGCAGTAATACATAACAGGAGCTGAGAATTAGAGATGTCCCGAATAGTTCGCTGGCAAATAGTTCCCGGCAAACATAGCTTGTTCGCGTTCGCCACGGCTGGTGAACATATGCGATGTTCGGTCCGCCCCCTATTCGTCATCATTGAGTAAACTTTGACCCTGTGCCTCACAGTCAGCAGACACATTCCAGCCAATCAGCAGCAGACCCTCCCACCTCCTGGACAGCATCCATTTTAGATTCATTCGGAAGCTGCATTCTTAGTGAGAGGAGGGACAGTGTAGCTGCTGCTGATTTAATAGGGAAATCGATAGCTAGGCTAGTGTATTCAGTGTCCACTACAGTCCTGAAGGACTCATCTGATCTCTGCTGTAATTACAGCACCCCAAAAAGCCCTTTTTAGGGCTAGAACCAGTGCAACTCATATCTGGTGTAACAGTAGTGTACATTAAAAAAAAACTAGAAATGTGACTGTGAAATAATAGCAGTCAGTTTCCTTCACACGTGTGAATTTCAGGGCCTGCCAGGGCACAGTGTCACACCAGTGCAACTCATATCTGGTGTAACAGTAGTGTACATTTAAAAAAAAAAAAAAAAAATACAATTTTGACTGTAATAGCTTGAATAGCAGTTAGTTGTCTGCAAGCGTGTGTGTCAGGCCTACAGCGTCTACTCTGCCAACTTCTGCCAGTGCACAGTGCCACTCATATCTGTTGTCACAGTAGCTTGCACGCATAGTACCACTAATCGAAAAAAAAATGACAGGCAGAGGCAGGCCACCCTGCAGGGGCCGTCGTGGTCGTGGTGCTGTGATTCCCTTTGGCCCTAGAATAATGCCCATTGTTCAGAGGCCACATACCCTGAACTCAAAAAGTTCTGAGGACATAGTTGACTGGCTAACACAGGACACCCAATCTTCTACAGCTTCCGCTCGGAACCTTGACGCACCATCCTCCTCCAGCTTAGCATCGGGCACCTCTCAAGATACCACTCACCCGCTGTCATGCCTCTACTACCGGTAATTCCTTGTCTCTTCCGGGTTGACAGAGTTTAGCCACACCCCTTCTCTGACGCGGTCTCCCCACGCTACATAATGCGACCGCGCCAGATACAAGACGCTGGATTATTGAACAGCGTTACCGCGATATCAACCCGGCTAAAAGTTTCTCTGCGACCTCGACTTGTGTACCGAACCGGACTGGAATTCTACTTACCCTCCTTCTCCTCGACCACGGATAGTATCTGGACTTTCCTCATCCTGCCTGAGAAACAACCCTCCCCGGAGGAGAACTCCGGGAACCTGATTTTTCACCCTTTGGAAGCTAAGTCAATTGTTATATCTGTGATAAGAGTTTACCTTCTCTCAAAACCGCTAAGCATTCCTGCCATGGTCTTCTCTCAAGTTTGCCAAGCATTTCTGCTACAGCCTGCTCTCAAGTCCGTTAAGCATTCAGGATACAGCTGCTCACAGGCCTGCTATCTCTAACTCCAAAACGAATCACTCCTGTTACAACTTCATTTCTAACTTCCTCCATTTCCTTAAAACTTGCAAACACCAATGTGCTAGATTGCATGTATATCGGAAGCTGCTTACTCCAATTAAACCAACAGCGAAGTAATTAAAGATACAGTACCTGTATTTTCCATTATTGAATACTCAGTTCCTATTCTATTCTCTAAGTATCCTAATCAACAATCTAATTCCTAAGAAATCTGCAGTTGTGCTCCATATCAACCTATGTAAACGTTACACCCGCCTGCCGCCACCACCAACACTAGCACTACAGCCGCTTCACTTGGTATGTCAGAGGAGTTATTTACACATCCGTTTGCAGAAATGAGTGATGCGCAACCATTATTGCCAGAGATGTAGATAACAGGGATATGTCTCAGGCAGGCAGCATTACACACATGGACGTACGGTGTGATGATTATGAAGTTGTACCCGCTGCTGCTTCCTTTGCCGAGTTGTCAGATACAAGTGAAGCGGTTGATTATGACGATGCGTCCGTGGATGTCACGTGGGTGCCCGCTAGAAGAGAAGAACAGGGGGAAAGTTCAGATGGGGAGACAGAGAGGAGGAGGAGACGAGTTGGAAGCAGGGGGAGGTCGTAGCAAAGAGCTAGTGGCACAGTCAGACAGCATGCATTGGCACCCGGGGTCAGCCAGACAGCATGCCAATCAACGCATGCTGTTGCCACCACCAGAATGCCGTCATTGCAGAGCTCAGCAGTGTGGCATTTTTTTTGTGTGTCTGCCTCTGACAACAGCGATGCCATTTGCAACCTGTGCCAAAAGAAACTGAGTCGTGGGAAGTCCAACACCCACCTAGGTACAACTGCTTTGCGAAGGCACATGATCGCACATCAAACGCCTATGGTATCAACACATGAGTACAAGCAGCACACAAACTCAAAGCCGCCATCCTCGGGGGCGGGGCCGAGCCGCAGAGCTGAACGGCAGCAATTCATATCAGCTCCTGCAACAAACGCCTGAAAAAGCGTGAAAACTATACAGAAACGGCACCTAAGAGCCAGATTAGGGCCACCAAGCGTGAGGGGAAACCGGGACATACAATATGGTACCTTCCAAGCGACGACCGACCCGACATACACCCCACGAGCCGGTGAGGCCTACTGGCATGGCAGGCGTGGGAGAGCCTGCCGCCCTCCCGCCGCCGAGAACGAAGGGAACACAGGCACGGAACCCCCGTTCCCCCCCCTCTAGACCGGCGGGGGATATCCCGGTCCTACTACATGAGACTAACCAGCCACGCAAGGCCCAAGCAACAAACTCACAAAGTCCAGTGACGGCGGGCGGAGCCCATTTTTACCACGAACACTCACATGAAAGGGTCCAACCCAACAACGCCCAAACGGCGCAATACTGCCACCGGACACAGCCAACATAAAGCTCGCACACCCAAGAGGATTCTTGTGGTACAGCGCCGCAGGCAGCCCCGCCGGAGAGCATCAACCCAACGCAGACCCAAGCACGGTAAAGCCCAGCCAGACAGAAGGAGAAGATGGCGGACTGTTAAGTCTGCACCGGCAGATGCCACTATTATGCCGCAGCTGAGCCACTTACCCATCACAGGGAAAGTTTCACAGACGCTCCATGCCTGCACACAATCGCCTGCACGGGCCTCTCGCAAGCGGCATCCTCAGGAAGCCGGGAAGCAGTTCCCTACGGCACCATCAACGGACCCGCTGGACTCAGCCTCACGTAGGGGCATCGGATAGGCAGACTCACCCAGACCACACACGTAGCCCCATGTAAGGGGACGGGCGGGGACTGGACTCTCTGGTCGAGGCCACCTTACTCACACCAATGTAAAGCCCACTATTTACACTTCTCCTCACTTGCTTTGGAGCCCCTTTTTCTCAGGACATCTCCACATATGTATCGTGTTGGCAACCAAGTAACTCTTATGTCTCTAATAGCATCTCCGGTGACACCCTTTATATGTGCCGGGTAGACAACTAGCAATATATAGGAAATGTCCTACAGTGGCAACCTGCAATATATCTTACGCGTTCTATAATCCTGTTTTCCTGCTATAAATTTATAAGCCTGTTACTTAACCTCGTTGTATCATAAGTTGTGCATTACGCGCTGAGTTGTGTGTTGCTTTTTGTTTACTTAGCAAACAATTGTATGCATGAGCCTCCGTATAATCGTAATGACGCATCACGACCATAGCTAATAACACAGACCAACTGTTGTTTTATGGCACATTGCTCTGTCTAATTGTATACCCCACCTGTCCTGATAAACAGAGCAGGGAAAGGTGCCTGAAATATCGATGCAGATATGCATTCTTAAATACTTATTTAATGTGATAACGTACTATATTGACTACTCACCCATGCAATGTTAGAACTCTAAGCCTGAAAATTAATGCTTTAACCTCTAGGCCTGCTCGTATGCTATTTCAGTTACTGTCATTTAATCTATTATTGTTACCTAATCAGAGTAATGCTTGTTTACTAATAATATAAAATTGTGCATATTATCTTTTTGCCATGTTTGACACTGAAAGAATCTTTTTCGCTTGTGACTGCTGTTGTGGCAAATCAAGCTCATTTGTATCACTTGCACAAGAAAAATAAAGAATTTTAAAAAAAAAAGCCGCCATCCTCCTCCTGGTCCAGTATCTTCAGCCACGTCAACCACTGCTGTCCTCCTTGCCCTCTCTCAACCATCCGCCACTCCGTCTCTCACCTTGAGCAGTTCCTGCTCATCTGCCCACAGTCAGGTGTCTGTCAAGGACATGTTTGAGCGTAAGAAGCCAATGTCACAAAGTCACCCCCTTGCCCGGCATCTGACAGCTGGCTTGTCTGAACTCTTAGCCCGCCAGATTTTACCATACAAGCTGGTGGAGTCTGAGGCGTTCCAAAAATTTGTAGCTATTGGGACACCGCAGTGGAAGGTACCCGGCCGAAATTTCTTTGCACAAAAGGCAATCCCCAACCTGTACTCGATTGTGCAAAAGGAAGTAATGGCATGTCTGGCACACAGTGTTGGGGCAAGGGTCCATCTGACCACTGATACCTGGTCTACAAAGCATGGTCAGGGCAGGTATATCACCTACACTGCGCATTGGGTAAACCTGCTGACTGCTGCCAAGCATGGAATGCGTGGCTCTGCGGAGGAGTTGGTGACACCGCCACAACTTGCAGGCAGGCCTGCTGCCACCTCCTCTACTCCTCCTACTCCATCCTCTTCCATAACCTGCTCGGCTGAGTCCTCTTCTGCTGCTGCGTCTTGCTCCACATCAACGGCAGCTACCCAGGTACTATTCCACATCCCGGATACGGCAGTGTCACGCCATCTTGGGGTTGACTTGCCTGAAAGCAGAGAGTCACACTAGACCAGCACTCCTGCCCGCCCTGAACGTACAGGTGAATCAGTGGCTGACTCCACACCAACTGGAGATCGGCAAAGTGGTTTGTGACAACGGAAGAAATTTGTTGGCGCCATTGAATTTGGGCAAGTTGACACATGTGCCGTGCATGGCACATGTGTGTAATCTGATTGTACAACGCTTTGTGCATAAGTACCCAGGCTTACAGGACGTCCTGAAGCAGGCCAGGAAGGTGTGTGGCCATTTCAGGCGTTCCTACACGGCCATGGCGCACTTTTCAGAAATCCAGCAGCGAAACAACATGCTAGTGAGGCACTTGATTTGCGACAGCCCGACACGTTGGAATTCAACACTCCTAATGTTTGACTGCCTGCTCCAACAAGAAAAAGCCGTAAACGACTATTTGTATGACCGGAGTGCTAGGACAGCCTCTGCGGAGCTGGGAATTTTTTTGCCATGTTACTGGACTCTCATGCCCCTTTTTAAGGAGGTGACAAGCCTAGTCAGTCGCACCGAAGACACCATCAGCGACATCATACCATTTGTTTTTTTCCTGGAGCGTGCCCTGCGAAGAGTGCTGGATCAGGCTGTAGATGAGCGTGAAGAGGAAGAGTTGTGGTCACCATCACCACAAGAAACAGCCTTATCAGCATCGCTTGCTGGAGTCAGAGGAAGAGTCAGAGGAGGAAGGTGGCTTTGAGGAGGTAGAAGACCAAACACAGCAGGCGTCCCAGTGGGCTTGTTGTCACCTTTCGGGGACCCTTGATTGATACAACATCATACCTGATGTTTTAAAGCACGTTATTCCAAACAATTTAGGAATGTTAGGTGATTTATGCCCTTTATGGATTAAAACCAGACTCTGCATCAACTATGTAATTTTCCATAGGAGTTTTGCCATGGATCCCCCTCCGGCATGCCACAGTCCAGGTGTTAGTCCCCTTGAAACAACTTTTCCATCACTATTGTGGCCAGAAAGAGTCCCTGTGGGTTTTAAAATTTGCCTGCCTATTGAAGTCTATGGCGGTTCGCCCGTTCGCGAACATTTGCGGAAATTCGTGTTCGCCGTTCGCGAACGGAAAATTTTATGTTCGCGACATCTCTACTGAGAATCCATACCTAAAGTACAATGTGTGTGAAAAAAATAAGATAAAAAATGACTACCCAAAAGTTTGACAAAGAGTGGTGGTAGGATTAGTGCGTGGAAAGTGTTAAAATACCACCATTTGAAATACCCTATGGTGTCTACTTTTTAAAAATATATGGTTTGATGGGGGGTAAATTAGATTGGCTGACTTCAAAAATGTCCCAAATGGGACATGGGTGCATGATGACCAGCTGTGAAAATTCCAAATTGGAAAACTGGAATGCGCAACCTCCAAATAAGTGATTTTAGCCCCAAGAGAACCAGACACACCTATACATTGGTGGTATCGCTGTAATCAGGAGATGTTGCTGAACACATATTGGGGTGTTCGTTGGCAGTAACCCTTAAGTTAAAGTTCTCCGTATATGTATTTTAAAATTGCTATGTGTCAAAAAAATCACCAATTATTTTCTTTTCTTTTTTAAATTTGGCATAGATTGGTGGTAAAATGGTTGCATAAAAAGAGCATGAAAAGGGTCAAAATACCCCAAGTTTAATACCTTAGGTTGTCTTCTTTTAAAACATTATGTACATGTGAAGGGTTATTCAGGGATTCCTGAGAGATATCAGTGTTACAATGTAACTTGCATTAATTTTCAAAAAAAAAAAATGGTTTGGAAATAGCAAAGTGTTACTTGTACTCATTGCCCTATAACTTTCCAAAAAAAAGCTAAGAACATGTTAACATTGGGCATTTCTAAACTCAGGACAAAATTTAGAAACTTTAGTACGGGTGTAGATGCGTAACAGATTTTGGGGGTCAAAGTTCGAAAAAGTGTTTTTGGTTTTTTTTCATTACATTTTATAATTTTTTATACTAAATTATAAGATATGATAAATAATGGTATCTTTATAAAGACTATTTAAAGGCGAGAAAATCTGTGTATAATATATGTGTGGGTAAGGTAAATGAGTAAGAGAAAAATTACAGCTTAGCACAAATACCGCAGAAATGGTCCTTAACGGTAAGAAAATTTAAAAACAGTCTGTCTGGGGTTAAAGGATTACTCTAACCATTTTGAGTAGAAAGGATCTTTCCTGTGTAAATTGCCCTGTTGGGCACTATGGAGCAAGCTCCCCACCTTGAATTCCAGTATTACCTGCAAAAAATGTAATTTTATATACCTGGAATATAGCGTTGGGTGAAGCTCCTGGCATGGACTTATGTGCCCCCTCCCTCACAGGGGCCTTGCGTGGAGCAATCACAGCTTTCTCATAGAGAAACCTGTGATTGGACAAATTCGCCAGCTCAGAATGCATGCGAGCTCTCCAGGCTCACAAGAGAAGGGGGAGTGAAGGAGAAGGGAGGGAGGATTTATCCCATTACTTTATGGACAGAATGAACATTGGCAGCCCGGAACTGCCCGGGGTTCTTGGCGGCCAATGTAACTTGTGCTGGGGGTGCAACTAGCCCTCAGCACACAATTCCAAATATCTTCATATGTGCAGTGTTTTAAGCTGAAATATTGTACATACTGACGCCTACCACCATGAACACTTTATTTCACTGATATGGTTATGGTGGGTGAAGTAAACCTTTAACACAGATTTTCTATGTGTGGGAGAGGAGTCCTATTTTGGGTATTACCAAAAACCTTGCAAGTTTTGCAGTCACTGTATGCTTTCAGTAGCTAAAGGTGTATTGTATCAGACAGTTGTTGTTAGAGGGATAGACATAATTAAAAATACAATTATATTAGTAAGGGCACTTGTGGAAAATGCATTTAACATTGGTAGTTAATATTAAAAGCTTGAAAAATATTTGTCTAGGAAATGATCAATGTTCCTTACATGGCTATCTAATCTGGGATGCCACAACTTTTAAAGGGGAACCTTCACTTTTCTAGAAATTAGAACACTGAATAAAACATTGAAAATCCTATGTCCGATAAATTGTATTAACCTGTTTCACATGCACAATCTTCGTTGGAATTTACACTACGAAATAAAACATTGAAAAATATTTACAACGTGTTTCTTTTACATTGCTATTACATTTTTAACAAATGACATCACCCTTCAGTCCAGACAAGGCAATGTCAGGGTAAACATTGTAAATCAAGCATGTCAGGCCAAAAATAAGGTTTATGTAAAAAAAAAACACACTTTCATTTTCATAGAAACAAAGATTTATTTTGAAAAGTACATTATAAAAAATAAACTAGCATCCCCCTCTACTAAACCACAGCACCCCCTCTACTAAATCCCATCTCCCCCCCCCCCCCCCCATTTACCAAATCCCTCCTCTAGCCAAAAGAAGACTCCACTCAAATTGCCGCTGCCAGTATGCGCCATCTGCACCTTGTGCCAAAGCGGATCCTCTGCTACTTCTTGAAACCCTGTGGAGGTGGAGCATGTCAACATCGCGTTGCTTGCCTCCGTGCACCTCCAGGTCCTCCACTGTCCAGCCGCCGCCATCGCAACATTGACCGCCACAGACACACACACTCACTGACAGACAGACACACACATATTTACACATTCTTGCACACACAAATCATTTTATTTAGTGCTCCCTACCTTTGGGAGCTAGTGTGGGGCCTCTCCCTCGGGTCCAGTAGGGACCTTCTATCTGGAGATCTCCTTCCTGCTCCCTCACGCGCGCAGTTTAGTGATGCCAGGTTCCGGAATATGACATCATATTCTGGCACCACTACAGACAGCGCGTGAGGAGCAGGAAAACTTAGCTCCCTCGCTGCCACCAGCGATCTCTCCTCCCCAGCCAGGTAAACTTTAGCAGAGTAGGCACCAGCAATGTGGAGAAAGCAGGTGCCTACATGCTTTAACACTAAGCATGTACTCGCAGCTTGCAAAGATGTTCATTGTGGGCTGTGAGTTTGACATGCTTGTTGTAAATGAAGAGGAGAAATAGAAACATACAGGGTTATTCTGTAAAGTGAGAATTGTTGGAAAATCAAAGTGAATTTTAAATTAAAAGTGGCTCTGTCAGGCCAAACTTACCTCACTTATTGATTTTTCTTCACTTAATCTTCCCAAATCTGATCCTCTTCTCATGTAATACATAAGGCAGACGTATTATTTTATACACTTAACAAACCTTAAAAAGGTGACAGCATTAAAAAAAATACAACAATTAGCTGAATTGCTGGCTCTTCCTCATATGGAAAACCAAACGGACTATAGTACACATTAGCCCCAATACATACATTAAAATCCAATGCTTTTTTTTTTTACTTGCACGTTTGTTAGTATCACTCCAATGGTCATACAAGTGTAACCTCACCGGCCACATAAAGGAAAAACCTAGGTGAGCCCTACACCAACAATTCACCTTGCTGTTTTCAGCTAAAAGGTAAAATGAGACGGAGAGGGGTATTTTTCTAAACCCCTTCACATTAATAAATCCTTAATAGGGAACACATGGGGTGCACTCTAAACGCCAATGAATTCGGGATAACAATACCTGCAAAGGATTTGGGAATTGTTATAGACCACACACTAGGCAACAATGTGCAATGTCAATTAGCAGTTGCCAAGGCCAGTAACATACGGTCATATATAAAAAGGGCATGAATTCTCTTGATGAAAATATAATTTTGCCTCTTTATAAATCAATGGTAAGACCACACATTGAATATGCTGTGCAATTTTGGTCTCCTGTTCTAAAAAAAGAATAATGTGGTATTATAAAAAGTGCACGGGTGGGCTCTAAAATGAATGAAAGGAATGGAACATTTTAGTTATGAGGAAAGGTTAAAGGGAAACTATAGACTATGAATATAAACTTGCATACATAGCACTATAGCTCACTATAGTGGCCCCCTTCCTCATGTGACCCCCTCGCAGTGCAGAACCCTTTTGTCACTTACCTGAACCCAGCGCCGATGTCTCTCGGTGCTAGGTCAGGCTCCGTCTTGGCTCCTCCTTCCCTGATCTTGCTCATGCATGGCGAGCACGGCGAGTATATAATGCTTTCCTATGGGGTTTTGGGTGATGCTGGATGTCCTCATGCATAGCATGAGGATGCCCAGCGTCAGTTAGGAGACCAAAAGTTGCTCAACGAACCGGATGTCCCTCTAGTCTGATAGCCACTAGAAGTGGGGTTAACCCTGGATAGTAATTATTGCAGTTTCTCAATAACTGCAATAATTACTATTGCAGGGTTAAGGAAACTCTGACAGTGTACCTAGACCACTTCAATGAGCTGAAGTGGTCCGGGTGTTTATAGTGTCCTTTTAACAAATTTAAATCTGTTTAGATAATAAAAACAGCGCCTCAGAAGAAAGAAACCAATGTCTGGAAATCTTTTCATCAACAGAAGACAATTCATTTAGACTGGAAGACAGGAGATTTAGTCTAAGACAAAGAAAAGGATGTTTTACAGTCAAAACAATAAGGATGTGGAATTCTCTGCCTGAAGTTGTGGTTTTATCAAAGTCTGTACAGATGTTTAAATAGCAACTAAACAAATACTTGCGACAACATAATATTCAGTGACATAATTTTTTAGTATGTGGAAAAACTGCTTCTTGGTCCAAGGATAGTTATGACTTCCATTCCGGGGATTATTTAGAATAGAAGGATTTTTTTTTTTCTAGTTTAACACATTTGAAAAAAAAATCGCTCCAAAGTGTTTTTGCCCCTTTTTTTGGATCAACAGCAAAAAGAGATGAGAAAGGCACATGTCTCTTTTCAGCATTTGCCACTATGTAATAAATAGTTAATTGTTAAGTAACAGTTCCCTTTAAAGTGACAGATCACTTATGAGTTTTTCAGACAATAATCTTTATGAAAACTTTCATATTTCTGATTATGAAATATTGGTGGTATCAAAGAAAATGCAAAATCATTATCAGATAACTATCTAATAATACACCATGTCTCAACTATGTATGTTTTTTCATTTTAGCAAATATATACAGGGGTAGGGGACAAATATTGAACTTTATTCCTAATTAACCTCAAGTCACTGGCAAAGGTGTCATAGTAGAAACCTCAGTTTTCAAGAGACATAATCCTGTGCAAGTATAAGGGTATGTAACCGGTCTCTACTGAACATCCTGACGTTTAGCATACTGTAGTTTCATTAATTACCATACATTTTAGAGTATGTCCCACTTTTAATTTCTGGACATGTGGCTGTTCTGAAAACGTTTAGAGGACTTACTAATAAGTTGTTAAACTAAGACAGTGATGGCTAACCTTGACACCATAAATTATTTCTGATCTTCATTTCCCATGATGCTCAGCTAGCTTTTAGACTCTAAAAGGTATGGTAATTTTAGACTCTAAAAGCTAGCTGAGCACCATGGGAAATGCAGTCCAGAAACAATTTATGGTGTCAAGGTTAGCCATCACTGAACTAAGATGTACTTTAGAACAAGAACAATGTATCTTTTTTACACACTGCTTTTTAAACACATTTATTGTAGTTTAAAGATACATTTCTGTGAGTATTGTTGTGGAAAATAGTGACTGTCCCTCCTAAATAGAGTCGCTTGAGAGGGATGCATTGAGATCCCCTAAAAGATATGTTGTTCAATACCCAAAGATAAAGATGGGGGAGAGAGAGAATAGAAAATGCTGGCAGGCAACATTTTATGTTACCGGGCGTCTCCACAGTGGATACACCCTGTTTAAGTGCCGATAGATTAAACAAAGACATCCTTAGGAAGTTTGAATGTTTACTTCTCCAGCATAATCCGTCCATTACAAGCCATCATTGAACTCTGAATCTGGCGGAGGAGGGAGTACATACATGCATGATAAATTCTAGGTTTTGCAATAGTGGCATCCCTAGCAGTTGGGTGGATGCACTGTTAGGATTCCAGATTATATCGTCATTGGATAGCGGTGTAACTAGTCATGATGATACTACAATATGCACAGTAGACCTTAAAGGGCCCCTGCATATTATGTACTGATCACAGATCGGTGTATTTCAGCACGGTTATTTGTAGTGAGGGAAACAGAAGTCTTCAATTCTAGAATTTAAACTGCTAAGGTAAAACAAGAACTAGGGACATAAATGATAAATCACCCTGGACATATGTAAGACGTTTACTATTTAATGTTTTTATTTGTCCAGGTTTTGGTAATGGAGGGGACACTCACCAGGAATTATTGGGAATTTCCTTCTTTTTTTTCCCCATGTTATTGTTTTACACCTAGCAGATGACTACAACAGGTGAATGTCCAGGCATTTTCCACTTGTAAGAAAACACATAAGTAACAAAAAACAAAGAATTGAACAACCCTATTGAGGAAGGGAATCTTCACTATTGGGCACTATGGATAAGGTCTCCTCCCTTAGATTTTAATTAAAATCTGTAAATTAAGCATTTTACTCACTTTAAATACAGGCGAAGCTCCTGACGAGGACGTCCATGGCACAAGTGCTATGACTGGTCCATTTCGCTGGCTCAGTGTGCAAAAAAACAATTTCAACAAAACAATGGTCTACTATGGAGGGAGCAGATAGTGGGAGTGCCTGCAAAAGGAAGATATTTACATCTGTGGCAGCGTGCAGTGCTGATAGACGACATATAAGTTTTTTTTATACACATCATTGACTTTAGGCCTTCCTATGTAACATGTGCTATCCTCCAGCACACAATTAACAACAGCTATTGGTTGGCAGTGTTTCAAGCAAAAACATTGCACATGCAGACTCCTACCACCATGACCACTTCAATGTAGTGGTCATGGTGGTTGCAGTAACGTGTGTGTGTGTGTGTGTGTGTATATATTTTTTTTCAGAGAAAAGACACTGTGCAGCACTGGCGTTGGCTCGTATGGCAGATCATATGGGTGGGGCATTGTGATGGAGGGAAAGGTGGCAAATTTTTGTTTGCCAAGGGCGGCAAAAATCCTTGCACCGGCCCTGCCTGAGATGTGTGCAAACCTGGTGGCCAACTACAAGAAACGTCTGTTTGCCAATTAGGGTTTTGCCACTTAGTCGAAGGGGTCAAATACTTATTTCACTCATGGACATACAAATCAATTTATAACTTTTTTTGACATGTGTTTTTTCTGGATTTTCTTTTTTGTTGTTCTGTCTCTAACTGTTAAATTTCACCTACCATTAAAATTATAGACTGATCATTTCTTGGTCAGTGGGCAAACGTTCAAAATCAGCAGGGGATCAAATGCTTTTTTTCCTCACTGCAGGTATTTAATAACAGAGTTTAAACCAACAAGGTAATTATTATTGTTTTTTTTATTTTTGTACCCGAATGACAATAACACAGCTAGATAAAGACATGTCTTCATAAGACATAATGGGAGTGTCAACAAGGATATACAATACATGTCAAAATGTCTGCACAATTTTGAAATTCTAGAATGGTACATATGTAAAACAGCTTAAAAACACAAAATGGATACCACTGGAGCAAACAATTAGTGGCTTCACATGAACAGGTCAGGATACAGTAGTAAATAAATAAAACAAAATAGGCAAAAGTGGTAAGTATACTCATTAAATATAGGCTCTCAGGAACTCTAATTAACCTGATTTCCGACTATGATATTGCTCAACTGCTCCAGCCAGAGTTCTGTACACCTAGACCCAGGAGTTCTTTCAGAAAAAACAAAGGTCAAAATACTCACCCTTAGTGTGCAAAATTAGGAAGTAAACTGAAGAAAAGGACTTTCAAGGTAGTGTCAGCATCCAGATCATTCTTGTTTGAGTTTGACAGGTGAAGACTAAGTTCATCAGCTTAAATTTTGCTTACTTGCTTGCTTGCTTACTTACGGAGAAAATACCATGGTAATATGGTATTTTCTCCGTAAGTAACTAAGCAAGCAAGCAAGTAAGCAAAATTTAAGCTGATGAACTTAGTCTTCACCTGTCAAACTCAAACAAGAATGATCTGGATGCTGACCCTTGAGAATGAGCCCCTCATTTGATGAAGCTGGCTGTTAAGGAGAGGCAACAGATGGGCACTTGAAGAGAAACCCTTCAATTACAGTCAAACAAACTTATAGCTCACATTTGATTTTGGTTCAGAACATGGACAAGTGCCTTCATCCTTAACCATAGCATCATTTACTTCTACCAATTTGGGTTTGTAAAACTACATTCTTTCAAAAAATTAACACTTTTTTTTAATCACAATTTGTTGTACAATAAGAATCTATACACAAGTCAGAACATTTATTGTTTTGCACTGAAGCACTTTTGTGAGTGTTGCATTTTGCACAATTTTGTGAAGGCATAGCTATTTAAAGACACAGCGCACTTTATGTTTTAACTATTTATATTCTAGTGTTTTTGAGCTTTTACACTTATAAGGTGCTGCTATTATTTGTTTTAATATCTTTTAGTCACTTAGAAATTACTGCGCCATCTTTTAGCTTGGTTTCTTTGTATAATCTTTAAACCATACTACATGCTATAGTATAACCATTACTAGCTAGCCTGCTCAACTAAAATGCAAAACACCTGCATAGTATACAGACCTGTTGGTTTAACCTGGGTTCACTGGTTTGTCTCTTATATTTACTGTTTCCTTAAAGTTAACCCATGAATAACTAAGCATTTAAAATTGTGCAGATTACTTGCAATATATGACTAAATATAGCACTATGATCTAAAGCAACATTGTTCTAGATAGCATGTATAACCTGATTGTTCATTGTATACTGTTACGCCTGCTTATGTTTACTCTTGAATTTCTTTTTTTTTTTTTTATTTCTTTTCTTTTTATTGTATAAAAGTTTTAACAATTGCATGTGAGGTACCCCAAAGGCAATCCTCCAGCACATTGAAACAGCCAGACACAAAGATATATGTTAAAACACGACAGATTAGGGGGCGGAGCCAAGCGGCCATGCTGAGCGGTCGCACATGAGAAGAGCTCCGTGAAAAATCGCTCACAATCAGACAAAATCGGGGCAAAAACCCACCAAATCGAAGGTTATGCGACCTAGAGAAGGGAGCCCTAAACCGCAGAACCAAGCGACAAGCATCCCGACTGAAATCAGCGGCTTCTAACCGGGGATAGACCTTAGGCCTACCACAGGCCTACTCTGACAAAGCGAGGGAGGCGGCCGATCCCTACGCTGACTGCAGCCACTCACCTGGAGGTCTCCCTGGCATACTCCCTCCCCCCCGGCCGGTGAGGGATATCCCGGCAACTAAAGCCTGAGACACAGCAGCAAAACTACAGCGGTGACTGATCTACACAGCCGGAACGGCACCTGCAACCATGGCGGACACCACTTGTAACCATCTGAATAGCGCCACGCTACCCCCTCTGGAGGAAAGGTTGGATCGCCTGTTCGCCGCCTTTTGGGCCAAAATATACCACAGGGGGGGCACAGAAGTGGAGACCCCACCAGCAGTAACCCAAGTAAGGGCTGGGCAGAGATCTGCGGCTCCCGTCCGGGGCGATGGCAAAGCTAAAATGGCGGGAAAGAGGAGGCTAACGACCCGACACAAACCTCGACGCTGCAGACCAGCGGTCAGTCGTCCTACCCCCAAACAGGGACTTTGCAGTCTCACCACACTCCGGAAGACCAGCGCCAACCATGTGGAGAACCCACACGAGAGACCGCGGAGACATAAAGCGGAACCTTGCCGCACTCCCACAGCACCCCTGAGAATTCGAGCAACTGACCTGCCTCATACACTGACGACGAGAGCGGCTCAGAATCAGACACCTCCTCCAGCTATAACACCCCTGCACAAGCGGGGTATAGGCTGAACTGACAACACCATGAAGGCACCAGCCCCCCCCCCCCCCACCGCGAGATCCAGGCAGGTCGGGAGATTGGTACACAAGCCCTACACAAACGCACTGGGACTCTCTCATGCAGATACCGTTAATCTAGTTTTGCCTAAAACGCACTACTAACACGACTCTGGGCAGCATCTTATAATGTGTTATGTTCATTTATATCACATGTAATTTAAATGTGCACCTTAATGCATGCTAAAGCCACTAACGACCAGGAAAGTCTATACTCTATAAGCCTGACAGCCTACAACTGACTAACCGTAATCTTTAGCGCAGATCATATGTTGTTGTAAGGTATTCTGTCCCGGCCAGTTGTGTACCCTGAAAAGCGATATCAACATATATACACATAAATGGGCAATATCTTCTAACGCCTAACTAAGGCAACACCTTGCTAGACTAACTGCCCACCTAAGTTATGTTAGCATTGTAAGCCAGAGTAACAACGCTATTACCTTTAGAACTAATCTCCTGTTATTTCATGTTACTTATGTTCCCTTGTTCTAACTAACCTGGCACCCCATCTTCTCTGATAAGCAGTTCAGGAGTAAATACCTGAAGAGCGACGTTCATAAATATATATAACTAAACGAGAACATACACTGTTAAAATATAGATCTTATTAAACTACAAATTTGTGATGTTTTACATATGCCATGATGATGTATTTCTCTAATGTCAATATTGTACTTGCCCATGCTGTCGTGGCTGTGCAAGCTCTTCTGTTATAACATGCACAACAAAAATAAAGAATTAAAAAAAAAAAAAAAAAAAAACACGACAGATTAAACAAGCAAAAAAAAAAAAAAAAAAAAGATAACAAAAAAGACACACCATGACTATTGAAGGCATACATATGCTGGCAATATATTGTAATATAGACACTATGTAGAATTAAACACCGAAGGTTTCCACAAAGAAAGTGCAGTGTTTCCATTGAAAACCATCATACACATATGTATATTGCAATCGCGCTACATTTATCCACTGCCAACCGCTATCGGATGGAATTCGCACCAAGAATTTCCATGGTATAGCTGTTATATTGATAAACACAAAAAAAATAAAAAAAAAATAATAGTTTATACTACGAATAAATTACATTCTCTGAGACTCGATATGGGGGAAGCACAATCCGTTATCATATATTCTGTTTATTTGTCCAGGGTGACCATAGTTCGGCCACATCTCTAGTACTAAAAAAGGGGTTTGATTCCATCCTGTACTGATAATCTATTTGCTCCATAATATTGTGCCATATTAACGGGATAGAGGATTTCCAGGCCCTAGCTATACATATTTTAATGGCAAAAAATATATGGGTCAAAAGATATTTTTGATATTTATCTTGCGAAGGGAAACCAATATTAAAGAGAAAGAGTTGAGGGCTAATTTCTTTTATCTCCCTAAAAATAGAATTAATAAAGCCAAGCATTTGAGTTTTTATATTATTAAGACCCCGACACTCCCACCATATGTGATATATAGTACCCTCCTCGTTTCCACATCTCCAACAGTTCCTAGAATATACAGATGATATTTTATATAATCTAGCCGGTACCATATACCACCTATATATTATCTTTAAGTGTGTTTCATAGAGAGAGACGCTATGTATACAACGCTTAACTAGGAGTGTAGCATTGGTCCATTCCAAAAGTGGAAAGGATTCCCCAATATCTTGTTCCCATTTAACAAAGGAGGTAGCATGAGAATCTTGTTCCATTGATTCTAGCAATTTAGTAAATCTAGAGATCCCTCCCTTCTTTTTATATAATACAATAAGGGGATTAACATTGTGGTCCTTAAGTATGGTCCTAGATAATAGAAAATTCTTAATCCTTAGATATTGAAAGAGATCTCTAGGGGGAAGATTATACTTTTCTTGCAATTGTGTAAATGGGATGGGTTTAAGTCCATCCCACAAATCCGAGATCTTCACTATACCTAGGTGTGTCCAAGATTGGACATTTATATTATCCATTGTATACTGTAGGACCACTAATGGAACCCTATATAATAATTTATCTTCTAGCTTCAATTTTGTATTTAGGATTTTGGAGGTATTGATCAT
The DNA here is from genome assembly GCF_036172605.1 of Pelobates fuscus. Classification (NCBI taxonomy): domain Eukaryota; kingdom Metazoa; phylum Chordata; class Amphibia; order Anura; family Pelobatidae; genus Pelobates; species Pelobates fuscus. The sequence continues at coordinate 42,228,420 of NC_086329.1, read as the reverse complement.
ATCTATCAATATACGATTCGAAAGATACTTGGTATCCAGATCACCCAAATTCAACATACCCATCCAAAAGAGAACGAACAGTTTATATCTAGGGCTATCCTCCTGTTCTAAAGTAAGCCACGATTTATATCCCTGTTCCATGTCTAGCCACTGTAAAAGATGAGTCGCCATACATGCTTCATGGATTTTATCTACATCTGGAAATGCTATTCCTCCCTTCTGATAGCTCCTTCGAAGAGTGTCAAAAGCTATCCTAGGTGGTTTATTTGCCCAAATACATTTGGAAATCATGATTTGAAAACGGTTAAGGATACCTTTCCCCAGTCTATAAGGAATTGCCCTAAGATAATAAACGAGTTTAGGTATCAGGAATGCCTTGATCATATTTAATCTTCCTATCCATGAGGACTCAATCTTCCTCCATTTGTCTACCAATTGTTGCAAATCTCTTAGTAATTTATCGTAATTTGTTTGTATCGTCCTCTCTATATCAAAAGATATTTTAATCCCCAAATAACCAATAGTGTCTTTTGCCCATAAGATTTGGAAATGTGCAGTCAGATGATCTTTCTGAGCCTCAGATAAAAAAGAGGCTAAGATTTGAGTTTTTTTCATATTGACCTTATAGTTTGAGAAACTACTATAGATGGATATAACATCCAATACCGATGGAATTGAGACCATCGGATCCGTCAAGGTAAGGAGTACATCATCTGCAAAAAGGGAAACCTTGGTTTCCCCATTAAGAGACTTAACCCCCCTTATATTATTATCCTGTCTGATTAAGGTGGCCAAGGGTTCAATTGTAAGAATATATAGCAGGGGAGCCAAAGGGCAACCCTGTCTAGTACAATTTTTGACCTCAAAATGGTCAGACTCACGAAAGAATTAATTATTTTAGCTGTAGAGCTCCTATATAACAACATAGTTTTTTGTCTAAACTGACCCTCTAAGCCGAATTGGCCCATGACAGAGTCGAGGAATCTCCAATTGACTCTGTCAAAGGCCTTCTCAGCATCGAGGGCCATAATGACAGATCCCCATTTATGCTCATTTATTCTATGTATTAAATTAAATATTCTACGTGTATTATCTGTAGTACCTCTCCCTCGCACAAATCCAGACTGATCAACATCAATCAGTTCTCCAATTACCTCTTTAAATCGATTGGACAAAATTTGAGAGAATAACTTTATATCCAAATTAATAAGAGATATAGGTCTATAGTTAGTAATAAGTGTTGGGTCTTTCCCTATTTTGGGTATGGGAATAATTGAAGCCAATAACATCTCATTTGGGAAGGGGGTATCCGTGGACACCTTCGTAAACATCTCTAAAAGGATAGGGGAAATGAGTCTAGAAAAGGTTTTATAAAACATTGTTGAAAAGCCGTCTGGGCCTGGGGCCTTGTTCAATTTTAACTCACCTATTGCTTCGGTTATTTCTGATAGTGAAAATGGGGCATTCAGCATTTCCAACTTCCTATGGTTAATTTTGGTAATCTAATACTACTCGGAAATGTATCCATTTCCTCTCTGCTCTTCCCTACCTCCTCCAGGTTATATAAGGATTTGTAAAATTCCGCAAATGCATTTACAATATCCTTTGGTGACACTAAATGTTTATCACCTAAGACAATTTTTTTTATAGATTTATCTTTGAGGTTATTTTTAATTTTATTAGAAAGGTCTTTGTTTATTTTGTTATTGTTATGGTACCATCTTTGTTTAAGGAATAGTATATTTTTATTGACCATATCGTAAATTCTCTCTTTAATAGTTTCCCTTAATTTAGCTATTTCTTTGATTAAGTCTTTATTCATCATATCTTTATTTAGACGTTCCTGATTTGCCAAGTTTATTCTTAACTCTTGCAGAGATTCTGCCTTCTTCCTTTTAGATTCAGAGCCAAGTTTAATCAATAGTCCCCTTATATAGCTTTTAAGGGTACACCATACCATTGCCGTAGAAACTTCCCCATTATCGTTGGTAATCAAAAAGTTTTCAATTTCGGATGACAAAAGGTCAATGTTGCACTCTGATTTCAAGAGGCTTTCGTTAAGTCTCCACCTTGTCCTTGGTCTAAGACCACCTTTTAGCTTAACCTTAATGAATACTGGTGCATGATCTGATACAACTATGGATCCAATATTGGATTTAATAATAGAACTTAGAAACCCGGCTTTCACCAGAAACATATCAATTCGAGAATAGGTCTGATGGACATTCGAAAAAAAGGTATAGTCTCTCTCACTAGGATTCAAAGTCCTCCAACAGTCAAATAGAGAGTTCCTATCTAGAAATTTAGAAAGATCTGAAACATAGGTATTTACAGATTTATAATCTCTAACATTTTTATGGCTTTTATCCCGTGCTGGGTCCAATACACAATTGAAGTCTCCCCCAATTATGATGTTACCACATGCTAGTTCATCAACCTTTTCCATAAATTTATCCAAAAAGTCCCCTGGGCACGAATTTGGTGCGTAGATATTAACCAAAGTATATAGAATACCATTAATTTTTGCAATGAGTATTACGTATCTTCCCATTGGATCCCCAGTTAGATGTATCATTTCAAAATTAATTCTGCTAGAGATTATGATAGCCGTGCCTCTTTTTTTTTTTTCCCCTCCATATTAGAAGAAAATATCAACGGGAATTTCTTAAACTTCCAGAGTCTCTCTGGGGGATTAATCCAGTGTGTCTCCTGAATAAAAGCAATGTCAATATCGTTTTCATTTAGAAATTTATAGACCGCTCCCCTTTTCTGTGGTGAATTCAAACCCTGGACATTCCATGATATCACATTAAGTGCCATCATAACGCCTATTGTCCTGGTTACCCCCCAAATTGAGTCTCAGAAAAGGAAAAAGGAAAAAACAAAAACAAAAGAAAAAACAAAAACAAAAAAAATACAAATTTACAATATAAAGTACAAAGAACATAAAAAATACTCTTGAATTTCTAATCAACAAAAAAAAAGTGCACTATATCCTGAAGTACTGAAACTTGTAATTATCTATGCACTTTCAAAAAAAAAAAAAAAAAATCAACAAGATAACTTTTTTTTTTTTTTACAGCTGTGCAACCGCATACATTCATTATTTCAGTCATTTTACCAAACCTTTCTTAATGTCAAGGTAGTTTCACTGAAACATTGGTGATATTAAAATGCACGTCTCCGTGAAATAAATGTGCTCTTTTCTTTACTTTAAAGCCTTACGAGTGTGAGGACATCCAGTGGCAGTTAGGCAACTTTTTTATACTATACTTTTGCAAATAAACCTACGTTTCTATGAACACTGAAGTTTTAGTTTTTTTGCGGCGCACATAAACTTAAACCTTGTTTATTTGGCTCGTGTTAACCTTTGAGCTTGCTTGGTGTAGGGGGAGGACTGACTGGTATAATTTTAAATATATGGTATAAAATATGAGATACATATCTTGTAAAGTGCAAGAAGGCAGCTTGGACACACCAAACCAGAGTCTCTTCTTTCTGACTGTATGTGGATACTGTATTGTGAGCTGTAGGGAAGCAGCACCTTATAGGTGTCCTTCGTGCTGTATCAAATTGTGACAGTGTGAAAAACAAGAAGACAGGAAACACAATATAGTGCAGTATTTGGATATGCTCAGTGAATGAAATAAAAATTACACTTACAGATTTTCGGAGCTTACAATTTGCTCTAAAGGTTGTCAATGGGCAGTACAATCCCCGCCTGGATGTGCTTGTTGTCGTGGTCTTTTGATGATGGTGTTGTAGGATCAATATATGACTTCTGCTCACAGGTGAATGCAGGTGTGGCCTCTGTTTCTAGACGTTGGGGTTCCTCTTGGATGCACAGTATTGTAGTTACAAGAATTTACCGGTATGGAATGAAAATAAAACAGAAAATAGTGCACTTTGTTTTAAAATTATTAAACATAATAATGAAAGGAGATACCCCTCAATATATAATAGAATATATATCTGTACACAGGCCTCTGTTCTGCTTAGAACAGCAGTATTTGGTACTTGTAGTTTAGCTGGCAGCTTTCTTAAGCAGACAGCTTATAAACAAACTACAAATCACAGAAGCTTTTGCTGTGTGCTTAATACACACTCTCCTCTAGCACTCCTTCCCTCATACTTGGGGACTTTAACATCCCAATCAACAACCTCAACTGCCCTGATGCCTCCCGTCTGCTCTCTGTAACCTCCTCCTTCGGCCTCACACAGTGGTCTACTTCAGCAACTCATACAGCAGGAAACACTCTTGACCTCATCTTCACCAATCTCTGTACCACTTATAATCTCTCCAATGTTCCATTACCTTTATCTGACCACCATCTGCTGACCTTTGACATCGGCATACCCTGTACCCAAATTTCACCACCCTCAACTCCCCAATCTCACAGAAACCTCCACTGCCTTGATCTCCAGCATCTCTCCACCAAACTCTCCTTTTACCCATCTCAAATCTCACTTGCCCTCTACAACTCCACTCTCTCCTCTCAACTTGACATCATGGCACCTCCTACATTTAAACGCAGCAAGTGTTCCCAATTACAACCCTGGCACACCAAGCTGACCAGATATCTCAAAAAATGTTCCAGAACTGCTGAACGCTGTTGGAGAAAGTCTTACTCTGCACCGGACTTCCTCCACTATAAATGTATCGTGCACTACTACCCTCTGGCTCTTTCCTCTGCAAAAGTAAATTACTTCAACACCCTCATAAGCACACTGTCCCGCCAACCCAAATGCCTATTTCACACTTGTAATGCTCTCCTTCGCCCTGTGGTTCCACCTCCTCCTACCACCCTGTCCGCCTCAAGCTTTGCAACTTACTTCACTGAGAAGATTTCTACAATCAGGGAAGAGATCTCTGAGATCTCTAACCTCTCTCCCTCCCCTTCCAATACACCACCCAACTCACTGCTCTTCTCCGGTCCTCCCGTCCCACCACCTGTTTCCTTGATCCTATTCCCTCATATCTCATCTGAACTCTGTCTCCCTCTTTTGCTCTTCTCACTAAATTTTTCAATATCACATTTCCTTCACCCTTCAAGCATGCAACTAGAAAAAGCCCAACTCCCCATCCAACTACCGCCCCATATCGCTACTGCCATTTGCCTCCAAGATCCTTGAGAGAGTTGTGTATGCGAGATTAACAGACTTCCTCGAATCAAACGCTCTGCTTGACCCGCTTCAGTCTGGATTCCATGCTCGTTGCTCTGTTGAAACAGCTGTGACCAAAGTATCCAACTATTTAATCGCTGCTAAATCTCACGGCCATTACTCTATCCTAATTCTCCTTGATCTTTCTGCTGCCTTTTTCTCATTTCCCTTAATCTCTGTCTACGAGATACTGCTCTCTCCAGGTGCTCCTCCCACCTTTCCCAGCGCTTTTTCAGTGTTTCTTTTTCTGGCTCTTCTCTCCGAGGTTTTGTCTTTGGTCCCCTCTTGTGCCTCCCTTGCTACACTCATCAGCTCCTTTGGCTTCCATTATCATTTATATGTAAATGACACACAAATCTACCTGTCCTCTCCTGATCTCTCACCGCCCCATCTTGACTCGTGTCTCTGACTGCCTCTTTGCGATTTCCAACTGGATGGCTGCTCACTTTCTTAAACTCAACCTGTGCAAAACAGAACTTCTGGTCCTTCCTCCCTTTAAGTGTTACTACTCCTGTGTCTGTCTCCCTCCAAGTCAACGGCGCCATCATCACCTATACTTTGCAGCCTCGCTGTCTCTTTGACTCCAAACTCTCCTTCACCCCTCATGTCCAGTCGATCGCGAAATCCTGCCACTTCCATCTCAAAAACATAGCTCGCATCCGCCCCTATTTAACACCAGACGCAGCTAAGGTGCTGGTCCATGCTGCTGTTCTTTCTTGCCTTGACTACTTCAATCCCATTCTCAGTGGTCTTACGTGTTCCCAGATTGTACTGCTGCAATCTATAATGAATGCGGCGGCGAGGCTCATTTTCCTGTCCGCACGCACCTCCCACCTCGGTCAGTCCCTACATTGACTTCCAGTTAGATATAGGGCTCAATTTAAGATTCTGGTGCTTGCTTACAAGCCCCTACATAATGCTGCTCCAACTTACCTATCCTCTCTAATACACAAGTATGTCCCGTCGAGGTGCCTTCACTCTTCCAAAGACCTACGTCTATCCTCTGTCCCTACTCCCACATCTGATGCTCGCCTCCCAAGACTTCTCCAGGGCTGCACCTTTTCTGTGGAACTCCCTTCCCTTCATCCCTTTAGACTTTCACCCAGTCTCCACTCCTTCAAAAAATCTTTGAAAAAACACTTCAGGAAAGCATATTTTAAACTGTTAGCGGGGTGAGTGAAAAAGGAACTGTCAGAATGTTGGCAGTTTCAGTTTAATTTAACCAAGTACTGCAACAAAGTACCATTTACTCAACGAGTATCCATATTGTAATATAAGTAAATGGTGGTACAATAATGTATTTATTTAGAATGCTGGAGTGTTCACTGTAGAGAAGCAAATGTGGCCTCTGCCATAAACATCAGATAGAGTGCTAGTTCCAAACCCATTGCAATATTTAAAGATTTCTCAATTTTTTACCCATCTACCTCACACCAGAAAGTAAATAAAGATAGGGGGGAATGTATTCATACTTACAGTAATTTTATTTTCCTGGCTATTATTCAGCATATACTTAGATGGCTTAGTCCCGCCCCTTATAGCCGGTAGGACAGGAAAAATACCAAAGACTTGAAAGGAGGCTCCAGTCCTAAGGTCTTCAGTCAGTAACATGCACTACAGTAGAAATAGGAACAGATTAATGGGTGGGTAGTATAGGTTGCCATGAATAATAGCCAGTAATAGAAAATGACAGTAAGTATGAATACATTTTCCCCTGTCCTGGCTTATCATGGCAGCCTATACTTAGATAGGAATACCCAAGCATCCAAGAAAAGGGAAGGACCAGAATAATTCATGATTTAAAATCTATTAAATGGTAAGCAAATAAGTTAATGAGAGGAATAAACAGCTTGAAATACGTTGCGTCCGAACTGCGCCTCAGCAGATCTAACATCCAGGTTGTAATGTCTGATAATCGTATTTAGAGAGGACCAATTTCCAGTCTTGCGAATAGAGTCTGAAGACGTATTTGCCACAGTAGCCTATGAAGCAGCCACAGCACGTGTGGAATGTGCCCTAATACCTTAGGTATTTGAATTGGTATGCCTTTGAAATAGCCGCTATCACCCACTGCCTCAATGTGTAGGTAGAAGCCCCTTCACCCCTTCTGTGACCTACAGGTAATATGAAGAGTCTGGGGGACTTCCTGAATAAACTTATCTACTCAATATAAAGAGAGAGAGAGCTCTCACCATGTCGAGCGTATGCCACCGCTCTTCCTCAGGTGTTGCAGGAACCAGATAAAATGAAGGCAAAATGATATCTTGAAAAACATACATACATAAGGTGGAGCTTCTTACATGGATGTTCAGTATATATCTGTAATCATATAAATACAAGACAGTAGTGCAATATTGTTGTAACAAATGAAATCTAAAATGTGAACATATGGAGTATCACTTACAAGTCAGGAGTCATAAATCTCATATGACTCGGATGGTAAACGCCTGTGGACACTTTAAGGATGTCCAATCCCCTCGTTTGGTTTTCCTCCCTGGAGTTTGAACTGCTTTACCCCTCAGTATGGGGAGTATTTACCAGTATCCCAGATATCAGATGTGTATATATATATACAGGATACCACAGGTGAGTTTCCAAAAAGAAGGTGCTTTATTGATTCAGAAAATGTCCTCATACTTACCGTAATTTTATTTTCCTGGATACGTCCATGGCAGCATCACGATAGGGTTAGCTCCTCCCCCTTGGCTGTTTAGGACAGGAAATACTTACAAATAGGCCCTCCTTGCCTGGTATCATCAGTCAAGTAACACGCTCAAATAAAAATAAATGGGAAAGGAAATAATAGATGCTGCCATGGACGTATCCCGGAAAAGAAAATTAAGTATAAGGAAATTTTCTGAATTCCTGGATACTAATCCATGGCAGCATCACGATAGGGTAATACCCAAGCTAATTTTATGAGAGGGCAAATTAAAACTAAGACAAGGTATTCATGCTCAAAGAAGTGTTTGTTTATTCAGAGTCAAGAGACCGAGGAAAGAACATTTCTTCCAAACTCAGAGGTTGCTTGGGATCTCACATCCAGGGCTTAATGTTTAATAAAGTTATTAGCTGAAGCCCAAGTGGCCGCTCTACAAATACTTTCTATAAGAGTGTTAGTAGCAGCTGCCCATGAAGTAGAGAGAGATCTTGTAGAAATGTGCCTTTAATCCCTCAGGAAATTGAGATTCCTGATACTGATATGCAGAAGAAATAGCTGAAACAATCCATCGGCTCAAAGTGGCTTTTGATGCAGCCAATCCCTTTCTGAATCCCGCAAAATTTAGAAAAAGAGTAGGAGATTTCCTCCAACTTGCCGTTTTATCCAGATAAATAGAAATTCATCTGGAGACATCTAGATTGTGCCACCTCTCTTCCTCTGGTGTAGAAGGAGACTGAAAAAATGATGGAAGGAGAATCTCTTCATTGAAATGAAATTCTGACATTACCTTGGGCCGTAATTCCGGATTTGTTCTTGGTACCACTCTATCCGGATAGAACTTCATGTAGGATTCTTCCGTGGATAAGGCCTGAATTTCAGATACCCTTCTCCCGGATCTAATAGCCACAAGAAGAAGAACCTTAAAAGTAAGCAATCTATCCGAGGCATCTGAAAGAGGTTCAAATGGAGGGAGAGACAAAGCCCTTCGAACGGAAGGTCCCAGGGGGCGATAAAGATCTGATAGAAGGTCTTGACTTTTTCACTGCAGTTAGAAAACGGATCACCATGTTGTCCAGAGCCCACCTGTAGCCAGTAAGAGCCGATAAAGCAGAAATCTGAACATGGATAGAACTGAGGCTTAGACCCCTATTGTAATGGTAAATTAAGTAATTTCTTTATATTTATGAAGTTCTAAATTTCATAAATATGAAATAATACCACAAATAAAATAAAAGGTATACTGGTCAATCACATAAATATTAGTGAATATCTTGAATGAACAGACAAGAGGCAAAGTTTTGATGAAAGTATAAACAAAACTTTACTGGGAATACAATAATCAAGCACACAAAAAAACAAATACTTTCAAAAAAAACACACACTGCTATAAACAATACATTCAGGTAAGAAATCTACTTAGCTCTATTCATGGAGATTCAGCAGCTTACACAGGATAATTGAATCAGCATAACACACAGAACAATGAGGCGAGTTCCTTGCCACATGTTAAATGGATTTACATGGGCACCTCTAAAGACACCTGGCTTCTTCCGACCCAGTCATGAAACTGCTCTCAGGTTTCTGGTAACCCCTTGAATAACCTCCCATCTAGTATCCGCCCACAGAGGTAACATAACCAATACCTAATGGTCATCTCTAGGAGGCAGATACTACATGTGGTCATTTGTGAAAGGAAGTGACTTAAGAATTCTCAATACCTTCCTCGCAGTTTAGGGAATAAGATCCATGAACTTGTGGCAATAATGGCAACTGATAGTGTAGATTTAGTCGCTGTTACTGAGACATGGTATAATGAGAAAAATGACTGGGACATAGCAATACCAGGGTACTCTTTATATAGAAAAGACAGGGAAGGCAAGAAAGGGGAGGGGTGGCCCTGTATGTAAAGGATAGCATAAAATCTAGCCTAATAAAGGTAAGTGAGGCGAACATAGAGTCCGTTTGGGTTACGTTAGAATTTGGTAATCACACAGTAACTCGTGTAGGTGTGATTTATAGGCCCCCAGGACAAATTGAAGAGTTTGATAATCTACTAGTTGAAGAAATAGCTAAAATGACAATGAAGGGGGAAGTTATCATCATGGGTGACTTTAATCTTCCTGATGTGAATTGGAAAACAAAAATAGCTACTTGTGCCAGGAGCACACATATTCTAAACTCCCTACTGGGATTGTCTCTAAAACAAGTCGTTGAGGAGCCAACTCGTAAAGAGGCCATACTAGATTTAGTGTTAACAAATGGAGATTTGGTATCAGATATTACTGTAGGTGAAAGTTTAGGATCCAGTGATCATCAGTCAGTGTGGTTTAATATAAGAACAGTGACTGAGTCACACCACACAAAAACAAAAGTTTTAGACTTTAGAAAAATAGACTTTTCTAAAATTAGAATATGTGTAAAGGAGTCATTATCAGACTGGAGCAATTTATATGGAGTCCAAAAGAAATGAGATTATTTAAAAGTTGCACTACTGAAGGCAACAGAAAATTGCATTAGGCTTGTCAGTAAAAGCAAAAAATTCAAGAAACCACTGTGGTACTCCGCAGATGTGGCCAAAATAGTAAAAAACAAAAAGTTAGCATTTAGTAATTATAAAAAAAACCCAGAGTGAGGAAGACAGAATGACCTATAAGATTAGGCAGAAAGAGGCTAAGCAAGTTATAAGAGCTTCCAAATCCCACACAGAAGAGAAAATAGCACAGTCAGTAAAAAAGGGGGACAAAACTTTTTTTAGATACATAAATGAGAAAAGAAAAGTAAAACAAGGATTAGTTAGATTAAAAACAAAAGAAGGAAGGTATGTAGATGAGGATAAAGGTCTAGCTGACTGCCTCAATGAATATTTTTGTTCGGTATTTACAGATGAAAATGAAGGAAAGGGACCTCAGTTAAGAAAAAGGATAAATGAGTCATTTATTACACGTGAGTTTACAGAGGAAGAGGTTCTATTTCAACTGTCAAAAGTAAAGACAAATAAGTCAATGGGACCTGATGGAATACACCCAAAGCTATTAAAAGAGCTTAGTGGTGTACTAGCAAAACCATTAACAGATTTATTTAACCAATCATTGATAACAGGAGTAGTCCCAGAAGATTGGAAGTTAGCGAATGTTGTGCCCATTCACAAGAAAGGTAATAGGGAGGAGTCGGGCAACTATAGGCCAGTAAGCCTTACTTCAGTAGTGGGGAAAGTGATGGAAACCATGTTAAAGGATAGGATTGTTGAACATCTAAAAACACATGGATTTCAAGACCAGAGATAACATGGGTTTACTTCAGGGAGATCATGCCAAACTAATCTTATTGATTTTTTTGATTGGGTAACTAAAATTATAGATCAGGGTGGTGCAGTAGACATTGCTTACCTAGATTTCAGTAAGGCTTTTGACACTGTTGCACATAAAAGGCTTATCAATAAACTACAATCTTTGAGTTTGGATTCCAATATTGTTGAATGGGTAAGGCAGTGGCTGAGTGACAGGCAACAGAGGGTTGTAGTCAATGGAGTATATTCGAAGCTTGGGCTTGTCACCAGTGGGGTACCTCAGGGATCTGTACTTGGACCCATTCTCTTTAATATTTTTATTAGTGATATTGCAGAAGGTCTTGATGGTAAGGTGTGTCTTTTTGCGGATGATACTAAGATATGTAACAGGGTTGATGTTCCAGGAGGGATAAGCCAAATGGAAAATGATTTAGGTAAACTAGAAAAATGGTCAGAGTTGTGGCAACTGACATTTAATGTGGATAAGTGCAAGATAATGCATCTTGGACGTAAAAACCCAAGGGTAGAGTAGAAAATATTTGATAGAGTCCTAACCTCAACATCTGAGGAAAGGGATTTAGGGGTGATTATTTCTGATGACTTAAAGGTAGGCAGACAATGTAATAGAGCAGCAGGAAATGCTAGCAGAATGCTTCGTTGTATAGGGAGAGGTATTAGCAGTAGAAAGAGGGAAGTGCTCATGCCATTGTACAGAACACTGGTGAGACCCCACTTGGAGTACTGTACACAGTACTGGAGACCCTATCTTCAGAAGGATATTGATACCTTAGAGAGAGTTCAAAGAAGGGCTACTAAACTGGTTCATGGATTGCAGGATAAAACTTACCAGGAAAGGTTAAAGGATCTTAACATGTATAGCTTGGAGGAAAGACGAGACAGGGGGGATATGATAGAAACATTTAAATACATAAAGGGAATCAACACAGTAAAGGAGGAGACTATATTTAAAAGAAGAAAAACTACCACAACAAGAGGACATAGTCTTAAATTAGAGGGACAAAGGTTTAAAAATAATATCAGGAAGTATTACTTTACTGAGAGGGTAGTGGATGCATGGAATAGCCTTCCAGCTGAAGTGGTAGAGGTTAACACAGTAAAGGAGTTTAAGCATGCGTGGGATAGGCATAAGGCTATCCTAACTATAAGATAAGGCCAGGGACTAATGAAAGTATTTAGAAAACTGGGCATACTAGATGGGCCGAATGGTTCTTATCTGCCGTCACATTCTATGTTTCCTAAAGCACATGTCTCATTGACTATGCGGCAGCCATCTTTATTCACTCGACGTCACAGTGCTCACTAGGCCACCTATAGGTCACTTCCTCCCTAAAGCACATGTCTCATTGACTATGCGGCAGCCATCTTTATTCACTCGACGTCACAGTGCTCACTACACCCCCTATAGGTATCATAAGTTATTGCACATGAATGGGAACACAATAATAGAACATTTATCATTGCCCAAACCAATACACCTATCCAGACCTGTCTGCAGAAATTCCAAAACATTAGAGACTGTAGGAGACAAACAAGACTTTATTGATTTTAGCCCAATCCGCAAATACTGTCCAAATGTGGTAATACGTAGAAGAGGTAGAATGTCTTCTAGATTTCAAGAGAGTGTATTACTGCTGACGAAAAGCCTTTGTCTGCTAAACACCTTCTCTCAGTTTCCATGCCATCAAATGTAAAGTCCTTGGCGACGGGTGCACTGCTGGTCCCTGAATGAGGAGATCCGAAATGTCTGGTAATTTCCTGTCAGGGTCTTACCTGAGTTGGGAGTCTGTAGCGCAGATATGTTGCTCACCCTTGCAGATAGCCACAGGCCGAGGTGGTCAGGTAAGAATTCACCTGGCCTGTGGGTCTGTGCACGGGGGCTGTGCAGGATGCAGTACCAAATACGCAGGACAGGCAAGGACAGAACCAGCAGGATAGTCGAGGGATAGCCGAGGTCAAAGGATGCCAGAGGTCAGGAACAACGAGGAGTAGCCGAAGTCAAGGGATGCCAGAGGTCAGAATAAACGTAGTCACAAGCCGAGGTCAAATAAACGAAGCAGATAAACTGGAACACTGGTACGACACAGCAACACTAGATCAAAGACTTGACACTGAGCACAGGAAGAGGCTGGGTTTAAATACCCTGCTGATGACCGATGAGAGTCAGGTGAGACACAGCCAAGTCAAGGTGCAGCCCCCGGTGTATAAGCCATGCCAGGATGAACAGGACCGGACTCAGTAGTCTCTGTGTAAAGCTGCTGTGGCTCAGAGGTAGAAATCAGGACTAGGACTGATAAGTTCCCCGGTTCAAGTCCCCTGTTGGGAACTCCAGGAGCGGCCACGTCTGGCTGTCTGTCTAACAGGTGAGTACCCTGACATTTCCACGGCTTGGTGATCACAAGAGACTTGAGGAGGGGGGAACCATGGTCTGCGAGGCCAAAATGGAATGATCGCTATTACTCGGAGATGTTCCTTCTTGATTCTCTTCAATGTTTTCCATATGAGAGGAAACGGGGGAAACACATATGCCATCATAAACTCCCAAGAGCTGGATAGGGCATCCGTGTTCAGAGTTCTGGGATGAAAGGTTCTTGAAAAGAATTTTGGAAGCTGAGTATTCTTCGCTGAAGCCATTAGATCTACTTCTGGTCGTCCCCAGTTCACGACCAGTTGATGGAATATCTTGGGATTTAATTGCCATTCCTTGGGATCCAGATAATTCCTTCTGAGGAAGTCTGCTCTCGAATTTTCTGGTCCTGGAATATAGACTGCCGACAGATCCAATACCTTCTCTTGAGCCCACAACATAATGGGTTCCAGTTCCAGAAGAAGATTCTTGCTCCTGGTACCGCCTTGCTTGTTTATGTAGGACACTGCAGTACGATTGTCCAAGTGAATCCTCACCCATTTTCCCATTAATACATCCTGGAAATGTGTCAGGGCTAAGAAGACTGCTCTTCGTTCCAGAAGGTTGGCTGGAATGTGGGAGGCTCTCTTTACCCATCTGCCCTGGGCATTCCATTGAAGGAGATTAGCACCCCAACCTGAACCACTGGCATCTGTAGTTAGGTTCAGCCAATCTATTTCTCCTAGAGGAAACCCTCTGTGGAGGTGAACAGGATCTCTCCACCAGTCCAAAGCCTTCCGGAGGAATGCTAAAATGACTCTTCTTGGACCACTTGTTTTTGTTATGATTGAACCTTTCCAAGAAATATCTGAGGATAACGCAGTTGCCACTGAACCCATTTTACTAGACGGATTGTTGATGAAAAGTTTCCCAACATGCTCATATACTTTTCGGCCGTGACCCATCACCTTTTGTGTCTTTGACATGACACAAACTCTTCTTTCCTTTGAAAAGAAAACCATGGCTAACTTTGTGTCAAACCATGCTCCCAGGAAGCATAAACTCTGGGAGGGGTCCAGATGAGACTTCTGGTAATTGATGAACCAACCAAACCTTTCCAAAGTTCTTATAGCCTGGTCTCTTTGACTCAGAAGCCTTGCCCTTGATCTTTCTACCAATAAAATATCGTCCAGGTAATGATAGATCTGAAGACCCTGAAGTCTCATCATAGCTATCAGAGCCAGAAGAACCTTTGAAAATGTCCTTGGAGCCGTACTTAGGCCAAAAGGAACTGCCCTGAACTGCAAATGTTCTCCCAAAATTGCGAACCTCAAATACCTCTGATGATGATCTGCGATTGGAATGTGGAAATAGGCGTCCTTCAGGTCTATTGAGATCATCCAATCTCCTGGCTGAATTACTGCTTTTATGGAAGACAAGGACTCCATTCTAAACCTTTGGATGTTGAGGGGCAGATTCAACTTGTGTAGGTCTAATATTGGACGCCAATCTCCAGATGGTTTTGGAACCAGGAACAGATTTGAGTAAACCCCTAGACCAATTTCTCCTTGAGGAACTCTTGAAATTACCCGCTCTTGCAGAAGATTGGAAATATCTCTTATCAATGCTTGTCTTTTCTCTGGCAACCCTGGAGTTTTTGAGATCATAAATCTGTTTAGACAGGGAAATACCTTGAACTCCAGTCTGTATCCTTCTTTGAGGACAGAAACCACCCAGGGATCCAAATCTGCTTGAGTCCAGGTTTCCCAAAAGGCGTGGAGACGAGCTCCTACTCCCGAGACCTGGGATCTCCAACCTTCAGAAAGGTCTGTTTGACGTTCTAGTACCGGTTGAGGATCTACCTCTGGCACCTCTTCCAGACTGGCCACTTCTCCAGGTTGAACCTCTTGTGAATTCTTTCCCCAGCCTATAGGACCTTGATTCCCGAAAGGACTGTCTGTCACGAAAGGATCTTCTGTCCTGCCAGTTCTGGGAAAACCTTCTACCTCTGCGAAATTGGGGAAGAAAGACCTTCTTGCCTTCGGCAGCTCTTTTGATGGCCTCATCCAATTGCTTGCCAAACGATAATTGCCCAAGATATGGGATAGCACATAAATTATTTTTCGCAAATAGGTCTGCATACCATGATTTTAACCATAGGGCTCTACATGCAGAAACCGATAACGCCATATTTCTGGCTAGGTTCTTAATTATATCCAGAGATGAATATGAAATAAACTCAGTTGCCCATTTAATTTCTGATAGGGATTGTAATAGAGATGGCCTACTTACACCCTTCTCAATATCCTCTTCCAGAAGACAAAGCCATTTCATTAGTGCCTTAGAGACAGAGGTCATAGCTACTGCAGGTCTACAGGCCACTCCAGCAGAAACATAATTCTTACAAAGATTGATGTCAATCTTTCTATCCATAGCATCCTTGAAGGAGGCTACTTCATCCAGCGGTAGAGCTGTGTTTCTCCCCAGTCTAATAATGGCCGCATCTACCTTGGGTGCATTATCCCAATCAGCAGAGTCTTCTTCAGAAAAGGGATAGATAGAAGAAAACCGGTACCCGTAGGATCACTGCGGTACAATTTCCATCACATAATTCCCATTATATTACCGCTAATAGAAAATTATTGTGGAATTCTTCTAATATTAAGGATATCTGCCTTGTCTATTTTCTTGTTTAATAACATTTGAAATTTCCATTTCTTCCAGGAGAGAGAGGCTGAACTCTCCCGGGAATTAAAGAGGTAAACTAAAATTAAAATAAAGGTAAGGTAAGGTAAATTACCTGAAAACATGTCCACAGCCAAGAGGACAGGAAAAAAGACTGATGATACCAGGCAAGGAGGGCCTATTTGTAAGTATTTCCTGTCCTAAACAGCCAAGGGGGAGGAGCTAACCCTATCGTGATGCTGCCATGGATTAGTATCCAGAAATACTCCATTAAAAAATAAGCAAAATAAAATGTTAGAAATAAAACAAAAATAAATACCAGGTACAGTGTCTCTGGATGACTTATTAGTCCAGTTAATGTCCCAAAACGTGTTTCGCCCTTTCAAACGCCTATGTATCTTCTCTTTCTTCGTTTTTTTTTTAAATCTCCCACCTGTCGTTTACTTCCGGTTTCGTCCGTCTGGTTTGTTGGAACGCAACATGCGTTCCACCGTCTTGCGTCCGTGCATTTCCGCTCCTGGTTCGACTTTTTTCCACTGTGTTTGAACCGCATATGTTTTTTTGGGGAAGAACTTTATTGGCATAGAGAGAGTGAACACTGCTCTTTATGCAAATGTTACTTATTACACTCTAATATACCAGCTTAAAAGAGAGAACTCCTTCAATCAGAGCAATACAGTTCAGTTCCTTGATTTGTAACATATATTCTTTACAGTGATCCAAAGAATACATCTTTTACAAAAACAAATATATGTGAAAGTAGTACTGTTTAAATAATAATGGGAAACATGTTCCAGGAAAGTAAAACACTGTAATTCAAATCAAAATAACCCTCTTTGGGTATCAACCTAAACAACAAAGTTTTCATTTTCTTTGTATGTCTCACTAAAAATAATAGTGCAAGTAATTTCATTTTAAATTTAATGAGTGCAAACAGAAAGAAAGTGATATCAATTACTATCTCTGCTTTCAAAATATTAAAATTATTTAAGAATATATCTACTAAAAATGTATGGAGGTATTTAAAAAACAAAATATATAATGGTGACAATATAAAAATATATGTTTATTCTTGGGTAAAAAAATAATTAATAAAATGGCACTGTGAAGGATTTTCCATGTACTTGCCTGTGGGCCCTCAGTTAAACCCTCTCCCTGCTGTTTAAATACCTGTATCTGTTCGGTTTAAAATGTATAAAAGAAATGTATTCGTTTACCGAACAGAGACCACACACCCTGGGTAGCAATCAACATTAGAACAGAGAAAACCGCAACTTAACTGCTACTAGGTGGCCGCCATTCGGCATACGAACACGTGGCGAGAACAAAGGATGGCGGCCATCTTAGAACTCACGAACGCGGTCAGCGGGACTTATGCAGGGATTGCCTGGAACTAATTTCGGCACGGCAACCATGCGAACGCCCGGTCCCCACGGAAGTCCTGGATGAATACGTTCCCCATCCACGAATCATACTGGCATTCGGTAGATAGAATCTACCGAATGAGGGGAACATTCACATGTAACCAGCTATACCATACGAACGGTGGTTTTCGTGTAGTTAGATGCGAATGGAGACCGGCTCTTGCTACCGATTCTATGGAACTCTAGATCGGATACCTCCACATGGCAAGCCGGTCAAACTTCCACACGATGCGACACGGAAACTACCGAACGGAAATTCGTGAAATTTGGATATATGACCACCATGTTGAAATTATGTTTGTATGTTGTATGAAAAGTACTTTTCTGAAATTGTTAAAAACTGTAAATGTTCTGGCCAGCAGATAATTGAGCTGTGTGTATTGTAAGAACTCAATTATCTAGCCTGGCCCAGAGGAGGAGTTATGTGTTGCATAAATTGTGAGTTCTGTGTGCCAGTAAATCAGTCTTGTTCCAGCATTAAGCTTTGGCTCATGTGTGGATTATTTGGCGATCCCAGGGATATTTCTACTCGTGGAATATTGGGTGATTTTCTTTTATGGGAAGAAGGGAATACTTGACGGAGTAACGGATTGTACCGTCACAACTGATGGCAGCGGTGGGATTTTCCCTTCTTTTTCCCGACACAGAGGATTCCAGGAAAGCACTGGTATATAGTGCATGGAGGGCAACGCTAGCACTCATGCAGCGACCCTGGCTTCGGAGGAACTCAAGGGATAGAGCTAGCTACGGGCAGCGTCCCTATCCACAGCAACATGGAAGAGGAGTTTCGCTGGAGGGTGCAGCAGCACTTGGCCCAACAGGATGGGCCTGTATCAGAGGAGTACATACTAGACTTGAGAGAGGCCACTCGTAAGGGATTGTGGAACAAGGCCCTGGATGAGGTACAGCGGCGGCGGGGTGAGAGTCTCCCCAGTGAAGAGCAGCGGTTGCAGAAGCAAGTGGCCCTGCGGATGCCCTACCTGGGAGAGCAGCCCCTGGAAGAATGGGCGAAGGAACTGGAGCACCGGGTATGGCAGGAGCTATGGCTGGAGGATGCCTACCAGGCACTCTGGTGGTATATGGCACAGTATATACCCTGGACAGCCGAGCATGACAAGCCAGAGGGAGAGGAGTTTGATGGTCCTGGCTTGTTATGGGAGTCCTTTGCAGAGACTGACTTCGGGAGCCCTGCGCAGACCAGACTTCAGGATATTTTCTACACAAGGGAGGCTAGGCATGACTGGGAGGACCCCCATGAGGTAGGGCAAGACCTGCTTCACCTAGCAACCCTGGAGTGGGAACTGGAGCAGGACTACCGAGGTCTCTTCCACTCCATTGGGAAGGCTCAGCAGGACAGCAAGTTGACAGACCTAGATCCAGACCCCTTCAGCTGAGAAGATATCGTAGAGATGTACTGGGAGGAACCCCAGGCGGCAGGTGGAGATGGGACCGAGGTCTCTCAACCGGCCCTACAGGGATGCTGGGCGGCAAGCCCAGATCCCCAGCGGCAGTGCATCTCACAGGGAGAGGAGACACCCGGTCTCTCTCCCCAGCGGCGGCCTGAGTTCCAGGAGGAGGGGATGGCAGATCCCTCCACCGTACAGCAACCAGCGTCCTGGGGAGGGGGGGCAACCGGCCTCCCTCTCCTCCACCAGCCAGAGGTACCTGAGGTAGTGGACCTCATAGATTTGTCCTGGAGACGCACACAGATGTATGAAAGTACTTTTCTGAAATTGTTAAAAACTGTAAGAACTCAATTATCTAGCCTGGCCCAGAGGAGGAGTTATGTGTTGCATAAATTGTGAGTTCTGTGTGCCAGTAAATCAGTCTTGTTCCAGCATTAAGCTTTGGCTCATGTGTGGATTATTTGGCGATCCCAGGGATATTTCTACTCGTGGAATATTGGGTGATTTTCTTTTATAGGAAGAAGGGAATACTTGACGGAGTAACGGATTGTACTGTCACAGGCACAATTCAAAATCCTGATTTAAACCTTGTGGAATCATGGTATCAAAGTTAAAAATAAACTTCATCTCTTACATCCCTATTTTTTTTTTAGTATAGTCCCCTCCTCTCCAATCCTTCTTAACCAATTTAATTGCACAGAAGAAGAGTCCCTCTGGGTTTTGGTTATGGGTCAGTTTAAAATGGTTGGAGAAACTGTGTGATTCTAATCCTTTTTTAATATTTCTGACATGTTCCGCTATCCTTGTATTTAGGCAACGGCTTGTTCTACCTATATACAAAAGGTTACAGGGGCATTTTAAAAGGTATATCACTCCTTTAGAGTGACACGTCAAGTGGTCTTTAATTATGAACTTTTGATTTATATGAGGTTCCATATCTAATATGTCTTTTTTATTTTTTGTTCCTCTACAAGCTAGGCAGAGACCACATCCATAAAAACCCTTACTTTGGCTTAAAAAGTTACTTGAAGTAGTTATATTTATTAAATTACTCTGTTCTATAGTTATCTTTAAATTCCTCGCTCCCCTATAAATTTTCGGTTTTGCTGGTAGAATGGTTTTAAAATTTGGATCATCCTGTAGGATGTGCCAATACTTAGTTATAATTGTATGCACTTTCCTATTATTGCCATTAAAACTGCAAATAAATGGAATGTCATTTTTATTTTGTTGCTAAGTTAATAAATTTTTCCTAGGGACAGTGAGAACTTCTTCCAAAACTGATTGTAGTTTCCCCTCTTCATATCCTCTCTCTAAAAATTGTGTTTTAATTCTATTTGCCTGTATGAGGTAATCGTGATCGTCTGAGCAATTTCGTCTAATTCGTTGGAACTGTCCTCTAGGGGCATTGGATAGCCAGGGTGTGTGATGGCAACTTTCTTTTCTAATGTATCCATTAGCGTCCACCTCCTTAAAATGATTTTTAGTAATGATGCGAGATTCGTTTATGTTAATGTTCAAATCTAGGAAATTAATCCCTTCAGTACTCTTCTGTGGAGATAGGACAATGTTCCATTCATTGTTGTTCAAGTAAACTAAAAAGGTATCCAAGTACAAATCTGTGCCAGACCAAATGAAAAATATGTTGTCAATGAAACGGCGATTTTTTTCATTTGGATGGGCACAGATTTGGACTTGGATACATTTTTTGTTTACTTGAACAACAATGAATGGAACATTGTCCTATCTGCTCAGAAGAGTACTGAAGGGATTAATTTCCTAGATTTGAACATTAACATAAGAATCTCGCATCATTACTAAAAAATCATTTTAAGGAGGTGGACGCTAATGGATACATTAAAAAAGAAAGTTGCCATCACACACCCTGGCTATCCAACGCCCCTTGAGGACCGTTCCTACGAATTAGACGAAATTGCACAGACGATCACGATTACCTCATACAGGCAAATAGAATTAAAACAAATTTTAGAAAAAGGATATGAAGAGGGAAAACTACAATCAGTTTTGGAAGAAGTTCTCACCATCCCAAGGAAAAATTATTAACTTATCAACAAAAGAAAAATGAGAAATGGAATAAAAATTACATTCCATTTATTTGCAGTTTTAATGGCAAAAATAGGAAAGTACATAAAATTATAACCAAGTATTGGCACATCCTACAGGATGATCCAATTCTTAAAACCATTCTACCAGAAAAAACGAAAATAATTTATAGGGGAGCAAGGAATTTAAAGAGAACTCGAGTACAGAGTAATTTAAGAAATATAACTCCTTCAAGTAACTTTTTAAGCCAAAGTAAGGGTTTTTATGGATGCGTTCTCTGCTTAGCTTGTAGAGGAACACAAAATAAAACAAAAGTTCAAAAGTTCATAATTAAAGACGTGTCACTCTAAATGAGTGATATACCTTTTAAAATGCCCCTGTAACCTTTTGTATATAGGTAGAACGATCCGTTGCCTAAATACAAGGATAGCGGAACCTGTCAGAAATATTAAAAAAGGATTAGAATCACACAGTGTCTCCAACCATTTTAAACTGACCCATAACGAAAACCCAGAGGGACTCTTCTTCTGTGCAATTAATTTATTTAAGAAGGATTGGAGATGTAAAAAAATAGGGATGTAAGAGATGAAGTTTATTTTACATTTTAATACCATGATTCCACAAGGTTTAATTCAGGATTTTGAATTGTGCCATTTTATGAATTCATTTTTTACCCTAGAATAAACATATATTTTTATATTTTCACCATTATATATTTGTTTTTAAATACCTCAATACATTTTTAGTAGATATATTCTTAAATCATTTTAATATTTTGATAGAGATAGTAATTTATATCACTTTCTTTCTGTTTGCACTCATGACATTTAAAATGAAATTGCTTGCACTAATATTTTTAGTGAGATATACAAAGAAAATGAAAACTTTGTTGTTTAGGTTGATACCCAAAGAGGGTTATTTTGATTTGAATTACAGTGTTTTACTTTCCTGGAACATGTTTCCCATTATTATTTAAACAGTACTACTTTCACATATATTTGCTTTGGTAAAAAGATGTATTCTTTGGATCACTGTAAAGAATATATGTTACAAATCAAGGAACTGAACTGTATTGCTTTGATTGAAGGAGTGCTCTCTTTTAACCCCTTAAGGACCAAACTTCTGGAATAAAATGGAATTATGACGTGTCAGACATGTCATGTGTCCTTAAGGGGTTAAAGGAACACTATAGTAACCTAAATTACTATAGCTAAATAAAGCAGTTTTAGTGTATAGATTATTCCCCTGCAAGTTCACTGCTCAATTCACTGTCATTTAGGAGTTAAATCACTTTGTTTCTGTTTATGCAGCCCAAGCCACACCTCCCCTGGCTATGATTGACAGAGCCTGCATGAACAAAAAACTGGTTTCACTTTCAAACAGATGTAATTTACCTTAAATAATTGTATCTCAATCTCTAAATTGAACTTTAATCATATACAGGAGGCTCTTGCAGGGTCTAGCAAGCTATTAACATAGCAGGGGATAAGAAAATCTTAATTAAACAGAACTTGCAATAAAGAAAGCCTAAATAGGGCTCTCTTTACAGGAAGTGTTTATGGAAGGCTGTGCAAGTCACATGGAGGGAGGTGTGACTAGGGTTCATAAGCAAAGGGATTTAACTCCTAAATGGCAGAGGATTGAGCAGTGAGGCTGCAGGGGCATGTTCTATACACCCAAACTGCTTAATTAAGCTAAAGTTGTTCAGGTGACTATAGTGTCCCTTAAAGCTGGTATATTAGAGTATAACTAACATTCGCATAAAGAACAGTGTTCACTCTCTTTATGTCAATAAAGTTCTTCCCCCCCAAAAAACACATGCGGTTCAAACACAATGAAAAAAGCCAAACCGGAAGCGTAAATGCACGGACGCAAGACGGTGGAACGCATGTTGCGTTCTAACAAACCGGACGGACGAAACTGGAAGTAAACAACAGGCGGGAGTTTTAAAGAAACGAAGATAGAGAAGATACACAGCCAACTGAGGAAGCCCGTTTGAAAAGGCGAAACGCGTTTTGGGACATTAACTGGACTAACAGGTCATCCAGAGACACTGTTCCTGGTATTTATATTTGTTTTTTTCCCAACATTTTATTTTGCTTATTTTTTTAATGAAGTATTAATAAAGCACCTTCTTTTTGGAAAACTCACCTGTGGTATCCTGTGCATATATACACACATCTGATATCTGGGATACTGGTTAATACTCATCCTGAGGGGTAAAGCAGTTAAAACTCCAGGGGGGACATCCTTAAAGTGTCCACAGGCGTTTACCATCCGAGTCATATGAGATTTAGGACTCCTGACTTGTAAGTGATACTCCATATGTTCACATTTTAGATTTCATTTGTTACAACAATATTGCACTGCTGTCTTGTATTTATATGATTACAGATATATACTGAACATCCATGTAAGAAGCTCCACCTTATGTATTTTTTTTTTATTCATTAGAAGTGGTTTAGGGGATACTTGTCAGGGTACTCACCTGTGAGACAGACGGCCAGACGTGGTCGCTCCTGGAATTCCCAACAGGGGACTTGAACCGGGGAACTTATCTATCCTAGTCCTGCTCTCTGCCTCTGAGCCACAGCAGCTTTACCAGAGACTACTGATTCCGGTCTTGTTCATCCTGGCTTGGCTACTACACCGGGGGCTGCACCTTGACTTGTCTGTATCTCACCTGACTGATCTTCATCAGCAGGGTATTTAAACCCAGCCTCGCCCTGTACTCATTGTCAAGTCTTTGATCTAGTGTTCCTGTGTCGTACCAGTGTTCCTGTTTATTCTGCTTCGTATATTTGACCTCGGCTTGTGACTACGTTTATTCTGACCTCTGGCATCCCTTGACTTCGGCTACTCCTTGTTGTTCCTGACCTCTGGCATCCTTTGACCTTGGCTATCCCTCGACTATCCTGCTGGTTCTGTCCTTGCCTGTCCTGCGAATTTGGTACTGCATCCTGCACAGCCCCCGTGCACAGACCCACAGGCCAGGTGAATTCTTACCTGACCACCTCGGCCTGTGGCTATCTGCAAGGGTGAGCGACATATCTGCGCTACAGACTCCCAACTCAGGTAAGACCCTGACAAAAGACTTGACCCCCTGACAAAAGACTTGACCAATATGGAGTCCGCAGAAATGTGCTCACCCTCACTCCAGCAAGTGTCCAGCCTGGCCCAGACTGTTTCGGAGTTGCAGCAGGAAATTTTTTCTCTTAAAGGCGCAGTACATCCAGCTCCGGAACCCTTTGTCATCATGCCCGACAGATTTGATGGTAACTACACGTCCTTTCAGTCATTCAGGATGGATTGCGAGGTATTGTTTTCTTTAAAGCCTCGAACTTACGCCACGGATTTCATCAGGGTCAGAGCGGCTATCAACCTGTTGTCTGGACGCATTAAAGTTTGGTCTTACCAAATGTTGCAGAGGAAGAGTCCTGTCCTTGTCAGCTGGGAATCCTTTATTATTGCTTTGGACTCACAGTGCAGGACCACTAAGCCCAGGCCAGCTCCACCTACTAAAAAATCGCGGAGTCTACGTTACCAAGGAACCGAGTACTATCACCACACCCCAGTGATGCCCTCTTATGATCCAGTTCCCAGGAAAACTCCAGAGGTATCCTGTGTTCCACTTGATCCTGAGGAACCTATGCAAATTGGACGTGTCCACTGCAAAGTCACACCTAGGGAGAGGGACCGAAGGAGAAGCCATGGTCTGTGTTTTTACTGTGGAGAAGGAGGACACTTCATCACGCTTTGTCCTGTTCGTCCTCCTAGACCTCCAGCTCTCCGACTGGGTAATAATATTCTTCGTCCAGTGTACACCGCTTATCAGCCTAAAGAGCTACAAGGGAGCCGTTATTCCTGTCCAGGCTTGGCTTCCATGGAAAATGCTATACCCCCTGCTCCAGAGTCGTCTGCATCTACTACCAAAGTTGCTTCCTGTAGTACCACCACTACTTCCTGCCCACTTGAAAAGGATTTACCTATGGATTGTGTCATTGCTTCTAATGGCACTACGGTCTGTAAAAAAGACCTGGAAGTGTTCGAAAAAGCACTGCTAGCTACGAGCACTGTCCCTCCCGAAGTTGTGGAAGTTTTTGTCACCCCTACCCGGAACCTAGACCGATCGTCAGCCGTACCAGAAGCTGGTACTGGGAAATCCCGAGCTAATCAGGGATTCCTTACTAAGGACTTTCACTATGGGGACTCGATGGATTCTGAGAGTGACTCTGGAGAGACGGATTATTTCTATGAGGAGCCTACTTACGCCCAGAGGTCGTTTTTGAAGGGGGAGGTACTGTCAGGGTACTCACCTGTGAGACAGACGGCCAGACGTGGTCGCTCCTGGAATTCCCAACAGGGGACTTGAACCGGGGAACTTATCTATCCTAGTCCTGCTCTCTGCCTCTGAGCCACAGCAGCTTTACCAGAGACTACTGATTCCGGTCTTGTTCATCCTGGCTTGGCTACTACACCGGGGGCTGCACCTTGACTTGTCTGTATCTCACCTGACTCTGATCTTCATCAGCAGGGTATTTAAACCCAGCCTCGCCCTGTACTCATTGTCAAGTCTTTGATCTAGCGTTCCTGTGTCGTACCAGTGTTCCTGTTTATTCTGCTTCGTATATTTGACCTCGGCTTGTGACCCACTTTATTCTGACCTCTGGCATCCCTTGACTTCGGCTACTCCTTGTTGTTCCTGACCTCTGGCATCCTTTGACCTCGGCTATCCCTCGACTATCCTGCTGGTTCTGTCCTTGCCTGTCCTGCGAATTTGGTACTGCATCCTGCACAGCCCCCGTGCACAGACCCACAGGCCAGGTGAATTCTTACCTGACCACCTCGGCCTGTGGCTATCTGCAAGGGTGAGCGACATATCTGCGCTACAGACTCCCAACTCAGGTAAGACCCTGACAAAAGACTTGACCCCCTGACAATACTTAAGGTGTTTATGAGCTTTGTCAACACTTGTTTCCTCCATATTGTGCACTTATTTGAAAATTATATCTTGGTTGAGGTGGAACTTAGAAACCACCTTAGGCAAGAACTCCGGTACAGGTCAGAGAACTACATTATTCTGTTGGAAGCTTGGAAAGGGTGGATCACGGGACAAAGCCTGGAGTTCACATATCCTCCTAGCTGAAGAAACTGCTACTAGCAACAGTACCCTATGTGTAAGCAGCGTTAATGAAGCTTTAACGAGAGGCTCAGTTAAGGCTTGTAACACCAACGGGAGATCCCATGTTGGCATGAAGACTTTCAGAGAAGGTCACGTTTTGACAGCCCTCATGAACCTGATTACCAAAGGGTCTAGTGCTCAATGAATACCAGTCACTGTGGACAATGGAGAAACTTTTAGGGTGTTGTAGCTTAGACCCTTATCAAGTCCTGACTGGAAAAAGCAAAGTACCATAGCTATCAGTGGTGGAGGTGAGCTCCTCCTCAACCAGGGGCGCGAGCGTTGCCCTCAATTATAAATCCCATGATACTGGTGTCTGCAGGATGCTTCTATACTCACTAGGAAGCCATCCCACAGCTACCACCAAATGTGACAGACCGCCTGGCCCCCCCGACACCTGCCATATTGATACCGGAGAAACTGACGGAAGCCAAGCACAGAGAGATGGACACAGGTTTCTTCAGGAAGGAAGAGATTCTTTATTGGATCACCGATCGGGACTCAGAGGGACTAGCGTCACCAAAATACAGCAAAGTCTGAGTACTGAATACATAGAGTACATTCCTTATATAGCACTGTAGCTCCTCCCACAATTAACTACACCCACACATACCCTTAACCTATTTAATGAATAGAGTCTAAACTCATCCATCCGGTCTAACCACGTGGCTCATCTGATACAAAGGAGAGGGACGCGTAATTCCAGTTCTTACATTCCTGCACCTGGTCAGTACAGTGATGACAGTATCTTAGCTACGTGTTATTAACTAACTGATACTACAAACACATATACATACATATGCCTTGTGGCAATCTTAGCCTGCTAAACTTGTATTTTACTGGAATTACATCACATTCCCCCCTTTGATGCCTCTGATATTTCACAATTACTTGAGGCATCACTTAACCTTGGTTTGCATATACCTCAGGTTACCATGAACCAGACCAGACTTATCTTATGATGTGAATCTTCAACATTCATCTTCTTGCATTGGTTCTCCCTGATCTAGAGCCTTATACTTATATATCGCCATTATCTGTGCAGCAGCCTTCCTCTCTGCTATACTTCCTATCAGGCTTTGCACAGACCTAACTACTAAGGGTATAAGACACGGTAGGAGTAGACAACAGTAAAATCAGTAGGACTCCACCTACCACTGCCTTAAGCCCTCCAAACCACTCATACCAGCTACCAAACCAACTACTTGGATTGTACCCTTTCCATACCTGAGTAGGCACATGCGCTAGTTTAACCATATGGCTAGTAAGCTCAGCTATTGCTTGCCCTTCGTCATCTATTTGAAGACAGCAATTACTTAGGTTAAACTTCCCACATACACCTCCCTCTACTGCCAAAAGGTAATCCAAGGCTAATCTATTTTGGTAGACTGCTGTCCTCATCCTGGTGTTATGCTTCGCTAGAAGATTGAGCGCTTGTGATGTTTCATTAGTGATAATCTCAACCACCGCCTGTAACCTTATAATACGGTTGAGCATATAAATAGGGGTTCTATAACCAAAGGTACCATCCTCAGCCCACGTGGCTGGCCCATAGTAATCTATGATACGCTGGGGAGGCCATTCATTATCTTCCCAGGTGCCTATCTCTATGGGTCCCCTTTTCTTCCTATGATTCACATCATACACTTTAACACCTAAAGTCTCACCTGTTTCAATCGGTAACAAGAAGAAGGATGGTTTGAGCATACCCAACACACATGCCCCTTCCCAGTCCTGTGGCAGCTCCGAATAGGCTTTCTTACCACAGATCCAGTACAAATTTGCTGGGGCTCTCCAAGTAGATGTGATGGATAGATCAAACCACACATCCTTTAAATTGGCATATCTAGCAAACGGGTTAGATGGTTCTGAGACATTTGAAGCCGACCACCAAGTTGTATTCTTTGTATCATCATCATAAGCTTTTTGCCCTAGACAAGTTAATTCTCCTACAGAAGTATTATACATTATTCCTTTCCTTGCTATGCAAACATAACCTATGATGGAGGTCTTTAATCTCCACTCAGATTTACCTCTAACACTCATCTGATAATCGGCTTGTGAAGATATTAATTGTTGAACTGCCTCAGAACCGGACATTACCTCCTTTGCTTCCTAAGGCCATTGGTCTCCCATGTTAGTACCTCCACACACATAGCAGTTGGTAACATTAAGACTACCGGCAATACTTTCAGCTAAATCGATGAACAGGTTTTTAGCATTATGGGGGATCTTATTATCTATACTCATCTCTTCGTAAAAGGAATGGTATACTTGATGAGTCTGGGAGGATACCGTATCAGTCTCTATTCCTATAAACAATAATGTCCCAGGATCTAAACCCGTCCCGTATATTTGAAACCCAAATAAATTTCCATACTTATCTAAGAACTTGTCGGGGTTATTAATGAGTATATGGACTGTGTTGCATTCCATAGACTTACAATAAGGGCTAGTCGGCAACTTAGTCACTATCATGTCTTTGTCTACTGTCTGTCCCCAAGTTGCCCACCCCACACAAGACCAATATGGGCAAAAGTTATAATCTCTATTTGGGCATCTAGGACTTACATATTTATTTTTGCTACTGGGACAAATATATTTATCGTTAGACCCATACGTCCTCTCCCATCTAAGATCCCCACATACATTCCACGGCTTTCTACCACTCGATATCGCTTTACACGCATCAAATAGCAGAACACCCGAAGAATGTACGGATTCTAACACCGTTTTATTAATTAGGGTCCCCTGAGGATCTCCATTCCTGAGAGTCAACCAAATTGTACGAGGCTGATACTCCGGACTGAAGCACTTAGGTTCTCCTACTCCTAAATGGCACACACTATAATCTATATTTAAGTATCTACATCTCGATACATCTCCTTTACATTCGTATTGTGAATGCCAAATTAGGGTTTGGGAAATATGGTTACCTGTTCTCGTAGTCTTAATGCATACCTCACAGCTAGGAGTGTCGGTACCTCTACCTTCCTGAATATAAAAACACATATAAATAAACACTATCAAAAGCACATCTTTCGCCGTCATCCTCAGTCTTCGTCCGTGCGATGGCGCCTCAGCATCCAGGATGTGAGGGGCTGCAGGGAATGGAGTTCTGCTCATCTTCACAGGTGTCCCTTCGAGACTTTCCTGGCTTATACACTATGTGATGGTAAGCGGACAGGCTTTATTATGGCCTTCTCACTCACACCTGTAACAATAAAATTTGTAATCCACAATAATTCCTCGTTACTCCAACTGAGTAGTGCGTTTTAACCGGATCTTGCAGGGATTCTCTGGATCTGCTGTAACTTGCCAAGAATCGACTGCTGCTGGTTTAACCCTGGAGTGATGTATCCACGGAGTCACTTCTGCTACTTTTATTGCTGTAGGGGTAGACAAAAGAACAACATAAGGACCTCTCCACTTGGGCCCTAACGGTACATTATTCCACTCTTTAATCCACACTTGATCTCCTGGATGATAACTATGAACAGGGGGATAAATATTCACAGGTAATCTATCTTGTACCCATTTCTGTACCTCCTCCATAGTCTTACCCAACTCTACAACCTGCTGCCGGGTAATTCCTTCTCCCAACTGACTCAAGTCCCCCCTTAAGTTACCAAGTACGGGAGGTGGTCGCCCATACATGATTTCAAAAGGAGAGAGGCCCATCCTTCTGGTAGGGGTACTGCGGATTCGCAATAAAGCTATGGGTAAGAGAACGTTCCACTTAAGTTGGGTTTCCTGACACATTTTAGCCAACTGGTTCTTTATAGTTCTATTCATTCTCTCTACCTTACCAGAACTCTGGGGTCTATATGCAGTATGAAGCCTCCACTTTATACCAAGCATATGAGTCAGTTGTTGTAGGCACTGGTGAACAAAAGCTGGACCATTGTCCGATCCTATAGAACAGGGTAGTCCATATCGGGGTATTATTTCTCGTAGCAGGAATCTCACAACTTCTCCTGCTTTCTCTGTACGAGTAGGACATGCTTCTACCCAGCCTGAATAGGTGCACACAATTACCAGCAGGTAACGATGTCCACCCGATTTAGGCATCACTGTAAAGTCTATTTGTAGATCGGACATGGGGAGTCCCCCCATAAACTGAACTCCTGGTGGCTTTACTGGTCCTTGTCTTGCATTATTCTTAGCACACGTTACACATCTGCGTACAATGGCCTGAGTCAAGTTGGACAATCTTGGTATGTAGAAATGTTTTCTAAGAGATTCTTCAGTACTGTCTCTCCCAGAATGTGTCCCGTTGTGATAATTTTGGACAATTTCTACCGCTAGCGATGCTGGTATAACTATTCTTCCATCTTCTAGCTGATACCACTTGTTCTCCAGATACTTTCCCGGTTCAGTCTTTAACCACTCCTCTTCTTGAGCTGTATAAACTGGAGTCCATTGGGACAGTGGAGTTGGTATAAGAGCAGCTATATGCCCTACATACTCCTGTCTTCCTGATTCAGCAGCACGCTTAGCTGCACTATCTGCCATCCGATTTCCCTTGGTTACATCACCATCTCCTCTCAGATGCGCTCGACAATGTATGATACCGACTTCTTTCGGCTCCCACACTGCTTCCAATAGTTGTAGGATTTCAGCTGCGTACTTGATTTCTTTGCCTTCTGAATTCAGTAGTCCTCTTTCTTTATACAAAGCTCCGTGGGCATGAGTGGTTAAAAACGCATACTTAGAGTCCGTATAGATATTCACTCTTAAACCTTCAGCCAATTGTAACGCTCGTGTCAGTGCTATTAATTCTGCCTTTTGTGCTGATGTTCCTTTCGCCAATGGCCGAGCTTCTATCACCTTGTCTATGGTTGTTACTGCATATCCTGCATAGCGGATCCCTTCTTTCACATAACTACTGCCGTCTGTATAATATTGAACATCGGGGTTCTGGATGGAAAAATCACGAAGATCTGGTCTACTTGAGAATACTTCATCCATTACTTCCAAACAATCATGTTGACTTTCAGTAGGTTGTGGCAAAAGGGTAGCTGGATTTAAGGTGTTTACAGTCTCTAAATGCACTCTTGGGTTTTCACACAACATTGCTTGATACTTGGTCATACGGCTGTTACTAAACCAATGATTTCCTTTGTAATCCAACAACGTCTGTACTGCATGTGGGACTCGTACATAAAGTTCTTGACCCAGAGTGAGTTTATCGGCTTCAGCTACTAGCAGGGCGGCTGCAGCTACGGCTCTTAGACAAGGTGGAAGTCCGCTGGCCACTGCATCCAATTGTTTAGACATGTAGGCAACAGGTCTTTGCCATGATCCCAAGTACTGTGTCAATACTCCCACAGCCATTCTTCTTTGCTCGTGTACATACAGGTAGAATGGTCGTGTGTGATCAGGTAGACCTAATGCTGGGGCACTCATCAAAGCCTTCTTCACATCTTCAAATGCCGTTTGCTGTTCTTGGGTCCATAGGAAGGGGTCGTGCTCTGTACCTTTGATAGCTGCGTACAGAGGTTTTGCCAGTATCGCATAGCTGGGAATCCATATCCTACAGAAGCCTGCTGCCCCCAAGAATTCTCGCACTTGTCTTCTATTCTTGGGTATTGGTATTTGGCAGACAGCTTCTTTTCTCTCTGGCCCCATAATCCTTTGACCTTCAGAGATATGGAATCCCAGATACTTGACAGTTGGCAAACACAACTGAGCCTTCTTCCTGGACACCTTGTATCCTGCCTTCCAGAGAATGTGTAGTAGATCGTGCGTTGCTTGCTGACAGATTTCTTTTGTAACTGCTGCTATCAACAAGTCATCTACATATTGTAACAATACACACTCTCCTGGGATGGACTCGAAATCCAATAGATCTTGACTTAGGGCTGAACCAAATAGGGTAGGTGAATTTTTAAACCCTTGGGGCAGTCTTGTCCAAGTCATTTGGCGTTTTGAGCCCGTTACAGCGTTCTCCCATTGGAAAGCGAAAATACATTGACTTTCTGCGGCAATTCGGAGGCAAAAGAAGGCATCTTTGAGATCTAAGACTGTGAAGTAAGTAGCCCCGCCCGGAATTAAAGCAAGCAGGTTATATGGATTGGGTACAACTGGATGTATGCTAACAACCGCATCATTGACTGCTCTTAAGTCCTGCACAGGTCGATACTCATCTGTGCCGGGCTTTTGAACAGGCAGCAATGGGGTGTTCCAGGGGGAAGTACAGAATTTTAGGATACCATACCGTATGAACTTATCCAGATAGGATTGGATGTTCTTCTTAGCCTTCTGCGGAATGTGATATTGTCTTAGGCTCACTGGATAAACCCCATGTTTCAGTTCAATTTTTATTGGTGGAATATTGCGGGCCAGTCCTGGTGGGTTGTTCTCTGCCCAAACTCCTGGTATGTTAAACAATGTCTCATCACTCCTAGGGTTTTGGCTAGTCAACACTGTATAAAGTCGCCACTCTTCTTCCTTTGGTACGGATAAAGTCATAATACCTGAAGGTCCATTAAACTTTAAAGATGTTGTTCCATCTGGTAGGAACGTAATCTGCGCTTGTAATTTGGATAGCATATCACGTCCCAGCAATTGGACTGGACATTCAGGCATATAAAGGAATTGGTGTTTTACTACGTGGCCTCCCAATGTACAGAGTCGACTTTTAAGAACCGGTCTTTCAGCACTTCTTCCAGTTGCTCCTATCACAGTAATAGTCCTTCCAGATGGAGGAGCAACTAGATTAGTCACCACTGATAGTTCAGCACCAGTGTCGATCATGAACGCACTCCTTTTCCCCCCTATTGATACATCGACCATAGGCTCCGCTCGACCAAGGGGGATGGAGCCCGGTCGGTATCAATAGTCCTCCATGACCGTGTCAGCCAATCCTACAAAGTCCCTACCTTCTCTATCGCGAGACCTTTGCGCTGCTGGAATATACCTGTCTTCCCTAACACTTCCTCTGTTCCCATTACTCCCTCTATAACCATTACTCCCTCCGGGACCTCCTCTACCTCTCGCTCTGCCTCTAAAGTTTCCGTAGCCTGCCCTGGGTTGGTCTCTCTCGTACTGCTCTCTTTGCGGACATTCGTTCCTCCAATGCCCTTCTTCCTTGCAATACGCACACTGATCCCTACTCAAAGGCTCCCTACTCCATCTATTATTGCCTCTATCTGGGCCCCGTTTATCTACGCCTGCGATCGCTACCGCTAGCATATCAGCCTTTTTACGCATCTTGCGCTCCTCCTCTTTCTTGCTTTCTGTTTCCCTATTCATATACACCTTATTAGCTACCTCCATTAGTTGGGTGATTGACATACCTGCAAACCCTTCTAACTTTTGTAGCTTGCGCTTAATATCTCCGTAAGCTTGGCTGACAAAGGCGGAGTTCACCATTCGGGAATTGTCTGCGTCTTCCGGATTAAAGGGGGTGTACAAGCGGTACGCCTCCAATAATCGGTCATAAAAGACACTGGGCGCTTCATCGCTTTTCTGGATCACCTCAACTGTCTTCGACATGTTAATGGCTTTCTTTCCTCCGGCTTTCATGCCAGCAATTATAGCGTCTCTATAGGCTCTGAGTTGAACCATATCAGCACCATTTACGTTCCAATCGGGATCAGTGTTGGGATAATGTGTTGCGGCCCATGCTGCTGGATTAGCTTGGTTCAAAGCACGGGCTCTATCCTCTAATGCTTTAATGGCTGCTTGATTTATTCTTGTCCTTTCCTCATTGTTAAATAAAGTCATTAATAACTGCTGGCAATCAGCCCATGTCGGATTATGTGTCTGTACTATTGAGGTGAACAGATCAGTCATGGCTTGTGGTTTCTCAGTATACGAGGAATTATGGGTCTTCCAGTTTAAAAGGTCGGTAGTGGTGAAAGGGACATATACGAAGACAGGGTCAGCGTGTGCCATTTGACCTGCGGCATCGATATAAGCTGACCCGGGATTTAAGCGAAGAGGCATCTGATAGTGCTTTAATTGTTGGGCACCAGTCAACTGTCGGGTTTGGATGGGGCTACGTAGGGAAGCGTCAGTCATGGGTTCCGGTCGGGGAGATATAGGGTATGGGGATGTGGGAGGTTGGTTTTGGGAAAAGGTAGTGAATAGAACACTTCGGGCCGAGCTAGATGAAGCTTGACCGGAAGTCTGAAGTGGCGCCAAATCAGGATATTCGTTTCTAATGGGGGTGGGTTCTGGTTCCGGAAGGGGAGATTTAGTACGAGGGGGGGTGGATCCTGTACTGGAGGAGGAAGCGGAAGTGGATGAGGGTAATGAGGGAAGGGTTACAGGACTTCCTGTATTTGCGTCACTTCCTCTTACCGGAAAGTAAGGGGGCGGCAAAGGGATCTCGGACTCAGGGGGCGTGTCCAAAATGGGCCTAACACCAGTCCTAGTGGACGAACAAGTCCTAGCTACCATGAGGCGACACTGCTCCTCGTGGCATGTCCGGAGCCATTTTGGCGAGTCATTTACGGCCTGTCTCCAACAATCAATATAAGGAAACTGGCCGTAAAGTTCAGGCCTACCTGATACAGCCACGTGTAAGCGCTGTACCAGAGTTGGATCCAAACTGCCACGTGGCGGCCATGCCGCAACCAAAGTAGGCCACTCCCTAGTGCACAAAGTGACCAAACGTACAGGGGACATCTTAACCCCAAAATCACAAACTTTGAATCCCTTTTTAAAATTCTTAACCATACATCCTAAGGGATCCGGAATCGTTGACTGCGACGCACCCATATTTAACAGTGGAACGTCGTCGACAACGATTACTATACACGCGTACTATTCAACAGTCACACCCGTTTCCTCTGGCAACAGCACCACGTGGTACGGTTACCAAGTGAAACGTACACAATAACAATAAACACTCAGGGAATTCCCGTACACACACAGCTGCTACACCAGTCACTATATAATCAATATTATGCCCTTTGGCGTAACTACACAGTCACCCACGCTATAATTCTCTATATACGAATTACCCGTCTATAACACACCCCAGTAACATCGTCTTTTACAAATAGCGGTTACAGTACGGTTAGCATAGGTCAAAGCACAAGTTAAGGTCACAATACAATTATTAGTGGTTATGGTGTTAAACATGCAATGGACGACAATGATTAGTACTTATTATATAATGTCAGTAAATATACAGGGTTATGGTACCGTGCACTATAATACAGCAACACACTATTAACACTCTCGCTAGACGGCTGAGCTCGCGCTATCTAACAAGATATACACTTTACTAAAACAATCGTTAACACATTTACAATTCCCAACTAAACTATTGGCCAGTACCTTGAATGGACTACCTAAAACTATATACACCCGTTTTGGTTAGCCACACTGCCCAATCACCACATATATAGCGAGCTAGAGAACCGAATTTACACAGACGCCTCTTAGTCGCACTATACAACGAGCTAGAGAACCGAATTTACACAGGCGCCTCTTAGTCGTACTATCAAAAGTCTAGTGGGTTCCAAATTTACACGCCTTCCCACTTAGCCCAGATAGGATGAGAACTAGCGAACCGAATTTACACAGGCGCCGCTTAGTCTCCCGGTCCCTCCGACCTAGCGAACGTAATATACACCCTAGAACGCTAGTCTAGACAAGACACCGGTGTCCGGCTAGGGCTATCTTACACCAGGACCCCGCCTGACTAACCAAATCAAACGGTCTGACTAAAGAGCGTTCGATCGAGCGGTGCGCCTTCGCTCCTTCCCTCCGACAGAGGGGGCAGATACACAGATTCAAAACCCCTTTGGGCCTACCGCACAATCGGTATACCCCTAGTGGGTCCTGCCGTCTAAAACAGCAGTTGTCTTACCTCCTCGTTCCTGAACCTGAGTTCACACTCATCGACGGGGACACCCCAGCACTTCTCACGTAGAGGCCGATGATCTCCTGGACAACAGACCAGTGGCGCCGAGACGAAGGGAGGTCCACGCAGAAGTTCAGGGGTGCAGCCGTAGAGAACGTGGGCAAAGATAGACCGTCTCACGCCTCTGCCTCTCAGCTACCGTTGAACGATGAGCTTCCCGGCCAATGCACCAAATGATACCGGAGAAACTGACGGAAGCCAAGCACAGAGAGATGGACACAGGTTTCTTCAGGAAGGAAGAGATTCTTTATTGGATCACCGATCGGGACTCAGAGGGACTAGCGTCACCAAAATACAGCAAAGTCTGAGTACTGAATACATAGAGTACATTCCTTATATA
The DNA here is from genome assembly GCF_036172605.1 of Pelobates fuscus. NCBI lineage: Eukaryota > Metazoa > Chordata > Amphibia > Anura > Pelobatidae > Pelobates > Pelobates fuscus. Next base: position 42,191,960 of record NC_086329.1, on the reverse strand, counting down.
GCACTGTAGCTCCTCCCACAATTAACTACACCCACACATACCCTTAACCTATTTAATGAATAGAGTCTAAACTCATCCATCCGGTCTAACCACGTGGCTCATCTGATACAAAGGAGAGGGACGCGTAATTCCAGTTCTTACATTCCTGCACCTGGTCAGTACAGTGATGACAGTATCTTAGCTACGTGTTATTAACTAACTGATACTACAAACACATATACATACATATGCCTTGTGGCAATCTTAGCCTGCTAAACTTGTATTTTACTGGAATTACATCACAATATCTTATAATATGACAAAGAGGTGGAAAATCTATGAGATTGCAATAAGGTCTTAACAAAACTTGTTATACCTTCGCCTATAAGTGCCTCCCACTCAATCTCGATGCCATGAATCCCAGAGCGTAAGGGTCTGGGTGAAAAAGGTGACCTTGAATAAGAAGGTCTGGTCGGACTGGGAGATTCCTTGGATGTTCCAGACTCATCAGAATCACCATCGGAAGCCAAGGTCTTCTTGGCCAAAAGGGGAGAATTGCTATGGCTTCCACTCTTGCTCTCCGAATATTCCTCAGGACTGCTTAAATCAGTAGTTTGGGAGAAAAAATGTAGAGTCAAGGCATCCTGTACCATATCTCTCTGGATTATTGCCATCCTTGGATCTGGGGCTACTAGGAGTAGATCATCAAAGAAGTGGAATAGGTTGATACCTCGAGTTCTTAGTCTTGCAATCCGTGTTAGCAAGACCTTTGAAAAAGGTCCTGGGAGCCGTACTCAGACCGAATGTTAGTGCCTGGAACTGGCAGTGTTGTCCCTTCCATGCAAACCTCAGAAATTGCCGATGGTCTGTTGTAATGGGGATGTGAAAGTATGCTTTGACGGACCGCCTGGCACCCCGACTCGGACACCATAAGCACTGTAGCCTTTTAGCCGCCATAGCTTAGCTGGGGTCTCACTGTCCTCCACCCACCCTGGACACAAGCCCAGGATCTAGCTTCCAGTGGGTGGACCTCTCCTACTCCAGAGAGTCTAGCAGGTATAGCTCTTATAAGAGCTAGTGATTATAGCCAGTATAGCAATCCGAAGCTGGTATAGCTGGTCCCTACAATCACGAGACGAGGCTGCATGTTGAGGGTGAAGTGAACTGACTGTAATGGGACCACACTTGGCCTTTTATGACATTCCCCATGCAAGAGGCACTCCCCCTTGGACTAGAGAATAAACCACGGTAAAAACAAATACACAATCACATTGGCTCTCAGATCCAGGACACTCCCATACAAACTAGGTCAATCCCTCCTCTGTACCTGGGAGATAATTGAGTCAAGTACTGTATTAACTAAATTTTCTCCAGACACAAAAATACACATTTTTATAAAACCACCAAAATACAATTAAAACATACAAAACCCCCACAAAAGTTACATCCCCTGATAGCCCCGATCTGGGTTAACAACTGTGACGGATCGCCTGACACCCCGACTGGGCACCTCCACCAACAGATGCTTCCTAGCTGACGCCGAGGACAGTAATCACCGCACAGGACACCAGAATGTAACTTCCGGAAAAAAAAAAAGATAAGGGAATCAAAAGTAGGATGGCTCTAAGAAAATATAACATTTTGGGAAGGAGAGTCATTTTTACTAAATGTTGTATAGATATATATCAACAGGTGATGGTGATTATAACAACTAGTCTAACAAGCTGCTAGTTGTTATAACTACCATCACTGTCAATATATATCTATACTACTTCGTAAGCCACTAGTATTCAGCTCTTATAAAAGCTGTTCCTGTTACGCTCTCTGGACTAGAAGAGGTCTACCCACTGGAAGCTGGATCCTGGTCCAGGGTGGGTGAAAGACGGTGCCAAGCTGCGGCAGTTTGTGGGGTCTCCGGTGCTGATGGTTTCTGGTGGAGTGCTTGGAGTCCTCGGTGAGCACTAGCAACCATCGATTGGCGGAGGCACCTAGTCGGGGGTGCCAGGCAGTCCGTCACATTTGGTGGCAGCGGCGGGATGGCTTCCTAGTGCAAGGAGCAGCATCTTGGAGACACCGGTAACGTGCGGATTATATTAAGGGCAACGCTAGCATTCGTGCAGCGCCCCTGTGTAGATACAAATATCCATTTTGATATCTATCCTAGCTGTTCATATAAGGGTTAATTTAAACAAAGAATACATTTGGCATTTTATCTTCTATTCTCGGAAATAGGATTTAAATAAAATCCTAGTTACGGGAAAAATACTGATTTCGAAATGTTCTTGTTAATTGTCCAAGATATCGGTATTTGTAAATATCTGGTTTTAATCAAATATAAAATGCGTTATATAACGAAAGATTATAACTAGAAACAGCTGTTTATAACTTGTGAAAAACAATCTTTGTCATTGTCATGCCCATATGCTAATTCCCCCCCCCCCCCCCCATCCTGCTATGAAAATGGGGTATAAATATAACTTGCATAATAAAGGAATTTGAATTGGTTATTGAACAAGTCTCTGCTATTCATTTCCAATTTCCAGAGCTCTGAATGAGTTGGCAAATATCCATCATCCACAAAGGGCTGATTTAATCCCCAACACCCTGGAAGCACAGACTGGGAGCAGGCAAGCATGGCATCCTCTGACTCTTCCTCAGAGTTTCTGTTCGAGGTGCGGCAGCGGCTGGCCAGGAATGGCTCTATTGTGTCGATGGAGACCTTCCAGGCAACCTGGAACCAGGTGACAGTCGGGATACAAGCCAGGAGAGACCACAGGTTCCTGATGGCTAAAACGAGGGGAGGAGGTCTCCAGCAGAAAGAGGTTTGCAGTGGCCCTTCGGCAGAGGTAGTGCAACTTATCTGGGAGGATGCGCCCACAGTTTTAATTGACTTTTCAGAGGATGCTAGCCTCCCTCCCCAGCGGCAGCCAGAGGTACCAGAAGTAGGGGACTTCATAGACTGGTACTGGGAAGACCCTCTGGAGGCAAGTGGAGATAGGACTGAGGTCTCTCTACCGGTCCTACAGGGATGCTGGGCCTCTGCCCTCCCCTTTCCCTTTGTCCAGGGCCTGAATACCCACAGGCCACCTCAGCAGAAGCACTGGCACCAGGGCAGAGCGCAGTTGGCCTCTGCCCTCACCTTGTCCTCAATCCAGGACCGGATGACCCGCTCAACTACCCAGCTGTAATGCTGGCTGTGGGGCAGATCACCGCTCTATTCCCACCAAGTAACAGAAAGTCGAGGAGTACCAGATGCCCACTTGACCGCTGGAGAGACAGACAGGACAAAGCTGGACACCAGAGATCTGCAGGTCAAGTGTTTGGTTGTGGGTGGGCTGCCAGACTAACTCGGGTACAAACCAGCAGCAGGTCAGTGCTGCTAGTCTTTCCTTGTCACCTCCTGCTGGCCAGCCTCTTGCCAAAAGACTACGACTGTAAAGACCCATATTTTATTCCCTCTGGTTCGGCACTTTCCATAGAACCGAACGCTAGCTCCCTGGCAGCCGTTCACATGGACCAATACCGCAAATAGACTTCAGGTGGATTTAGCCGCGAATGCCCTAGAACTATTTTAGACGTTAAGACTACGCGGTTCCCGATCAGTCGCCAGCGGCACTTAGCCGCAATTCCATGGAACCATTTTGGGCATGGGACCATGCGTGCGGTCGCTAAAAACTATGACTTCCACGAAATTCCTGAACCCCTGAACTGATCTGGGTGATTTTTTGATATGTTGGCTATCAGGGGATGTAACTTTTGTGGGGATTTTATATGTTTTAATGTATTTTGTTTTGTGAAAATGTGTGGTTTTTGTGTTTGGAGATAATGGAGTTTAGTATAGTGCTTGACTCAAACGTAAAGGGGAAGGCTTATTGTATTGTATATGGGAGTGTCATGCATTGTAACACTGTTATTATTGGTCTGTGACTTTATAACAGAGTTCCCCACAAGGTCCATGTGGGCGTACCCCTTGCATGGGGATTGTCATATAAGGCCAAGTGTGGCTCCCATTAAACTGCGGTTTGTGGGGTCTACGGTGCTGATGGTGTCTGCTGGAGTGCTTTGAGTCCTCGGTGACCTGGAGCATCAGTTGGCGGAGGCACCCGGTCGGGGTGCCAGGCGGTCCGTCACACTATCTAAAATGAATCTCCTGAATGAATAACATGTTACCACCTCTTTTAATAAAAGTCTTTGTTCATCCGGAGTGTTCATTCCCCTCACATTAAATGATAAATTTAAAACCATTCCTATCGCTCAAAAAGAGCAATAAAGGAACAAAAGAAAAAATTGGTGAAGGGATTTAAATGGAAAAATCCTGAACTATTTGGATGTAGCGGTAATGAGTCTAACAGCATGCAGATTTACAGCTTGATTTTTACTATATTTATGGAGGCATGAGGGGCCCAGGGTGGCTAGATAGTGGTGTTAACACTATAGGGTCAGGAATACATGTTTGTGTTCCTGACCCTATAGTGATCCTTTAAATTCCTTTTTGAAATCCAACACATCCAGTCTAATTATTTGCAGCATTTCCCATACTTGATCAGATGAAGGAAGAGATTTTAAAAACGTTTCAGTAGACCGTGGGGGAAGTGGTGCTCTGTATGGGAGAACAAATGGGCTACCCACTTCGACATCCAAGGTAGGGGTTAACCATGCAATTAGGTCTGCCTGTCTCTTAGCAGATGCTTTTTGGCACTGCTCCAGCCCCATCTGTAAACACATCAGGTTCAATAACTTCAGCAGCCATCTTGGTTGTGGCAATATTGTCTAATGAGGAGGAGTGCATTGGCCTTTTAATAATCTTTTCATGGCTGAAAGCAGAGAGCCGGTTCTTATGTTTAGAAGTTGTTAAAGGCACTATTTTGCCCTGAAACGACCACAGCAAGTGCAATCTCTTTTACCAGGCACTATTTCTGGAAACCAAAGAAAAAAAAAAGGTTACCTGAGCTCTTTCCCAAATCCCAATGTATATTTAAACAAATTTAGGTTTTTAGTTCCCCTTAGAGAATATGCCCACCTGCAACGTCAAGGCAGACCTCTTAGGTGGGTCCTAACTCTAACCATTCACCTTGCTTCCTCGAGCTTCTGGCAAAGATCACTTTTGATATCACTTTTGTATCACACAGCTTTGTAATGTATATTAAAAACACCCCTGTTTGTCTCATTAGAGATATCTTTGTCTCATTAGAGAGGTAACTTTTTTCCCCTTTGGTTTTTACTGTATGTATTTGAGCTGATGTGTACTATGGTCGTTCCTGCCGCCCATGAGTAATGGGAGTTTGAGCGCAGGACTTTTTTTTGTATTTGTATTCACGGTTTCTGGAACCCTGTTGCTTCACGACCTACCCAACTCTTTTGGCAAGGATCAAACAGCCGCGGGGGCATGGTACACAACTGGTGGGAGAGACAAACGATCTCCCGGTCCAGAAGTGCCCAGAGAAAAAAAACTGCCAGCAAGAGCCCCTTCCTTTCTTCCCTCCCCCCAGACCAGTGGGTGTGATTACAGTCAACCCCTGGACGGCAGCTCGGTGCTAGCAGACACAAGGGTCAGAGCCATCCAAGCCAATGAAAACTACCGCGACCCACGCAAAATGGCGATGACCACGTGTTCCCCTACCATCTGCGCTGCAAAGTCGGATTTAAAGTCCAGGCTGAATAGACTCTGAAAAATGCAGGCAGCAGCTGGAGGGCATACCACCTCACCAAGCTCCTATGCAACCCCAAGACCACAAACACAGTCAGCAGATTCCAGATCCCCAGCGAGGACCATCAACACTACCAGTGGTGAGGGCCCATAAATGTGGGAAACACAAGCGTCAGAGCCCACCTAAACTTAAAGCAGAACGGAAGTTGGAGCCGACGTGTACCAAGCCACAACCCTGCAGCAAGTCCAAGAGGCAGCGGAGAGCCCTGTCCCTGATTTGCGTCCTGCCCCACCAGCGTACACTTCTGCCCAAACGGCCAACATGCCTGGTCGTGGACTGTGTTCTGTCAATGGTAGGCATAGGATGAACAGAGACCTGAGCGTGGTGGCAGAGGGGGAAACGCTTAGCTTTATTTAGCTTTATCTAGCTATTGGGGGCATACTCTCCAACTGTCAATCAACTCCCTTCCCTATCAACTCTGAGTCCTTCCTCAGATATCATACTCCCTTTCCTTAACAGGGGGGCCTCACTGGGGACAAATCTTGAATAGTGACAAAGCTCATGTTATCTACTTTTCATCTTAGTTTATCTCCTGTTAAAGCAGTCAGGAGCCAAGCTTGATTTAACCCTTTCAGTTCCTGTCCTGGCTCCTACTTCATATTTCTTTCTTCTACACTTTATACAACATGTGCAATGTTATCTTATGCCTAGCAAATGTCTCTAAATGTCTATTGAAATGCTAGCAATAGCTGTTGTGGCATTGTTAGCATATTTGTACTATCTATGCACGACAAAATAAAGGGTTGGGAAAAAAAAGAAAAAGTTGTTAAAAAGCCTGAAATACTTTCTCAGAGCCTAGAAAGGAATGTGAACAGAAGGCGCAGGCTCCACACTGTTGTTTAAAGGTACATATGAAATAAATAACACGTGTTAATTTAAGAACTTATTAAGAGATCAATAGGCTTTCTATCCTAAGGGCTGTAGCACATGAAAATGACTGAAGACCTTAGGACTGGAGCCTCCTTTTAAGTCTTTGGTATTTTTCCTGTCCTATAGGCTGTAAGGGGCAGGGCTAACCCATCTAAGTATAGGCTGCCATGATTAGCCAGGGAATACGATTTACATATATTTTCCAATTCCATTCTTATACGGACTGACTTCTATGAGGCTCTGAACCATTACTGAAGGGAGTCCAGTCTACCACCCTACTTATTTTAATCTAGAGCAGGATAATCTTTAATCGCAACAAGGGTTGTTTGCAGTATACACAATGTAATATTGGGGGAAGGCAGACGAGGAAAAGTCAGTAAGGATTTACCAACATTTACAATTTCCCCATTTGTGCTTGAAACCTGCATGCACAGTGAGCACTGCTGGTTACACTAGCAATTGCTCCACATTTTGTCACTCTGATGTTTTTTCTATACAATAGATTTTTATATACATAGCAAGGGAAAAATTGCACGACAGGGGTACTGCACCATGGGTAGGAAAAATAACCCACTGGATGAGATAGATGTTGACATATACAGATAAGGAGGGTAATAATAAAAAGGAATGCTTTAAGCTTGTTTGCATGAACTTCATACACATTGTTAATGTATAAATGAAATGTATGAATCTGAACACAGCTGGAGTGTTTCAGGCCCTCAGAGAATCTGTCTGCATTTCCTTGATATGATTAGACATCTGGTGGCACCAAGGCAGGGAGGAAATGCATTAATTACCTGCCCATTTAAACATAAACAGATTTCAGCATTAAATTGAGGAGACTGCACCTGTCATGTACAAAGTAACCTTGATAGATTATTATATATGCATACCTATACACCCTTATATAGATAAACACAGGAATGTTCTACTTTATACACTCATACATACACACAGTATTAGAGAGAGGGGATGGGGAAGGGGTACATTGTAATTAATTAGTCAATAAATTGCAATAGGCATCTGGTTGATTTGTGCAATAATCTGCTATTGCTCATCAAATGACTACAATTTTCATATATTGGTTTTGAGCAGTACAGTTTTACCTTGCACATTATTGTGAGTGGAGAACAGTATTTTGGTCCCATACTCATTACACTGAGTGGAGTACGATATTTTGATCACATACTCACTCCTACAGTGAGGGAATTACAATATTCTGGTTTCATGCCTAAACATGGGTTCTTGCCTATAGTGACCCCTTTGATACAGAGTCCTATTCAAATGTCACCACCTATCTGGATAAAGTCACTCGCATGCAGAAAACCATTAGAAAAAGAGGGTTTCAGATATTAAAAGTAAAACTATTAACTTTATATATTACACATAACAGTCTATGTAGAAATGTTGTACAATGCTCTCAAAGAGACACTGAAAGTATCATAACGATATCTCGCTCAGTGTAGTAGCTATGATGCCAAATGTCTGTGGGCGCAGTCACTCCCTGTTTATATTAAAGTAGCTTCACAAACACTGGGTCTCCCCTAGCACATATAACTGGAACTGTCCTATGATGGGCTGAGAGCATTGTAGGGCATTACTTCAGCCCTCTCATTATCACTCATAGCTGGATAGGCTAATGCAGAATATTAATTACTTTTTACCCAAGACACAGCAGACTGACCAGGCTGCAGGTATGGGGGCAGCCCAGATGTATTTATGGGAGGACTGTAGTGGTAAGGGTCTGTAGTGGTTAGGATGCCCACAGTGTTTTAGAGCCTCACACAAGTTCTACATAGGTTGTCTGAAGAGTAGCAACTGTAAACAGTGTGTTCTTATAGACCACATAAGATCAATAACAAGCTAACCGATGCTACGTTAGCTTGTTATCGTATAAATTAAATACACCCTGGAATATTTGAGAGCTTTAGAGTAATAACCAAAAAAAAAAAAAAGGAAGAAACTTTATTTCTTCCTCTTTAATTTAGCTTCAGTTGAGTAATGTTCTAATCATTCTCAGTGGTCAACGTTAGTCAAACTCCATTAATTCCAGGAAGGACTGAGATGATTCTTTATCTAAAAATTCTCCTCTCCTACTGGATTCCTGAATTGCAATGTTTTAAGCTATAAACTGCCTTACGATTCCTTTGGCTCACATATTTGTAAGCGTGGGGCTGCTGGTTATGCAATATGTCTGATCTTAATTGAATTGTGTGTAGTTGGTGCCATGGCAATCCAGCAAACAATAGAGGTAATTTATAAAGAACAATCTAGGGAACAGTTCTAGAAGTGAAGCAATCACCAGGAACATTCCATTGATTACCATGGCATACCTTTTAACAGTCCCAGGTCTAGTCCTGATTTGGGACCCCTTTCCTACAGAATGTTTTCTTTAATTCTGAAATCCTGCTTCTGAGAACACCAGAACAAAGATTACAATATGTTTGCATCCTATTGCAGACCATTTCTGACCATGTGCAGATGCTATTGGCTAGATAGATGACTGTACATCAGGCTGAGAGCACCTCTAAGATTCATCTCATGTTCACTCTCCCCCATTTCATTTTCCGACCTGTCCAGAGGTTTGCAATGCAGATTCTTTCAGTTCTAGAACTTTTTTTGTTCCCTTTATACATCAGCACAATGTGTTTGCTTAAAAAAAGGTAACTAGAAGCACCATGACTACTTCAGTGATTTGAAATTGTCATGGTGCTTGGAATCTGTATATGCAGTGTTTGCAGTATATGCTGCACATGCGGAGATTAACCCCTCTGCTGCTGGAGATGTAACTCCACCTCCAGCTGTGTCATTGGTCGTCATTACCCAGCAGGACAAGGGGTGAATTTGGCCTTTGAACTGTAACACAAGTAAGTTTTCTTAGGGTTTATTTATTTTGTTGAGGGAGCGGACCGGGCTAGAATTGCTCCAACCAAAATCACAGTTTTTTGGTCGGAGTAACCCTTCCTTCAATGCATGCTGCAGTACACCGAGGGCTGGTTAGTTACTGTCAGACAGCTGTGCATATTACTCATGACTCTGGATGTAAAACAACATAGTTATGGAGATCCTTTTATAAACAGTGAATTGTCTAAAAATGTTTTTGGATTCAGCCAGCTAATAATCACACTTTGTGTGTAGTCATTGCTTTCAGGATACAACAACCATATGGTAAATAGTTCAAACAAACATTAGGTAAAAACTGCTTAGGAATAGCACTCCCATCACCGTGAGCTAATCAGATGCTGATACGGATACGTGTGCTTTGAAAAGTACATTTAAAAACAAAAAAACGTTACAAAAAAATTAAGAGTGAAATCAGAAGACTCATAAGAATTTTAAGTTTACCACTTTAAAACAAGTTTGAAAAATAATTTACTTGCAGTAAACATTAAATATTGATTATTAAATATAGTGCAGCTGTAGTCACACACCTGAATGATTGTGCTAGCTTCTCAGCTTCAGTTTCACCAAGTACAGATCTTGCACTTTGTGAGAAATTACCTACATGAGCATCTAGATATGAAATCAACATCATATAGGAGTTGGCATTTGGCCTTACCTCAGTTTTGTACCCTCATCACATTGGCACTTTCATCCCCTAGAATCATTGTTCCCTAACCCAGTCCTCGTGGCCCACCAACAATCCAGGATTTATGCATTTCACGGTTTTATTCCAATGGGGATACTGACAAAACCTGGACTGGTGGTGGGCCATGAGGACACCCAACACTGCCCTAGATGAACACTTTCACTTTTAAATAGGACATGGATGTTGGAAGGAATTGGATGTGGAGGAGTGGGCACACATATTTGGCAACCCTGCTAGAGTGACAGCATGTACCCTGAAGAGGACAGGATCTATAAGATTTTATCACAATAATATCTACACCTTGCCTACCTCCACCATAATACCCAGTATCTCCCATGTGTTTCCATGGATGTGACGAGAAAAAAAAACAAAACAAAAAAAACTTACCTTAACCCATGGTGGAGGTGTCCTTGGGTCCACTCAGTTCTACAGATTAAATTCCAAAGACTTAGGAGATTCCTCCAACGCACCTTGTCCGATCCCTTTCCTCAGCTGTGCCTACCAAGAGTAATGAAAGACGCACACAAATACATTTTCTAAACATACATTTCTACCCAGGAGCTTTCAATGATGAAAAGGTATAGAATTTGATGAAGTTAACCACAGCCTTGCACAACACCTCTGCCTAATTTCAGGAGGTGTGGGGCCCCAGGCAAAATCATTTTACAGTTTTTTTCCTTTACTTGTGAGGGGACTCCTCCTGTAAGATTTGGGTAACTGGTGTATTTCCCAAATATGGACATTATGAGCAAAACCAGACATTTAAATCTCTGGGTCCAACCTGCCGAAACAAAAAAAGTAGTTTTACTTACCTTTTCTCACTTGCAGTGCCGATTGCTGTGGCTGGTCTTCTTGTCTGAGATCATTGAGATCAATAGAAAAGCATTGGGAGGCTAGCAAGCATGCTTAGCAAAACACGCATCGCAGCACCAATCAGACGGTATCTATGAGTTTTATTCGGCTATTTTGACAAATCACTATTGGCACTTTAACCCTGCAATGAAAACATCGCTGTTCTACAGAATGGCAATGTTTTCATGTGCAAGATTAAAAGACAGCGGCACCCAGTTCACCTCATTGAGTTGAAGAGGTTTGGGTACCTATAGTGTCTCTTTAATGAGAATAACATTGTAAATGTGTCTCTTCCCCCTCCTGCCAATTTTGTGTGTCTGTTACACTCCCTCTGTTTTGATTTTGATGTGCAAGATTAAAAGACAGCGGCACCCAGTTCACCTCATTGAGTTGAAGAGGTTTGGGTACCTATAGTGTCTCTTTAATGAGAATAACATTGTAAATGTGTCTCTTCCCCCTCCTGCCAATTTTGTGTGTCTGTTACACTCCCTCTGTTTTTGTGGTCTTTTACACCCACCCACTCCTCCACCCCACCCACCCCTTTGTGGTCCCTCCCCCCTGTGCCTCCGTACCTCTATGTATGCTGGCGGAGCAGACCATGGTAGAGGATCTTCTGTATCCTCTAACCGTCCTGACAGGAAGCTATTTTTGCTTCCAGCAAGCACTTCCTGTAAGATGAGGTTGAGGCTACACAAGCTTCTTTACTGCAGGCCACACTACATGTAGTTATATTGGGAGGGCAGCCTCCCTAAAGCGGATGGCTGTGTCACCTAAAGGTTATGCCGGCACTCTGTGCTAACAAGCTTCACAGGTTGTGTATCTATTACTTACAAGTTGGGGGCATAACCAAAGGATAAGAAAAGGAAAAGAAAAGGAAAAATATATAGACCAGAATGAGAGGCTCCTGATTGGTAGAGCTTCTTCTTGGTGTTGGAGGGGCTTGCCAGCTGAAGTTCTGGAATTTTAGTAACTTTGAGAGGGTATAGTTTTTTTCCTTTTTTTTCTTTGCAGATGAGATCACTTTGTGCATACATTCTTCCCTTTAAGCAAAGTAAATATAGAAACACAGGAAATGACATGGTGTCATTTTATTTTAATGATCCAAAGAGTTTCCAAACATTGACCACTTTATCACAAATCTGATCAATATTAGAGGAAAAAAATAAACCAAAAAAAACAGCCAGAACTACATGGGTTTTACAAAAATGTTAACAAAATGACAAAACAAATGAAATTTCACATTAGTTTCAGGAAAACTAATGCAGCGACAACACTATAGAAAAGATTAAGACCTTTACACCATTCGGAGGAGTATAAAACAGACATTTGTTGTGTTACAGTCTGTCCTGCAGGAGATGATCCACACAGTGCCTTACTAAATAGGTAATGAGTTTTTACCCTGAATGGATCATACATATAAAAAACAATATGGTAATCAATCAGTCTTCAGGATAAAACTATTAAGCAGGTCTCTCTGAAATTTAATTTAATCATGAACACTATTTACATAGAAGCTAGACAATACATCCATTTACATCCTATGTACATATCTTGTTGCACAATATTTAATCATTCAGTGTTTCTTTAACGTATCCATTGCCAAACAGTGGCATTCTGACCATGCTGAATTTATTTAAAACCGCAGCTTCATTTAGGAAGATATTTATTTATGTTAATTTAAACATCCCGCGAGGCAACAATTACTTTACTAAAGGAATGCAGTGTGCATCAGATGAAGAGTCCCCAGTACCAGGGGAGACATTGTCACCTGCATTATAATTGCTATCATTCTCAGAGGTGCAAATTTAGGCAGCAGGGAGAATATTAATGGATGTTAAGGTAATGAGAAGAGAACATGGGGAATATACTCTAAGAATATACAGAATACAATTATTCTGATTCCTATTTACACCTCAAAACAATATGCAAGTTGTCATGAAGTTTCTTACACTTCCTCTTCCATGCTTCCAAGCTAAGCCCAGCCTGTGACCAACAGTGTCTTAATAGACTCTACAGCAAGCCCAATTTTGAGCAAGCACTTTGTGTTTTAAGTAGATGTGGACCAGTGAAAATGTGAGGGCCAAGATCCAAAGACCGGCCAGAAATCCTCCATCCCATTGGCCACTCAACCAAAAGGATAATGTTCTGACGGAGTATTTGGATTTTCTTCACTAGCATACAATGAATGAAATGTGGTGAACGTTCTAGATGAATTCCCAGGTTTACGCAGACAATTCTAAAGTCACTAGGTATTTATTTCAGTAGCATAAGAGTGTCCAGTGTTTTGACATAAATATCACCATCCAACTGAATTAATGAGAAAAAAAAAGCACCATTGTACAAAGTTTTGCATTGGCACAGCAAGAGAATTACTTGGATCTGATGAAATTACAATAATTAGTATAACATCTGTACAGACCGTAACTGAATGCTGTCCAAAGTGTTAAAAATAAGAGTGTCCCCAAAATCCATACCAGAATAATAGAATTTGGTTCATGTGCTGGTGGCCAGTGTAACCGCATTAGAAGGAGAGGCACTAAAATTTAAGTTATTTGTGTCTACCCGTTTCTGCCGATTTTTTACCACATTAGTCCCTTGTCCCAAAAAGTACATATTTAAATTGAGGGAAAAAGGGATCATTGTTAAAGCAGTTTAACTTGCAAAATAGCATCTCTGACTGCCACTTAATGGTCCCAGAGGAATATATTAAACCTTCATATTGTGGAAGACATACATCATTCATAACATTTTAAAAAGTCAGTCTTTCGAAGCAAGATGAAAAAGGATGATGAAAAAGCAATGTAAAAAATGGTGGAGTAATAATTGTATTATTTAAAGCTCCAAGGAAAGGGAAAAAAATATTAAGATAACTCCCTACGGACCAATGTCAGTATTGATATACTAAGAATCTGGTCTTGATCCTTTACCCTGACATTCATTCTCATTAGGTGCACCCTATAGTGCTTATGATGGTAGATAAGCAAGAAAGCAAGACATTATATGATGGCACACATTCTTGGAAGGAATGGTCACCTCTCTGGAAAGTACATAATTGAAAAGAATATTGAATATCACCTCTATCTTGTGTTAGAGTTCACCCTTTTTATGTACAGTTTCAGCTAATTGACATGACAATTAGCCACAGCAAGGGTACACACTACATTTGGGAGGAGACGTCAATGGAAACATGTTAGTCGTCTGTACATAGTAAGCAGCAGTAATGGATGTTTTACTTTTGATTAATGTGGAGGCACTGTAAAAACCGAACCTGTAAATCAGTGTGAAGCAGATCATCAAGTGGTTAATATGTAGCAGCAACGGGCGAGTCCCCCCAACCAAAACCCCAGCTGTTGTTCAACTATTCATCCAAGCTTTGGCTGCAGTCCCAAAACATCTAGAATACAAAATATTGCTGACCCTTAATACATATTACCATATCCGTTCTGAGGCTTGCCTGTGTCAGCAACATATAAATGAAAGCAAATCTAAGATGTAGAGATCTTTGGTAGTCCATACAGTGAGAGGAGCACCAGGAAAGTAATAAACAGTGGTACAGTAACCCATCAAGTACCTTGGGATAAAACACTCCATGTTCCATTGATAGAATTGTTAAGGAAAATTAACAGCATATACAGAGCCATTCTGCTGGAGTACACATTTTCAGGATTTGTCACTACAAACATAGTTACATCAATAAGCCAAACCAGGAGCAAATACCAGTCAAATTCCTATCACCCAGGAAACCGCAGATTATCATCATGAGAAGAGATGCACATCCATCTTGTTCCGCCCAAAGCAAATGGAAAAGAAAAAAATTATATATAGCTGAAGACCCTGGCACAGGAGCAATTTTAGGCACAAATGTGTTCTTTGTCCACATAATGATAACTTTAATAAATACATTAATTTCATAAGAAAGATGATGTTGGACATTCATAATCCAGGGGGGTGGGAAAGGGTTTGCAAAGTGATGATACTTTATAGCAATCTCTATACACAAAAGAATTAAGAAGATGCAACCATCCAAAAATAAATATATATATATATATTTCTTGAGGAAGCTTTAGACACTAAACTTGCTGTCACCCATAAAAATGTAATGTGTAGCCATAACGCATTGTACTGAAAGGGATAATTTGTGAAAAAATAGATCTGTTTTTTTAAGTTTAGATGTCTGTTAATGTATTGGTTACACACATCCATATTCATACCAAACAGTTTGTGGATCAGCATTGGGGTCTGGGGATGCAGGAGTACTTTTAGAGGAGCCACCTTTACTAGGGTCTTCTTCGGCTATTGGCGTAGAATGGCAGTCAGGTGATGTTCTTGGTGTCTTAAAAGATCCGGTGTGAGTCACACCTTGTACATCCTCTACTTCTGGGATGCTGGAGATAGGCCTAACCGGTGAAACCAGCGCTACCTCTCCAGAGCGTGAAACGAGTCTGGCTTTTCCTCTGGTTGAGTTTAGAACAGGTGTGCTGTGCTGATGAGAGCTGCTGGACAATAGAGCAGATTGCAGAGAATGTTCTTCTTTTGGAATGGCTAAAGACAAACGTCTTGAATCCACAGGTCGGCAGCGAGATTCGTCCCCGCGTAGAGTGCTGCTCATCCTTGCAGATTGTGGCCGTTCCCTCAAGCAAGGCTGAGAGCTCAAGGGTGTAGAGGTTCTCACTACGTGATTGCCAAAATCTTTTCCCACTGCGGTTTCTATCTCAGGTCTGTCCTGTCTGCCTGTCTCTGGACCATTGGGTTTGAGAAGATCAGCTGTGGCCAAACTAAACGACCTGCTCAGAGAGTTACCCCTGCTACACGGATTTCCAGGTTGCTGGGGTTCAGGTGTTTGCTTGGACAATGTGATGGACTGATGTGCAAGCCCACGTTGATGAAGGCTTGTAGCGCTACCCTGTGCATCTAGTTGTCGGAGGTTCGGTTTCACATACTGTCCTGGCCGGATCCCTCTTCCATCTGTAGATTCCAATGTTACATTGACGGTAGGCGACACATAATTGGTGGGCTGCATGTCTCTATACCCTGCATGGACCAAGGAGTTTCTAATATCTGGAGGATCGCCTGCCTTCTTAAAATAATCTCCCAGCATGTCATCCCTGCCACTTGCAGCATCCTGAAAAGAAAAAAAGAAGAAATGCTTTATGGTTAAATAAATACTCTGGTAGTGAAATATATACAGAGTATCAATTATTAAACACTTCTCTGTAAGCGATCAACTTACAGCAAGTAAACTTTCCCTATTTAAAGTATAATTTACATTTTATTCTATTATGACCACTTCATCTCAATTAAGTGGTCTGGGTGCCGTGTGCCGTGTTCTTGAGAACAACCATGTTTTCTTTACAGGGTTAATTTGCCTCTAGTGGCTGTGGATATAACTACCTTTTTTAACTCTGGCAGTGCTGGTCCAGTCACCTAAATGGTGACTAGGACATTATAGCGTTGGGAAGACAAATGTACATTCCTAACTTCATAGTGCTTTAACTCTGTGAGAACACACCAATAACTCTTCCACCCAAGGTCAGTAATACCAGTAAGTCTGATAAACATGTGATAAGACAGTTTTAACCTGAGATCAAGGTCATATGCTTTACAGCAGGTCTGTCAAATGTCTTAGTGGGATGTGCATCATATAAAAATGGGTAACTGGGGAGGATATGAAAGTAAGAGATGTGTGAAGCAAACAAATTGCAAAGCAGGACATAAGGATTTCACTAGCCGACACACATACATACATTTCAGGAAGGAATACATGCTATCAGAGATTATTAGTGGTGTTAGTCACTGGGATTTAGCTTGTAAACTCTTGCAGTTATTCGCTAAAATGTGAATTGTCATGAATTCAAAGTAAATTTAAATTGTATGCCAAAATAGCTGAACTGAAATGGTAGTGGACTTGGAGCATTTTTTTCTAGATTGGATATTGTGGCTTAAAATTTGACAATTTGGTTTCCTGACAATTTACACGGTTTGCCTTTGAAATCCTACACTCAGGTTTGCAGAAACAGTTAAAATTGAGATATGTGGGGAATCTGTATAGCAATTTATCTAACACTGGGTAATGTTGCACTGTGCTATGTGGAGATTAGACTGTTGATTACTCCCTTTATATAGGATAAAGTCCCACACATCTTTAATTCCAAGAGAAGTGAAAAACAGGCTGCTCAGTGTTTTTAACTTAAATTAAGATATAATAGATCTTAGAGCAGACTGGAAAGATACGAATTGTAAGCGTGCTCAGGCAGAAGGAAAAAATTCAAGAATAAATTCTGCCAAAAATGACTGAATTTAGAAACTCAGTTTTACACTAAATTTGAACCCTGTTGGGGAAGATATATTTTATATAGCAAATCATTCCCAAAATGTCCTTTTACCGTATTTTTCACTCCATAAGACGCACCTCACCATAAGACGCACCTAGTTTTTAGAGGAAGAAACCCAGAAAAAAAAATATTCTGAACAAACTGTCCCATAGTGTTTCTTACTATGGGACAGTTTGTTCAGAATATTTTTTTTCTCCCCTGTCCCATAGTGTCCCCCCCTCCCATAGTCTTCATCCCCCCCCCCTCCCCATAGTCTTCATCCCCCCCCCCTCCCCATAGTCTTCATCCCCCCCCCATAGTCTTCATCCCCCCCCCCTCCCCATAGTCTTCATCCCCCCCCTCCCCATAGTCTTCATCCCCCCCCCCATAGTATTCATCCCCCCTCGCTCCCCATAGTCTTCATCCCCCTCGCTCCCCATAGTCTTCATCCCCCTCGCTCCCCATAGTCTTCATCCCCCCCCTCCCCATAGTCTTCATCCCCCCCCTCCCCATAGTATTCATCCCCCCTCGCTCCCCATAGTATTCATCCCCCCTCGCTCCCCATAGTCTTCATCCCCCTCGCTCCCCATAGTCTTCATCCCCCTCGCTCCCCATAGTCTTCACCCCCCTCGCTCCCCATAGTCTTCACCCCCCTCGCTCCCCATAGTCTTCACCCCCCTCGCTCCCCATAGTCTTCATCCCCCTCGCTCCCCATAGACTTCATCCCCCCCCCCCATAGTCTTCTCTCCCATATTCTCCTCTCCCATACTGTCCCCCTCCCCTTGTCCCATAATTACTTACCTGTCTTGTAGCGTTGGCCGGCAGCACAGGGCGCACCGCGGTACTGGAACTTCAATTTCAGGTTCCGGTTTGAGCTGAGTGCGCACTTCCTTTCAGTCCCGCCGGAAACCGGAACCTGAAATTGAAGTTCCAGTACCGCGGTGCGCCCTGTGCTGCCGGTCAACGCTACAAGACAGGTAAGTAAAGCTTCATATTCGCTCCATAAGACGCACAGACATTTCCCCTCACTTTTGAGGGGGAAAAATGTGCGTCTTATGGAGCGAAAAATACGGTAATTTATATAAATGAGCACTAAATTAGTGTAAACGAAAATGTACTTCGGACATAAGGCCAATTACATTTTCCCCCAATTTCCGTTGAAAACCAGAATTTATGAGATAAAAAGAAATACAAGTTGTGGCCAATTTTCCCGCAAACACTTGCATATATAAACAATAACCAACTTATATGCTTAAATTTAGTATGTGTTATTAAATGATCTATATGTGGCAGCTACCCTGAGGCTTGTATTCCCTCAGCATCTCATCCAACAGTATACTGCATGCAATAAGTACAATATTTTGGGGTTTACAGCTTGGTATCCAATACCAAAAACAAAGATAGCATATAGCATAATACTGTTATGAAAAATCACACAAGCTAGTGATCATGCACTCACGAGATAGCATCAATATTTAGCGCTCACTGTTCCTCTCCTCAATGTCGGTGAGGGGCTATTTCTGCCGTCTACCTACTTTCATCTTCTCTTTATCCGATAAAAGGATATTTTCACATCACTCTGACCATGCTATGAAGGTACAGTCATATAAATGTATTACAATTAAATAAGAAGCAATATTGGTCCTCAGTAGTGATGTCGCGAACATAAAATTTTCCGTTCGCAAACGGCGAACGCGAACTTCCGCAAATGTTCGCGAACGGGCAAACCGCCATAGACTTCAATAGGCAGGCGAATTTTAAAACCCACAGGGACTCTTTCTGGCCACAAAAGTGATGGAAAAGTTGTTTCAAGGGGACTAACACCTGGACTGTGGCATGCCGGAGGGGGATCCATGGCAAAACTCCCATGGAAAATTACATAGTAAATGCAGAGTCTGGTTTTAATCCATAAAGGGCATAAATCACCTAACATTCCTAAATTGTTTGGAATAACGTGCTTTAAAACATCAGGTATGATGTTGTATCGATCAGGTAGTGTAAGGGTTACGCCCGCTTCACAGTGACAGACCAAACTCCCCGTTTAACGCACCGCAAACAGTCCATTTGCACAACCCCAAACTCCCCATTTGCACAAGGTTGGATACCAAGCTAGCCATGTCCCGTTCCTTGTCCTCACTGATGTCATTGAAGGTCTCTTCCTCCACCCAGCCACGTACAACACCAAGGGTCTCCGAAAGGTGACAACAAGCCCCCTGTATTTTTTTTTTTTTTTAAATGTACACTACTGTTGCACCAGATATGAGTTGCACTGGTGTGACACTGTGCCCTGGCAGGCCCTGAAACGCACACGTGTGAAGGAAACTGACTGCTATTATTTCACAGTCAAATTTCTAGTTTTTTTTTTTTTAATGTACACTACTGTTACACCAGTGATTGGCCCACGTCATGCCTACGCCCCCAAAACGTTCGTGTGTGGGGGTGCTGGAATGACGTGGGCCAATGGGAGCCTGACTCAACTTTTGGCTCCCATTGCCCCTTTAAGAGCGAGCTCGTGACTCGAGCCGTGCTCCTAGTGCCAGGCGGGCCATGTGACCGATCACTGCGGTCAGTGCACGCGGCTAAGTCAGAAGAGGAGATCAAGCCGCATGCGGCTCGTGTGGAGGCAGGAGTGATCCAGCCACGCGCGGCTCAAGCTTAGGAGCCAGGTCGGTCCCAGGATAAGGTAAATACAGCCACAACCACTTATCCCAATCACACACCTTTCCTAACGTCCTATCCCATTAAAAGCATATTACCGCGTATTTAATAAAACAGATAGACCCCCTACTTCATCCAGGTTACCGATCGATGGTTCGATATTCTGAGCCCTCTCTGATTTACTGTACACGACTATTCGATATACCCACACATTTTATATAGCATTTTAGGTTTGTCATTTTATGTTTATGTAAGTCAGTTGAAACGTAATAAGTCAGTTGAAACGTAATAAGTCAGTTGAAACGTAATGAGTCAGTTGAAACGTAATGAGTCAGTTGAAACGTAATGAGTCAGTTGAAACGTAATGAGTCAGTTGAAACGTAATGAGTCAGTTGAAACGTAATGAGTCAGTTGAAACGTAATGAGTCAGTTGAAACGTAATGAGTCAGTTGAAACGTGATGTGTCAGTTGAAACGTAATCTGTCAGTTGAAACGTAATCTGTCAGTTGAAACGTAATCTGTCAGTTGAAACGTAATCTGTCAGTTGAAACGTAATCTGTCAGTTGAAACGTAACATGTCAGTTGAAACGTAACATGTCAGTTGAAACGTAACATGTCAGTTGGATCTCACTTGAGACTCGCATTATACAAAAAAACTGTGCTATCTATTCAAATGCTTCTAATTGTCACGCTATGTCAAGTCCACTGTTTGTCATTACCGTTGGGGCATTGACGAAACGACTGTAATTCACTTGCACGAAAAAATAAAGAATAAAAAAAAAAAAAAAAAAAAATATATCGCTAAAAATCATGATCACTATATACTTTCTCTACAAACCTCTAAAACGAACCAAACTACTCATCCATCCACTATACCACTTTATCCCACCTAGAACTAGTGCCCAGTTAAAATACTTGACTCTTACTTACCCACACTCAGTCATGCCACACACATTTCACCACTACTCTCACCGAATCCTTCTGACTACGGCTAAATTCATCTTCTACATCAGATTTTTAAAGATTGGGCAGATGGAAATCCTCAGTCTACAACCGATATATTCCTCATCCCGAGAAAGGAATGAGGAAAGCTTTTAAAAGTTTGGCTTTGTAAATTTGATGCAATAAGTGTGTTTTTCTTTAATACCTTTTCACCCTCTTTGCATGAACCCGATTTACATATATTACGAATATGTTTCTGAACATATATATTATTCACTCACTCACTCTCTGGGCCGGCCTTAGACATCATGCTGCCTAGGTCCAACGATAAATGACTATGGGGGATAATGTATAATAAACACAGGTTACTGGCTATGGGGGGGATAATGTATAATAAGCATTATAAAAAATGCTTTCCTATGGGGAATTGAGCGACGCTGGAGGTCCTCACACAGCATGAGGACGTCCAGCGACGCTCTAGCACAGGAAGCACCCTCTAGAGGTGGAGTTAACCCTGCAAGGTAATTATTGCAGTTTATAAAAAAACTGCAATAATTACACTTTCAGGGTTAAGGGTAGTGGGAGTTGGCACCCAGACCACTCCAATGGGCAGAAGTGGTCTGGGTGCCTGGAGTGTCCCTTTAACCCCTTAAGGACCAATCTTCTGGAATAAAAGGGAATCATGACATGTCACACATGTCATGTGTCCTTAAGGGGTTAAACTTCCTGAGGAGATCTATATGTTAAAGACGAAATGCATAGGTTTTGCTTTTTATTTAGTTTTTAATGAATTCATACCACTACAACTTCATACCTGTGTCAGAGTGAAGTGAAACTATCCTTATATTGCATAAGGAGAAGGTGAACAGGAGGTGTGCCTACCAGCAGAACTCCCACCTACATCGAGGGGGGCACCAATGAACGCCATTTATAAATGATATCTTGTGAGTGCAATTATCGCTAGCTTGTGTAATTTTTTAAAACAGTATTATGCTATGTGCTATCTTTATTTTTGCTTTTAGATAATAAGATGTAACTCCAAAATATTGTACGGTTTGCATAAATAATTGCATATGATTGTGAACTGAAGCGTTAAATAGTGTTAATCATGATGAGTGAATAGGAGTATGAGGTTAAGCAACAGTGCAGTTGTGTTGAATACCCTAGGTATATACAGGGATGTCGCCCTCCTATTCTCCCTGTCTGAGCTGCTCCTCCACATGCAGTTTCCAAATGATGGCGAGATGTTTTGTGTGGTAGTCTGCGAAGTGTCCTTGTGATTTATATTGGGAGAGGGGGAGTGGGAGGTTGGATGAAGGGTCTCGGCCTCTAACAAAAATTCATGCAGGGTGATGAGCTCGCAGTCATTAAAACTGTCCCGGCACTGTAAAGCAAGCAATAGTATAAGGAAAAGAAACAGAATTGCAACAAAAAAAAAAAAAAGCAGATAAGCAAAGAAAGAAAAAAATAAATAAAATTCTTCTTTTTGCCAGCGGGAGTAATAAAGCTGTGTATATTCAGAGTATCTACATTACACAAAATAATCCAAACGCCAAGTAAAACACAAAACTCTAGCCTATATAAAACAGCAATTATACATGTAATGTGTAGCAGGTTTGGTACACACTATGCAGCTAGGTGTATAAATAACCATTCATCTTAATTTTATTTATTACTGACATTGGTAAAGCGCCGACATATTCAGCAGCGCTGAATTGTAATTCTCCTCCATGCCCATCTAATATTTGAAATTGGAGATTTACTTAACCAGAATTTATATGTCACCTTCTAAGGGCATCTGAAACAGGGGGGTTGGGGCTCAACCAAAAAGGAGCATCCACCCCACCCCCAGCTTTAGATGCCCCTTTGGAGGCTGACCACAGGAAAGTATAGATTTGAGGAGGTTTTGGATAGTAATGTCACTTCAATCATAATTTGACATAGAACAGATTTAGATAGAACTCACTTTAGTTGTTTAGTTTTGACACTGCATTTTTTTTAAAATTCAGTTTTGTTTTTTTAAATCACATTCATTTTGGCGCACACACACACACACACACACGCACACACACCATTCCCCCCGCCCCCCTTCAGACACTTACCTTTCTCCAGCGCCGGGCTCCCTCGGCGCTTGGGAACTCTCCTCCCTCTGCCGACATCAGTTTCGAATGCACATGCGCGGCAAGAGCCACGCGAGCATTCAAACCGCCCATACTCAATGCTTTCCTATGGATGTCCAGCGTCTTCTCACTGTGATTTTCACAGTGAGAATCGCGGAAGTGCCTCTAGTGGCTGTCAGTGAGACAGCCACTAGAGGTTGGATTAACCCTCAGTGAAACTGCTATGTTTACAGCTGCAGGGTTAAAACTAGAGGGACCTGGCACCCAGACCACTTCATTGAGCTGAAGTGGTCTGGGTGCTTATAGTGGTCCTTTAACAAAGCAAATAGGTAAGAGCCTCCTATTGGATAGTTACTGCATGGGTGATTATCTTTCGGCTGGCAACATGTTATTTAACCCCAACTGATGCAATGAGTAGCTTTTCGTTTCTTAAACAACCATGTCGAAAGACACATCCCGTGGTTGTGGAAAACATGTTAGTCTGTTTGAGAAGGGTCAAATCATTGGCATGCATCAAGCAGAGAAAACATCTACGGAGATTGCAGAAACTACTAAAATTGGGTTAAGTACTGTCCAATGCAGTATTAAAAACTAGAAGGATAGTGGGGAACCACCAGTGATGGGCGCATCAGGGTAAGAAGAGAGGCAGATGAAGTGATGCACCTATCATGCCTAGTGCCTACTGTACAAGCCTGTGGGGACAGTGCTATGATCTGGGATTGCTGCAGTTGATCAGGTCTAGGTTAAGCAACATTATTTGCCCAAAGAATGAGGTCAGCTGACTACCTGAATATACTGAATGACCAGGTTATTCCATCAATGGATTTTTTTTTCTTCCCTGATGGCACGGGCATATTCCAAGATGACAATGCCAGGATTTATCGGGCTCAAATTGTGAAAGAGTGTTTCAGGGAGCATGATCCATCATTTTCACACATGGATTGGTCACCACAGACCTTAACCCCATTGAGAATCTTTGGGATGTGCTGGAGAAGGCTTCGCGCAGTGGTCCGACTCTCCCATCATCAATGCAAGATCTTGGTGAAAAATGAATGCAACACTGGACGGAAATAAATCTTGTGACATTGCAGAAGCTTATTGAAACAATGCCACAGTGAATGCGTGCCGTAATCAAAGCTAAAGGCGGCCCAAAAAAATATTAGAGTGTGTGACCTTTTTTTTGGCCAGGCAGTGTGTATGTATATACATATATATATATATATATATATATATACATATATATACATATATATATATATATATATATATATATATATTCACAATGCTCTTACAACAGATTAAACACACTTTAGTTCACTTAGCACTAGCACTCCCACATTGGAAGGAATTAGCACACTTAGCACTCTTACATTGGAAGGAATTAGTGTAGGACACACCGATATTGGGGTACTGCGGCATAGTGCTGGACTTAACACAATAAGGAAATATGGTGGAATTGAATCCTCATATGTGTTTGCTGACATTGGTGATTTTAAGAAGCCTTGCAAAATCTAGGAGTGTGCACTGTTCCTTACTCTATAATTCATATTCACACACTCTTATAGTCACATTATTATATACACTGACAATCATACACTCACATACACACATTTTATTTTTATCTTTTATCCCTCATTTCCAGTGGCTTTGGATCAATCTGCAGTTCTTTACGGATACCAGAGCTGAGGTCCTCTTCATACGCAAAACAAAATGTGACAGACGCACAGCATGTAGTCATGATCTACAATACTAATCAACGGTGACAGCTAACAGTCACTCCAGATGTACGGACTATTATCTGGATGGCTGAGCATCATGGGAATGGTAGTTTACACACCAGGGGTTTCAATATTAAGCCACGACTGCTATAGCACATTCTTTTCACTATTCCGGCAGAACCTTTCTATTTATACATATCCTTACACTGGGTGGAGACCGTTGTTTGCTCTCTTCCAAAAACTCTTCTAAAGTCACCATCTCGCTCCCAGGGGAACCTGGCCGAGGCCTGCTCTGGGCACGACTGGGAGGTCTTTTTTCCTGATTGTTAGAAGAAGCCAGGCTGTTTCTGTTAGACAGTTCAGGTTTATTGACAGGGGTCCATATTTTGTGGTCCCTGGGTAATGTAGCCACCTCTTTTGTGGGAACAAGGTCTTCACTGTTTATACTCTCTGTCCTTCCTGGGAGATAAACTGTGGAACCTAAGACAGCACATACAGGTATTTTAAGTCAGTGGAAATTAAGCCAGCTGTGAAAGAGAAATGGTCACATTTTTGGTCTTTTATAGTGTGCATATAACATTAATCTTAGTTTTTTGTGAAATACATACATTTACATTTGTCAGCTATACAGTATATATGTTTATATAACATAACCTTACAAGAAGAATTCTAAATTAATCACTGGAGTCTTTACTATCCCAAAACACAATTGGTGGCTCAGGTCTTTTGTTCTTAATTTCTTGATCTTAAGTCTCCTATAGAGGTCTTAATTCCTGATGTATTAAATGGTCTCTGTCATAATAAATTACAGAGACAGGCAGTGAGGGATTAAAACTAAAACAAAAACAAAAAAAGCTATGATACATAATTGCATACCATAGGGGTATGTTCAACATTTGAAGTTTGCAGGATATATGTTATGTTAGTTAATGGGTGCTTATTGGGTGTCACACTTTGTATGCCCAAGAAGAATCCCTCAAAGCCCAACTTGAGATATGCAGGTGATACAGAACAGTAATTTTTGTATTTGCACTGTGGGGAGTTGTATCGTGTTTGGCTTTACCACAATATATACACATATCTATCTCTCTCTCGCTATATATTTATATGAATGGAAAAAAAATGCATTATAAAGGCAGGGACATGCTTGAGGATTGTGGTTTATGTTATCAGGAGCAGGTTACTTATACCCCCAAGAAAACAAATCTCACATACAGAAATAGGTAGAGTGATATAGATAAAAATTCCTCTGTGTCTGTACCTTTTAAGGTCAGAGGCGAGCTGCTGTTCGATGCACTTCTATTGCTTTCAATACTACTTGGCCGGGGAGCTGAAATTAGAAAAGTAAGTAAGTAACGGAGACCATCCCGTGCACAGAACACTCTAGAATGAACCCCACACACAAACAATGAGGCAGTAAATTTACCCCGGGGTCCTGTGAGGCTCAATTCAGCTTCCTGTATTGGGTTGCAGAGGTTATCATCTGAATTAAATCCTAAAAAGGGTTATAAACAGGAATCAACAGTAAAAATATGTGGACAAAAACAAACAAACAAAAGTTGGACAGCAATGATTCAGACATAACCTACTGCTCTTTATTTTAGAGTTCATTCAGTATCTGCTCATGAAATAGGTTTGCAAGCAAACCCTCTCTTTTATTCTGTCTGAAAGGTGGTGTATAGTAAACAATTAAACAAGACAGGAACATACAAACAGAAATGAACACCACCATTATAGGCAAATCAAATTAACTATAACAACATAATTAAATGTCTGCTAACGTTACAACTAAATCAGAGGTGCCCAAAAGGTAGATTTCCAGATGATGTATAGCTACAACTCCCATGATGCTATGCATGGCTTTAGAATGACAAAGCATCATGGAAGCTGTAGTTTTAAAACATTTGCAGATCTACCTTTTGGGCACCTCTGCTGTAGAGAGTGGGAGATGGGATATCAAGAACAGTATCCCTGCAGAAATGCAGAGGAACAGCAGAAACTGTAGGGTGCAAACCTGCACGAGAACAAATAATTCTTAGTGTGGGAATTGCACTTCATGTTATATCCACACCATACAGCTGGCAACACAAACATATAGAGCTCACCATCGCATCCTCACC
Source organism: Pelobates fuscus (assembly GCF_036172605.1). Classification (NCBI taxonomy): domain Eukaryota; kingdom Metazoa; phylum Chordata; class Amphibia; order Anura; family Pelobatidae; genus Pelobates; species Pelobates fuscus. Next base: position 42,165,093 of record NC_086329.1, on the reverse strand, counting down.
AACACTATATCTTTACTAAGGCCACATGTTAAAAGCACTACAATAGCTCCACCATATCTGCCGCCACCTTAACATACTATACTCATGCCACCTCAACACATTCTAGAGCCATAATATGCTCAGTATAATGTTCTCAACCTAACCAACCCTCATTTAATTAAGTCACCTTTGGGTCTATCCAGGGTCTGGGATTTCACGTTGGGTGTTGTGGCTGTGAGGTGAATTGCTGAAGCAGAGAAAGCTCTTGATCCCAGTTCCATTCTACTGGAGCGAGACAGTCTTTCCAAATGTTCAATTTCTTCCCTGCCTCCTCCTTGGTAGGACATCCGGTGGTGCTTATGATTAACATCAACCCGAACTATAAAGGGGTCAGACAATAGGAGATTAGCAAGTTAAGGTAGGCAGACACAGCAAGTCAGAGCACAGGGTACCAGCACACCGGAGAATGGCAGAAGAAAAAAATTGGAGAAGGAAAGCGTTTGACTAGTTTGTGTTGTGGGTTTTACAGTCACAACATAAACCACTCTCTGTTGCATAACAGTCTTTGGATAATCTCAGTATTATTTTTTTTGAGTAACGCGTGGTTTTGGACCACAGCACCATGAAATACACATGGGGTAATCAAACCCATCTCTAACAATTCCGTTTTAATTCAGAAAGCATCACTTCCTTGCTCCAAATATTTTCTAGTCCCTTCTCGGTGGCCATATCTTTTTGGTGACATTTCAATGCTTCCACACAAGGTAAAGGTTAATACATCATTAAAAAACAAAACGGGAAACAAAAAGCTGCGTACGATCCACTCCACATGTGGCAGACACAGGGCAGATACCGTGAGAGCGAGGCCGACGAGGGCAGAAACAGCAGCGCCAGCAAGCGCAACAGACGTAGACAAAGGAACGAGCAGCAAGCGCAAGAGACGTAGACAAAGAAACGAGCAGGAGTAACGCCTGCACTTTATGCTTTACACGTTAACCTTAAGTTTAAAGTGAACGCATATTACACACAGCAATATTCACGTGTATATAAGGGCAGACAGATAGGAAATATATAACGAAACATTGTTTACACAATTTAGAATTAACTCTCTCCTTGCTCTATTTTTGGTTCACTCTATTCAAATTTTACCTTCTATTTATACTCTTCCCAGCTCTGATCTTAATAAACTTAGAATTAATAGAAAGGTAATGTTTTCAGCCCATGCATCTTGTAGCAGGCATCGTATCTAGTCTGTGATATTCCCACTTTATCACCAGCTGGGCCTAACCGCTCTTTCAAAGCTCTACTGCTGGCCCTTAAAAGGCTGGGTTATAATGTAACAAAGAGAATAGCATTGATTGTTACAAAGAGCAATGAGCTAAATAAATAAAATTTACATATGCCTGAATTTACGTCATTTGGAATTACAGGGTGTCTTTTAAAATGAACTAATGTTACCAATAACCAGTAGCAGCTTTTACATAAAGACATTATAGATCACATTAATTGACTGATTAATCATTAATATTGGTTTCTGGAGGAGGACACTTAATATCCAAATGGGGTGATGGTGGTGTAGGGGGGAGATGGCACAGCTGTAAATGATTTTTGAATGTGCTAAAGCACATGCACGAGATGGCTGTTGCTTTCTTTTATGCCGTTGCGGTCTTCTATTCTACCTTGAATGGATGCGATAAGGTACATTGTTGGTACCCTTCTAATATTTTTTTTTATAGGCTAATAAAAATGTCTGTGTGCCCAAATATTACAGGAGGGTTCCCTGTTTTTGCAATTCTCCCTAATCTATGAGAACCTCAACAGGTTGAACGGCAGGTTTCAATACATGACAGACATTACTTGCGGTGGTTTATAAATAGGGAAGAAACAAGACCGGAGAACATGCACAGCATGTTAGAAAGGAGAAGCATCGATGGGTGTTAGATGGACAGAGACAGAGCATGCCAAGCGGTTTCAAGAAGCTTATGGAAAATAGGGTAATTTAGCTGTATCTCACATATATGTGTGTATATGTGAAGAGAATACAACTGCTTACAGGGACTCTACCAACTAAACCGTGTTTACATTGGGAACACCAATGGGGCTTCATTCACTATATTGGGAATTGTGTAACATTGACAATGGAATGGCATATTTTCATCCAAAATAGCCACACAGAAAAATTCTCCAGCTCAGCTTTTTTCATCCCAAATTTGCTAAGTCTTTGTCAATTGTCCGCAATTCCTAGTTAAATGAGTGAAACACACATCTGCACAATGCAAGGAGGACCACAAGAAGAATGTTTAGATCTTTTAAAACAATGAGACATCCCTGTTTATGTCATCACCACGCGCCACAATAAGCAAACTGATTTTGTAGTTAATTTGCGTATGATGCTTCATGTGAATGACATTAATGATAATTAGACTAAAGTTAAAAACCCTTTGTCTCTTGATCTGCACATTCCTCAGTTCACATAAGTGGGTGTCTAAATAATTTTACTTTGGTTGACATTCACAATATAAACACGGTTTGGTTGATCAAGACCTTTCACAGGAAACTTTGTTAACTGACACCAGCTGAACCAAGCCATGGACGTCAAACACAGGGTGTCTGTGCTTATGGCAACACAACTTACACAGCGAGAAACTCAGGTTGCTCATCAGGTGTGTGGAAGTGTATGATAAGATTCTAATTTGAGAATGTCCTAATATGAATGTAGGAATAGTCTTCATCCCTTTCAAAGCTCTGCTTGAGGATACATAGGAATTTTTGAAAGAAAAAAAAAAAAAAAACGTAATGTGTGCGTGATATTCTTAAGGTCTTTGGAAGGGTCTAATGTCTTTTTTTTATGTTTTTTATTTTTTTTTCCATAGCTTCAGAAAGTGTAGAGAGAGTATTAGAAGTCACGGATTTCCGGGAGAGAAACAGAGCCGCTATGAGTAGATGGAATATCGAAAGACGACCAGAACCGCAGACGCTTAGAGAAACGGCGCTGACTCTGCGTGCACTTCTCTTTGTCCTGACTTTTGCTTCTCAAAAACGAAAACTTTAAACGTGGAGCTGCTAAAGGTAAATCAGAAATGGTCACCCAAAATTAGAGAATAACATAGAGAACAAGTGATAATCAAATGCCTGATGTTGGAACATTTATGATTACTGGATGAATATATATATATGTAGGACCACGTACATCTAAAATCAACAAATATTATATCTCACGTTAGAGAGTACTGATATTGTCCTATCTTTTTTTCTATAGAAAAGAAAATACAAAGGCAGAATTTAGTGAGCTACAACGGAAGTTTAAATAAATCTATTTACAATCAGAGGATTTTAATAGTTCTAATTTGAGTTTCAGACAAAACAGACACGTCAATATGATTGGACAGCTATTTACCTTTACTTGAGAACACCTTGGAATTATCCTTGTCCTCTGATCCTAGGGAGGAATTGTCTAAACTGTCATGTTGCACCTTGAGGGGCCGTGAAGTGGAGGGTGATGTAGCAACTTCCATGTGGTCTGTCGGTTGGGTTTGTCCTTCTGTGGAAGACTTTGATCGCTCCCTGGAAGAGTCTTTTCTCGGTTTGATTAATTTGGCAAGAGCTTTTGCACCTGACCAATGATTTTTCCTACAGTTACAAATAAACCACGAACAAGATGAAAATGTAGAAGAATATCATACCATAAAAGAGTTGACGTGATCAGCTTAAATTAATCACCACAATTACTATTTCCAATGCCAATGGCGAGCTTTGCGATCATCACACACAAGGCTGCTACTCTGTGCCTCAGGACGCAGTGCCTTTTCATATATAATAATCTACAGCTCAAAATACATGGGTACATATTTGTAGTGTTCTAAACTTGTGGATACAATTATAAATTTTAAAATACATGGGTTTAATTACATGTTCTAATTACAATTTATCACATAGGTCAAAAATACTTTATTGGCAAAGACATTAGTCCAAGATTTAATGACTAAGTTCCAATGAGAATGTCAGTAAAATGGGGACTATAATCAGCCCTTGAGGAATGGTTTGAAAGCTGAATGATTAATCAAGTCGTTCACTTAGAAGCAACAGGAGACAGCCTTTAGGGGAAAGGGAAAGTTGTATGATCATGAAAGTAACTTACTTTTTTGGAGCAGGGTCATAAAATTTATACTGGTCCATAATCTTCTCTTCTAATTTCTCCTTCTGTCTTCTTAAATCATTTAATTTATCTCTAGACGGGTAAGGGAAATCAAATGAAGTTTTAATAACCCACTCTTTAAATAATGAGTACATCAGCATTGCTCACTTAGCGATGTGTGGGTTTACAGCTAAATAATCAATCTATAATAGATTTCTTGCAAGAGAAAAGGGTTCCTGTTGCAGAGAAACCTTTTCTCAAGAGGCAAATGTGTGTTTTACAAAAGATCTCAATCCCCTCCCCTAAATATAAACTATTCATCATTCGTATTTTTAATACAGAAGGACTTTAATTTGTGATCACCTACAAATCATCTCACTCAATTACATATATAATAGGAAGAACCAACACTTTTGTGCAAGAACTCTGGGCAGCCAGTGGGAGATGTGTTGAGCAGTGATTCCATCTGCTATTGGCTATATCCAGCAACCTGTTTTGTATTTATTCACATTTCAGAAGAGATAAGTCTATTTCTATGTATTTTACAAGTGAATAGTATTCATATAGGAGTGGATTAAGCTGACATACATGTACTGCTTCTGCTCCTCGTGATAATGCTCCTTGCTCTCCATACTCTGCTCAAGCAGCATCTGATTTTGTTGGTTTAGCATTTGTATCTGACTGAGAAGATGGTGGTTCTCTTCCTCCAGATTGCTCTTTAGACGTGTAAGAAGCTACAGAGAGAGAATATATTCATTAGACGCTAGAATCCACAGATTTAAAAATAAGAAAGCAGGCCAGAATTGGATGTACGACCAATATGTTGCATTTTCTATTAAGATACACTGTGTATTAGAAGGTCCTTTAAGGTAAGTGTTCTGATTTAATCCATACATCGTGCTAAAACGAATACTCTACAAATGTATAGATCAAAAGATATATACCGTATTTATCGGCGTATAACACGCCCCGGCGTATAACACGCACCTCATTTCCAGAAGGAAATTCCAGGAAATTTCCACCTCTCCCATAGTATTCCCCCCCCCTCATCCCATAGTGTTCCCCCCCCTTTCCATAGTAATCTCCCCCCCTCCCATAGTATTCTCTTCCCCCTCCCATAGTATTCTCTTCCCCCTCCCATAGTATTCCCCCCCATAATATTCTCTCCCCCCTCCCATAGTATTCTCCCCCCCCATAGTATTCTCCACCCCCCATAGTGTGTCCCCCCCCCTCCCATAGTGTCCCCTAGTGCACTTTCCCTCTGTCCCATATTTACTTACCTGTCTTGAAGCGTGGGCCGGCTTCACAGCGCGCACCGCGGAACTGGAACTTAAATTTCAGGTTCCGGTTTCCGGCGGGACTGAAAGGAAGTGTGCACACAATAGTGTGCACACTTCCTTTCAGTCCCCCTGGAAACCGGAACCTGAAATTTAAGTTCCAGTTCCGCGGTGCGCGCTGTGAAGCCGGCCCACGCTTCAAGACAGGTAAGTAAATGTAGGATATCGGCGTATAACACGCACCCATGATTTTCTCCCTATTTTCAGGGAGAAAAAGTGCGTGTTATACGCCGATAAATACGGTATATCATGAACATACAGAAGTGTTACAATTCCTGTGTGATTAAACTTTAATTATGATGATATAACAATTTAAGATAAATGATCCCTTTACAAACATCTCAAGCAGTTTATGTGGATTTTTGTTGATTGGATGGTGCAGAGATTCTGTTACTCTACTACATGGTTATCATGTCTGTCAAAATGTGAATACTGTATTTTTCAATCCCATAAATTATCTCTAAGTAAATACTTTTAGAATTTGGATTAGTATTTGGATTCTAGGATCTGGATTATGTTCTCATGGTACCTCACAGTGGTTGTCCAGTTTGGATAACGAGATATCCATGTCCTGGTGCTGAACCTTTAACTCATCGAATCGTGCCTGCCAACGGTTCAGCTCCATCTGGGAATTATTCAGAGAGGTTTTCATGTCCTTAGTGTGTTTATGTAGAGATGTATATTCTTCTTTCAGCTCTGTGTGCAAGAAATTTAACCTGCAAAATGTACAGCACAAAACTAAGCAAGTCCACCTTGATTCCATCTCTCAATTAACACAACGTTCATTCACTACTAAACAACCTTTTGTTTTCATTTCAACTATAATTTGAGGATTTGTTTCTATTTGCTTAAAGGGACACTTTAAGCACTTGCAGATTCAAATCAAGCACCCTATCACTAGATCCTAACATCATTGAATGCAAATGAAAATGTATGTGGAGAGTGTGTTCCTACTCGCATCACCTCTTAATTAAAAGGGACACTATAGGCAATGTAACTGCTTCAACTCATTGAAGTGGCTAGAGTGTCTTGAGTACCCTGACTCCTTCCATTCAGTATCAGACCGTTTTTAATGTTTTAATGGAATACACGAGATCCCAGCAGCTCATACCCTTGTTGATTATGTTAATGAGGGTGTATTAGCCGGAGCAGCAATGGGTGACTGTGATCGGTGAGAGTGTCAGCTGGCAACTTACAGCCTATCACAAAGCCCATTCGCGTTTGAATCGCAATGGCTGCAAGGAAGTGTGTAATCTCTCATAAGGGCTGGGCTGTTGGCAGACAGGGATCCTGATTCAGTGTTAAACTGCTCGAAAATTATTTAACTCTGAGTGGAAGCACAATAATCAGTTCAATGAAATTGTTATAGATAGTGCCTACAGTGTCTCTTTAAAACCCTGTAGAGTGTTCTTCTTGAAGTATAGTTCAGTTCCCTTGTATACAGCTATAACACTTAAGAGAACAGGTGGCTCAGACAAGACAGCTATATTCTAATGTGAACCCACCAAGACAAATCAATTTTCCTATATTGTGCCCAAGACATGTCTACACACTCATTCACCTAAAACTTGTACATTCTCATGAGCACCCACCTAGGCAGAGCTAGAGTCTGATGAACCCTATGTATATTCTGATGTGATGCCCTTTTTCTTGTACTTGGTTTTTGTGGTAATGCCAAAAGAAAAACAGATTTAAAAAAAAAAAAAGCCATCCTATATTACTATACCGTGGCACAATGGTTGGGATTCTGCATCCGATTGTAATCTTGGAATTAAGCAGAAAGTTCACTAGTATTACCCCAATAAGCTTATGCAAACTTATTTTTATATTGTTACTCACCCGTCCAGTTCTTCCTTAAGTTTCTGATTTTCATTTGTGGTGATCAGATTTTTCCTCTTTTCTTGCTGAAGAGCTTCCCGTTCGACCTTTAATATATGGTCTAATTCTTCCAGCTCATTCTTGTGTTTTAACAAATTTTTGTAACTGCAAGTAAAGCAACAAGTAAAATTAAAATGTATTCCTTTGCATACCTTCTCCATAAATTAAAAGGGTAATCCAGACATGGACCAATTGCTCACTGTGCCTTGAAGGATATCAGCTATATCTCACTGGTGAGGCCCAATGAATAACACAATGATATTTTTTTTTTTGCTGCATCTCTGTTGCAGAGGGAACTAGCTTGCATTTATAATCTACACTATTAGTTCATCTGGGGTTGCTGTATCTCTTGTACAGAGTGAACTAGCCAGCATTTTGGATTAGGACCGTCCTTTTGGATGAGATTAGTCTGATATACAGATGATGCAGGTTCTTTCTTTAACAGCACATGTGAGTGGGGACTAATCAAAAGGCAAACAATTCCCATATCTTAATTGTTTTAGTTTCAATATTTAGTGGGGTCTGCTAGGCACCTCAAATAGGAGATATTACATGTTTAGATATACAAACACATTGACAGGCAATAAGATAAGGAAAATAAAGTTAGCATTCACATTCTGCCTGGTATGTTCTAGCCTAGATCATCTATCCATTGCTTTTTTGGGAAGGCACCTTTGATTATCGCAATAATAATGATAATCCTATATGGATTGTCTACACTACCAGTTAACGCTTAATAACATGTTAAGTAAAATTGCATTCCCAAGACAGCACACAGACAAAGTCAAAACTGAACTCATAACCCTGAGAGTTACTGCCACCTAGTGGCTGAAAGTGAGTTAACGCTTGCCAAGAATTATCCCTAAAGGGATTCTCCAGTGCCAGGAAAACATATTAGTTTTCCTGGCACTGCAGGTTCCTGCAGTGCCCCTCTCCCTCCCACCCCCCCATCCCAAGTTGCTGAAGGGGTAAAAACCCCTTCAGTGACTTACTGGAGTCCAGCACCGATGTCCCTCGGCGCTGGGTCAGGATCCGCCTACTCGCCTCCCCTGCTGACGTCAGTGGCCGCGCATGCACATTAGGCCTCCCCATAGGAAAGCATTATACAATGCTTTCCTATGGAGATTTCAGCAACGCTGGAGGTCCTCACATAGCGCGAGGACGTCCAGCGTCGCTGAAAACACTTTTCGTGTTCTATGAACACGGAAGTCCCTCTAGTGGCTGTCTAGTAGACAGCCACTAGAAGAGGACTTAACCCTGCAATGTAAATATTGCAGGGTTAAGGGTAGTGGGAGTTGGAGTTGGCACCCAGACCACTCCAATGGGCAGAAGTGGTCTGGGTGCCTGGAGTATCTCTTTAAATCACTTGTAACAAAATCTCCAAGCAGGTGACATTTAGTGGGCTGCTGAAAGTGGGGGTCATGGATCAGAAACCAGGACATGCCCTGCTTAGGTTTTATTACTGTTTCTTTAAGAAAAGTCTGTTAAACATACCACTCTTGCCTGTTTTGCTAGCCTTGGATCACATTACAAAAAAACAGCCAGAACATGCTACATTACATGGTGCTACCTCAGTTCCCATGTTCGGTTACAATTCACAGTGCTCTCACCTGTCCTCCAGACTGCGGTGCATCTGCTCCAGGCTCTTGTGTTGGGTTTTCAGGGCGCTGTACTGGTTAATTAGACCCTCATATTCCGCAGACTGGCGCTCATACAGGGAACCCAAGTGCCTGTGGTCATGGAGCAAAGAATCATGGATAACCTTCAGCTCTTCTTTCTGCCGCAGAAGATTCTCAGTCTCGTTTTCCAAAGTGGAAAGCTGGTTCTGAAGCTGAGAGATCTGAGACTTCAAAGTAGCACACTCCGACATGGAAGTTGAGTTCTCAACCTGCAATAGGATAAATTATGATAGAATTTTGTGTTTTCATTTTGTATTTTTAATGTTGCAGATATAGTAAAGGCTTAAACAACTTAAAGTGTAATGTCACCTTTTACAATTAACAAAAATAATAGAAGACCAAACTAAAAAGTGTTAAAGCGCACACAATGATTAAAATTTTACCTTTTATAAAAACAATGAGGAGGGTCTTGTTACATACATTCAGATAAGAGGATGCTGAATAATGTAAATATAAAACAGAAAACCCATAGTGCAATATGTGTATGTATATATATATATATATATATATATATATATATATATATATATATATATATATATATTACATAAGGTGGTTAAAAATGGCACACTCACAATTTACAGAGCCCTTAAAGAATGGCTCTGCACTGTATAGGCATTTCATCCACCATTTGGATTGCAGTAAGATCTTTTACTGGAACAAGGTGGTATCCAGAAGAGACAGGAATCAGATGATCAATGTAAAAATCACTTTATTCCATGTACAGATAAAAGTAAGTTGACAGCAGCAAAACACGTTTCGACCTATGTGCAGGTCTTCCTCAGGTGCAGTCTAAGATAACAATGATCTCCTAGCTTTTTATATACCATACAAATGAAGTAAAAATACATACAGGTGTGTTACTTACTAATTAAGCCTAATATGGTGCAAACTGAAAATACATCACCACACTCAAGATGGCGACGCATCTGGTTTCAGCCATACCACAATGTAAAATGCCTCATCCAAGATGCCCGCGCCATATTGCGTATTTACGGAGTACTTTCCCCACCGGATTGGTGTCAATGGCTTATATCATGGTCACTACAACTCACTGGCCAGAGAAGCAAAGGGCAGATAAACCAATTGGAAACCTACATATTGGGCGTGGGAGCTTGATGAACTTTCCTCCTCATCGGGAAAACAACCCATCGATATTACAGAGGAATAGCCTGGTTGTCACCTACTATCTAGTCTCCCTTTATCGGCAGCGGAAGCTGCTCAGCTGATTACTAAGGGAGATTTGCAAGTCCCCCTGGAGAATATAAGGCTAATTTATAGCCTCGGGTGAGACTGTCTTAAAATAAGAAATTAAGGCCTGACAGGTAGAGTGAAGGCTACAGAGGAAGCTTTAGGGGACCAGTGTTCCAGACAAGCCTCTCTGGAGCAGCAGGTAGTGAAGCTTCAATGCTCTCAGCAGGATGCTGCGCCGAGGCTGGATGCCATAGATGACAAAATACGCTCCTTAAATGTGTGGCTCCATGGCGTGTCAAAGGCAAAACTCACGCAACCTGCAGGTATTGGGCAGATTAGATGGGCCGAACGGTTCTTATCTGCCGTCACATTCTATGTTTCTATGTGTGTTTCGGATTTCCAGGGCATCAGCGGCAATCGCCAATGCTCCTAGAGATTTAATAATTAGGTTCCAGAGTGGAATGGATAAGACTACCTTTGTACAAGCGCTGAGGGGGAAACCTTTTAATTCTGAGAGTAACACTCTTACCTTCTTCCAGGACTTGTCCAGGAACACAGCCTCTTAGAGGAGATCCCTCTGGCCACTGAACCAATTCCTGAAGTCCCAAGACATACCCTATAGAATGGGCCCCATGCAACCCATAAGGTTGCTACAGCTCAATTGCTGGGTGAAGAGGATTGGGGGGGACTTTTCTTTGTAAGATTGGTATCCTGCAGGTTCAATACCTTCTTAGGGTGCCTCTGGCACGTCACCATGACCACCCCACAAGTGGAATGTCCCAGAATTAAGGCATTGTACCACTAGGTATATAACAACTGTCTAACAGAGACTATTACTTAAAAGCATCTGTGTATGCTTACCGCCTGTATGTTTTTATTGCTTTTCTTAAGCTTCTGATTTCTTTTTCATATGTTCATGTGCCTTTATTTTCTTGCCGTAATTGTATTGCACATAATTGGCACAATTTAAGCTTATTCCATTGGCTATGGTTAAATGTTTTAAAATACCCTCCCTACCACCAAGTTCCTCTGAAAGGATTCTATGCGGGTTAGGTTTTATAGAGGTGTGTTTTCTTTTTTAGCCCTATTATATTTTTGTTTAGTCTGTCTTACAGCTCCCATTTGAGGCACAGAAATTTTAACTTAATCACATACACTCTGCTTGAAAAAAATATTAAATATTAAATCTCACATTCCATGTTATTACTATGTGCCAAGGTACGGGTGGCATTCCCTGGATTTCTGCTTATATCATATGTATGCTGCCCAATAACTTGATATATGTTATGCTTGGAATGCGAATTTAAAAAAAGGTCTATGAGCACAGTGAAAGCTATAGGTGCTTCAAAGCAATGTAGCTCAACCCGGTGTTAAAACAGCCACTGAGGAATTATATCTTTTGAATTTACTTTTAGCATTTTTATAGATTTTACTTTGTTCTAGTTTCCTGTTCAATGGTAATTTTAGTCTGCATCTAGATTAGGAAGGTATTTAAACTGTCACACAATATGACAAGATGGGTCAGCATGTACCTATAATGTCACAGTTACAGACCTAAAAAGTTGTAAGTGTAAAACTCCGTTATAATTGTATACACAACAGATGTGCAGCCTCGGAATGTGTAAGTGCACATACAATGGATGTGGAGAATACAAGATGAAGCACTGTCTGGTACATACTGTAGATGTCCCAGACCTGCAAAGATCCCACTGTTTGTCACCATTACTGTTCATATACCCTCCTTTTAATCTTACAGTGTGCCTGAGAGCCTGCTGGTGGCGGTGATTGTGGCGAAACCGACCTCGCCACGTGTCCTTGGAGGGGACTGCTTGCCCACCTCTTGCCTTTAGACTATGGCCCCAGTTCTTTTTCCCTGCAGAAAGGCTGGTTTGTGCCTTTCTGCGGACTGTTAAAGCCATGCTTCATTTGGTCACAAAGGACTTCGATCTATCTTTTGAACCAATTGACCAATTTGGATGATTTTGACATATGTTTGTATTTGGAGTATGGTGCTTATGAAAATGTATGTTTTATGTTTGTGACATGTATATTTTAGAAGTTATAAATATTGTGTAAAAACTGTATTCCTCTGCCGGTGATAATGAGATTACCCATTGTGTTCAGTAATCATATCACAGGCAGAGGGGAGGATTTTGTGTGGGAGTGTCTGTGTGTATTGCACGGATTGATTGGTTGTTCTGTAATACCCTGTGGGCTGTACTGTGGTTGTGGATTGGGAATAAAAGAGACTGTATGTGCCAGGACAGTGAGATTCTGCTTAACCCTCAAAACAAAGTGTCGTCTCGTTATTGGGGGAATTGGATTGTATGCGGATTGCCAGGAGTGTAAGCTGATGGTATGCTTTTCCTGGTCAGCTGTTTCCAGTATTCGTGTGTTTCCTGTTCGGGAGTTGGAGAATTCATATGTTTGCAGTTCGGGAGACTGGTGCGTACAGTAGCTGTCGGTGCATCTGGAAAGGGGAATATCGCCTAAACGGTTTTTAACCTCTGGTGAGCAAAACGGTCCGTTACAGTGATGTACACAGAGTGACAAGTGGTCAGATGCAAGATGGAGGGATTGGGAGATTGATTTGGGATGCACTAATGTAGAAGGTAAGCAACTGAGAGGTAAAATACAAGTAATATTTGGTAATCCATTTACAAATATACGTTATATAGCATCTGTGAGTCCAGTGTATGGAAAACCCCCAAAAGACATTACACAACAAAGATATGGAGGCACTCACCTGGAGATTGGCCGTCTGGGTCTGGAGGCCAGTGTTATGTTCCTGAAGGAAGGTGACCTGTTTCTGTAGTGTTCTCATCTGATTGTTGATAGAGTGGTTCTGGTTTTCCAGATGCTTGAGTTGTTCTCTGAAGAGTTGCTTCTCAGCTTGTAGGGCTGCATTCTAATGAAAGCAATTCAGAGTGAAACATAAGAATACTATATACAATCACGTAATGTGTGCAGTGATAGGTACTCACACCAGAATGTTTTACATTTTTAACTGACCCTTGGGAAATGTAAACTAAAGTTGCATGACTTTATTGACTATTTCCCTTCACTGGATGAGCATATAAAATATTGTTTGTGGAAAATACTTAACATTTTGTGTCAGCAAAAGATGAGGGAAGACAGTCGGCCCCAAAAAAATACAAATAATTGGTTCTGACTTTGCGCATAAATTGTTGTGCTAGAAATTGGTTTATATGTTCACAGATGAATGAACCCATTATTCTGTATAAACAAAAATAAAGTATTTTTCAAATTACATATACTATGAATGTTTAGCAGTTTATTCAAACGCAAATCAAAAGATTTGTAACAAAATTGGGATTCTAGTCATTGTTTTTTTTATAATGGGCAAACTGCACCATCATGCAATCCTAGCACTGCATTAGCAAAGCTACTCCGTTCAACTCAGGAAATACCAGATTATGATTGGTTACTGGCAACACAGTCAGCAGCATTTACTTGTAATTTTCAATTATTAGTATTCATTTATGGGAACTAGAGTTTGGTCACCTACACAACAAAAGAATGTTCGTAATTTCAAACTGCCCTCTACATTTATTGTATCTTGGATGTAGAAGAATTGTGAAATGTCTTGTTTTTGTAAATTAATTTAATTTATTTAAAGAACATTTCAGGTGACAAAGTTACTTTAACATCTCAGTAAAACAAAAAGATTCAGAATTGATTGTCAGTGAAAGCAACACAAATCCTCTGGCACATGGCTTGGACCTAAACATTTACCAGTGATACTATAAAACTTCAGTTAGTATACCATTTCCCAAAACACCTATAACCAAGCTTAATAGAGAGAATGTTTCAGGGCAACAATGTAAAATGTAGACCAGCTTTATGTTAATGACACTGAGTACACTGGATGGAAACCAAGTCCTACTGGTCAATGAACTTACATTCCTCTCCAGCTCGATGGCCCGGTCTTTCACCTTTAAGAGTTCCAGAGTGGCCTCTCGCTCACCATTCTGCAAATGCTCTGTCTGCTGACGATTACACTCTTGCTTCTCGCCACGGTTTCTATTCGAATTCTGGACAGTTTCCTCCTGTGTCTGTTTACAAGCTCCAATGTCTTGTTTTATCTGAAACAAAGGACCAGCCAAAATTTGGATTATTTCAGCTCAGAAGGTCAATAAATATTTTCTGTATGAAGGAGAGTAAATGAGGTTGTGTACCACACCTAAACTTATTTTGTCCCATCTCTATTTGTGCTTTTCTGTCTAACCCTAAGGTTTTATATGAATAAAGCCAAAGATACGTGTTATTCTGTTAATAATTATAGTTTTTATCATTGTATAGTATCACCAATGTAAGGTACCAAGACCTTTTCTAAATTGTGAATGACGATTAAGTCACGTCTGCTTTCACAGTTCACGAAATTATGTCTCTGTGGTTTAGTTTCCTGGTAATATTCACTCAATATGTACATGATGACAGAAATCACCTCTCAATTAAAATGTTTTTCTACACCTGCTCCACCATCTGCTCATTTTGTATGTGATGTCAGAGCCTACTTTCTTGTTAGCAGTGGAAGTTTAACACCCATTAGCCATGCACCACTCCTCTGGGTATTTGTGATACATACTGTGGTATGTGAGTGCACTAAACACTATTTGGCAACTGTCGGTCTGTTATTCTATATTTTGCCAAATTACATTATATTTCAAACTCCATGCAATACTTGGGCAGGATGTCCGTTTATTGTAGAAAGGTTTTAAAATGGAAAAGATAACTACTGCAAGAAGAGATACAGAACACTAGGATTCATTAAGCTCATTCCTCTGCCAAGTAAGTTCTGCTTGTAAAGTGGTTATGACACAATTGCTCGTTTTTGCCTTCTGCTGCCTTCACAGCAAGACCATCAGTCAACCAGCAATGCAACAGCTGCTTGCTGGACAGCTGAATTTCGAGCACCCCTCTCAGACACAAAATGTTTCGTCTGTATAATGCAGAGTGACACGGATACATGCCAAAACTTTTTCTGAAGCTTGTTTGGCAACATATGAATCCCTTTCGCAAATTTGCAGCTTGGATGTCAAATAAAGGTCCCTGATTTGGTTTAACACCTTCAGTGACAGGGGGTGCATACCGAAAATTAACCATCCCAGTTTGAAATGGGGACAATTCTGTAAAACCACTCTCCATAGGAAAAATAAATAATAGTAACAATAATAACAGCAATAAAATAATTGCTTTATAAACTATTTTTGTTGGATATAATTAAAATATATTTTATAATAAAATATCATGAGATTTAAGAATACATTTTTAACTCAACGGTTAGTAAACCAGTAATAATAAGGGTGTTTACAGAAATTAAGCCTTAGCTGCCTTATTTAGATCAAACGTCGCAAACCTCTAGCAAGTTGAAAGGGCCAGTCAGGAAGAGAAAAGGTGCATGTTTGGAAATGTGTTCTACACACTAGAGTTGGAAAAATGTGAATGCAAATGGTTAATAAAATATGGGAAACTGTTCTGAATGGTTCTAGGTTTAGTAACAAGGCAAACAGTTCTCAAAGTTAAACGATATAGATATATATATATAAAAAGATGAAAGATCATGCTTTTGTATATGCTTAAAGAGCACGCCCAGTCGATGCCACTGCATAACACTTTTATTTTGTTTACTTCCATCATTTAAAGCTTAATACGTACACACTCAACATGAGTCCGTACCAAATTCAGCTCATTCTGTAGCTGCTGGTTGAGGGTGCGGGCGTCCTCCATTTGCGTCTCGAGAGCCAAGATCTTGCTTTCTTTAACCGCCAGCGTAGTCTTTAGTGTTGACTCAATTTTGCACTCAAGAACCTTATATTTTCTATAAAAAAAAAGTGTAATATTGAAATTACTAAATAATATATATATATATATATTTAATAAACTTTCACACACATTTAATCTCTTTCACTCATAACCATCTAGATATTTTTTTATAACCATCAATCTAGCTACTGGCAAAACTCTGTTAACCATAATCTCTTTAGAATGAAAGGAAAAGTGTAATGGTTATTATGGAAAAACATGCTTATTTGTACGGCCACTCATAACACAAAACAAAAAAAACTATTCTACGAGCACCCATATTACACGCAATTTGCCTAAATGGCCTTTGTTTACTGTAGTGAAACCTTAAGGATAGAATAGCAGAACTGTACAGTGTGCCTTAAGGAAGACCAACATCAGAATTCTACCCTCCTCTCTACTTAAGAATAGTAGCAACATTTCAATAATTCTCCCAATGGCAGAAATGCAACCAAATTATAGAGCATGTTCTGCAATGGACAGTAGCACAACTCCACTGGGCACTCTACAAAAGATTAGCAGCACTCTTAGCATTCTTTTGAATCTAGCCTGCATGATATTACCTACATAAACTTAAACAAGGACGTACCTCTCAGCGTCACTGTTTTCATCCTGAAGCATCAGTTCTTTATTTAAACCAATTTTTTCCATTTCCAGGCTAAGTTTGTCCAGTTCACTTGACATCTGTTGAGTTTTTAATTTCTCCAGGACCAAATCCTAAAAATTGTTTTTTTTAAATTACCAGATATTTTAAACTCACAAGTTGCTAATGTAATATTTATACGTTTGTCACTGTAAAGAAAGAACCACTAAGCTATAGTTTTTTTTAAAGATTTGTAAAGTGTGAAACAAAATCAAGTTACAGTCACACACACTTCAATACAAATAAATCCTAATTTTTAAAGTTGCATGACTTGAAACATTCACTACATACCTCTCTTAATGTTGCCAGTGTTCTCTTGTCAACAGTCATCTGCTGAAGGAGGTTCTTATTTTCCTTTTCCAACTCACGAATTTTAGTGGAAGAATCTCTTAGCTTTGATACTTCTTTTTCTAGTGTTCGGTTTTCTTTTTCCAAGTCCGCAAGCTTCACTGTATTGTCATCCAAGACGGCATCTTTAAGCTCCACCTGGTGCCACATCCGTTTTGACTCCTTCTCTAAAATTTTCAGATTTTTCTCAAGCTGAGACATTTCTTGTTCCATAGTTTTCTTCTCTTGCTCCAACCTCTCCACTCGCTTGTTAGAAAGCCTGAGTTCTTCCACATTCTTCTGAAGTTCCTTATTTTCCTTCTCCATTTCTTGAACCTCAACCTCAAGGTCATGAATTTTCTTGTTTTCAGTCTCCAGAGAATGCTGTAGCCTCCTGTTCTCGTCACTCAAACCCTGGTAACTGATTTCAAGACGTTCTGACTTTTTTCCCAATGCTTTGAGAACCTCAACATTCTTTTGTAGTTCTTCCTTCTCCTTCTGAAGTTCACAATTTTCTCTTTCAATCTGGGTTATCTTTGTGCAGGAGAACCTCATTGATTCCACTGCTCTTCTGAGTTCCAGGTTCTCCTCATCAAGCTGCTTGTTTTCACTCTCCAACACCTCAAGTTTGATAGAAATATTCTGCAAAGTGTCTAAAGATTTCTTCAGCATTCTGTTATCACTATCCAACTTTGCATTTTCATTCTCCAATGCTCCAATCTTTTCTTCAACAATTTTCATTGATGCTACTTTTTTTGTTAACTTTTCATTCTGCTTCTCCAGTCTATGGACTTCTTTCTCCATTTCTTCTCCTCTCTCAATTTTTTCCTTAACCTGCTCAATTGTTTTCTGTAATTGTTTCTTTTCATACTCCACCTCATTTAATTTGCTGCTTGTGTCAGTGATGGTTTCATGAAGCATTTTATTCTCCATCTCAATTTCTTTTACTCTGGCTTCTGCATTTACCTGGGACCTCAGCCGAAGAGCCGACAATGCCTGAGTTAGATGTTGCTTTTCGTGTTCCAGCTCTTTAATCTACATTTAAGAAATAAAGCATTTGGGATAATTACACAGTTTGTATGGGTATTGAATAAGGTGGGGGGAAAAAATTACAAAACTAAAATATGTTCAATTACCTGCTTGTCCTTTTCTGATTTTACATTATCTAGGTTTTGAGACAGATGTTCCTTGTCCTTTAATAGATCTTCACTCAGACTTTCAAGATCCAAGCTGTTTTGTTTCTCTTTCTCAAGTTGATCATACAAGTTCTCAACCTTTAAGATAGGAAGACAACATGCAAATGAATACAATTAAAATATATAGGACATTCACAAACATAGATTTATTGCAGCATCAGATGTTAAAACTACATTTTATGACTTCTAATGTGTATTAAAGGGTCATCCCAATCACCATAACAATGTATGCTCCATGCAAATATTGTGTTGAACAGAGTATCATTGTAGCTATAAACTTGCCCTTGAACCGGATGCGCTGTAAGTTCATACCTCACTTCCTCTCTAAGGCTGCAGCTGCACAAAAGTGAGGTCAGTTAAGCTCTATGTGGTGCACAGACCACTAAAATGATGAATGGTGCTGTGAATATAGCTTATAGCAGCAGAGGTATGGCTTATATTACGTGATTAATGGACCTACTGCAAGAGACTCAAATAATTCAAAACACCCCTGCTGGCCAGTGGTATATGGTATAAGCCTTTTCCTGGTCTAGTAGTAATTTACAGAAGCACTTTTAAAAGAATTTTTTTTTTTTTTAATTGAATTTTACTTCATCGATTTAGATTTTTTTGATATAATATCACAATTTAGTGGGAAGGGGGGTGGAGGGGGGAGGGGGGATAGCTTACAGACTAAAGTGATACTTTAAATGTTCTAAGAAAAACAGCCAAAACCCAATACACAGTATGTGGATAGGGTTTTCATATTAAGTAGCCAGAGCTCTGCACAATAAGTGCACAGGTCCTGCCTGTGATACCACCAAAATCCCTTCCTAATATTTAGAAAAGATATTTCATGCAATATAACCATTATCCCCATCTATTATTAAGGTGAAGTTCTTGGCTGTGATATTCCCATTACAACTAGGTAATGCAGGGGTAAGGTTCCCATGGGCAATATCCCTATTACCACTACCTAGTACTGGGATGAAGATATAAAGTGAAGGAGTCCTATGGTGTTCACCTTCTCGCTGAGTTGCTTGTTTTCTTTCTCTAGTTCCTGTCCTTTGAGGCTGCTCTCCTCCAGACTTAGCGAAGCCTCCTGTAGCTCCTGGATAATGTTCTGGAGACTTTGATTTTCCT
Organism: Pelobates fuscus; assembly: GCF_036172605.1. Taxonomy (NCBI): domain Eukaryota; kingdom Metazoa; phylum Chordata; class Amphibia; order Anura; family Pelobatidae; genus Pelobates; species Pelobates fuscus. The sequence goes on along the minus strand of NC_086329.1, from coordinate 42,145,777 downwards.
TCTCCAACTTCAGGATCCGGCTGGTTGCAGATTCATTCAGTTCAAACACAAATGACTTCCTGGCTGATGTCAACAAAAGGCAGAAGCAATATCAGGTAAAAACTATTCACATATCTCACAATACATAACAGTTTTTCCCCCCCCCCCCCAAGTATAATTTACTCTATATGACCGCATGGAAGCGAGATATCGGAACACAATTCTCAGAGCAACAATGGTATCATTCGATTAATAAATCAGACACAGTGTCTAAATGTTTAATCTATTTGGAAGCCTATTGCAAACTGACTGAGGTGTTACTTAGCCTCTCAGTGATTAGCTCAAATATTTCTGGGCTCCTAGTCCTCCTGCTCAAGGGGTCATAATGCCATGGACTACTTTACACATCTCGTGGGAATGTCCAGAAATAAAAGGCTATTTATAAAAAAATATTATGTAATTAATACAACTAACATGCATCTGCTTTTGCCCTTTACACTTGAGTGTTTTTTTGTTTTTTAGTGTGGTGGTGGGACCAGCTTCCAAACTGGCTGAATCTTACTGGCTCTTCATATTCGGTTAGCTTTGAAAATTTGCAATGAAGGGACATGGAGATCACCATTGACTCCTTTGATTCAGGCAGATGTCACCAGGTTAAACACTACTAAGGTTCAAGAAGAGATGTACCACAAAATGTTAGGCACAAAGGGGAAATATGCCAATATATGGCCCACTTGGGAATTGGGACAGAAGACCTACGTGATGCTATACCCAAACAACAGAGAAACCTTCTGGGTGATGAAAGAAACTGCCCTTATACTGCATAGCTGCTTATTCCCCTCCCCCCTCATGTTTATGTATAATAAGTGTCACCATTTGTATGTTGTATGGTATTGTTATTACTTATGTTATTACCCCTTTTGATGAGTCTGTACGTCTTATAATATTTCAAACATTATTGCTTTTAATCAGACAAAAGTTTGTCTACACAATCTTAGCCATGCTGCATTTTCTTTCAATAAAAAAAAAATTATATATATATAATCTCAAATTAAACTCAGTTGCAAAGCCTCATTAGATCAAGCAATTTGCAAAGCACATCTACGGATTTGGATTCAGTATCTGATCAACTGCTCTGTATCTTTGGAAAAACTGTTTACAATCAGCTGGTACCCTTCATCCCAACTATCCAGATGTTAGAATGTAGTATTGAATGTTCTGTGTTCTATCAGCATTAGATTAGATCATGCTTTGTGTTCTAAACAACTTTCCAAGAGGTCAATGCAGTCACTTGGAAGGGGCCAGAATTGCAGAGGTTTTGAAAACAAGATTAAGGATGAGCGTATTCATAAGAATGCTAATCACCAATGCAACATACTGACATGTTAAGTCACTGGTAATTAGTATTTATAGGACTTATACATTACTGAAGCACTCCTGCGAACAAAAAGGCAACGGGACCTAGATATAAACACCATTTAATTTAAAGGGACTCTAGAGTGGAATTTACCAATTTACCCCATTGTTTAATATAATTAAAAATAAATGTGACCCTCGCTCCCCAAGTGTATCTCCCTCTTAAAGCTTTTTAAAATTATATATAGAGGATATACCCCTTTGTCTATCGGGAGCAAAAAGTGACTCATCTCAGCCAATCCTTTGCTTACTTTCCTATGAGGAGAAATCTATAAGATTACATGTGGTGACATTACAGTTTAATCCAGCCAGGGGCATATCTACAGCCAGAACTCAGGACGTACACTAATAAGTTTTGAGGCAGATTTTAACTAGTAGACACATAGATCCACACAAACAAAGATAAACACATTTATAAACATGAATACAATAACAAACACCAACATCAACACCCAGATTAATACATAAACCGAGAGAGACAGACAGACATATACAACAATGCAGAGATCGTTTACAGACTCACACATAAAATGACAAGTTTTTTTTTAACAAGGTAGTGATGGCCTGTTGCCAGCTTGACATTAATGCCTATGGCCTCTAGGGGGAGCAAAATTGCCCTGATGCTATCCCCTGGATCCACCTCTGTATCAAGAGGTCTATTTAGATGTATCTCATTTAGACACTGGGCTTTACATGAATTGTATTTAACGTCAATTACTGATGGACTTGGCAGAAGAAGTGTTGTATACTTTGTATTGATTGATTATTATTATTATTATCGCCATTTATATAGCACCAACAGATTCCGTAGCGCTTTACAATATTATGAGAGGCGGGATCTAACTATAAATAGGACAATTACAAGAAAACTTACAGGAACAATAGGTTGAAGAGGACCCTGCTCAAACGAGCTTACAGTCTATAGGAGGTGGGGTATAAGACACGTTAGGACAGGAAATATGAATCAAATAGGGTGGGAGTGAAGCAGAGCTGGAGGAGAGAGTAAAGCACTGCCCTATAGGAGAGAGCAAGAGACAGGTTTGTAAGGTAGAGGTTACTCTGGGAGGCCATAGCCTTTCCTGAAGAGATGGGTTTTAAGGCTCTTCTTAAATGATTAAAGACTAGGGGAGAGTCTGATGGCGGTAGGCAGGCTATTCCATAGGAAAGGAGCCACCCGCGAGAGTTCCTGCAAGCGCAAGTTGGCCGTATGGGTCAGAAGATGGTCAAGGGCAAAGCAGAGGGAAGATGGTCAAGGGCAAAGCAGAGGGAACGAGGAGGGGCATACCTATGAATCATTGAGGAGATATAAGAGGGGCTAAAATTGTTCAGTGCTTTAAATGTATGGGTTAGCATTGACTCCTATAGGATACAGGAAGGCAATGTAAGGACTGGCAGAGGGGTGATGTGTGAGAAGACCGACTAGAGAGGAAAATCAGTCTAGCTGCAGCATTCATTACACACTGTAGCAGGGCAATACGGCTTTTGGGGAGACCAATCAGGAGAGGGTTACAGTAATCCATGCGGGAAATTACTAGAGCATGGACAGGCTCGTTGGTCGCATCTTGCATAAGAAAGGGGTGGATGCGGGCTATGTTTTTGAGTTGGAACCTACAGGATTTGGCAACAAACTGGATGTGAGGCTCAAAGGTGAGTCCAGAGTCAAGTATGATGCCAAGACAGCATGCTTGCAAGGATGGACTTATGTGGATATCGCTGACTTGAAGGGAGAGCGAGAGAGGAGGATCAGTATTAGGAGGAGGAAAGACAAGGAGTTCATTTTTAGAGAGATTGCATTTCAGAAAGCGTGAGGACATCCCGTCAGAGATGGAAGAAAGGCAAGCAGTGACACGTTGCAGGACGGCAGGGGAGAGGTCCGGGGAGGAGAGGTATATCCGAGTGTCATCAGCGTACAGGAAGTAGTGGAATCCAAAAGAGGCAATAAGCTTGCCAAGAGAGGCAGTATAAAGAGAAAATAGAAGGGGACCAAGTACAGAGCCTTGGGGAACTCCAACCGAGACAGAACGAGGGGAGGAGGTATGCTTGGAAAAGGAGACACTGAATGAGCGTTGGGAGAGATAGGAGGAAAACCAAGAGAGAACAGAGTCACAGAGACCGAGCGATTGAAGAGTTTGAAGGAGGAGAGCATGATCAACGGTGTCAAAGGCAGCAGAGAGGTCAAGGAGAATTAAAGGGACACTATAGTCACCTGAACAACTTCAGCTTAATGAGGTTGTTCAGGTGAGTGCTACAGCTACCCGGATCCTTTTTCTTTTAAGCACTGTATTTTCTGAGAAAATGCAGTGTTTACATTGGAAGCTTGGAACACCTCTTGTTGCAGTCAGACGGCCACCAGAGGGACTTCCGCGTTCAGAGGCCCTAAAAAGGCCTCACGTCTGACGTATTCACGCATGGGTGAATACTTCAGACGGGCTATCAGCACACAAAGCACTGTGAACGCGCTTTGTGTGCTGAGGCTGTCAGCTCTGCTGTGGGAGTGGCTAGAGCTGACAGCTGAAGCCCAAAACCACAGGGACTCTCTGTCCACAATAGTGGTTGAAGGTGGGGGGGGGGGGGGGGGGAGGAGACCTACTCTCCTTCCCCCCCCCCCCGGCAGCGGGTGGGGGCCATGAAGATAATGAGGGGGGGACCTACTGTCCTCCCCCTCTCCGGCCCCCACCCCTGTGCGGCGGGCGGGGGCCCTAAAAATAACAAAATTGGGGGGGGACCTACTGTCACCCCCCAGCCCCCACCCCTGAGCGGTGGGTGGGGGCCCTAAAATTAAAAATAAGGGGGGGACCTACTGTCCCCCCCGGCCCCCACCCCTGAGCAGTGGGTGGGGGCCCTAAAATTAAAAATAAGGGGGGGACCTACTGTCCCCCCCCGCCTCCACCCCTGTGCGGCGGGTGGGGGCACTAAAAATAACAATAGGGGGGGGACCTACTGTCCCCCCCCAGCCCCCACCCCTGAGCGGCGGGTGGGGGCCCTAAATACAAAGGGGGTGGGGGACCCTAGTCACCCCTCCCCCCACAAAAAATCATATCTCCCTACCTACCCCCCTCACCCTAAAAATAATGAGGGGGGGACCTTTAACTAAAACCCTGTTTAAAAAAAAGGAGAGATAAAAATAACTTGCCATTCGATGTTTTCTTTCTTCTAAAATCTTCTTTCTTCAGCCCCCAAAAAGGCCAAATAAAAATCCATAATAACCGACGCAATTAAAAAAAAAAGAAGAAAAAAAAAGCGCAAAAAAATAATCCATCTTCACCCATGGAGGGCTCCGTGCAGATTGAGCTCTGCAGGGCGGGGGAAGGCTTATAAAGCCTTGCCACGCCCTGCAATTAGGCTAAGAACACTCTGATTGGCTGGTTTAAGCCAATCGGAGTGCTTTGTGTCATTTTACACAGCGTGGGAAAATTCCAAAGAACTTTCCCACGCTTGTAAAATGACACAGAGCACTGTGATTGGATGGATTTTCAAGCCATCCAATCACAGTGCTCTGTCATTTTACAAGCGTGGGAAAGTTCTTTGGAGCAGGGATATAAGTTGATAGTTAGTGGGGTAGGATGGGTCAAGAGATGTTTTTTTTCAGGATAGGTACTACAGTGGCATGTTTAAGGTCAGCAGGAACAGTGCCAGAAGAGAGAGAGAGCAGTTAAAGATGTGTGTTAGGGTAGGCACAAGACATGGGCAGAGAGATCTCTTGAGTCCTCTTGTTCAGTAGCCGGGAAGAAAGTCTGAAGGGTAGGGAAGGCATGATTTATGTGTGGTTGAGAAAGAGAACGGCAAGGAGAGGAGAATTGTTTCCTGAGCTGTTCAATCTTGTTTGTGTGGACTTTGTTTTATTCCCAAATATAGAAATAGGTTATTTAATTAAAATGACTGCAAAACATAACAGGGTACGTACGGGCTACTGCATTTACCTTTACAGCACTGTACATGGGCACAGAGCAGAATCCTATATCCTTCATTATTAAGTGCACTGTGAAGCCGTGCAGAGTGTGATCCTACATCAATCATTATTTAATGCAGTTTAAAGCAGTTGTGTCCATAATTATTTACAGCACAGTAAAAGCCATAGACTGAGATTCTTCATTGATCATTATTTACAGCACTGTAAATCAGCATAGAGCGAGATCTGGCTTCCATTCTTTCGTACAGGGATGAAGAAGAAATAAAAAAAAAAAAAAAAAAAAAAAAAAAAGAACAGCTCAGGATCTGGCATCAATCCGTTTTTGATTGATTAAAGAGCTCACCATCAGACAAATCGGTGCTTCTTGAGAGTTGTTCCAGCTCCCAGCCCAGTTGCACAGACTCATTCATACTCTGTTTCTGTGCAATCTCCAGCACCATGTTTTCTTCTATTAGTTCCTCGATCCTGTTCTTGTCTGTGTAACGATCCTATAAATCAGAGCAAAGAATATCCTTTATTCCCTTGTCACACTGGATGTCACTAAAAGGACCTGTGTTTACTTACTGAAAACTCTTGGTCTAATTTCAAGCTGCTGATCTTTGACTTTGCCACTGGTTCAAACAGTTAAACAAGTCACCTTCTGTTTACAATGTAACTGTTTACATGCCTTCACAACTAAGACAGGCAGGTTGACATACAGATTGCATTAGACAAGTTTGGAGACCTTTTCTGTTAACTAGAGTTTTCAATAGAACTTTCAGCATTAAAACATGGGTAAACATTCTATCACTCTGACCTTGGGTAATTTTGGGGTCAGATGATAAACACCTTATTATCACACCCACACTTGGATATTGAAAATGGCTTTTCACCAGCTAACATTGGTCCCGTCTAAGCATTTACACACCATTAATTTCCTCTGACATCTTTTGGTGGATTCCTCTCATCCATGAGAATAAGTCAGCCTCCTTCCCTGAGGCATGTATCTCAGTGCCAGCAGGACAATTTGAATCTACTAAACTGGCAGGAGACACCCACCCACCCTTTGCATAAAGGGATAGATCAGCTTAGCAGGAAAAGGCAAGCTCTGTTGCTAAGAAAGGGTAGGGTTTGGCAGTTAGGACGTGAATTTACAAAATGTAATAAATATGTTTTCTTATCTGCATCTTTCAAAATGTATTTTTTTAAAAAAAATTCACTTTGTAACCTAGAAATATCTGTATAATAAAAAAATTTGAATTGCGCAATTTTTCGATCTTACACGCTCTTCAGGTTCAGTATGAGGATTAGATTATAACTAAACTTCTATATACGTGGGGTACAGCCAGAGTCTCTTACCAACTCCAGGTCATGGATTTTAGACTTTAGCTGCAAATTCTCCTTTTCAAGGTCATGAAGTTTGTCAGTGCGAATTCGAGCCGTGGCCAGCTGTTCCTCTAACATGCTCTTTGTCTCAATGAGAATCAGATTATCTTCTCTTAGTTCCTGTAGTTAATGAAGACAAGATTAAGTATGTGACAACACACATGAAAACTACAGATATATACACAAAGAACAACCTACGTTTCAGATAACACTGCAAACCTGAGACTAAGAAATACAGATTGCTTGGAAGGATGTGGGTCTATGGTCTCCATCTTTAAAAAGGCCATATATTGACCTATGTTATGTGAACCATGCAAATTGCTTGTGCTAGGTCTAATGCACATTTTATAATTATGATTGTGGCCCAAGGTGAGAGCTGGAACACAGAAGACCTTGCTGTATATAAACCCAATTATGTTCTTGGACCGAAGTTACTATAAAATGCACCTTGATCTTGGGTACTTGTTCCTTTGAACACTGATTTGCAAGGTTTGATTCCTGCCTAAGTCCTTGAAGCTACACGAATTTGGGGGTCAACCTTCAGAAAAGAGGTTGTTAAACATGAAGACTCTGCATAGTCTTAAATTAGAGGGACAAAGGTTTAAAAATAATATCAGGAAGTATTACTTTACTGAGAGGGTAGTGGATGCATGGAATAGCCTTCCAGCTGAAGTGGTAGAGGTTAACACAGTGAGGGAGTTTAAGCACGCGTGGGATAGGCATAAGGCTATCCTAACTATAAGATAAGGCCACGGACTAATGAAAGTATTTAGAAAATTGGGCAGACTAGATGGGCCGAATGGCTCTTATTTGCCCTCACATTCTATGTTTCTATGCTTTAAGTCAAGTATCTATGTGTCAGTCCTTGAACCACCTACCTCAAGTAGCAGGTGGCATGTAAAATTACTCACAGGACCACCAAATATAGTCCTGCATGCACACAGGTGAATTGCTGCCATTGAGGAGTTGGATAAGCAATGGTGCTGTAGAAGCTTAGAGAAAATGTTGGGGGTCTGCTTGTTAAGGCCACTTATTTGTAGAAACAGAGTTGGTCCCACATTATAACCAACAGGTGGTGCTGTATATTTACCAGTAAGGTAGCTATTTAATGCTAATGGACCCAAGTAAATCTCATAGGACATTTCTCCGCTACCAATGTATTTAACAATAGAATGCCTGGATATGAATCTAGGATATTTTCCGAATGAAAGAATTAGAGGAGAAACAATCAGCACAGAGTTGTTTGGGATCCAGAATAAATATCCAGTATCACATGGCCAGTTATAATGGAGTCCATCAGAGTTAATTTCAAAAATATGAAACATACTAGCATACTGCTCGCTATAAACTGAAGTTTCCCACTTGACTGTCCCTTTAAAGAGTTAGAAATTTCAGTAAACTAGATGATCAACCCATACTTATTCGCTGTAACTGCATCTACATTTGTGGAATTCAAGTTTGGTAATTGACAGAAATGGGGTGGGAATGAGGAGATTATTCACAAAACAATACTTTTTTTCCCAATTCCCTATTTCTAACTACATATTGCAGTTTTTTTAATTCACTACAATTTGGAGGTAGTGGCAGTATGTTCTGTGCTATAAAACAATCCTTGTCTACTTAACGGGAGTAGAATAAATCATTATGTGTATTTAAGCCCAAAAATAAAAAAAAATCTTCTAAAACAAGTGGACTAACGTAATCAGGAACTGAAGAAGTTATTCACTGGGATTATTTGTCATTTCTCATCTACCCAGCGGTGCAACCTGACCGGGGTAGTGGGCATATGCAATGTTAATGAGATCATATTGCTCCTTGCCCTCTTCCTCCCCGGGAATCTGGAAATTGAATCTGCTATAGCAAGGAATGTTTCAACAAAGCACATTCTCCAAAAGAAGATAATAATGTACCGTAACCTTACAGAACCAAAGTGTACAAACAGGTAAATGGCCAAAGTAAATGTTTACATGTTAACAGCCTTTTTACACAAACATTTCATAGATTTTACAGATATTTTTGCTATAAATGTAATTCATGGGCATATTTGGGCACACAACTTTTTAGGAAAGTCCTGCACCATTTAAAAATTAAAATAACTTGGCATTAAAAAAAAAATAATAAAATAAAAAAAAAAAACATTCACAATGTATTTAAAAATTATGAAACCGGATATCTTTATTACCTGCTAACTACAAAGATGCTCCCACCTAAATATTGCAAGAGGAAGTCTTACATTGTCAGTTTTTTTTTTTTTATTAGCACCTACTCTTACAATCTCAAACATCTCTCATACTTTCAACTCCTTAAAAAACATTTTTTACCCGCAAACGCCTATATCTTACACAAGATGTTACTAAAGAGCTTTTTCAACCTCTTGATTCTCCAAATAAACTAGTGTTTTTCTCCCTTAATTAGTTTATTTAGAAGCCATACTTCCTCTCTGCAGCACATAATGAATACTGTTGCCAGGGCTATCTTTCTTTCTTTTATCTTCTCTCACAAATTACTCCTTGCCAATCATTAGGTTGGCTTCCTATCCCCTTTAGGATTCAATCCAAGAGTCTAACATTTGCATACAAAATACAAAACTCTTAAAGGGCCACTCCACGCAACATAACTTCATCCCAGTTGTTATGGTGCCATGAAGTTCTAGGCGTCATCTTAACTTAACTGTTTAACAATTAATGACAGGTTTAACCTGATATTTGCACAAATGGTGCCAGTCTACTCTGCTCAGTATATTTGGACAATGGCTGGAGGTTTCAATACGGAAATCTCAGACTGAACATCATTGATAGGATGAATGCTTCCATTTCATAAAACTGAGTAAATGGTATGTACACATTACACATTTTTGCCTACAATATTTCTCAAGGACAACCCCATTCCTTAGTACATCCTTCTTCCCACAATCAGACTTTCTACAAGTGTTTATTGGTTAAAGAAGTCCCTTAAAAATTCTCTCTTAAGGCAAGCCTATAGTTTATTTCTTAAATCTGTCTCTAATATAACTAGTTTGTTCACAATCCACTTCACACTTTCTCGTTCTACCCTTTGTGTGATATTGTTTAATGCTTTATTGGAGTCATATTTCTACGATGCCTGAATGTCAAGGTAGGGTGACACTGGCTTTAACGATTTCTCATCTACCCTTGTTAACTAGTATTTTGTTATACATTTGAGAGATTTCCTGTTCTCATATTGAAACCATTGCTATGATACCAGAGGGTCTATTTACTATATATAGAGTGGGGGAGAGTTACAAAGTGCTAACAAAAATAGACTAGCTAGAAAGGAAAATCTCACGCTCATCTGTTTTGTCCTACATTTAAATTTTTTTTTTCCAAATTACCACTACTCATAAAAGATCTTTTGAAATAAAAGCAAACCCCCGAAGGTTTAAAACAGCCCCTCATTTTAGGGAAAATTTGAACCATCATTGTTTGTGACAATATATTCTCTCCACTCCTCCTGTAGATCTGTTTTTTTAATTATTTATGATCCTTCTTTTCATCAGGAGGATGAGGTCTGAACTAGTAAACAAAACTTATCAAGCGCAAAATGACATGATGAATGCTAAATATATTTATACACTAAACCAGTGATTATGCTTATATTTCTATTAAATAAAAGTGACAACGAAAAGGTAGTGTCATAGACGGCAGCCAAACGGTCTATCCTCATTGACACAGAGAGACATGTCGTGGCTGCTTAAATAGCGGTTGCATTCGTCAAAATACAATTTTACAGGGCCACTATTTAAAGCAGAATAAATAGATGTCTGGCACAGTACAATTTTTTTTTTTTAAAGGCTTCTCTCTGATTGTTTGAGACCTCTAGAACTAAGAGTTAAAAGGGCAGCTCAGTTCCTTGTATTGTACGCTAGTAAGATTGTAGCATGCATTTTGAGGAATGTAACCATTGGTGAAATTGAAAGAAGTGGCAACTCTGACTAGGTACTTTGTGTTACTTTGTGTTAAAGGAACATTATAGTGTCAGGAACACAAACATGTATTCCTGACCCTATAGTGTTAAATCCACCATCTAGCCCACCTGACCTCCTTCCACCCCCCTTGCCTCCATAAATATAGTAAAATCTTACTAGCATTAAAGTCTGCAGCTGCTGGCTCTGTCCCTGTCTGCCTCTGACCTGCCTGCTGTATTCTGAGTAAACCACAATGCTTCCCCATAGGATTGGCTGAGAGTGTCAAGGAAGCAGATCAAGGGCAGAGCCAGCACAAGTCAAACACAGCCCTGACCAATCATCATCCCCTCATAGAGATTAATTGAATCATTGCATCTCTATGAGGAAAAGTCAGTGTCTGCATGCATAATGTCAATCACACTGTGCATCACTGCCCCAGGAAGCGCCTCTAGCAGCCATCTGAGGAGTGTCCAGTGGAGTTATCCCGAGGCTGTTACGTAAACACTGCATTTTCAATAAAAAAGACAGTGTTTACTGCAAAAAGCCTGAAGGGAATGATTCTACTCACCAGAACAAATGCAATAAGCTGTAGTTGTTCTGGTGACTATAGTGTCCCTTTAAATTAAAGTCTTAGCCATTTGACGTACATCCATTCGAGCTTTATAAAATTCCACATCATGAAGCCTCTCCTTGCACCGGGACAGGTCAGCTTCCAGACGATCTACTTTGCCTGCCTTTTCCTTCAGGGAATCGATCTCATCTCTATAGGTGCGAGCAGTACGTGCTTCAGCTGCAAGCTGGATATTCTAGAGAAAACCAAAAAGTAAATAAAACTCAATATAAAGGAACAAAATCTTGCATAATTCTAGGTATATCCCTCTGTATGACCACAACTGGAAAAAGCAAGTCATAGAGCTAGGTTTTTCAATCAGGAGTGATTCTAGAGCTTACAATTTGAGGGGCTTACATAGGTTCACCCACAAACATAGATATACATGCACACTTAAACATACACACACACACTCATTCATAAACAGATACAAACGCCAGACACCAAAACTTTGTCTAATTAAATATCCAGCCTCTCCTCCCTGGCTCAATGGGGAGATGGTGCGACAAAGCCCTTAGCATCCCCAAATAACGGCCAGTGTCTGGTAGCCATAGGAACATATATGTCAGGTACCCTGTCCAATAACCCTGTGATTTACTGCCAACATGGGGCATGTAAATGAAAAGCAAGAAAAGAAAGACCCAATATTCATGTACAGCATCAGAAAGATAAGGTTGAGTTGGTAGGAGGCTTTCATTTCTTGGATTTAAAATTCCCCAAATTACTTTGCAGTTGTAATAATAGGGGATTGGAACCAAACTTACATCTTGCTTTAATTTCTGTAGCTCTAGAATAAGCCTGTCCACTTCATGCTTCGTGTCCAGTAATAATTCAGACTTCTCTTCCCTGGAAATATAACAAGATTGTGGAGTTATGTTTGGCACAGCCTTCTAACTCCCCCCAGCTCCCTGAAATATATATTGTAAAACGGCTACCATAAGGACTACCAGAATTAATAAACCATAATCAACAGGCAACTTGATGTACCAAAACTACTCACAGCTCTTGTCTTATCCTTCTGAGCTTTGCTTTGCTATCCGCAAGTTCCACTGCAAGATGTTGTTTGTCCTCACTGGACAGATGATTAACCAAACTGTTTGAATTTTCTGGGATGGAAGATTTCACTGGACTTGGTGGGTTTAGAGACTGTAAATAATCCCTCTCTTGTGTAAGATCCACTATGACCTGTAACCAATGCAGAACGTTAGTATGACAAAGATTAAAACTTTTCAAATGTGTTAAGTAAATGTTCTGACATAGTTAACCCTGCAGTTTTTAAAACACTTGCATTTGGCTTTTATTTGTTTTTATACACAGTTTATTCTAAAGTGAGGTTCCTGAGGAAGTCCACAAGTGTGGACGAACCGAGTAGGACCAATTCTATAGCTTATAGTGCACTTTTTTATTTTACATATTTTTGCACTTCATTTTCTGGAATAAAATTACTTCTATTTTATTATTTCTCTGGCTGAATTTGCTTCTCTGAGTCCTGTACCTGTGAAAGCAAGCAGCTTAGCCCCCAATTATCGGTGGGTAGCCTGCTTGAGCTTTCTTACCCAGAATACATCTTCCAGAATGCTCTTACAGCCATAATGCTGGCAAAGCATCAGGGGAGATGTAGTCCATGACATCTGGAGGGCCTACCCATGTGCTACATTAATATCCCACCATGGAGTAAGCATTTATGCTTCAGAACTTTTGAAGTGGAATTTTATTTAACTTTTATACAGAATGGAGGGAATTTGTTATAATATGACTTTGTGGCGCACAGGCCTTGTGCCAGTAGGGCCAGTCTATGGCCTTCAGTTGCCCTCTGTGAAAAAATAGAAATGTCTCCTTACAGTTTCCATCTGTCCATCTTTAATCATTACTGGGGTAAGGTGATTACCTCTGGTCCCTTAGGACCAAAGTAAGTTATCCCTGGTCCATTGGGTCCAGTTTAGGGGAATGCCCATTGTCGATTAGCACTAGAGTAAGGGGTGCCAACCCCTTAGCCTAGGAATGTATACAATTTATCCTACCACTGGGTGTATAATTATAGAATAATTGCAGTTATTTCAGTACGAGGGTCTTCTGCACCCAGTGCGCCACGTGCTGCTGTATAAAGTCTGCAAGCCACGGTTATCAAAATACAATCAATAAAATCACTTTTGGTGATAGTTTAGTGGTTAGGTATCTGCAGTCTCTATTGTGTGAAATGCTGGGGGCTCACTGCTAAACGTATAGAAAATCAAAAAAATAAAGTTAGACTTTCCCCGAATTCCCAAAACCACGGAGTATTCAGTGCCCTGCTGTGCAGGCCAGAGGAATTATTGAAGCGTATGTAGCTCAGATTAGTTTCATTCCAGCTGTTTTCTGATTTGACAAACCATTCAGCGCAGACTGTCTGTGAATTAATGGTAGTTGATTCACAGACAGACGACCTTTTTCCATAAATAAAAATCCCATAACAAAAAGACTATCTCTGGCAATCTGCATTTTGACAATATACAGTAGGTCTAGTCAGAATTTCCTGCTGGGAGTAAGGGAACATATGTCCATCATGAAAATGTTCTCCATGAGCTAGATCATTTCTGTAGAATGGACCGGCAAATCCTGTGTTCTTTGTGCGTTACCCATGACACACATGACACACAGTTGTTTGTTTAAGAAGCGTTAACAGAGGTCACAGCATGTGGGATTTTTTTTTTTTGTAACTGCTCTCTTTAACCCCTTAAGGACACATGACGTGTGTGACACGTCATGATTCCCTTTTATTCCAGAAGTTTGGTCCTTAAGGGGTTAATCTTGGTGATATATTATTTTGTTTGTTCACATGCCACATGTGCGGCCCATCTGATAAGCACCATATTTTTACTTACATATGATAAAAAACAGTAATATTGATTTCTAGTAAAAAAAAAATACTATAGTTCCATGTAGAAATGTAGAATTTACAGACCTAAAATACAGATCTAAGCACATTTTGAGTGAATGTACCTCTTTACATTCATCTCTTTCATCAATAAGCTTCCTGAGGCTGAGGACCATGCTTCTGGAAAGAGTTTCGAGTTCTTCTGGAGCCATGTCCGGAAGGTCTAGCCATTGAAGATCAAATACATTCTCCTGGTTATGTGTGACCTGCCAATACAAAAGTCACAGATAGAATATACATCTCACCTTGAACCAACGATAAAAAAAAATTTGCGCCCGCACCCACACTTAAAGCTATTTTACAGGACATAGGTGACCACTACATTCCTAGTATAATAGCGACTTATTAAAATAAAATAAGCAGTATAAGTGCGTAAGTACATTGTAGGTTTACAACATTAAACCTGGTCAACTGCTACTTAACTGCTTGGAAAATTTAAAGTCTACATGTTTAACACTAAAACAAAACTAAAAAGAAGATGGATCAGATTCCTCCTTGACAAACAAATACTGAAGTTGTCAGGTTTCTTAAAACTTGACAAATTGTCTACGGAAATGAGATTAGCAGACTTCCATTACTGCCTGAAGGTAAATTCAACTCATTGCTGGTAGCTCTCTCCACCCAAAATATGTAGTGTGTGTTACAGTGAACAGATCAAGAAAAAAAAATAAAATAACTAGGGTGTAGAATAATTCACACACTGTATTTATATCCTTAAGTTACACCTGTTTGGCAAATATGACATAACGTATATACTCGTGTGTAAGTCGAGAAATTTTAGTCGTAAACTTCATTTTAAAACGCAGTCGACGTATCCACGTGTCAGTGCTAGTTTCGAAAGAATTTTGTACATTGAATGCGGGGCAATTTTGACTGCCGAACGTCGTTCTCCTAGCTGGTTGGGAAGTTGAACGGGCAGGGGTACAAGTTTCAGCGCGGTTTGCAGTCGCCGACTCAGGGATCCATGCCGTTGACGACCATGTACCACTGCCTGCGTTCGGGAGACAAGTTTGTTTGAACACGTGCGTTCGTATATACAAATGGCGGCCACCCAGGGTATGCTTGTTTGTGGTTAACAGCCAGGGGTGGTCGGTGATCACGAGGTGTTAACAAGGGAGACCACACAGAACCTGTTCTGTAACATAACAGAAGAGTAACAATTCCATGCGAATGCAGGGGGATATCAGACGGAACAAGGTACAAATAAGGGAACACGTACCCTCAACTTATCCATGAGTCATAGCATATTTCACAATTGTTGGTCAAAAAACTGCACTCTACTTATAGACTAGTATATACGGTAGTAGCATGTTCTAGATCATGAAATTTTATCTATACATAGACTAGCCAAATTCCATAACAAGTGCAAACATTATATTTTATAATTTTACCTAAAGATGTGAACCTATTCAGTAGAGACAAATATGGTATCTGAACTGCATGTGCGCTTTGATGTTCCCCCCACAAATCTGAGTGGAGAGTCTTCAGAGTAGATGTGCGCTTGGTTTGGGTTCCCACGGCCTGTGGTCAATACAATATTGTACTTTTCTTTTTTTTTTTTTATATATATCTTTATTTTTCAATTTAAAAATGAATTCATTCACAAGCAGCAGTTCAAGTATAATTTCAGAACACGGTACAGTATTGTACTTTTCCATCCATCCCATGTCCTACATTTATGAATGATGGCGAACAAAATACAAAATATTCAACAGTCTTCAGTTAGAGTGGATAACTGGGGGTCACAGAAAAGTTGGACCCTAGACAGCTACCCATGCTTCCCCTTTTGCGGTGAAGGCTAATATTTTTCGGCCCAATTGCCTTTTGAAGAAACCAAGTCCTCAATTAAATGGTTCCAATTTGAGCTCTCTCTCCCAGTAAACCTTCCCGTTCACAGGTTGGATTTGCCTTACCCATCTGCTTTCTGCTTCTTCTCCAAATTGCTTGAGTCATCCCTAAATATGACCGGTTAGCTGGTGATCGATGGCGATTAAGTGAAGGACACCACACTCTACCGGTCCACAGGGTGCAATCGGGGCCTGAGGTCAGCCAAACCTCACTTCACAGTTCTGGATAATAAATAATGGCCCAGGCACTCAAGGTGAAACCCAAGTAAGAAGGTTTATTGGAGCAGAAATAAGCAATATTTTAACCTAACAGGGTCTTTTTCAAGCTTGAAAAAGACCCTGTTGGGTCGAAACATTGCTTATTTATGCTCCAATAAACCTGCTTACTTGGGTTTCACCTTGAGTGCCTGGGCCATTATTTATTATCAGGGTTAACTGGTGAGGTCATGGCGACTTATTACAATTTACCTTCAGGACTGATTGCTACACTGTAGACAGACATTAAGAGCCACTGTTGGCACTCATGCCATAAGTATAACATCACAGCCCTTGAGAAATGACAGCCCAGGATATTGTGACTGATCATAATATCTGTAATACTTAAAAGAACCTATCCTGGGAATATATAAAACTATATTCATACAGTGATGACATAAGTCATTCCATATCATTGACACACAGACTTTCATCAATAAATAATTAAATAGTCATTAGCATGGCTACCTCCTGAATGTGCGATACTATTCCTGATTGTGTCTCGATATCCAGCTGCTTGATCCGTAATATATACTCTTCTTTCCTTTCACACTGGAGAAAACACACAAATAGATCATCTTTAAAAAAAGACAATGCGTGCGCACATGACATTAGAAAGTTACAGTCACTCTTTTCTGATTCTTTATAATAGACAGTCACAAATAACTTTATAATCAATACCCAGATACAGCTTTATTAAACATTACATGGTACTTGTGAATGTTCTATGTCTTGTCGTATAGAATCAAACCACTTTCTGCGGTGTTCTGGATAGAATGAAAGCAGTGGTGATGGTTTAACTTAATAGAGAAGAACAAGGAAACAGACTATTGAAAGAAAAATCTTTGGGATAATAAAATGCAATAATTTGTCAACTCACTACAACTATAAAACCACAAACAGGATTATTCACTGAACAGAGAATTGTCAGGAACTGAAAACAGAATTTCTAATTTTAGGGTAAACTGGATACACTATAAAAAAATAAAACCATAGGTCAGTCTGGGCAATTCCCTTTTTATTGTATAACCCTGAAAATAATTTCGAAGTGTCATGAAAAAGCATTATATTACCAAGATACAAACAGAGAAATGGACTTAGTGGTTACTTATTTAACACAGTATAGAATAGATAAATACTTTCGGCACCAACCTGTATATCATGTCATTGTAGAGAGGTTGGTTTTCCCAGAATGTACAGTACAGGTTTGTATTTCTCATGTTTCTCAACCAGCCTAGACTGCAGAGGTAGGCAACCTTTGGGACTATATATCCCATAATGCTCTTACAGCCATAATGCGGGCAAAGCATCTAGGGAGATGTAGGCAGTGGTGTATTTTGGTGGGCTGCCCTAGCCATGACTATAGGCTCGCTCGCTGCCCGCCTGCAAAACATATAGCCAGCCCCCTGAGCACGATGATAACAAGGCATCTGCTGGTGTGTGTAGGTGCGGCGCTTTGCAGCCCCCTGGAAAATGCCACCTAAGGCAATTGCCTTGTTAGCCTCGCGCTATATACAACACTGAATGCAGTCCACAACATCTGGAGTGCCAAAGGTTGCCTCACCCTGGTTGAGCCTGGATGAGGATCATGGTAAATGCATTTCACAAACATCTGTAGCCTCTTTGGTACTAGATGAATTGCAGGTCTAAAGACCGTGGTAAAGAAAATGACCCAAGTTAGATAATGTTACCTCTTACTGCTTAAGGACAGAGATTATCACACTTTGTCCTATTAATTCTAGATTTTAAGCAATCTTTTGAAGTATTGTCAAACTCATGCCAGGTGTTAATAATAATTATTATATATTGTAATCCTAGGCTAAACAGGTGAGCAGATGAGCTCATACTATTAAAATGAAATCCATGTTATGTGACTGTAGTGTTTAGTGTAGAATGGTTTTAAAGATTACCTGCACTGCACACCCCAGCATCAGTAACAGAATTTTCTTCAGTTCCTCCATGCTTTTACCTGAAGGGAAAAAAAAAATTCATATAGAGATTTAAAAAACCAACAAAAAACCAACAACTATTTTTAATGAGGCATTAGGCTGTGAAATGAAAGTCTGAACATGCGCAAGTACATATAATAAAAAATACATTAATTTTAAAAATTCAGGATCAAGTAAAGCTTTGATAGATGGTTTTAAAACTTACCAGTCAGGGGGTCTTTGCCAATTAACAAAACATTTGGCAAATTCATCACAATCAGTTGCTGCAATACCTCCTAAAATGGAAACAAGAAATAGTACAGATTTGAGATAGAGACTCAACTGCTAAATCAACAAAAAGGTTATACTACAAATGCAGAATAAAAAAATTCAAAGAAAAAGTACTGTAGCGTTTAAGACAAACTTTGTAAACACATACAGAGTTATTCACTGTAGTGAGCATTATCTAAATTAAAATTTAAGGCCAAAATAGCCAAACTTGTGAAATTTGTCATGCTAGACATACTTCCAGTCCAGCTACTTTGGTCTTAAGTTTGACATTCACTTGGATTCCGGACAGTTATTTTAATATATAACCCTGATAGTTATTCTGTAAATCGGACTGCTATTTTGGGGTCAAGAAGGATTTTTTCTAAGTTTGTTGTAAAATTGGAAGCTCTTCAGACTAGGTGTTTTGCCTTCTTTTGGAACAACAGCAAAAACATATGTGAGGAAGGCTGAACTTGATGGACGCAAGTCTCTTTTCAGCTTTGTAACTACGGTATGTAAATATCGTTGATCCAAAATAGTCTTTTAACTCCCAACACAGCCTTGTTCCTTGTCCCTTCCTGTCTGTGAGTCATAGGCAAGAGCGGATCCAAGGAAAAAACACCGGTTGGACAGGACAGGACAGACGCGACGGCTTTTGGCTCCAGTAGTATTAGTAAACATAAATGAGGCAAATTGGCATTTCAGGCTTTAAACTTATAGGATAAGCCTTATTTATTATATACTATTACTAATTTATTAAATTAAGGTTATAAGCCGAAGGGAGGCAAACCTGTGAAGCTACTAAAGAGAGAGAGAGTCAAGGAGTATTAATAATAATTAATAATTGTGTGACGAGCGTAACTTCCCCACTGTTTTTGTAGGGGCCTGCATGCCAGCCTCCTGTGACTTTTGCCCCTGGAATAGACCTGGCTAAAATACTTTAAACAGGCTCTGTTCGTGCAATTGGGACTATATGGTTCGTTTACCGGACAGCTGCACGAACCGTAGACCACCCTGAAGCTTGTTAAGCTTAATTGATACCTGGTTGCAATTTCCACCGCAGTGGTCTAAGTGTTCGTCTGGGTGGCCACAATTCCTATAGACGACTACGAGGTGGCTGCCATCTTGTTCGCATGGACCAAAACCGCGAATAGACTTCAGGGGGACTTGGCCACAAATGCCCTGGAACTATTTTTGGCATGAAAACCTCGCGGTTCCCGGTTGGTCCTCCAGCGGTACTTAAACGCGATTCTATGAAACTATTTTCGGCTGTGGGCCATGCCTGCGGTCGGTAAAAACTATTACTTCTATAAAATTTCTGAACCCCTGAACTGATTTAGGTGATTTTTGGATATGTTGGTCCCCCAGATCAGGGCTTTCAGGGGAGGTTTGTGGGGTTTTATGTATTTTTAGGGTACTTTTGGAGTGTTTAAAAAAAAAAAAAAAAAAAAAAAAAAAGTTTTTTCATTTCTTGGAGAGAATTGGATTAGAGTTTGTACAGTTACTGATTATCTCCCAAGCAGGGAGGAGGATTGTATGTTTGTTATGGGAGTGGCGGGCATTTAAATCACTCTTCTTATTGGTCTGTGTCTTTGTGTTGGAGTGCCCGACAATGAGCATGTGGGCGTAACCCTTGCATGGGGATTGTCATAAAAGGCCAAGTGTGTCTCCCATTAAAGAGAGATTTATTTACCCCTTCATGAAGTCTTGGCTCATGTTTGGGGGATTGGAGAACTACATTCACTCTGGGGATTGCTATGTCACAATACTCCCCTGAGCATAATCATTAGCTCTTATAGGAGCTGTTCCTGCTACGCTGTCTGGACTAGGAGAGGTCTACCCACTTGAAGCTGGATCCTGGTCTTGGGCCCTCGGTGGGTGGAGGACAGCGAGACCCCAACCAAGCTGCAGCGGTTTGTGGGGTCTTCGATGGTTATGGTGTCTGGTGCGGTGCATATGGTACTCAAAAGATTACTAGGAAGCAGCGATTGAAGGAGGTACTCGTTCAGGGTGCCAGGCTGTCCGTCACAAATTAGTCTAAAGAGCACCCAAATTATACAATTTAAAGGTGGATCAACCCAAGATGTCCCACAGATGGAACAAAATCGTCAAAAGCCGATAAAGCATCTTTTTTTCTGGCAATAACTTCAACACTAAAAGCCCGCGAGACCCGAGAGGACCTGCACACCTCCCAAGATTGCAGTGAAATTGAGCTCTGCAATAGCTCACTTTCCCCTCCAGTGTATCCAGGTTTGCCTTTAGATAATAGACCCCTTACGATGTGTTCAATGAGGACACTTATGGCAGAGTTATCGAAAACTATTCAAGCCACAATTAGAGGTCAGATGCAGGCTGTAGCTGCGGAATTAAAGAGGGAAATTGATTAAATTGGTCAACGCACAGATCAAATAGAAAAAAAGATGGATAATTATGCTGGGGCCCTCAATTCAGTATTGGATTCCTTTCAGCTAAAGCTTGCCGACAGAGGACAGATCGCAGCGAAATAATCTTCGTATATGAGGAATACCAGAATCGGTGATGGCTGCAGAATTAGAAAATTACCTAGGTAACCTGTTTCAGGCGTTAACCCCGATCTGCACCATGACATGCTTTTAGTAGATAGAGCTCATAGGCTTCATAGGTCTAAGCATTTACCATTAACAGTAGTAAGAGATGCCATCACATGAATAAGTATTTTTGCATGCAAAGTAGAAGATAATGAAAGCCAGCAGGAAAGCAGGACTACCTGGACAGCATATGCATATAAAAATATTTGCGTATCTTTCAACTGCTACTCTACAGTTCAGAAAATCCCTGCAACGGTTAACATCTACCCTACGTGAGCACCAAGTAAATTACAGATGGGGATATCCAGCTAAACTATGGATTTATTATCAGGACTCTTTATACACCATCGCGACTATGGATGAAGGGTTGCGTAAGTTATGCGATTTGAATATTTAGACTCCCAAGGTTAAGTAACATAAGCCAGCATGATTACCAAGAAAGTCTCCAGAATGGTCTATGACAAGATAGGACTGAAGGAATTTTCTGCAGATAAATACGTAACTATAATGTATACTATTATCAACATCTCCATGCACAGTTTACCTTTATTTAGTTTACATTTATAAGGTATGGTTAGCATTATGTCTGCAGAAGGTCATAATTATGTTGACATATGTACCTGGGTTAAATACCAAGTATAGCTTATCTTATCTGATTAGAAGTTAGACATCTATATTTACATACATTATAATAAATAATTAAAACAAAAATTAAAAAAAGGGGGTTATCTGAGTTTTGAGTTATAAACACCTCCTTAGAAGCTTCGATAGCTCCCTTCAGTCCCTCCCATGAGTACTCCTAACTATGGAGCCTCTTTCTTCCACGCACCTCTACTTAAGTATCTGGGCTTCCCCTGGTAATTTTTGGCTTTTTTTTAGAGCCGTACTGGGCCCTCTTTTTCTTAGTTATATGCTTTTTTTTTTATTTATTTTTTTTATTTCTCTACCCCCCAGTGGTACCATTTGATACATGAAAACGCAAAGATTGTAACTTTTCCTATTTATATGAAATGCATGGGGGAGTTCCTAGAGAGAATCCATACACATGAAGTGAAAATTAAGGGATTGTATGCATACTATATTATATATTATTTATCCCAAATGTATTTTGAGCATTACACCGCATTCTAGCAATTATCGAATCGCATATAGACTAGTATGAAAATCATATCCTTCAATGCAAGGGGTTTGAACTCCCCGGGTAAAAGAAGACTTTTCCTTAGGGATATAACTAAACAAGGTATTTATGTTGTGTGTATGCATACACATTTTAACGTGGTAGAGAGCCCGATATGTTTACTTAACAGTTCCTGACCCAATACCATGTGGTTTCCGACAATAAGTCAAAAGGGGCATCCATTTTCATACATGCACAGGAAATGATCCCAGAAGGGGGATCTAGAAGCTTAAATGGAGCATCTGTCTTTGCATGTATATTGAATGGTTATAATACTATTATACCCTTACCATTTTTCCCTTCCTACCTTTTTCTTTTTTCTGTACCCACTCCCTTTCTTATTTTTGTGAACAAAGTCTTTAAATAAAATGAAAAAAAAAAAAGTTACATTACTATTTTACTTTTTACCACAAATTAATCTATTTAATTTGATTTTCCTGATTGTGTCCCCAAATATATTTGACTTTCTCTTGAGGGAAAAAAAGATTTAAGACAAGTGTCTTCTTCAAAATCTGCAAATATTACGTTATCTGATGGCAAAAGCCGCAACACAGGTACATCTGCTTGATGGGGGAAAATATGTAGTTGAAATCAATTATTTATTAAAGACACACAATCTAGATAATAAGTAGAACAATTCTTACTCAGCAAGCCTGAGGACATAGGGAGGTTCTGCAGTAACATGCTATACGATGATGTACACTATTTCAGATTTCCTGCTCAACAAACGATACAAGCCATATTGATACCGGACTTAATCATGTTGATCCCCAACAAAGAGCTGATGGGATTATGTTAATTGGATCATAGACCAATACTGGTCCAGAGTCAGAGAAAAGATGCCAGCATTTATGTGCGTTAAAATAGATCAATCATTTAAATGCAAGAGATAAAGAATTTATTTATTTTACATTAAAATCATCATTGGATCTCAAACTTGTATTAACTAGAAACTACTTTTGAAAGTCCACTGTATAACGACGGTTAGGAACACTAAAGCATCCTTTGCCATTCATGATAGTAAAACATTAATTATTAATACATTTAGAAAGAAAAAAAATTATATATATATATATATATATATATATATATATATATATATATATATAAATAAAATAGAGAAAAAGAGAAAAAAAGTTTTTCTTTTCTAAGATACATTTTTATAAAACAGCATACACTTGTTAAAATACATGCCATTTCATCCTGAGTGAGGGTGCCTCCATGCATTAACATATAATATGCTTTTTGTTTTCAATGTCTATGCTTTTATTGAACAGAGTGCCTGCTTTATATAGCACTACATCGTCAAGGGTGGCCAGCATAAAATAGCATGCATCTTAAAAGATACATACCATTTAGAATCATCAGACATCTGGATTGCAACTTTTGCTTTGATCAAAGAAGCAAAAATAAAATTACAATCAAGTAGAAATTAAATTTTACAATAGATATTTAAGGTCATAGACATCACCCTGCAATAGGTACTTTCTATATAGCAAGCACTCATATTTTATCATGTTACATGATACGACATGTCATTTCAAGAAAACTATTACGAAAAAAGGCCACAGTTTGACATTCACTGGTGTAAACAATACTTTAAATGGTTAATGGCAAAATAAAGGTCAGTCAAAAATGGAACTCATAAATGCAATCAATAAAAATACATTTAGACTACGAACAAAAGAAAGATAAAAGGTAACCTTTGTACATTAAATATACATTAAATATATGTGCACAATAAACCATTTCTCAATTGATCCATGTCAACAAAGCTATGGAGTTTTTAAAATCACTTGAATTATATTGCTGCAGTGTCTCATTAAATGGAGTTCATTTCCAGGTTTGGAATAACGCTTACGAAAGCTTTCGTCCCCTTAGAATCTCAATACATGGTATGGCCCACAGTTACATTGCTCTAACTCACGTTAGTTATTAAAATAATGGGATGCTCGTAAAATCATCCTTTCACTCAACACAGCTAGATTTAACGGGGAAAAATCCATCATCATAAACTCAAGTGATGTGATGACTTTGATAGTTTACAAATTGAAATGTAATTATTTTTTAAAGTACTTTTATACCTATAAAAAGGTCTGTAATTACCACTTGCCAGTGCTGAAAACAAAACAGCAACTCAACAAGACACAGACTTTGCTTTTTCCTTTCAATTGTGGTTATTTGAATTCATATACCTAAACAAAATAAACCACGATTTATTAAAATACTTTGAACTTCCAGTAATGTTACAGCTTTTTTAATATGGTGTTCTGTTTTCTTAAAACTTATTTTAACCCCTTAAGGACCAAACTTCTGGAATAAAAGGGAATCATGACATGTCAGACACGTCATGTGTCCTTAAGGGGTTAAAGATTTATCAATTGACGTCACAATCCAGCCTCAACCTAGCAAAGTCAAGATGGAAGCATTCAGTGCCAGGACAGAACTAACAACTGTGTGGATTTAGAATTTTATTTTTCAGAACTCTTAAACTCTACTATTTAACCATAAATTTACCCTTTAAATGTCTACTCGCCACAGCTCTGTATTTAGTGAATTATTATTATTTAACAGCAGAGACTAACTACATGATTATTGAATAAGGGTTGAAAGGGATTACACTTATTCAAGGGACACTATATATATGCACATAGACCACTACCAGCTCATCGAAATGGTCTGGGTGCAGTGCCCTAGGTTTCTTACCCCTGCAATGGTAATTATTGCAGTTGTTAGTAAACATCAATAATTGCCTGCCAGGGTTAGCTCCACTTTTGCTTCCTTAAATGGCGCTGGACATCCTCACGCTATGCATGAGGTCCTCCAGCGTCACCCAAAACTCCATAGGTAAGCATTAAAATGCTTTCCTAATGTGAGGCGACGTCAGCTGGCGGGGGAGGAGCAGCGTAAATTTGGATAATGTCACAACGGGCGGATTAGGGGCAGGGCCAACGCCAGCAGAGCCGCGTGGCGCTGGAAATAAGGCAAGTTGAAACCCCTTTCAAGGTTGTTAAGGCAGGACAAACCGACTAAAGGGTGGTTCTAAACACTTTAGGGTCAGGAATACAGGTTTGTGTTCCTGACCCTATAGTACTCCATAATAATCAACAAGGCAGAATACCAACCATAATATTTGCATGGAATTCTTTGCAGTGGAAAATTATTTTAGAGGCAAAAAAATATGTTAGACTATACAAGGAAGAACTGCAATACTTCTCAGACACATTTTAAAAAACAAACACTTTAATAAATTGAAACACATATCACCCTCTAATCAGGAATGTGTTGAGTCACCAATAAAATAGGTCTGTGGTTCCACTGATTACCATGGGGATTGTCTCATTTTGTAGTATTTTTCCCTATTTTTCATAACATGACACTTTGATAAATCTTCCTCACTGAGGCGTTAAATAACAATAATGTCTTACATGTTAAACAGGATACCCATTCAGTGAACATGAAAAGAAAATTATAAAAGGTATCTTAAATATCTATACTGGAATATAGGTTTTTCCCTCCGTTATCGGAGTACTCATATTTTAGAACCCTGAAAGCCGACAGCTTTAGCTGACCTGCATGGAATAGAACTTGCAACAATAAGGTTTTAACAAGTCCTATTGTAAATAAAAAATGTATCTCTAAAGCAATTGTTAGGCTACATTTTATTTTCAAGATTATGTCTTTTTTTTCTGCAGATTGGACAACAAAATACTCTTCACTTTTTAACTAAACACTGTATTCCAAAGACAAATATTATTATAGTGTACTAAACATCTAGTATTCCCTGCACCCTTCAGCGCCCCTGAATCAGGAGGCGGAATTAGTTAAAGCCAACGCAGATTCACTACAGAAAACACAAAAAAAAGGGAGAATAAAAGAGAGTGAAGAATGGGTCATCGAATACTCTGAGAGCTGAAAGGAAGGAGCATTGGTAAGAATCGTGGAAAAAAAACAAAAAACGATGAGCTCATTTCTCTTGATTAACCCTTAAAGGATTTGATGAAGACAAGTCCGCTGAATTTAATAAGACCGTGTTTTACCTCGATCAGAAAGACCTTTATCATTCATATGAATCTAAAATGGAAAACAAAAACAATTGTACTTCAAGAAATACAACTTTATCACCGCACAAAGGATGATATAAAAAAAAAAATCAAGGCACATAAAAACGTGATAAAGCAACAAAAAAAGTACAAGATTTCAGATAAAACCTGTTCTTGAATTATGCCAAATCTGTAATTTCTGTAAACAGTTATTAAAGAAAGTGCTTGCGTTTTTTATTTTATTAGCATTGTTTTTGTTAGTTTTTGATTGAAACTAGTTTGTTATAGTGTTGGCATATAAAACAGACTGCTCTGCAAGACTTAGGATTTTACTAGCTGACAAAGAAGGTCAGCTGAAGTCCAGAGACATGCCGATAGACCATGTGTGGTTAATAATCTCTCTCTGCCTGGGAAGGTCTAAACGGCTTTGTTAAAACTTCTTTTGGAACCTGTTTTACAACATTAACGGCAACTCAAGTCCCTAACAAGTAACTACATGCCAGTCCTGGCCAATCCCCTTTATATAAACATACTATGTGGAGTCCCAAAGTCCAGCTCATTGTTGGGGTGGCAATCAGTGTGCAACAAGTCTAAAAAGATAACAGCATTATTGCTTACTAGCATATGCCCTGTCATTACATGCCAGGTGCAGATATCACACAGCCAGACCCCATCAGAAATCACTCACCATTACACACAGACCAGAAATGGACAGAAATATTCCACAGAATATCCCTAATTATATAGATGGATCAGACAAACATCTTGATAATGGTGAAGTGAATTTTAAAGGGATACTATAGTCACCAGAACAACTACAGCTTAACCCCTTAAAGGAAAACTCCAGTGCCAGGAAAACAATCAGTTTTCCTGGCACTGGAGGTACCCCCTCCCTCCCACCCCCCAATCCCCGGTAACTGAATGGGTGAAAACCCCTTCAGTTACTTACCTGAGGCAGCGACGATGTCCCTCGTCGCTGTCTCCTCCTCTGCGCCGCTCCTCCTACTCCTCCCGCGCATGCGCATTAGCGCTCCCCATAGGAAAGCATTGAAAAAGATTTTCAATGCTTTCCTATGAGGAAATGAGCGACGCTGGAGGTCCTCACACAGCGTGAGGACGTCCAGCGACGCTCTAGCAAAGAAAACCTTTGCTATAAATCAGGAAGTGCCCTCTAGTGGCTGTCTAGTAGACAGCCACTAGAGGTGGAGTTAATCCTGCAATGTAATTATTGCAGTTTATAAAAAAAACTGCAATAATTACACTTGCAGGGTTAGGAGTAGTGGGAGTTGGCACCCAGACCACTCCAATGAGCAGAAGTGGTCTGGGTGCCTGGAGTGTCCCTTTAAGGACACATGACATGTGTGACATGTCATGATTCCCTTTTATTCCAGAAGTTTGGTCTTTAAGGGGTTAATGTGTCTATAGTCTGTTCCTGCATGTTTGTTTTTAATGTAAACACTGCCTTTTCAGAGAAAAGGCAGTGTTTACATTGCTGCCTAGTAACACTTCTAGAGGCAGTCACTCAGACGGCCACTAGAGCTGCTTTATGTGTCAATACAGCACTGATGTTCAGCGTCTGCGCGGTCTGCATTGAGGCTCTGAACAATCCTCAGAGATGCATTGATTCAATCTCTATGAGGAGATGCTTATTGGCCAAGGCTGTGTTTGACTTGTGCTGGTTCTGCCCTTGATGTGCCTCCTTGACAGTCTAAGCCAATCCTATGGGGAAGCATTGTGATTGGCTCAGACCACCACTTCTGATAATGTTAATAGACAGTGGGTAGGTCAAAGGCATAGCTAGCAGGGGGGGGTAGATGGTAGTTTTAACACTATAGGGTCAGGAATACATGTTTGTGTTCCTGACCCTATAGTGTTTC
The DNA here is from genome assembly GCF_036172605.1 of Pelobates fuscus. Classification (NCBI taxonomy): domain Eukaryota; kingdom Metazoa; phylum Chordata; class Amphibia; order Anura; family Pelobatidae; genus Pelobates; species Pelobates fuscus. Next base: position 42,117,694 of record NC_086329.1, on the reverse strand, counting down.
TTTAATAGCCATGGAAAGACTACTTGCGCTTGGGGCAGGATAACGTAGACCTCACAGCCTATCATTGATTCAGAGATAGGCAGCTTTGCATGGACAATGCATATATGAAACGCTCACATTAACTGGAGTGGCAGATGAGAGGCTGGTATTTGGGTGCCAGGACAGCACAGGTGTTTACAAAATGTTAAACAATGGTTCGACAATATTAGGAGAAGACCAGCACAACTCCCACTTAAACACTACAATGAACCCAAGTTTATGCTTCGAGTGCACTTAAAATAGTTTACAGCAAATACATACGTACATATATCCATTCAACGAGCGTGCACTTTTGTTACAAATATCAACTGTTTTGGTGTGTCAATAAACACAAAAACCATAATGACAGATGTACCACATAGGTACAACAGCATCTGCATGAATAGCAGGATCCCCTACTGGGGCAAAAAAAAAAAAAAAAAAAGACTTTCAGCCAATCACAGCCCTCACATTACATTATGATAGAAAAAAATAATAAAAATAAATAGGAATTTAAAGCATATTACATTCTATAAACAAGGTTGAACTGTACCATTACGCAGCATGTGCTGGGGGAAGCTTTACGCTTTGCACAGGTGTCCCCAATACAGAAAGAAATAGTGATTGTCAAGGCAAAGTAGCTCCCTCAAAATACCATTTATACCACAGGCAGATCCTGGACGCTTCATACCCCAGAAATGCGTCCCAACCATCTCAATGTTGATTAGGCTTGATAAAGACTCAATATGCAAGCTCAAACATTGTTATAGCTTGTTCCCAATAAGGACGGTCTCTGTGGGTAACTACTTGGTGTGCCTAGGTTCTCTCTCCTATTTAACCATCACATCTTCCCTGGTGTCCCGCTTTTGGGACACCCAGAAAGTGTTGTATGAGAGCATCATTGCACAGGGCATTATGAACCCGCAGAGAACACTGAAACAGCGCTTTCTGAATGATCTGCCCAGAGTTGACTGGTGTCCTTGATTGCCAGGCAGCCTGAAGTGCATTCACGCTAGGCTGATCTGCCAGTAATTCGGGCAGACCTGCCTTTGAGTGAAGACAGTGATCATCACTGACCCACCCACTTTACCCACCACCACCGCCTCTTGGGATGCCAATGCTAGGTGTATGCATTTATGTCTGATCGGCAACAAGGACTAAAGTGATTGACCATATATATTTTTTCTCCAAAGTCATGTTGTACATATGAATCTGTGTATCCATCTCTGCATTTCTGTGTGTGTCTATATGTGTGTGTATGTTTGAATCTTATTTGTCATTGTATACTGGTGTGTGTGTGGATCTGTGTCTACTTTTTAAAATCTGCCTTAAAATCCAACGGTGCACCTCCTCAGTTCAGGCTTTGGGTCCGCCGCTGGTTTATTCAATTCATTTAGACTTTAATATTACATATACATATTAGTTCGAAATCCATTATTACTGCATCATCTATGTATCGACTTCGGCTCCATATGCCTCTTTTACATCCGTTTGTAAATAAAGCTACATATAATAAAAGGAGATTTAAGGTCACCTCTTGGTAAATTAATGGCATGGCTTGATAAGAGAGGAAGTGTGCAGTCTCTCAAGGCTGACGAATGCTGGAGAGTACAGTGTCTGGGGGATTAGGGTGGGTGAGAATGTGTAAAAAGTTTGTATTTGTAAGCGATTGTTGGTTTACGGCAGGGATTGTGCAGAGACCACGAGGAATCCCTGTCTGCTCTGTGCATTGCAAGGTTCTCACGCACCTGTGCCTCTTAGATTGGCAATCACAGAAATGTGGGTAGAAGCAGATACTAGAGTCGTTTAGGTTCATGCCAGTGTTTACTGGGCAGGAAGGGAAATAAAGTTACAAATAACATCCTTTAGAAACAGTTGTTTATTCAATAAAGCAGCCTGATTTAAAGAGACACTCCAGACCACTAAAAATGAAATGATTTACTTATGAAGAGTGTGTGAGGTTTTTTGTTCCCCCACACCACCCCATTTTACAAAAAGTGCAGATTTCAACAGATAATAGCACTTCTACAAATTAACATTGTTACACCCCATTTGAGGTCAGTCATAAAACCGATCTAGTTACTTCCTAATTGTTTAGATCAGTGGAGACAGGCAATTGCCCAGATTACCTGCCTATTTTATTTATTTATTACTGGTATTTATAAAGCGCCAACAGATTCTGCAGCGCTGTACAATTAGTGGAGAACATACAATATATACACAGACAAATAAAAAAGGTAGAGAGGGCCCTGACCGTAAGCCGAAATCTTGCCATTTAAGTTCTTTTATACAAAGTGCATAGGTAGATAGCCCATGAGCTTACACTCTAAAGAATACTGTGGGGATTTGAGACGAGGTGGCAGGGGAAATATAAAGTATTACAAGTATAAATACAAATAATTGAGCTGCATTGGGAAGTCTGTGATTGAACAGCCACATAACGTCTATGCCGGGGCAGAAGGGAAAGGCTTGCAAAGGCTGCAGATAAGATATCTGCAGCTTTCACAAGCTGTTTTAGATATACCCCAAATGAAAAAAAAAAAAAAAAAAGCATGCATGTTTTCATTGGGGGTGTACCTACTAAACAATGTTTGTTTGTTTTTTGGCATCAGAGTGTCCCTTTAAGCAGTAACAGGTGTTCATTGGGGAGATATATATATATACACACACACACACACACACACACCTATCTCAAGTCTCCTGGTAGGACAATGATGTACTTGCACTACGCTACCAAGAAACCTGAAATTTAGACTGTCCCTTCGCTGGTTATCTAGTGTAATATAGTAGGCGTTTTTTGTTTTTTTTTATCATATGCAGCATTTTACTCACATCCAGTATAGGAAATGGAAAACAGTAGGTTTTCGACTTACCAGTTACCAGTTTTGCTGCAATGTTAGTTTACCAAATGCAGGAGAAAATACTTTTTTCCCAGTATTCCATAAAATGTATTGCAATTATTACAATAGGATCTCCCCAAAAAAAGTTTTACTGTGGGAATATCCTCTTTGGAATCTGATACTTTTCTGTAAGTAGAATAGCACTTGTGGCTACTAATCATTCAACAAGTGCAGTGAATCTGGAAATCCCAGTAAGGGTACAGAAGGGGGTCGGGTGGCCAGGCCAGCCTGCCATTAAATGGATAGCAATGGCTAATTCCCTGCTGAGAGTACTCACTGCAGAGACCACTGTGGCCCCAGAAAACAGCAGGGGGCCATTGCCAAATGAGACAAATGGATCAACTTAAATCTCTCAGTAACAAAACGCAACCAATCTACTAATAAATGGTGGGATACTTCTTGAATAAAATAATTGTCAGAACTTTCGTACTCTCTTTTGTCACTTTAACTTGATTAGTATTTGTTGTTTTTACAATCTCATTGAGCAATGCTATGGAACATGCTGGCATAACAACAATAATAGTGGATCCATAAATTTGTGCTCGCAGATTTCACATAATCTATGATGAGAAGTGTGACTAGGTCAGGTTGTCCTTGTGTTTGTGGATGTAGATCTCCACACCAAGGGTTAAGCCTGCTGTCCTGATTTCATCGGGTGGAAATATGGATTACATGCCAAAATTAAACAACAGGGCGATTGCTATCGATGTGTGGCAATGGGTTAGCCACAAGGACATTTAACATGATATCAGGCCAACTAGATGTCGCCAACATAAGTTAGACAGCCTAAAGCTACACAGATTCCTGACAAAACAGAGACATGCTAATTCACCATCTCGTCACAAGACAGGTTATAGGATGTGTTAATCTGGGACAAACAGTGAAACACAAACATTTACATTAGCTATAGTTACTATAAAACAAGGTTCTTTTTTAAACCCCTTCACTATATAAGAATGACTCATGTCTGCTAGCCTATGCTGCAACTACCCTAGCTACCAAGCCATCTGGGATGGTAAAGCAACATAAGAAAAACATTTTTTTTACTTGAACCAGTAACCCCTGCGCCAGACTATGGAGGGTGTATTTAAATGACAGGTGCTTTAGCAACAATCAGAAGTTTAATCCTGTGGCATGCCATACAAACGTCTCTTCTTGGTTAATTTAACAAACGATTATGCCTTTACTACAATTAAAGCTCTAGAGAGGGTCGTTTCCCTTTGAGCCAGTGTTCAGTATGCATTCAATATTCTGTTTATGAGTATCCAGCGAATCTGATTGCCCAGGTCATGTCTAGGGATAAATCAGGTTTAATTACTTTTAACGCTTTGAGAGACTAAGGGATCACCATGGGATTCGTATAGAGGAAGTCTTACAAATCACTCTTCTGGCACCAGTATTACAAAATCATAAATCAATATCAACCCAAGTAATCGGAGTCCTGGTTGCAGAATTCTGTGAGCTGTTGCATGAACCAGCATTGTGTATTGTTGTTACATTACAATGTAGCATACAGGGCTATCCACTAAACACTGAATTGTAGTGAATTTAAAGCCAAGTCGTGACTGTAGCTTTCAATTATCTGCCATATTGTGTTTAGTGAATACACTGGTCAGGGTTACAACAATGTACAATGTTTCCCATTTGGTAATGTTTCTAACAATGCTACATATGCTTGCGCCTTATAATAAAAATAATTAAAAGTATGCAATCCTATTAAAGGGACACTATAGTCACCAAAACAACTTTAGTTTAATGAAGCAGTTTTGCTGTATAGCTCATGTCCCTGAAGTCGCACTGCTCAATTTGCTGCCATTTATGAATTAAGTTATTATTTTTATATAGCATCAACAAATTCTGAAGCGCTTTACAATGGGTGGACTAACAAACATGTAGTTGTAACCAGACAAGTTTGACGCACAAATACAGAGGGTTTGAGGGCTCAATGAGCTTACATGCTAGAGGGAGTGGGGTAAAATGACACAAAAAGGTAAGGGGAGTACAAGGGAAGTAGATTGGTAGAATAGTATTTAACCCCTTAAGGACTGGACTTTTTTTGCGATGTTGTACATTTGCGACCAGGCATCTTTTTGACACTTTTGTGGTGTTTGTGTTTAGCTGTAATTTTCCGCTCTCTCATTTACTGTTCCCATACAAATTATATATTGTTTTTTTCAGGACAAAAGGGGCTTTCTTTACATACCATTATTTATATAATCTCATCTAATTTAATTTAAAAAAAAATGAAAAAATATGATGAAAAATTGAAAAAAATACACGTTTTTTGAATTTTATGTGAAAAATCTTTTACTCATCTACAAAAGCGAATGAAAAAAACTGCTAAATAGATTCAAAATGTTGTCCTGAGTTCAAAAATACCCAGTGTTTACATGCTTTTTGCTTTTTTTTTGCATGTTATAGGGCTATAAGTACAAGTAGGATATTGCGGTTTCAAAACATACATTTTTAAAATGTATCAATAGTGACATTGTAACACTGTTATCTGTCATAAATTGCTAAATAACACCCCACATGTACATATTTTTTTAAAAGTAGACAACCCAGGGTATTCAATATGGGGTATGTCCAGACTTTTTTAGTAGCCACTTAGTCGCAAACACTGGCCAAAGTTAGCGTTCATATTTGTTTGTGTGTGAAAAAAGTAAAAAACTAAATTGAACGCTAATTTTGGCCAGTGTTTGTGACTAAGTGGTTACTAAAAACGACTGGACTTACCCCATTTGCAATACCTTGGGTTGTCTTCTTTTGCAAATGGTATGCCATCATGGGGGTAATTCTCATTCCTGGGCTACCATACGCTCTCAAAGGCAACGTAACCAACCTCGCCATTTTCAATGTAAAATATTTGACCTATATATTTGACCCTGTAACTTTCATAAACGCTATAAAACCTGTACATGGGGGGTCCTGTTCTACTCAGGAGACTTTGCTGAACACAAATATTAGTGTTTAAAAACTGGAAAAGGTATCACAACAATTATATCATCAGTAAAAGTGCTGTTTGTGTGTGAAAAATGCAAAAAAAAGTCACTTTCACTGACAATATCATCGCTGTGATATGTTTTACTGTTTTGAATCACTAATATTTGTGTTCAGCGAAGTCTCCCGAGTAAAACAGTACCCCCCATGTACAGGTTTTAGGGTGTCGTAGAACGTTACAGGGTAAAATACAGTGATAGCAAATTAAATTCTCTGGTCTTTCGGCCTGGGTTGGCAGGCAGGTCCCTTAAATTGCAATCAATAAAATAACTTAATTATGTAAAAATATTACCTAAATACGCACATAGAATTTAAATATATATGCATATTTATATATTTGAAGTCTACGTGTATATTTATATAATTATTTATGTAATTTTGTATATCGACATATGAATAGTTCGCATTCTTTTTATTTATTTAAATATACATAGATATATATACAATTTCATTCTAAGTGTATTTTGATATAAATATATATATATTAATATCAAAATACAGTTAGAATAAAATTTCGTATAGATATATAATTTTTTTTCAATTTTTTATTATTATTTTTTATTTTTTTAATTTAATTTAAATTATTTATTATTCGTATTTTATAATAATATATATATATACAATATATATAGTTATTATATATATTATATATATACGTGTGCAAATTAATTATAAGTGTATTTTTATATTAATATATGTACATATTAATATAAAAATACACTTAGCATGACATTATATATATGATATATAGACATATATTATATAGGTATAATATATGTCTATATATCATATATATACACATATATAATAATATATTTTTTTTTTATTAACTATAACTTTAAATTTTTTTATGATTTTACACTGGCAGGGAGACTGCCTGTCAGCACAGACAGTCCCCCTGCAGGCAGAGACTAGGACACCTATTGTGACCATGTGGTCGCCCTGTTGGGCGATCACATGGCCCCAGGGGTCCTAAACCGCCATGGGGAGACTGTCTGGGCTGCAGGCAGTCTCCCCACACCGGGAGCACCGCCGATCGCCGCCGGGGGAACGACGGCGATCGGGTAAGTACATTTTAAATTTAGGACGGTTCAGGACCGTCGTCGGTCGGCAACGCAAAAATGCCGATGACGGTCCTGAACCGTCCTGCGTCCTCAAGGGGTTAATGAAGACAGTGTGTTTTTTTTGTTTGTTTTTTTTGAGCCATTATCGGTTTAATTGATATGCTTTTGTGAAAAAGTGAGGTTTTTAATGATTTTTTTGAAGGAATGGAGACTGGGTGAGCATCTAACCGAAAAGGGAAGGCAGTTCCATAGGAATGGTGCAGCCCTAGAGAAGTCTTGAATGCGAGCATCAGAGGTGGGAGTACGAACAGAGGATAGACACAGGTCTTTGGGACAGCGTAGGGGCCTAGACGGGGCATACTTGTGTAATAGGGAGGATAGATAGGTGAGAGTAGCATTATGTAGAGATATGAAAGCAAGAACCAGAATTTTATATTGAGCCCTATATCTTACGGGAAGCCAATGCAGGGACAGAGAGGTGAGGCTTGGGAGGTGCAAGCGGATAGGAAGATGAGCCTCGCCACCACATTCATTATAGACTGCAATGGGGCAAGTTGGAAACATGTAAGACCAGTGAGAAGCGGATTGCAGTAGTCAAGGCGAGAGAAAACCATGGCATGGACCAGCACCGTAGCCGCACCTAGCGTTAAGTAGGGCCGGATGCACGCAATGTTTTTGAGATGGAAGCGGCAGGATTTGGCGATTGACGGGATATGAGGGGTAAATCACTTTGTTTATGCACCTTAGTTGTTTTGGGGGACTATAGTGTCCCTTTAATACGATTGATTAAAGCACTGTGAGTACTATGATTTCTACGTGTTTATTTTACAGAAATTCCAAATCGTAATTACATGCTTGAGTTGCAGCAATAGGCGGCATATTTATTCATCAGCAAACTCTTGGTAGCCAACAAGCACATCATTAGATGCTCTGGCGCTGTAAGGGTTTCAGCACAACATGGCCCTGCAAGTAGGGGGCTTTTTAAACATGGTGATATTGCCAAGAGATGGGTGCTTTTTAAATGACCTCATGTCACCTAAACCCAACAGTATATTTAACTAGGAATCATTTTGTTGCATCATGTCTGCTACCTTAGCAAATTATACGTAGACACTACTTTACTCTGCTTAAGAAGACATGCATACAGTGCTTTAAACCACAGATAAAATCAGACAATTTAAAGATAGAATCTAATACTGCAATACAGCTTTCTTTATCTGCTATTTAAATCCATAGCCAGACAATAGTAATATTTTGTCCAAGAGATATCAAAGCCCTAGCCAAGTCCCCAACTGTCACCCGGCAGAACTGCTAAAATAGTGCGCAGTCGGATGATCTCTTTTAGCGGGTCAATTAGGGCAGTCGAATCCTCTGACAGGTCTTTTCAGACAGCCATCTGTCATGGAAGCAGCTGCGATCCCGGCAATAACCAACATTCATGAAAGATTAACCAGCTAACACTACCACAGCAATTATCGTCTGTGTCTTCAAAGCCAAAACAGGTCTCTGAGCGCCAGGGGAGATGATGAAACAGGGTCCTGATCAGCACTGGAGCAGAGTACATAATGAGAGCAAAGCAAAGTATTAAAAATCTTATAACAATATTATTCTAGCTCATAGAGATGACGTGTTTCACAGAGCTGTTAAAACGGGAAGCGAACGACAGACTGTGTGGTTAAAGGCTTTGCAAAGAGAAAGGCCGGAAAATAGCTTTAATTCAATTCATTGACCTTGATTGCTAACCCTAAACCCTTCAGATGACAGGGAAAGGGGAATAACAAGTTACTCTGAAACTGGATAACATATTTTTTATGGACAGTCCTGCGATTACGTTGGATTTATGGAATATTTCGCATTACACAATCTCAGCATGAAACCTTAAAGGGACACTCCAGTCACCATAACAACTCCATCTAAATTAAGTTGTTATGGTGCCAGGAGGTTCCTGGGCGCACTCTTACCTTAAGGGGTTATCCCCTTAAGGACCAAACTTCTGGAATAAAAGGAAATCATGACGTGTCACACATGTCATGTGTCCTTAAGGGGTTAAACCGTTCTCGAATGGTTTACCCCCAAAGGAAGCCTACAGCGCCCATCTCTAGGTCCCCCAGGGGTGCCACTGTTTGCTTACAGCGGTCAGCTGAGGCTTTAAGCCGATCATTAGCTTACCATTGATGATAAAAAAAATAAAATAAATGTAAAGTACGTACCATGATCAGCACAAATAGGTTTAAAGTTGTATTAAACCATTTGAAAACACGCAAAAACACAGGGATGGAACCTGAGAGCACTTTAATGAGATTAGTTGGTTATTTGCCTAGAGTGCTTTTTAAGGCTGGCAAAGCATGATGGGAATTTTAATTCTGAAAAGGCTTGGCTTTCAACCCCTACACATTAAGCCTAGGCTTGATAGCTCAGTGTACGAGTAGAGGTTACAAAACACTTTGGTTTCTATAGGTAACGGTGTACAGGTCCCGCCAGTCTGCTCATATCTGAATTATTTACAGTAATCCGGTCTAATTATTCACAATTCATGAAAATGAGTGAAGGGCAGATTCACTCCAAGAGTTTGTATTGTTTACAAGACACAACATGCAATTAGAGGCGTCCACAGAAAATGACTATTACTCACATTACCTATAATTTCATATACACCTCAGTGTTTTTAAATGTCTCAATTAGTAAAACATTAGGAGACATTTTAGAAGACTTGTGATATCAGAGTAACATTTACCAAATAAAATATATAAATAAATATCTATGCATTAATATATATCCCAATTGTGGGAGCCAAATTTTTGGAGCCAAAAAGCACTCTGCCCACCTTTTCTATGAGAACGTTCCCACCCCCCCCCCAGCTCATGTGACTAGCTACTGTTCTATAACAATTTTACCTTTCTTATAGTCACATGATTGCAGAGCTTGCTTATAGTCTATAAAAATTTGCTTGATTGTCAAAATGCCATGCTAATGTTACATTCTGTTGTCTAACATAATTGACCCTGCAGTCAAGGCACTGTTTGTTTGCTTGTACTTTCACTGCACTACAAAAAAATAAATAAATAATAATTTAAAAGTGGGAGAGCAAAACTTAAAGGGACACTATAGTCACCAGAACAACTACAGCTTGTTGAATTTGTTCTGGTGAGCAGAATCATTACCTTCAGGCTTTTTGCTGTAAACACTGTCTTTTCAGAGATAATGCAGTGTTTACATTACAGCCTTGTGATAACTTCACTGGCCACTCCTCAGATAGCTGGTCGAGATCCTTCCTGGGTCATGGCTGCATAACATGCATCCAAACATTTGGTATCTCCTTCTCTGCATGCAGACACTGAACTTTTCTCATAGTGATTAATTGATTCAATTCATCTCTATGAGGAGATTGGCCAGGGCTGTGTTTGAATCAGGCTGGCTCTGGCTCTGATCTGCCTCCTTGTCAGTCTCAGCCAATCCTATGGGGAAGCACTGTGATTGGATCAGCTAGCACTTCTGATTATGTCAGCAGACTGCTTGTTTTTCTGAGGCAAACAGCATGCAGATCTACAGCTTCAGGCTTGAATACAGTAAGATTTTGCTATATTTATGGAGGCATGAGGGCCCAGATGGTGGTTTTAACCCCATCGGGTCAGGAATACATGTTTGTGTTTCTGACCCTATAGTGATCCTTTAAAATAAGAAAAGGAACACACAAAGGTTAAAAATTAATATATTTATTTCTAATCTTAGAGTGTTCCTTAGGGAGTTACTAAAATGTGAAGCATGCACTATAATGCAGCTACCTACTTTCTTTTTTCAAGATTTTGCAAACTAAGTCACTGAACTTTACCTGATAATGAGATCACACAGGGGCCTGGAATGGTCACCCTGCAAAGGAATATTGGCATTGTTACCAATGGGAGGGAAGGGGGTTGTGAGTGAGCAAAGGTTAAGATGAGTCACCTCAGTATCTCCACTCCAAAAAAACTAAATAAATAAAAATGTGTTCACTTGAAAAGGTTTGGATACAACACATCACTTTTTTTTAGTTTTCTGTACACTGGTAGTGAATATTCATGTTAGTAATTGATATGAGAGTAGATTCCCCTAGCAGGATAAATTCAGTTTGGGAGGGGGGTTGAGGCTCCCTAAATGCTCTTATTTTTCTCTTGCATTCTCATATGTTGTATTATAATTATGCCACCTTTTGAAAAAGCCTCGAAAAAAGGTTTCAAGTTTGGGGCAAAAAATGTATTTCATGGCAATTCTCACTTTAGTGACTATACCCCCAATATGATCTGGGTCAATTACAGGAAATAATAGATGATACCTATTTATTCTCATCATATGCATGCATTTAATATAACAGAAAAGGTAATTCACTTGTGGATACTATTATAAATTAATGGATGCACCATGTGAACAAATTTCCCCTGAAAGGTTTCATTATTATGAAGAATTATACATGACTTACGGAAGCTTTTAGTGTAGAACTATATACGTTTTGCATAAAATGCCAGTTTAGGGCCTTCTGGATAAGTGGAACCTCTTATGATATCTTCACACTCCTGGATCATCATCATCTGTCATTTAGTGGTAATGTGGAAACTCACTACAGTTGGTTAGAGCAAGTTAGGCATTTGGTGAATAGGACTCCATTAGCTATTAAGGGCTAGTTATATGAATGAGATTTTAAAGTATAATGTCTGCATCATTTTATTTATATTTCAAATAGTTAGAATATTCACTAATTGAGAACATTCTTTCCAAAAACTGACTTACAGGGGAAGACACAGACACACAGACACACACACACAATGTTCACTATTAGATAATCCATTCTGTATAGAATAGGGAGATAGAATGCAGCAATGCAGGTTTTGTTGTGTTATATTAAATTTACTATACTTTGACCTAAATTGCACAGATTGTTTTATAACACAATATTGGTCGCATAGCCCCCCGAGGGTGCAATAACACAGAAAACATTCCATTATTTGACATGATGCAGTAATATAAAGCCTTGCTATGTTTATCTAGCAGGCTGGGAAATTACATTGACAAAAGGACAGATAGATAAAGCAAAAAATATTCATTAAAAAAAACACAATACTGTTTTACGGAAAATTCCACAGCCTTTTAAACAGCAAATATAAAAGATTGCAGTTGACAAATAACACGTACGAACGTAAAAATGTGATATGCAAACATTTATTGTTGCCCATAATATCGGATATGGTCAGTCTCAGTAGAAGGGGAGATTTATCCAAGCTGGCTAGCAGTTTACAAGTCGGTAGTAGTCACTTCACGGAATAAGCCCTTACATCACAAGGTAACTGTGTTATAAGCCTGGACACGTTTTCCAAAGACTAGCTAAACATCATGAGAAACGTAGTACTCTATATAAAACACACATACTATTAGAAACATGCAAGGTTATATCGGTCATGAATTACCCCAATTAATTATCACTGTACAGAACTAATCAGCAAATGTAAGGTCAATTAATAATAGATGTGCTCCCTCCCAAAGGGATAATGTGGGTCTCGTTCTTAACAAAACCACATCTGTTCCCAATACATTTACTATTAACCCCACTGTGACCTCCAGCCCCATTCAAACTGCACTAAAGGCACTTTAATATGGGGTCAGGTGTACAATAGAGAGACCGTTATGTAACAGGCACATTTATCACTGTGTCCAACATAAAGAGAGATGTATCATCTTGCCCTGTTCTGAATGGTACAAAGTTCTAAAGGTAGGGCAATCACCATGTAAACAAAAAGAATCGGCAGGTACATTCAATTGGCTATTACTGCGCCACTTTTAGGATTACGATGCTCTGCTAAATTTTTAAAGTACTGTATTCAAATAATCAACCATAACGTTTCCCCCTTTCTATACACATTTATCTGTATTTAAAAGGCAGTGAGCAGGATGCAAACACCACAATTATTAATAGATAAATATGTTTCTCTACTTTAAGATTTACTTTAATGTCAAAAATATAACCAGGAAATATACACTGGCTAGTTTCAGAAGTCTACATATTATTATAGTCCAGCTTAATAGTACTAATTTTATTTACCTCGGGAGTATGACGGATCCTGTGCCAAGATTTAAACCTGTTACACTGAGACACTGCCACTGGAACCCTAGCCATTGAGCTATCTCAACAGTGCACAGGTTCAACACATGTTGGGGAGGGGGGGTAGGGGGGGGTGATGGTGAAGGCAGCTTCCTTGCCAACTCACATCGTCCTACTCAAAGATTACTTTATTTAAACCAATATTTTAGAAACATTTTCCAGTCAAATACCACCCAACTGTATTCCACACAAATCAACCACACGTCCAACAAGTACCTCTGATGTCAGCCTTTTATCCATCAAGTCTCCTAGTTCTAGACCCAAACAAAATTATTCATCCAGTACCCATTATATCAATATTTTATACGATACATCCCAGTCCCTATTAACCCTTACGCTAACAAGTCCCCAAACATCACCATTTTACCCGAGACGTGACACTATAGGCACCCAGACCACTTCAGCTCATGAAAGTGGTCTGGTTGCATATTCCCAGGTCCCTTAACCCAGCAAAAGGTACTTATTGCAGTTATTAATTAATTAACACCACCTCTAATGGCTGTCTACCAGACAGCCACTAGAGGGAATTCTAGGTCGCTAGCCGACTTTTGGTCACCCACCCGCACGTCACCCGCCCGATTCCCAATAGGAAAGGATTGCATGATGCTTTCCTATGGGGAAATCCTAATGAGAGTGTGGCCATTGCCGCGCATGCGCATTAGATCTCCCCTGCCGTGGAGAGGAACAGAGGGGGCACTATAGTGAGCTATAGTGCCAGGAAAACAATTTTGTTTTCCTGGCACTATAGTTTCCCTACAAGATCTCCCCTTTATCTGACAAACAGGATCAATCTGCCAATGATGACTGAACAAAATGCTATTTAATTTAAAGGAACACTCCAAGTACCATAACCACAACTGCCAGCTACAGTGATTATGATGCATGCAGGGTTCACTTTAGAAAAGCTGTAGATTCAAATGTAGTTCCATTAGAGCAAATACAGAGATGCAAAAAAATAAATATTGGTATCGTTAAATATCGTTTTTATTTCAACAACAGAATTGTGGAACAATAGCTATGAAGAAACACACTGTCCCTTGTGAAGTATTTAAATTTAGAGTCGGGCTTTCCCTGGATGAGCTCCAGAGGCGTTTATATCCTTTCGGATAGGAAATCTGCTAACATGTGCACCCCCTAAAGTGTTGACTCTGCAAATTTATCATGGCTTTTTCTTGGCAGAGGTTAGAATTCAGACAAAGAAATAGAGCAACGGTTGTGAGTGAAGAAGGTGTGAACTAGAACAAAAACCAGTGATAAAATGTATAGACCCCTGTGCAGAAATTAACTCTAAAACAATATGTACAATGTAGGTACAGTAGGTGGTCTGTCTGGATTCAACATGTCCCGCTTCCTCCCAGACAGGACAGATCACCTCTTACACATGTGTAATGCCAGTGAAGACAAAGTCAAACCAGGACCGAAATCAGGACAAACGCATGGATACTCTGCTTTACATTGATCTATAGGGAGAGTAAGAGACAGACTCGCCTATCTGGGGTTATTGATGAAACTGGTACTTATGGAGATTTTGGAAGAACACTGGACATTTTAGGTTAAAATAATCAAGGTGGAAAGAATCCCAGGAGAAATTCAATTTGCCACAATTACTGGATTAGTGAAGAAACCCAACCATAACGAGCAAGGAGATTTCAACTATAATGAACACTTAATGAAGAGAGATCGGCGCTCATTGCTACCACTGCTACCACTGCTGCCTTGGAAGTGATATTCAGGTAAGCATACCTTTTAACCGGACATTTAAGCTAGGACAGGAACATGACAGAATAAAGGTTTGTTTTTTTCACATACATGCGCACACAGTGCAGTGTGTATGCATTTACTTTTTTTTTTTATGATTAATTATGAACATTTCTTTTGCATTGTAGTACTTTGATGCCATGAGTGTCTTGGGGCCCACCAGTTGTGGTTACCAACTTTCTGTACAGCTCAGTGAGAGCTGGAGGCTCATTCTCAGAAGCTTCTGTTGGGTCTCTTGCAGTGCACAGCTAGCACATTGGCCGAGAGCGTCGTCTGATGCAGAGTTTAGCTCAGTGAAGAGACGAGCGGTGATTGATGTGGGTGCAGCACCTGGCAGACCCTAATTAGGTCGGACAACTTACAATGCAGAGTATTCCTGCATACTGTAGTAGTTATGGTGCTTGGAGTGTTCCTTTACTTCATTATCTAGAAGATGCAATAAAACAAATTACAGGGTGTCTGAAAGCCTAAGGCCGGCTCTGGGTGAAAGGGTTAAATATTGTTAGTAATGTGTCTGGCATTACCATTAACACAAATCTCACGGGAATCTCAGCCACTGTTTACTACAGACAGGATCCCAATGGGCCATAAAAACCTAGAGAACCAGAGGTAAGAGTGTCTGTAGAGTCTGCCTGATATGTCAAATATACCAACAAACATGGAACCTATAACCATGTAAAACAAACTATATATAACTCCCCATGATATATATAATGGAGAGTTAATATCATCAATACAGGAGTACAGAAAGAGCAAGTATGAATGTTTTTTTTTTTTTCTTCTTCTTTTGCCCTACACATCACTCACCCCATTGAGGGAACGAGGATCTGTCATTTCCCAAGAAAGCTCCACTTAAAAAATTGTACAGCACGGTCTAATATGTTTAATAAGAAACACAAAACTACTACGCAAACATTCCAATGCAAAAAAAAAAAAAAATAATAATAAAATTTAATTTTAACAAAAACACAAAACTAACATAGAAGGGTTAGAATTCACATTAAATCTACGTCCCATCTGGTGCAAACCTGCTATTACAAGAAAAAAAACTTAATTCACGTCTTAATTTATATCCCTACAGCAATTTTCTCATGTCCCACAATTTAAATTACCCCTGTCACACCTTCTAAATTTACAGCCACCTACATCTTGACATTTTATCATAATAGATTTATCTACAAAGTAAAGATCACACAGCAATTAGCTGAAGACAAGCATACAGATAACAACAAATGCAAACTCAGCCAAATGGCGTTCTGGATTGCAAGACAAAAGCAGAATGCTTCAGAATTCGGCATAACATCACTTAATAAAATTGCAATAAAGTCAATAGAAATCCAACACCTTGGCAATGTGGGTAAAAAGGTTCAATCCAGGTGATCGCATGGCCAACTCAATGAACTGTATGCCAAGACAAAAAAACTCTATTAACCTTGTAAGACTCAAAACATATATCCTGTTCTCCTCCCATGATCTTCTACTAAAATGCATTAAAATGGGATTGAAATTTGAACAGGGAATGGAATGGGAAACATCAAAGAATGGCTAAGGTAGTGAGAGTTCCATATAGAGAAGAATTCTTGTGCAAAGATCCATAAGTTGAGCAAAAACGATGGGAATCAATGGAATGTTTCTGTATCTAACTCCACCTTTAGAACCCTGCCCTACAATTGCTTGTTACATATACGTTCTACTGAAAATGTATAAAATACCACAACCACAAACACACACAATATGAGGTAGGTAAGCCCATGCTGCAGTAACTGACTCCCATGATCATAGTGTACCATTAAGGTGCTAACTAAGGATACATACATACACACACATAACAAATATGACATTCTGCCAACAAATTCCATTTGCAGTGTGTTATATTATGTTCGAACAGTGTCAGCTGGAAGGAAAATAAACACATTCATACAATGTCACAGATCTATTTCCATATACACAATGAATTTCTCTACACAAACACTTTTAATAAATTGGAAACCCTGCTCAGGAAACCGTTACCAACTACTGTTCCTGTTATTGCTTTGTTCAATAATAAAACTACGGACAATATGGAAACATTACATTGTGCAAATAAGCAAAGAGAAAAATTCCGTCAGTGGCCAAACATGTACACAAACACAAAATGCCGTCCATTCATTAACCTCTACGTGTTTTTATTAAGAGGTATCAAGCAATCAGAACATCGAAGGCACTTGGCAGGTATGAATGGAGCCGGGGAACAAGCAAGGGTGCCACCAAAGAAGATGGAAGGTCCTTCCAACTTTCATAGGTATTCAAGACTGAATGGACTCCAGATTTCAAGTTTTGTTCAATCGCAGAAAAGTCTGCAGTTTGTAAGTAGATGTAAGTTCACTTAAACGTGGTGATTGGAGGTTAGAGTAAAATTTTATTATAACAATGATATTGACTTGCAGCTCTTATTCAAGAGAAGAAGTAACCAAAGTACTATTACGTGAATACTGCATTTCACAGATAAACGAATTATTAGAACTAGTAGCCCACAAGCCACATGTAGGCCACAAGGACTACTCTAGTTCCTCCAATCTAGGATGAGAACCAATGTGTTCGATTACATTATTAGGGTTAAATAATTGGCGTCAATGAAAATTAATGTTTACAGGAAGAAGAGGGTCTTACCTGGTAGTAGGTCTTTATGTGCCGCACCAGTATGTTCAAGTTCTGAATGCGGAGGTTGACATCGTTGTTCACATGCTTGTTGATCCGCTGGTTGGACGGTCGGGGATCTCTGTGAGAAACATAAAGAATTATGTGAAACTCAGTGCTTTGAATTTAACCTGTACGGGACATCAAGACAAACTGTCCGCTAAACCAGGGGAAGGTAACCTTCAGCACTTCAGATGTTGTGGACTACATCTCCCCTGATACTTTGCCAGCATTATGGCTGTAAGTGCATTAAGAGAGATGTAGTCAACATCTGGAGAGCAGAAGGTTGCCTGCCCCTAGTCTAGAAAAAGAAAAAAAGAAAAAAAAACATTGTAACCAAGTCAGCAGATAGCCACACCTTTGCCTTTCAAAAGAAAATTAACAGTACTGGCAATCACCCAGGTCAACTACTTAAAGGGAAATGGCCATCAGTTTTGCACATTTTGCTTGTTAATTTCCATCTATCTTGGACCTCACTCCGTTCAATCAATGTGCTGGCATTGAAGCTAGTATATCTAGGTCAGCAGAGGGAGAGTGCCAGGCATTGCTTTTACAAAACAGAGGAGGTTCTAAGAGGAGTCTCCAAGCCCATAAAGCCAGGCTCATTGCAGTCCTGGACCGGTTCAAGAGGTGAGCATTTTTGAACAAACATATGAAACTCCATTTAATTTCTATTTAGAGACTTTTTCTGACAAGAGTACAGGTTCACTTTAAAGAGGACTTCTAAGTAACCACAGTTTGGTGTACTAGTGTTTCTGTGTGCCGAGCCCTACTTTTATGTCGAACTGCTTTTAGGGCCATGCAGTGCCACCCTCACTTTCTCAAAGTAGCACAGCCAATGAGAACGGTCCTGTATTGAATCTGCCAAGCTCAATGAAGACACATGGCTTCTCTTGCTGGAGAACACTGGATGTGGCAAGTGTACCTGTGAGACTTATGGGGCCTCCCCATCCATAGATTACTCTTGGAGAGCGCCAGGGCACCCCTTGCACCATTACCACTACACAGAGCTGGTTATTGTGCTTGGACTGTTCATTTAATGACCATACTTTTTTCCCCCCCAATAGTTTAGGATGGGTTTCTTATCCCTCAAGTGTAGAAAGAAAAAAAGTGGGTCAATCACAAAATGACTAAAATATATTTCTTGTAGTAGTTCCCGTTTAGAATGTTCCAAATAGAGCATAATTTGGAGAGAAGGGGGGGAAATGTCCCAGACCCAGTTGTCACAATAGGAGATGAAAGTCCCCTCTGACACAATATACCAGCAATGAATTGCTTGCCAAACAAATTTAACAAACAGCATATTTAGCTGCATTTTATTCCTGCAACGACAGAGAGATCTCTCTCAGTCAACACCTTTGCCAGTGGCTCAAATATCTGGCAGGTCTCCATGTACCTCGTCTTCGAAGACAATGGAATTAACTGTAGGTTTCACCGTAACTATTGAGAGAAAAACATAAATAAAAAAGTGAACTCTCAATGTTATTTACCTCAGTTAAATTTTAAACCTGACACTTCTATCCCACAATCCTTTGCTACAGCCTCACTTTCATGTGCCATTTCAGCAAAACAAACAATGCATGCACACACACACACACACACACACAAAAAATTCCTACACTGACAAACTTTAGGCAATGTAGTGAAAAAAGTAGGATCAAATTCTGTATCCAATACAATTTGAAATTAAAGCAGTTTAAGGTTTTTAATATTTTACTTACTTTACTTAAATATTTTTTTCTTTTTCTTTTTTTTTTTTAAACCACCATCTTTTAACCTAACAAAATATAAAGCTTAAACACATAAACAAGATGGAACCGAGAAATGTTTAAGAGAAAAGCATTGCGATGGCACTTTACAAAGTATAAGAAGAACATATATTTAAAAAAAATAAAATAATAAGAATTAGTTCCTTTGGAGACCTACCAATATGCATTTTACTAGATGACAGAAACCAAGCTAGACTTTAATAATCCTTTGTTTGTGCATTCTTTATTCATTAGACACTGAATTGTAAATAGTATTCTAAAATTCAGGTAAAATTTAGATTTGGAAAACATGCTTCAAATTCAAGCAGTCACAGGTTTACAGTTTAATTTAGTGATTTCAAACCTAGCTAATATGATTTAATCAGGGAAATTTGCATAGATTAGAAAAGGGACGTGACACTTATACAGTCAGAAGTAGGGCTATAAAATGACTCTAGGCAGCCGCCTAAAGCACTGGGGCTAGACAGACACAGAACCATGAATTTGCTTGGTCCCATTTACCATCGCTATGTGAAGAATGAAAGTCAAGCTCAAACTGGAAACCAGCCTAAGGCCCTGCTTGATCTTCATCCTTCTCTGGTTAGAAATATTTTAGATATAAATCTGCATAGATTTATAAAAGTAATAATTATGAAGAGGTTACAAATGTTTTCTTGCTTTCACATACAGAAAACAACCAAGAGAAATGGCTGGAATGATTCATAATAATCTGAGGTTGCACTGTAAGGTAGTGCTTGAGTTTACATCAAACGGTTCTCAAAGGAACACTATAGTGTCAGGAATAAATTGCCTTTATTCCAGCCTTGGCTCTGCCTATACTCTGCCTCCATGGCTGAGACCGTCAGATTTGATAATCTCAGCATATCCAATGTTTCCTAAGGAAAGCACTGGGAGGCTAAGGCGCACACGTGGCACCAATCAGCATTTCCTTATATAGAGATGCATTAAATCAATCCATCTATATGGGGAGAGTTCAGCGCCTCAATGCAGAGGGTTGAGACGCTGAACGTCAGTGCAGCACTGACCCAGGAAGCACCACTAGTGGTAGTCTGAGTGACTGCCACTAGAGGTGTTACTAGGCAATCATGTAAACACTGGCTTTTCTGTGAAAAGGCAGTGTTACATTGATAAGCCCACAGGGACATTAGGCTGTAGTTGTTCTGGTGACTATAGTGTCCCTTTAAATGGTTTGTGATCCAAATGGGGGCAGTATGTAAGCAGTATAGTGAGCTGCAAAGGTGCAATCTGTGGTGAGGGAAAGGAGTTGGCTCTGGAGGCTGATAGAATTCAGTAGAGTTTGCCTTGACCCTAGTAACCAGAGTATTTACTTATAGACATTACATCATCCCCTCGGCGGCCAAACAGATAATGCACAAATTAACACGTTCATGTTATCACTGTATATTTTATTCAACCTGTATGGTGGCAATTGGCTGAGTGGGGGGTGTTAATTGTGCGTTATCAGTGTGGCTGAGGACCGGGGTGATCTCTATTTTCCATGGGGAACCCCATTTTTTTGACAAATCAATCCTATAAGGTTTGATATAAAACTGTAGGAAAGAGTCCAAAGATTCTCAATGCAACATAACCACTACCAATTATAAAGCTACAATAAAGATTCTTAGTTAAACGAATTTCTGGAAATAGACCACACCATATACCGCCTAACATTTCAAATGGACGTAGAGGGACCCTCTAATTTTAGGGATGTGGCAAGGGGCAGGATGTTTTGAGAAATGTATGTGAGTAAAGCGGAACGGTCTTCGTCTGGGGACTTTGCAGAATTTGCAGACACCCTTTATGGTCATGTCGCCGCTGAAAGCACAGGAAGAGGAGTTGTACTTACCTGAGCTTGTACCTCGCAGGGCCACCATCTACTTCCGTTGGGTCCTCTTCTGGTCTAGTGCTTCAACTCCAGGAGTCGTCATCACTGCTGCACTCGAGTATCCCCGAGATTACAATATTGAGGTCTATGGAGAATACCACGGGATTCTCCGTAGACAGAGCCAATTCTCTGCAGTGGTCACTGCTAATGGCTAGGGGGATTGACACTTCAAGACAGCAGTAGCTCGACCCAGTGTCTGGATGAGTCAGGCGTTATATTTTTACTTAGAAATGGATGAAAAATTAAACAAAGACACAATAGGAAAGCGGAAGCGATTGGGAAAAGGTAGGTACACCCTGACAGTCCTGCTTTAACAAATAACATATAATGCAACTAAAAATGTATTTTAGAACAGACTGTTTTCCCTTTAAGGACAGAGGCAATTATTCAAGGTCTGAACTAAAACAAAAACTGTAATTTGCGCTATAAGTTTGCTCAACCATAATTTACCTCTTTCATATTAAGTGCACCCAAACTTATTATATAAATCCCTTTCCAAAATCCCATAAAACCCCCCATGTACAGGTTTTACGGGATTTTGGAAAGTTACAGGGTCAAATCTAGGGCTTTCCTCCTGTCGGTTTGCCAGATTGGTTTGCTCTGCATTTGATACCCCATAGCATGGCATACCTTTTACAGAAGCAGACAACCCAGGCTATTCAAAATAAGGTCTGTCCAGTCATTTTTTAGTAGCCACTTGGTCACAAACCCTGGCTCAAGTTAGTGTTCAGATTTGTTCACAAAAAAAAAAAAAATGCCCTTTCACCTATGATATTATTGTCATTAAACGCTTTGCTGCTCTAAAACACTCCTGTGTCTTCTGCAATGTCTCACGCGTGCAACAGTACCACCCAAGTTATCATAGTTTATATTTATGTATTATTTTTACATAGTTATGTGGTTTTATTAATTATATGTTGGAGGATCTGCCAGACAAACCAGTTAATGTGGCAATCCAGCCGATCAGAGTAATGGGATCACAGCGTCATCATGATCACATGACTGATCGGCGGGATTGGCTGCAGGTGAACTGCCTCGGTGGTCAGGCTGTCCCCTCAATTAGATCCAGCGAGGAGGGCAAGTATGCGAACCAGAGGGAGGGTCCCATTATTAAGGCACCCTAACAGCGTTAAAGCCCTCTTTGTGAAGGACAGCATAGCACGCCCTAATGTCGGGAAAGGGTTAATGACATTACTGTGAGTATTGTTGCTGTGGATCTCGGTTATACATGGAGACACACAAACAATTTGGAGCTCCTAGAGAAGGATAGAAATGAGAGACAGAGGGATTTAGGCACTTCCTAAAAAGGGAAACTTGGGAAGTATGCCATTGATCCCTTTTTTGACAAGATCAGGAGTCTTATTGAAAAGATGATAATAATTAGTAGGTGTAACCAGAGAGTTCACTAACCAAATTATCACTTTTCAGTAAACATAGCCCTAAGCAAGTTTCACGGGTCATGAGGAACTGATTACTAAATCACTTTCCAGGTTTAACAATGTGTTAAAGGACTTGCTCAGTTTACGTGCTACAGAAATCCAATAGAGAGGCAGACAGAAGAAAAGCGAGTCAAATTAGACATTTTGATTTGTTTCTTAACCAAACATACAGCAAACTGGGGGAATGTATTAAGATATATTACCTGGAAAACAAGATAGAACTAAATTACACCATTAACAAAAAAAAATACATACAAGTTACTAGTAGTTAGGGTGAAAGGAGATTTTTTTCATTGCCTTTGGCTCTTTGAAGCAAACCCTTCCCTAATCCATCTAACTAGCTGAATATAGCTCACAGATTATCTTATGCCCACACCATGTGTGTAATGTTCAGCTGTTTATCATTCCCTATAAAAGATGCCAAGAGATACATGAACAGCTTTGTAAATAGTTTCTGATTTATAGCCCAAGGAGAGTTCCAGCCAACTGCACAGGACATGGGGTGGCTATAGGCAACTGGACAAGACAGAAGGACACACACGTAGCATGCAGCTGTTTATTGAATAGCAAACAGGTCAAACACGAATAGACATATATAGCCATTAATTAGAATTTACCTCTCTTTTTGGGAGCATTTACATGATCTTCAACCTTAGCTGTGAAGGTCAAACTTCGTTCTATGGGCTCAGTGTTTATAGGGAAAGAAATGCCTGAGTCCACACACACACACACACACACACACACACACACGATTCTTGTCCACAAATAAAGCTGATAAGGTCAAGTCAACACTTTCCAAGGTCACTAAACTAGTACCATTGAGTTTAAAAATTTTTTTATTTTTTTTTAAATTTTTACCCCATGATATATCTCAAGTGTTAAAAGCCAAATGTACCTTCCTTGCAAAATATTCTTTCAAACACCCTTCACCTTATCAATAAAAACAAAACAAAATGTGTGGTGGGTGCGATGGTAAATGTCAGTGCTAATGAAGAAATTCTATTGATCTGTTTTTTTCTCCAAAACCTCTCTTTAACATTTTTTTTAAAAGAAACTTCTAAATAAAATAAACTATCCACATCTTCTACGAAATGTCTGGCTAAGCACAGACCTTCCCCAGAGACCATACCATGCTCCTGTTCTCTAATTGACTAATCCCCCCACAGGTACAGTTTCTCCAGAGCTGCAGCATTTCTATAGCAGTGCCATAGAAACCAAGTCATTCCTGAGGGACCCCAGCAGGTGTGAGGGGTGTACCTCCTCTGTCAGCAACAGAAAGTAAATATGTATTTTTTTTTATTATATGAACAGTTGTTTTATTAAATAGCAGAGCACACCTATATGGTCTGGCTTTTGTTTTTCCATGTTCCAGTTAAGATGCAAACATAAGACATGGAGCCTCAATTCAATAAGCTTTCAAACTGATTTATCTACAAGATTTCCCGTAGACTTTAATGGAGACTTCTGTAGACAAATCATTTGGCAAGCTAAATCAAAGCCTTGGTTAGCATTAAAACACAATAGAAGCATACATGGTTACTATGATATATCTGCAGTTAAAGGGACACTAAAGGCACCCAGACCATTTCATCTCCTTGAAATAGTCTGGGTGCAGTGCCCCTGTTCTAAAGGATCAATATAGTCAACAAGACAACTTTAGCTTAATGAAGTAGTTGTGGTGTATAGATCATGCACCTGCAGTCGTAGTGCTCAATTCTCTGTCATTTAGGAGTTAAATAATTTTGTTTAGAGCCCTACTCACACCTCCCTGCATGTGACTTACACAGCCTTCCTGAAAAAGAAAAAAAAAAATAGATATCTAATGTTTAAACTTCCTTTGTTGCACAGTCTGTCTAATTTATAATTTAGATCTCCTACTCTGTTGATAGCCTTGTAAACTATAGAGGAGGCTATTGAGTGTGATGAAAGTTCAATTTACAGAACAGGGAATAAAAACTTGGTTGGATAGGTGTGTGCAAGTGTTAAAAAAAATATATATTAACTCTCTCACCTTTTTTGGGTGGTATTTTTTGTTTATTCCTCATTCTCAGGTTTTTCTACCAGAGGCCTGAGACTCTGAGGGTTCTGTGCATTATCTTAGCTGTTCCTGCAAATGCAGTGATCTCATGTGTCCCACTAGGAATGTGCTGAAGCAACTCTCCCAACTTAAGGGTTTCTTAAGTCATGAGCGCTCCGATCACAACTGGGACTATTACTGCCTTCATTTTTCACAGCCTTTCTGCTCCCCTTTAATTCCTTGGTATTTGTCCACCTTCTTATGTTACTACTTCTTGATGTTAGTGGGTATTGTAACATCAATCACCACAACAGGGGGTGGTGTGTGTGGGTGTGTGTGTGTGTGGGGGTGAGGAAAATGTAGTGTAGGAGACCATGCATTTAAATTCAAACCTCAATCCTGTATTAGGATTGGTTGCCTAAAATCTTCAACAAATCATAATTTGACCAGGAGAGAATAAACTAATGTCTGCAGTGCCACCCAAAAATGAATGAGCGTGTCAGCCTGGTCTAAATGCACACGTGGATGACTTACAGCTTCACTGGTTGGCCACACTTAGGACAGACCACTGCTGAAGTGCTCCGTATGGTCCTCGTGCCGTCAGCATGAAGCACTTCTAACGATGCACTTTCACGGTTCTCACTAGTGCCTTGATGTCCCCAGATGTGGGACACCAGAGAAAAAAAACTGGACAGTTCACCAGATATAATACTTTGGGAAGTAGGCAATCTTCCGGAGACATTTATAATCCATTTAAACAGTTAGTGTTGTATTTTATTATGAGGTTATCAGAAGCGTACATTTATTTTATTATATATTGTCTATGAAAGTGAGCACTGTTGGTGAAGTACTGTTAAGGCATCAAAATGTATTTAACCGTTTTGTATTTAACCGTTTTGCTTGCTTCCCATTGTGAGCAATTGTTGTTTTCACGCTCTTTTACAATCCAAAAATACATATATATATTTTTTTAAGTTAAAAAGCCAGGAATGAATTTGATCCTATTCCTCCTCTAAGCCTCAGCCCTAATCCTTTTAATTGTTCCCCCAGGTAAAATATCTGCTTTATATCCTTAGATCAATTCATATCTACACCCACACATCTGTACATACTTATTTAAGGCAGAATTTCCATTCATTTTTAAAGAGCAGAGCTGGACTTTACACAGAAGTTCTATTTAGAATGTCTAAATCAACATCCAAGCACGACACGCAAACAGTACAATCAGGGGAGTTAAAGAACTGGAAGAGAAGTTAATGTTGCCTGATATTAGATCATCACGTGAACCCTCCTCAATCACAACTTTTACATCCATCAAACAAACCTACAATCCTATCTTAAACTTTCAACTGTCCGCAGAGCACACAATTATTGTGCAAATCTTTCTTCTATAAACTCAGATCGCCCATTCCCGTCACTCCAGCTGCCGGAGAATCAGACATTTGTAGTGTGCGGCCTGCCTTTTGGCTCTGCATGAATAACGTTTAGAGGTTAAAGCTCTAAAAACTAAAAGTGGTTTCTTTTTACTTAAAACAGTGTTTACTAACTTTTTTTTTTGACAGGGACTCAAAGTACAAACACAGCATTAGCTTGGCGACCCATTCATCAATTGTAAAAATTAGTCGAGAATCGCAATTGTGATATAATTAATATACTAAACATTTTATCAGACTCTTCTCAACATCCATTGGTTCTTTGGTATGGTTACAAATCTGTAAATTGTTGCCTGGGACCTGAAAGTTATCATGTATTCTTTCAAGCATGTAAGGAAATATTATTATGGATGTGGACTCACATTTTCTCTATATCCAAAGTCCCTGTTTAACTGGGTTTTCGTTTGGATTGAGGGCACTTGCAAGAACATTTTCATTACAAAAAAAACACAACAACAACAAAAACAAAGGGGGCGGGGCCTGACCGCCATGCAGAACAGCCGCATGAAACGACAGCTCCTGCAATCAGGCAAAATTTAAAAGAAATTAAGGCTGAATTGGTACCCTCCTGACTACCAGAGAACGCGGTCCGACACACGTAGGGACACTGGACCTGGGGAGAGGCTTGCACTCCGTGTTTTAGTCCCCCAGAATGACTCATGTCGTCCGCATAGGATGAGGCCTACTTAGGCGGTGAGCGGGGTAGACGGCCGCTGCCCCGCTATCCCGCCCGACTGAATCACACCAGCACCCTCGAGGTCACGGAACAGGTCCCGTCTCCCCCCCTTAGGGCCGGTGGGGGTTATCCCGGCCCAAGCCTCGACATCCCTGCAACAATGGCGAACCTGCGGCAAAGAAATGTCACCACGCTGCGGATGAGATCCTGAGCCGCGTGCAAAATGGCGGCAAACTCAATCTCGATCGCTCACACCAAGAGGCATGCAGACTCCAAACTCCACACAGTGCCCCGCAGGAGACTGACAGCGTGGCTGGAGAGACTCAATCAGACAGGGCCCTGAGCTGCGCCCACTCAACCCCCGCCAGAACAGATCCGCCAGCAGCCGGGACCCAAAGGGAGACACCGGCAAACAGGGTTCAGCGGAAGCCCACACGGCTCCCGATCAAAGAACTTACCTTCGGGCTGGCCCGACAAGAGGCGACACTCTACAGGACTCCAGCCTGATATACCTTCACGACGAGGTCACAGCACTCGACGACAGCATGTCCACAAAGAGGCAACAGCTCACACGAACTCTCCGCCGCACAGTCGGAATCCCCGAGCAAAGCAGCCTACAGCCAGAGGTGGACACTAACGGCAGGTCCCTGGATATCTGCCACCACGCTGTAACACTTAACATCGTGCAGAGTCCTAACCTTTGCTCTGGGCTCTCCCCTTCTGATACATGCCGCTTGATATAACATTGGGGAGGTCTCTGGGGCAAAATAATCATATGTTACCAATTTAAGCACAAAGTTATGTCCAGCCTGCAATTTATACTATGTTGGTTTCTGCTGGAATTACTACCTTTGCCTACCAGCTACTAACCATATAGATTTAGCTTAAAGCGACATGCAATCACGTATACTATGCCTAGTCAGACTAGACGCATGTCTCACCACATGGCTAAACAGGTTACCGTGTACTTACTCAAACAGCCTTGTTCACATAATGTTACCATCTGCCTTGTTGCACCATTTTGTCGACCCTCGACTAATCTTACTTAACAAGACCATATGCCATACCAGCATGATCAATCTGGTGTTATTCTAATGTTAAACTATAACCTTTCTAAAATCAAAAAGTGCTGTTCATCTGACATGTAATATATGCTGCTGGATAATCTTTACTGTTACCAATTGCAATGTCTATGTAAACCTGTAAGTTAATGCAAAGCACTACAAAAATAAAGAATTTAAAAAAAAAAAACAAAAAAAAAAAAACAAAAACAAACACACCCCAAAACAAAAATAAAATATCTTTATATACGACAATGAAACCTGGTAGTTTCCCCACACGTCATGTCACATGACATTTACTTACAGTTTCAATGTCTATGTGTTTCCCATACGTGCTCCAAAGTGGCACCTCAACTTAGCACTTCTCCTAATATGCACGGCCAACCTGCTTTGTCAGCAGTAAAAAAAAATGATCTTATATATTCAGATATTGTTTAAGTATCTTTTTTTTCTTTTTTTATTCTTTTTACACACATTTTAGAAGGGTGACTGCTTCATCAAGTATTTTGATTTCCTAGCCTTGACACAATGCTATAATGTACTGATTAACCCAGGAGGGATGTGCCTACCTTAAAAACTTCCTGGGTTGAAACCCGTAAAAAGGCAGCAACAACACAGTGTATTGGGCAGTGTACTGTGAAACATATAATTCAGCCAGAAAGGATGTGGTTAGACAGAAATCTACAGCTTTACAGATAAAAATATACGCGTTCAGCCACCACCAAGTCACGTTCTATCAAGTTTGAGCTTTTATTATAGTAATTGCGTTACTACAATCAGACTGAATGGAGGTAAAGAAGAATAAATACGTATAACCAAGTGCAGTCATGCGAACAGTAGGAATATTAAAGACAAGTTGTTGGACATGAAGACACAGACCCCACGACGTACTTGAAAACAAGAGTAATCTGAATGTACCTTTTCTGGTTAAATACTTTGTTGTTATTATTAACAACAAGAAGGCCACTGTGAGAGAACTTAAATTGAGGGTAGGAAATAAAGCGAGATCAATAGATCAAACCACACATCACTAAAGAAGAGACCTCATTACACAAGCTGCCGTGGGCAGCTGATAAGACGCTGAACCCGGAATGTGACTAACCACGTAACCCAATGTGCTCAATCCCTGAGCTATTGTATCATTTCTCCCAGTAGAAAACCATAAGCATACAGATATATGAATTTGGGGGGAGGGGGGCGGGAGGGTAATCAATCACTTTAAAGAGATCCCATTCTACCCCTTAAATGGATACTGTAGTGCCAGGAATCAATGCTTTCCTATGAGGAAAAAAATCTGACACTGGAGATCCTCTTGCAGAGCGTGAGGGCGTCCAGCATCAGATAATAGACCAAAAGTCTGTTACGATTCCGGAAGCGCCCCCAGTGGCTCTCCGGTAGACAGCCACTAAGGGCAGACTTAGTGCTGCAATGTAAAAGGGACACTGCACCCAGACCACTTGAATGAGCTGCAGTGTTCTGAGTGCTGTAAGAAATATTAGTTAATTTCTCATATCATTTTATAAGATGTATTATCATTATTGCTGACTTGTTAAACTACTTTTTGCTTTGTATGCTTTAACTCAATGTACGTCATAGATATGCTGACTGTGGCAAAACTTGGACAATGACATTTTTCCTTTTAGGATGTCTGACAATGTGATACTATGCTTAGTATACAATTGTATAGGATGATCTAATATGATTGAGTGTGACAGACTTACAATTTTATAGGATGTAAGACAATGCTAAATACTCAGGATGTCTGGCCTCGGATCCAGACATATTCAAAGAAGGTCTTATCTATCTATTTAACATGTGATATTTAAGGAAGTAATCAATCTTATATTCTGAATGGCATATCTCATGACACATGTAAATACAATTGTATAAATGCCCGATTCACAGTAATACAAATTGAGAACTTGTCATGCACCTTTCGTGTGTCTGTTATTTGCTGAGCAAGTTTCTCCCGTCAATTGATGTGGTGACCGAGAGATACAGAATTGAGGGAATTGAGTCCAAGACAGCATTAACCCTTTCAGCTTGGTGTCTAGAAGTGGGATCAGCAAACAGCAAAACCATTGGGTAAGTAGCCTTTTTGTGTCTTAATTGACGCTGATTGTCTATGATTCCCTTTGGTTTAGTAAGACTGTATCCAGTAGGAAAGGTGTAAGGACTCTAGTTATATTGAGACCATGAGAGGTCTCCAGTTTATATTGAGACTATAAGAGGTCTCCGGTTTATTAGACATTTGGTCTAAATATATAGGGTTTTGGTAACCCAGGTTAGTATCTAAGATAGATACAGGGTATCTCAGGTAGATACAGGTTTTTGAGACCATAAGAGGTCTCCGGTTTATTAAGACTATAGGTGTTCTGAGGAGCACGGTTTATAGATCTATAAGTGTAACCCAAACTTCTCTTTCTCCCGGTCACCTTTGTTTGTCTTAAGTGTTCTTTGTGGGTGATTGTTTGTCTATATTGGGGACACACTTTGGTAAGTTAGTAGTGTCCCCACTCTGAGTATGGGAAATGTGAGTTCAGGTCCTGAGTGACCAATATGTGTACATGTATATGTGTATGTATGTATATGTATAGATGTGTGTATATATATATATATGTGTATATATAAGATAGCAGTACTTTTAAACAAATGGAGGTTTTTAAAATACATAGGGATTAAGGAGAGAACGCAGGTAACTTGTTTTTCTTTGTTTTTTATGATATATTGGGGCTGATGTGTATTTTAGTCCTTGCTGCTGCCCAGTAGTGATGGGAGTGAGCGCAGGACTTATCTTTTTGCAAGATAGCAGTACTGTGTATTAGAAAAGAAATGACTCACAGGTTGTACCTGATAGACCTACTTAAATCTTTTTGCTTTATTCTTTCTGTCGCATAGAAGTATAAGTTTTATTGTAAGTTATTTCACATGGGATCTGTGTGCCTGGTATGATTGTTGCTTTAAAATACCATAAGCCCACTACACTTTCTATGAGAGTGGGATAAGTGTAAATGTGTTAAATTGTTTAAATGATGAGCTCAGTATATTTGCTACTGAGACAAAAAAGAGACACTTCATTAGTATTTGAAAGTTAATTCCCCATATGGGATTAATTGTATAGAACACCAATCAGCACATCTTCCCTGCCCTGTGTGTTTGTTGCAAAGGATCCATACTAAATATGATTTTTGTTTGAAAATAACAGAGTAACATTTTAAATTTTCAGCGGTCCAACACATGCTTTATTTTGTGCTGTAAGCTAACCTTTTTATTGCTACAGATGCCTTAGATGATCCAGTACAATAACTACTGCTTGTGTCTTCTATGTCTCACATTATGTGTTATTTTAAATTGTGGTATATAGCCTGGATCAGAGATCATGGACAAAGGTTTCTACCTGTTGTACTAAGGCTCTTGGAGACTGACCGGTCTAAGGTTTGCCATGCCTTTTAAACATGGTATAGAATAATTTTTTTAAGTCTCTGAGAGTTCTGAAAGATTCTGGTGAAACCATGTCTGTGTAATCTGATCCAGATGTTTGTTCAATTTCTATAAGATTTAAGTTGATGCAGAAGCATCTCAGATTAGTTAATGGAAGTTTTATACAAATAGTTGAGTTATGAGCGCGCTATATAAATGGATCCTTTCTTTATATACAATACTATAGTAGAGTAAAGTAATGAAGTTAATTAAGAAAATGTATACATAAGAATCCCTAAAATGAATCTAATCTAATATTGGTATACCATAAAAATATGTTCTGATTACAGCTGTTAACGGTTTATTCTGTGTAAATGGTGATTGTGATAATGTGTGAAGTGTGAAGTTTAACTTGAAAGTGGTTTAATTTATATGTTGCTGTATTGTTTTAAAATTATATGTGAATCAGTTTGTTACAGTCTAGTGATACTGATAAGAATGCCAGCTAAATAACCTAGCAAATAACTGTTTTACTAGCTGTTGAATACTAGCGTTTTGGCTGAGGATAGTTGGAGTTGTGGTCTGATATAGCTATATGGGATTGGAGATTTTGAGATGTTAGTTTAAGATTGATTTTATATTGTGTCTGTGTTTCCTAGGAGGGAGACAGAGTGTGTAGTTGCGTGCCCATAAATGTGATTTCTGTATTGGCATATCTGCTGGGTACCTATTATTTGTTTCTACAAAGATACTGTTATATGGTTTGAAATTAATTGTTGTTTATGAGCTTAGTACTTCAGCAGGATGTGCTAAAATGTGGAATGAGGTGGAAGTTGAGATTATGGAAGAATAAGCAGTCTATATTCACTGTTTTGGCATATAAGCAAGATGCAAAGGAAGAGATTGGTAATATGATTTGTGTTGGAAGGATGAGGCAGGTTTAATGTCTGGAGATGATATGGATCTCCTTAAAATACAGTCATGCCTTGGTAATATGTTGCCACAGTATTCTTTGCTTGTGAAATAATTGATTTCAGACTGGGCCAATTTGGGTGGCTAAGATTTTCTTACCAAGGTTATAGAAAAGGAAAATGCAGGTTGTTTTGACTTAAGAAGGTTTTTAGGAAGTAAGGTTTTTAGGAAGTAAGGTTGCTTATTATGCTCAGGGATTGCAACACTGTCCACCTACACAGGCTGAGAGCGAACATGGGATGGAGCACATAACGCCCGTGGATGGGGTGGTCAAAGAGGGGCAAGGGGATGGAGACAGGGAAATCAGGGTTATAGTGGCAGGGTTAACCAAGGAGGAATAGAAAGGAACACTTATTTTAACTGTGGCCAGTATGGCCACTGGAGGAATGAGTGTCCACACCCCAGGAAACCCCAGATACCCCAACAACCCCACAATTCTCAAAATATGCCCGGTAGATAAGAATAACACCAGACCCACTCCCAACACCACTGGCCAGCATATCGCTTAGTTCAGGACTTTAGAGCCCTGAATGGTTTAATTGTGCCCATTGCACCCATTGTCCCTGATGTGACATCCCTCATTACAGCCATTTCACATGATGCCACTTGCTTCACTGTCATTGATTTAAGTAATGCATTTTTTCTATACCTATTGATCAAGAGACACAGCTACTTATGGTTTTTATTTTAATTTTTGAAGGCTGTCCGTTTACCTGGACACGCTTACCCAAGGCTATGTGGATTCCCCAGCTGTTTATTCGTTGGTACTCCAACATACTCTAAAAAACATGGACCCTGGTCTTGGTTCCGTCCTTTTGCAAAATGTTGATGATTTTTGTTACGTAGCCCTAGCTATGAGGCAAGCACTGTGGATACTGTCAGCAACTGTGGGTCACAAGGTTGTTAAACACAAAATGCAATTGTGTAAATCAAAGGTTGAATACTTAGGTTTTGTTCTGGCTTCAGGCACCAGACAATTGAGTCCAACACTTATTGAGGTCATTCAGAGGATTCCTACACCCACTACTCGGAAGGAGTTGCTCACCTTCCTCGGCATGATTAATTACTGCTGCCAGTGGATCCTTGAATGCTCCCATTATGACTCAATCCTAAGGCAGGCTGTACGTTCTGACAGCCCTGAAAATGTCTGTTGGTCACCAGACATGATAGCTGCATATATTGCCCTCAAGGTTGCTATTGTACAAGCCCCGGCTTTAGGACTACCTGTCTATTGTAAATCATTTTATTTGTATGCTCGGGACAAACTGTAAAACCATGGCCGCGGTCTGTGCATAAGAGCAAGGAGGCGGTATGCGTCCCATAGCATTCTTTTCCAAGGTAGCTTGAGCACAGGGTATGCCGGTTGTCTCAGAGCATTGACAGCATGTGCAATGGCTGTTGAAACTGCTACTACTATCACACTAGGGCATCCTACAAAACTTCATGCCAGTCACCAGGTCACTCAGCTGATAACAAATCTCACTACACAACACATGACAGCCCAGCGCTTAAGTGGTTATGAGATTCTTTTTCTTAATATCCAGAATCTGTCTATTGTCTATAGTATTGTTAATTCTGGTCCTGTTTGTTTTGCATGCTATTCTCATTTCTGCTTCTGACTCTGTCTATACCATCTAAGCCTCATAATTAGTGATGACATTTCCAGAGGAAATGCCTTGGCTGACAAAGTGGCAAAAGGAAGTTGCAGCCATAATGTTTGGATTAAACAAGGTTTAGAGAAAGATCAGAATGATCTGTTCTCTAAAGAGGGGAGAATAGGCATAATTGAAGCAAACAGTCTTTTGTAAGATAGTGTGAACCATGTATGAGAACACATCCTAATATTCCACACAAATCACAGCACGAACATTTGCCCCCTCCAGCTGCTCTTTTTACACACTTACAGATTGCTTTTATTCATGTATCCAAAATTGGTAAGAATACTTACTGGTCATAGTTGATCAGTTTAGTAGATGGCATGAGGCCTTTGTGATATCTAGGGAAAATGCTAGGACTGTAGTGAAGTTATTGAAATTATTCCCAGGTGTGGCTGCTCTCTGCAGGATTGGCTCTCATAATGGCTCGGTTTTTGCCAGTAAGGTTACCAAGGAACTTGCTAAATTCTTGCAAGTTACCTGGAAGTTTCATATACCTTATCATCCACAGTGTACAGGGGTAGTTGAAAGGATGAATAGGACTATTAAGGAAAAGCCCAGAATTTACCCAGGAACATGGGTAAATTGGACTAGATATCTACCAGCTATTTTAGCTGATATAAGAATGAATCCCCACAAGGTGACTAAATTATCTCCATTTGAGATTTTGATGGGATGACCTTTTCCCACACCCTGGGCCAGGGAACCGCTTGTTATAATGTCTGGGGATTTACAGCTAATACAAGAATATGTACAGGAATTGTTGATAAAACTGAATGGTATGTATGACAAAGTTTCTTCGTAGTTTTCCCTTACCTTCACAGGAAGCTACTCATCCATACCAGCCCGGTGACAAGGTGTATATCCGTCAGCTGAACAGAACCAGCAAAGGAGGATACCCTTTTGGACCACCTGCTACTGTGATTGCTGTAACCAGAACCGCTGTCCTCACAGATTCCGATGACATCTGGATTCACGCATCCCGAATGAAGCTGTGTCCAAAGAGGGGAGCCAAGGAAGACAACACCACTCCTCGCTCGGAAACAGAAGAAGTTCCCCTTAGCGAAGCATCATGGCTTTCACATCATATCGTAGATTGAGAGGATCATACGAATCTGAGACCAAGATTATGTTTTGCGCTTTGCTTTCTGGAGTTGTTATACTCCCTCTGATATTGTTCCTTGAATGCCATTATGAGTACAAGTCAATGGCAAGGTTAAAACCTGTTTGTTTCTGGAGAAAAGGACTTTGACACGATGAACAATTCTTCAATACCCCCAGCCCAATTAGGCCTTAGCCCCTCATCTAGCTTTCGTCACACACGCTCCCTCAAGAACTTTTCTCCACCACCTTTCTATCAGCATGTAATATGCAATCATTCATTCACTGAAAGCATTTGGATGAATTGGACAAATAGTAACCCTTATAAGTACCAGTTACCCATATGGAATGTGTCCATAGCTAATGAAACCGATGCATTATGTTTGTTTAAAGGTTCATGGAAAATTGTTAGATCTTATAACGCAGAAATGTGCATAGTTAAGGTTGCTAATTACACTAATATCTGTGTCACATTATTTAATAGAAGTTCTGATGGTAAGAAGAAAAACTGGTTTTGGGATATATATTATAAGAAAATTAATAAGGTTACATATCAATTTAAACAGACAGGCCTTATTACTTTTAATAGTGATTATACAACTGGTACCATTAATTGGAAAAGGGGACAAATGTTAGTTATTATGAACGACACACACACACCTATTGGGCTCCAACTATTGTTAAATCACAGGTTACAGGTTAATTGGATTTAGATAAATCAATGTATAATTATTTAGATAATTTAACTGTTGCAACTATGAAATTCAGAACAGGTCTAAGTAACTGGAGTATTTGTGCCATCAGGTATTTATGGATGCAACAACAAGGATTGGCATTAGAAAACACACTAATGATTCTTAAATTATAGAAGATTAGAAGAATGCTTAACCACACAGATAATGAATGGTTACTTCTAAAACCCCAATCCACTAAATGCAATCAATGGTTAACTGGTAATGTTTCATATTTTTCATGCTTTTGCTATTTTACATTATATCATGCATCATCAAAGGATGTTAAATTAGCACGTCAATTTAACACATTACCAGTACCAGTTTATGATCTCTTTGCCATGAATTTAACCTGGTGGGCACCCACATACACAGGGGACGATATTTTTCCCAAAGATAACACACACAGGTAGCCACACATATCCTAAAAGGAGAACTCCTTAAGGTGAGTTCACAAATTTAGAATGATTTAGCCCAGCATTGGTACAATGCTTTACTGGTTGATCACCTACTGGATCCCAGATAATGAAATCATTCTTCTATCCGCTTGTTATTGTAGCCCTGATTTTATTGTGTATGAATTTTTATAACTGCCACCTTATTTGTACATTGAGGAAGAGAATACAGAAATTAATTCATAATGCAGAACAGAAACAATTGGAAATTCTCCTCTCTGCCACTGGAGGGTATCAACCCATCTTTAAAACTGGGCCTTAGGAATTACCACATGGGAATCGAGGTGAAGAAATTAATTAAAGTCCCGCAGGGAGTGACTAGCACCCCTGAAAATACCATGTGGAGGTTTCTCTGTCCTGGTAAGATTTGTATCAATAACATGAGCAAATTTTATTTTTGCTCAAAGAGGGGAAATGTAAGAAATATTAGTTAATTTCTCATATCATTTTATAAGATGTATTATCATTATTGCTGACTTGTTAAACTACTTTTTGCTTTGTATGCTTTAACTCAATGTACGTCATAGATATGCTGACTGTGGCAAAACTTGGACAATGACATTTTTCCTTTTAGGATGTCTGACAATGTGATACTATGCTTAGTATACAATTGTATAGGATGATCTAATATGATTGAGTGTGACAGACTTACAATTTTATAGGATGTAAGACAATGCTAAATACTCAGGATGTCTGGCCTCGGATCCAGACATATTCAAAGAAGGTCTTATCTATCTATTTAACATGTGATATTTAAGGAAGTAATCAATCTTATATTCTGAATGGCATATCTCATGACACATGTAAATACAATTGTATAAATGCCCGATTCACAGTAATACAAATTGAGAACTTGTCATGCACCTTTCGTGTGTCTGTTATTTGCTGAGCAAGTTTCTCCCGTCAATTGATGTGGTGACCGAGAGATACAGAATTGAGGGAATTGAGTCCAAGACAGCATTAACCCTTTCAAGTGCCTAAAGTGTCCCTTTAATACAATGACAGCCCCAGAAGTCAGAACGACATGCAAGTGTCTTTTTGGGCATAGAGGATCAGATGGCACCAATTCAAATCCAGCATGCCTCTCAACAGTATCTCCGGCCATCATTAAAGGACTAATACGCATGTTGGAACGTTTTAACATTAGAGGCTATATGATTAATGTAAGGAATACAGTACTCTGGAACTGACAAAATAAGTTATTAATTTTATTATCAGAATGAGTGAATATGAAATCGCAGACAGACTGAACTGCCGAGAAATGTTGCCAATTAGAATGCTTAAAGAGACACTACAGACACCCAGACCACGTCATCTGAATGAAGTGGTCTGGGTGCAGCGACCACGTCCCTTTAATCCTGCAATGCAGAACATTTGCAGTTTCAGAGAATTGAGCAGTGAAATTATGTTCAGAATACATGAGTGAAGAATGAACACGGTACATTGTATGAGAATACTAAATAAAAACATTATTTAATAAGATCAGGGGACGTGACCAAAGCACGCGAATCTCCATCAACTACTAAATGTCCGTTACTTGATACTTACATTTGAAGCATGATTTTGTTCAAAAATACGCCATCTACCAGATCCATATACATTGCCAGCTTGGTTTCATTGTCATTGTTACATGGGCCAAATGTTTTCACCTACAGAAATATTGAAAATAAATTAGTTTTTGGGTAAAATTGCATTAAGTAATCCAGCCTGCAGATATGTATCAAATGTAGCATTTAATGAAACTGATTCTTGCTTTATGACATGAGCCGTTTACAAACGTGTTCAATTATCAAAATATCAACATGCAGCTAATTAGCAAATACATTGAAAGTGGCTCTGTCATCAAAACCAGTTTATGCACCAACATAAAACATGCTCACAACGGTAAACAAAATTTCAGCGAGCTAAAAATTACACTGTATTGTCTAATACTGTTTGGGGTACAGATGCATGATATACAGTAATTTAAATCACTTTTTTTTTAATAAAAACATTTTAATGTACTTGGATATCATTATAAAGCTTTGTTAAAATGATCCAATGCTTCTCAAAGCGAAGCACTGAATCCACTTGAGAAGTTCTAGAAATGTTCTGCGTTTGTGAGGTTACAATAGTTAGACCTTCGAAAATGGAAAGTTGTAAGACACTAGTACCTCTGGTGGCTGTGGCGTATTCTTAGACAAATGTAAATACTGACATATTTCAGAAACAGCATTGTTTTACATTGTCTGAGAAAAGGCTGAGTTGCAGATATTATGGTGCTCATAATGCACCTTTAATTCCTATACACATACACAATGTACTGTACAAAATGTCTTGGCTATGCTGAAAAATATTACGATTGAAAAGCAATTTATTAGAGAGCAGGGTTACTTGGTTCAACAATCAACAGAGAACAAGGAAGTAGGAAAAACGTTAAAAAAATAAATAGTATTTTCAAAACAAGTTAGTAATTTGTTTGGCCTCATTTAGAATGTAAAACTGAAGCAAAAAGTTATAGACAGGAAATGCAGTCTGCATAATATGAAGAGTACTTAAAGAAACACTCCACACACGTAACACATTCTAAATTGCTGATGATGTTTGTCTCCTCCCCCCCCCCCCCCATTTCACAAAAAGTGTGGAATTCACTAAAGTTTTTCATTGGGGTTTCATCTACTGAATAGTGATTTTATTTTATTTTTTATATATGGGCACTGGAATGTCCCTTTAACTGTCACTATTAGGGACAATGAAAAAAGCCAAAGTGCTTGCTCAGTAACAGAAGCATGGCACCAACAAATCTACGAGAAGAAGTCTTACGAGAACAGGAATGACAGGGCGCCTTGACGCCAAGAAGTAATTCTTACAGAAACCAGGAAGGGCTTTCAACACTGAAAATACCAAAACTATAGAGCCACAAGTAGCAGAATGTCTTATGGAATTAGGAGTTTGAATTTGTAACTAAAGTGCAATTCTCCAGGGATTCAAAAGGCAACCTTAGCTGAACTAAAAACATGGCTAACTGTTCTGGACTAAAAAAAAAAAAATTAAGTTTACACTTTAATGACCAATTCTATTCTTTGGAACTTCATTTGGTTTCCTTCTGTCACTCATGGCCCTCAAAAGACTGCTAACTGCTGAAGTACATTAACCACTACATCTTACTGAAATGGTAAAAATGGCAAAGGCACCATGATTTTTTTTGCGCTTGACCTCTGCCCTTAAAAGGTGCAGAGGTCAGTAAAAAAAAAACAACAAAAAAACACCACAACCACAAGCCACTCAGTTGTTAATTTATTTCCCACTGAGTGCAATAGGTTGACTGTTCCTGATGGATTAGCACTCCTAACATTCTCAGTGATATTCTGGCTCGGGTTGTTGGAGTTAAAAGACATATCTGCTCAAAACACTAGTCTGCTCTGCCCCCAAACTTTCGTTTTAATCTGAGGCTTGAATCAGGACATTCTCTCGGGCGCCCCTGTCCAAGGCTTTCTGATTGAAGCCTTGGACTCAAATGTAAAGTCCGGGGAAGAGCTGACAGGACTGAAGACCTTGTGCTTTAACTCTAAGTGTTGGGCTATTCATTAGCTGCAGAGGCCAGGTTTCTGAGCTTATATTCTGTAAATTATAGTTAATGCAGATAACAAAAGATATATGCATTTTCAGAAATCGAGTTTCCCTTTAAAGCGACACTTTCACCCCCCCTGAAAAAAGTTTGGTATTTCATAAAGTAGAATCATTATGACTGGAGTCAAGAGATATATAGGGACTACTTTGTCTCTGTATTTCCCCTCCGCCTGACTTTCTTTGACACAAGGCGGAGCTAGACAAATCGATCCCTTCAGCCATCGTGGGTGCCAAAGAGGACCCCACCGGTTCAAGTATTGCTCATGAAAGGCAAATGGTTCTTGGGATGTTCACATGAAAGTTTGCAAATTTTTTTATTTAAAAACAAAAAAAAAATCCCTCAATTTTTACTGCTACTGAAAGGAGATTTAGGATGTGGGCCCTGTGTTCCACAAACCTGCACTCCCGTTTTCTGTCCCATTTCTTCAGGGAGCAGATTAAATTTGGCAAGGAGTACAAAATTTGACCAACCAAAGTGCTATAATGCATTAATCAGTAACCTGCTAAAGTCATGGCAATCTTTCTCCTAAAGGAAGCTTTCATGAATTTAGTGCAGTGTTCTCTTCTACAGATACACAGCATGTACAAGTATCCTCACTGAAATAATATCATTGCTGTAACTTCTATAGATTCTAAAAACCAACGTACGATTGCAGACAGCATGGAAGATGACACGTTCAGGAAAGGCGGGAAAAAAAAAAAATCTCCAAAAAACAAATACTATTTCACAAAGGCCAACAATTAATATGTAGAGAGATATCATTTCATTTTTACTCCAGATAGCGCTGACAATCTTATTGCTGATGGAGACAAAGATTAGGTTTGTCTTAGTCACCACAAA
The DNA here is from genome assembly GCF_036172605.1 of Pelobates fuscus. NCBI lineage: Eukaryota > Metazoa > Chordata > Amphibia > Anura > Pelobatidae > Pelobates > Pelobates fuscus. The sequence continues at coordinate 42,077,087 of NC_086329.1, read as the reverse complement.
ACACTTGAAAAGGAGGAAACGCAAGGCTTTTCAAGAGGTTTCCTCTTTAAAACTAACCAACGCTCTCTGTGTATTAGGATTTGCGTGCTTAATTATACAGTAATTTAAGACACTGGTAAGATTTTACTTTTAGCTTTTTACTCGACTGTACATTGTGAACAGCAAGAAAGTCCATGTATACCAGAAGACAGCACACGTACCATTGACATCATAGGGAGACAGGACTATAGATCCCTCAGAATATACATCAAAAGACAAAAATAAATGTTCTGTATGACATATTGTGGCATCACGCATGTGATCCCAAAAAAATGCAACCAGTCATTGTAAACACAATTGGGTAGTAAATACATTTCCACAATAGAGGCCTCAGGGAAGCTTTTATTGTTAATAAGACAAACAGCACAACCATAAACTGCAAGAAAACCAGTTTACAATGTCAAGGAATGCATCAGGCCAATGTTAACTCTTGATATTGTCAGAGAAAGGTTTTCTAACGTGCTTTGAAGAGGGATACATGTAACAAAAAGACAAGGGCCTATATAAAGAGTAACAAATACAATGGACACATTTATATAGAGCCAACACATGCTGCAGCGCAGAACAACAAATGCGTTAGCACTGTACAGTGAGTCAAGAAAACATACGAAGAAAAAAAATACTAAAAATCAACCAATACACAACATTTTGAGAATAACAGGTGACAAGGGGCAGACTCAATCATGCACATTGTCTGTTTATAGGACTTGGGCTCTGTATGGCCTTTCAACCCCAGCTTCTGGAATCTTAGCAAATGCCAAGGGAGTTGTAGAAAGATGTTAACCATTGGATTGCCAATGTGTGCTCAACCGTGTCGCCAATAGGGTTAAAAGAAGTAAATAGTGACAGAGGATCTCCTGTCTATCTAGGGATTGTATTTTGGTTGCTGGGGAGGGAATGTTAAATACTCCACCCTCCTCTTGTAAATGAAGATCTGAAGATGAAAGAGATGGGATTTGTGCTCCTTGTCATGAGCTGGTTCAAATTTCTTTTCTAGCTCCCAGGTCAGATGACAGCCCCCGCTCATACATCTATCTTACATTCATGTTACATTGTACTAGAAGAGAAGACTTTTAGTGACCCTTATTACAGACACATGGTTTGGCCATCCTCTGAGGCAGGCATGTGGCTACATGAGACCTCCAGAGTCGAATTTCACTGTATATGTACGGCCATATCAGAGGTGTACCTACCATTATATAACATTAAACCTGTATTATGGGAATAAAATAGCAGGAAGAGATTCTGGAGAAATACTCATATAGACCATTACCAGGGCTACTTTAGTGTTGGGACAACAACAGGATATACATATCCAAATCTGCCCAAGATTGTTGGGAGTTACAGTCGTGGCTAGCCGATGCGGTCTTTAACGCTGCTTATTTCCCTTTATGATATCCTGGGATAGGAGTTGGGTAGCAAAAATCCCACCATCTCCGAGTAGATCTGTTTTGCTGCTACTTAATAGTCAAATTCCACTAATCCTGGGCAGGGCAGAAGAGTTTTGTCTGAGATTAAGGGTCCCTGCATCACACTAAGGTTTATTCACTAAAGTGAGAATTTAAAGTGAATCTCAAATTTGAGGCCCAAAGTGGAACTATTCTTCCAGTCCGCTATTGGTCCAGTTTGGCTACTTTGGCTTAAAATCTGAAATGCACTTTGAATTACCAGCAGTTCACACCTGTGTGAATAACCCAGAGCCCCAATGTAAATGCAAAAAATAACTGGCTCTATAAAGGTACTTGGTCAGTAACTATTGATGCAATATATGGAGATATGGGGGATTTGTGAAGCTATCATTCAGAGAATTCTCAGTCACTGCAAGAAATACTAAGGCATTAGGAAACAGAGGATTCATCACAATAGATGAACTATCAGAAATTCAAAGTGAATGTTACATTTTAGGAGAAAAAAAATATCCAAATTGGAAAAATAATTCAAGTTAGCCATGTTTTTAGTTAAACTATTTTGGCGTAAAACAGTGATATTTACTTTTAATGTGACAACTAATAATTTAGTAAACTGCTTGACAAAAAAAAACAACTACATTCTACAAAGTATACCAACAAATACGTGAGGATATCTTTAACCCCTGACATTCACAGTGCTATGCCTGTAGCAGCTGTCTGCATTTTATTTTTCATACATGCACACCACTCATTTCCTTCCTGGCAGAGTGGGGATTTTATCAAAACTTCAAAAACCCCATAGCCCTGATTTAGGGGGAGGTGTATACATAATATGCAATGGAAGCTCTAAAACCCCAGCTGGGCAAGTTAGAAACTAGGGAGGGATGGATGAGGGATGGATGGGCTGTATCCCCCCATTCTTTCTGAATATCAGAACTAATTATGTTGCTGGGTCTAGATCGGAGTTTGAAAACTGTGCAACAGTGCATCTAATAGAAATCCCTTCATTCAAATAACAAACGTGATCACAGCAGGTGGTCCTGGCTGCATGGGGGATATAGATCAGGTCTTGTTCCCGCCCCAAGTTTGTAGTTAACCCATTAAAGGCCAATTACTATACTAGGTATTGTTGGACATTTGCTTGTTTTTTAAATTAAGGCTTCTTAACGTTAAGTCACGATTTACATGGACACACAAGAGAGACACGTTACAAGAAAGTCACACAGTGAGATAGTAGTGATGGGTGGGGGGAGGTGCCTGTTCATGATTTGGCAGTGAAGGGGTTAAAGTAATGGGCACATGCTTTCTCTCCCTGTACCAGGCTGTAGTACTCTGATACTGAACTATGACCCCCACCACCCTCACACTGCCCTCCCAAAATGCCAGCTAGACTCACCCAGGTGACCAGTGGGTTGTCCAGGAACAGGTCCAGGAGCTGTGAGATTGTAATATCCATCTTGTGCTGGGTTTAATAGGGTTAAATATATCTGGATCACATATTGTGTGCACTGCAGCCTGTGGCACTGGCTTTCAGTTTGCTAAGAGTTGAACAATGAGAAGCTCATCTCTGCGGGGGGGGGAGACAGAGCACACCCTCACCCCTCCTCCTCCCAGACTCAAACACTCTCAATGCAACTACTGGCTTCTCATGGCAAGGTCCAGGGAGCAGCATGCATTAATGGTCAATCCCCTGTGGGAGCAACGCAGGCTGGGCTGGCACAGGACTGGCCCCTGGTGCATGCTCTGTAACTGTGAACTGATCTCCCACTCACTGAGAATGAACTCATTCTACAGGTAGCCGCAGCCCCAGGAAACAACGGGTACACCGACCACCCAATGAGAAGGCAGAGGAGGAGGGGAGGGTGCTGAGAGCACCAATCAGAGCTGAGGCTTAAGAACAATGTCAAGCTTGGGGGCAGCACTGTGCCTAGCTGCACCTGTCTGTCCCATTTACAGGCTCCCTCTGCCCCCCTGCTCAGGCTGACCCTGGCCACCCTTCCTGGGATGTCTTATTCAGTATGGCTATGTACAAAGCTATGAGCTGCTGGATCAAGCCCTTTCCTCTAACACAGCACACATTTATTATTATTACTCCAATAAAAACATGAGATTGTGCAACACAATCTCCTGTTTTTATTGGAGTAATAATAATAATTAGTTAAATAAAATTATTTTTAATGTAGGGGTGACTTATAGTTTAATTAATATGTGATGCAGACATGTGAAACCACAGAGCTCCCAGTTTTCTTACAGTTAGGAGTGTTTACTATACTTCAAAATTGTAATGGATTTTTTAGAAACCCAATGGCAACATTTAGGCAACAATAGCAGATTAAGGGGAAAAAATACTTAAAGGAACACTATAGTCACCTAAATTACTTTAGCTAAAAAAAACAGTTTTAGTGTATAGATCATTCCCCTGCAATTCCACTGCTCAATTCACTGTCATTTAGGAGTTAAATCACTTTGTTTCTATTTATGCAGCCCTAGCCACACCTCCCCTGGCTATGATTGACAGAGCCTGCATGAAAAAAATAACTGGTTTCACTTTCAAACAGATGTAATTTACCTTAAATAATTGTATCTCAATCTCTAAATTTAACTTTAATCACATACAGGAGGCTCTTGCAGGGTCTAGCAAGCTATTAACATAGCAGGGGATTAGAAAATCTTAATTAAACAGAACTTGCAATAAAGAAAGCCTAAATAGGGCTCTCTTTACAGGAAGTGTTTATGGAAGGCTGTGCAAGTCACATGCAGGGAGGTGTGACTAGGGTTCATAAACAAAGGGATTTAACTCCTAAATGGCAGAGGATTGAGCAGCGAGGCTGCAGGGGCATGTTCTATACACCAAAACTGCTTCATTAAGCTAAAGTTGTTTTGGTGACTATAGTGTCTCTTTAACTGCGGTTACAGATCGACTATTTTAGCCTGAATTCAGCCATTGATATTCCAGCTTGTTTAGAAATGAGGTTCAGAGTGGTGTATTCTCCTAATTGTAGTTAATAAAAACAAAAATGCAAAATTTAGCCTGAAATATCCCAGCTGTGGTTATAGGAAAGTTTGAGGTTTTTTTTTCTTTCTAAATCTATACTTTTTGTGTCTAAATTGTGTAATTTATTCTTCAATCCACTACAATCCATTGTGTCTCAGGACTGGAGTAACCCTATTAAGCCTGGGTACTTTCCAACATCTACTTCCTGTGCTTCCTTGTGATAGGGAAGTTTCATTTTCATAGTGTGAGGTTTAGTGACCTGTCTATTAGAGAACAAGTTCTGGGAAAGAAAGCTTTTAAAACAAGCACCATGGAAATGACACTTAGCACCTTGACCTGGAATTACTCTTTGTAAATACTGGCTTGCAAGAGACTTGTGAGCTAAGCACTATTTCCTGCTCAAATGAGGCATTAAATGAGGTATACTGAGCCTGGTGCCCACTCAGTGACACCTTTTACTGCTCACGAGAGGTATTAATCCACAGGTTGAACAGGGTAGACACATGAGTGTATGGATTTTTGGAAACAGGAACACAAAATAAAAATATGTTTGGCCCATAGGCCATATATATGGCTAAGCACTATGGGCTTAAGGACTGCAATGTGGTCTTTTTTTTTATTTTGTGTTCCTATTTCCAATATTCCTACACGTATGTGCCTACACTGTTCAACCTGTGGATTCTCTATTATTGTTACAGTTTGGAGGTAGTGGTCCTCCACCACGGACAACCAGGCAAGACATTGGGCTTCACTTTTATTTAACTAGAGTGCCACTCCATATTGTTAGTTGAGCTGTTCATATAAAGGGTCATGTAAGGGACATTAATTAGATATTTTACTGGTCACGAGAGATCAAGAATGCTATATCTTTCCCTCCTTGGAGACTTCTCTGTACTATCTCTGGCTGCCCAACCAAAAGACCTGCCCTGTAGTGGGCCTCCACTTCCTGCTAATCTGGGAGACCAGTTTGTGATAGCTCTCACTGCTCAACAAGATGGGATCTTCTTGTCATCCATGGGACTTTTGTGTGTCAGTATCATCCCATCTTTCTCACCTGGCAGGACCTTTTGTGCTGCTTCTTCTTCCTCACTTTGACAGTTACCCGTTTGTAATTCTTCTATCTTCTCAAGAAACTGTGCCCCATCTATCTATTCTCCTGCAGACTTGGCATGTCCCTTACGGGTATGCTACCTCATCCTGTCCACCACAAGCACAAGTCCTCTACATCTTCCTGCACAGTCACTTTAAATACTTTGGTCCAATCTTAGGGTGAAAGCCAACATGCTCAGGGTCACCTAGCCCTGTCTCCCTCCATGAAGCACACACTGCTGTTAATCATTCTACTTTTTGATAAAATTGAGTGCCTATTTGAACACAGGTGACCCTATTGTCAATATCTTCATGCAATGCTATTTTGGCTTTTCATCAAGAACTGGCCAAACAAACAGTGGGTTCTAAATGCAGTTGGTAGGAGGTGGCACTCTGGACCATGTGGCACCAGGTGGATTACAAAACTATTGCTATTTTATTTTTGTATATTGGTTCACACATAGGGTGAGCCTATAATTACAGAACAAAATCTTGGCAACGGCTATTTTAGCTTCCAGTTTCAGCTCCATACCCAGCTATGCTATTATATACTGTTACACGAAATCTAGAAGAGGGAATATATATTTTCTCCCAAACAGTAAACAGCACTTAGCCAACTGAATGTAATAGTACAGTAGTAATTACAGGCCCAGAAGACTTTGCTGTAGAAGGAAGAGGGTTAGAAAGTAAGCGAGGCATAAATGTGATGAATGGAAAGTCTACTATCTGCAACCAACTATGACCACGTTTCATAGACAGGAAAAGAATGAGACGGAGGGCAAGTTGGTACAACGAGGGATGGGAAAAGAAGGGGGGTGTAAGCAGGGATTCTCAGAAATCCATAAGTATTTTTATCAACTACATTTATATTAAGTTTTCACAGATCTATGTAAATGTCTGAGTTAAAAAAGGGGGAGGGAGGGGTCACAGAGTCAAAGTAATTGTGTTTACACTGGTGAAAACGTGTGAGAAAATTGCTGGTGTGTATCATAATTATTACCCACCAACAGGCTTACTCACTAAAGTGTGAAATGAAATTTCTATTAAGTCACTGCTAGCCACAGAGAATTATGGGATGTGTAGTTTAACACCTGATGGCCATATGGTTTGACACCTCAAAGTTAGAGAGTTCTTCGCTAAAGTGTCAATTGCCAGGAATTCAAAGTGAATTTCGATTTTTAGACCAGAAGAACTGAACACATAGCTCTCTAAGTTTCAGGATATTTGCAATTCAATCATGTTGGCCTAAATTTTAGAAATTCACTTTGAATTCCTGGCAATTGAAACTTTAGTGAATAACGCTCTAAATTTGGGGTGTCAAACCGTGGCCACCAGATGTTGTTAAACTACACATCCCATAATTCACTATGGCTAGAAGTGATTTAATGGAAATGGACACCTACTGTTCCATGTGTAAAGTCTTCACTTTAACCACATGAGTTCCAGAAAGGCATCAAACATTTTCCAAAGCACATGTCCAACCTAACAATGAATCTGCCAATCATTTGGACTGGCCACCTGGACTAAAAACCATTGTAGCACATAAGGGGTTATTGGCTATTTGTATAGTTTAAAGCTATACAGCCAGAGGAGTTCAACAAAGCCTTTGTGTTTAAGTTGATGAAGAGAATCCCTTTTAGGAAGAATGTGGCATGTAACCTTAGCATTGTTTGTCCTTATGGCTATGTCCACCACAGCCATTGATTGTCACTTTGATTGGAGTTCATCTAATCACTTGGGTCTGGGGTAAGTCCAGATGCTGACTGCTCATCTGTGACAGTCTTAGAAATGCCTTTGCAGCCAGACCCACGACATATGGTCAGCTCATCCATTAAACATTACCAGGGTTATGTACTATAGAGGAATTGTCAGAAAAAAAGTGGATTTTAAGCAATATGTGCACAGGTATCTTTTTTCTTTAAAAAAAATAAAAAGTTTAGCAGTTCTTAATATATATATATATATATATATATAACAAATTATGCACTACTAAAAGGCTCCTTGTGATCATTTGTAAACATTTATACTGTTTGACTATTTCATTTACCAATTGTGCAACACCACGGAGAATGTTGGCACTTTATCAAATGAAATAATAATAAAAGCAAATATTATATGTCCTTTTCATTCAGGCGTCTGCAGTATGAATATGTACAGCCAGTTCTGCCAGGCTTGGGTACAGGGCCGGATTACAAACCATTGGGTCTGGTGCTGACAGTTATGACGGGCCTTATAACAGAATCTTATAGACAGAAAACAATAAACAGTTATACCTCCCAAGTGTTATGTATCCGGTAGAGGCAGTGCTGGAGTGAAATTCACAGGATGCATCTATAAGAATACACATAGCCTATGCTAATCTCTCGCTTTCCCCTCTCAACCAAATTCATACCCTCCCCCCTCCCCCCCCCCCACATTGGCAATCTGTGGAGCGGGATGTCGGTGGGCAGGGAAAAAAAGGAGGCGGGCCAGTGACGCAAATCATGTCACTTGTACTACCCAAAGGTGTGGACCCACCCTGGAAAGGTTGCAGGTCAGCCCAAAGAAATAGAAGGTCCGCCTGGTGTGATTGTATGCCAGACTGCCTGCAACTCACGCCAACTTAGGGCGGATTAGGCAGACAGCATTGTTTTAGCGCCCTGATCTTGGCACAAACGTGTCTAATGATGTGCTCGCTCTATGCTTTCCGGGGACAGTTCCCTGGTGTCCCCCAGCACTCACTTGTCCACTCCTCTCCTTTCCTTCTTACCAGCAGGCAGAAGCTCCTACCATGCAGTGTAGGACAGAGAAAATGTAGATGTAGTGAGTGTAGAAGAAAGGGGACATGTCACAATGTTAGAGAGACTGAAGCAACAACAGCATTTACACAATGTGCAAAGTCAGCTTTATCTTAACACATTTTTAATCAACCAGCTCACATAAGTTTTGTTATCTTACATCTCTCCTAAGTTCCCATATTTAATTCCCTCTCACAAAGGAAAAGCATGTGAAGAGTAGTAAAAAAATGTTTTAAAAACCAACAAAACATTGGGCCTATATTCTATGGGCATGAGCCTGAGAGCTTCAGCTCCATTAACCCCTATGTTAATCCGTCCCTGTGTGGGTATATCTTCACGACACTAAGTACTCTCGCTGCTTATACATAGTGTTACAGTATAGTTCAGGTAAAATGATTGCAGAAGGTATGCAAGTCGTTTGAGGTATCAGATTACAGCCTTCATTTATACCCTTTGAAGACACTGTTCTATTGTACAAGTCCGTCTTTAAACCTGAAAATTAATTTGGGGATCTGGCCTCTAGGAAGGGACATCATGCAACAAGATTTAAATATAAAACCGGTAATGAACCCTGCTTAGTAAGAGCTTCAGGACATGGACTCCCTCCCAGAGTTCCTGTTCTAGTCTTCATTTGATATTTATACTTATTAAATTATTCCATAATGTGTTGCTGTGAGCACCAAATGGCCAAAAGTGTAAGAAATATAGAAAATTAGGATGAATTCGATCATTGACATTAATTAATGACAAAGCTGTGATAATTAAAGATATAGTTGTAAAGCAGGGGTGGGGAACCTCCGGCCCTCCAGATGTTTTGGACTACATCTCCCTTGATGCTTTGCCAGTAATATGGCTGTAGAGCATTATGTGAAATGTAGTGCAGAACATCTGGAGGGCCGAAGATTCCCCATCCCTGCTGTAAAGAGTGCATACCTCACCTACCAATAAAAATCTGTCATTTTTGTAGAAGGTTCCAACTTTGCATTGTGTAGGCAATACAAAACACAAGGAGGCAAAAAAGTATTCTATGCCATTAAAAAAACACGTTCAACACAAAGTATAGACAGTTTTATAGTGCTTTATAATTGTTTATATAAACTTTGTCATGAGAATGCTACTTTAAATATATCAAGAACACTGTCTCCATCTAGTGGTCATATGAGGACATAACAATATTACATAGACTAGTTCTGATAATTGCTAAAATGTCCTTGTATCTACTGACTTGCATGTTGTGTCATGCTTACCCCAGATACTCTGCCAAACAAAGGATCTAATAAAGACGTTCCCTTTGTAAAGTATTATAGACTATGGCGGTAAATGATTTAATTGGCAGTCACTTTTTAATTTGTTGCATTACCTGTCAGTGAAAGGGTATTGGTTTTTAGTATTATTATCTCCATTTATATAGCGCCAACAGATTCTGTAGCACTATTATTAGAGGGGGGATTTAACTATAAATAGGACAATTACAAGAAAACTTAAAGGAATGATAGGTAGTTGAGGACCCTGCTCAAACAAGCTTACAGTCTATAGGATATAAATAACAGTAGTGACAAATCCAAAATGAAAACAATAGGTGCTACTATGACCTTAGTGGGCCACAATAACCACCAATAAACAAAGTACAGCAAAAAAAAAAAAAAATAGGGTGAGAGCACTCTAGAGGAGTAGTAGAAGAGTAGTAGAAGTATATAAAATAAAATATTCCACCGAAATGCAGTCAATCTATCTCTGAAATAAAACACATAAGAGAGACATAGGGTAATATAGTTTAAACTACAAAATAAAAACATAAGTGTTGGTCTCACTCACATATGGGGAGCCACTTAAAAAGCTGGCTCAAACTGCATGTCTTGAACAAATATAGGATTCCTGCTGGGCACCTCTTGGTATTCGTGTATCTTGTAGGGGGTTACAACGATATTTATTGATCCAAAACAGGAAACAAATTAAAAACAAGAAACATAACAGAAAGTCCCATAAAATTGGAATCCAAACACCTAAAGTGTGTCCTCTTTTTTGCATTTTACAAAAAGTGCAGATTTCAATGGAAATTAACACTTTTATAAATTAGCATTGCTGTCAATCAAACATCAGTCCTGTTACTTCTTGGTTGTCTAGCTCTGTGAAGCTAAACTCCAGAGGCTGCAATTGCCCAGAGTAACCTGCCTTGCAAAGACTTCCCATTGAGCTGTTTTGGGAAGTCTGTGATTGGACAGCCACAGGAAGTCTGGGCAGGGTTAGAAGAGGAGGGCCTGCAAAGGCAGCAAACAAGAGATCTGCGTCTTTTACAAGCTGTTTTTAGGTATAGTAGAAAATGAACCGTGATAGGCCCTCACTATAATAATATAAAATGGCAGCAGTGACCTAAAACAGGTGTTCCCAATACCTCACAACAAGAAAAACATACAAAGAATCAACAGTAACTGCACCAGGTGAAATATAGGAGTATTACTTAAACCTCAAAAAGTAATATAAATATACAATACATACGCGTAAATACTGGAATATCAAAGACTGAAATCAGCAGCAAGGACCTTAATAAAAAAGACAAAACAACTAATAGTGCAATATAGCCAAATGTGGATATGATAATGGAATATGTCAGAGAACAACCTCACACTTCCAAGAGCTATTAGTTATTTTGTCTATTTTTTAAGGTCCTTGCTGCTGATTTCAGTCTTTGACATTCCAGTATTTACGCGTATGTATTGTATATTTATATCACCTTTGAGGTTTAAGTGACACTCTTATCTCCTATTTTCCACCTGGCGCGGTTAGCGTTTACTCTTTGTATGTTTTGCCTTTTTTTTTTTTTTAAATATACTTCCAGCAAAAAAAAATGCATAATTAAATAGATGAATGTTTTTTGTTTTTTTCAGTAGTATCCCTTTAAATATTAACGATGAGGATTTGTGTTTCATTTTTCTTTCTAAACCTGCAAGTGTGGAAAACTAACAAAGGACGTTTAACCAAATTACTTGAGCTGGAAAAATAGCTGGATTTTTTTTTAACAAAAATGTATGTTGTGGTACAAAATGTACAATTCCCTAGTAAGTTCTCTACAATTCCCATTTAAAAAAAAAATTCAATAAAAGTTGTGCAACTTTTTATCGCAGTATAACCTTCATATGAATATTTTCCTTATGTTTCAGGCTAAGGTATATTTAGGGGAAAAAAATGAAACACAAGTATGTGGGCAGGACTGTGACTGTGCTGACCCAGACGTTTGCATTAGAAGAAGAGGAAAAGATACAGAGAATGCATAGCTCACCTCTCCCAAGCAAGCGCCTAGCAACTCACACAAACAACAGCTCAGTCACATCATTCCTGCAACAATACAGGCGGGCGAATGGAACTGCAACAAGAAGCTTTTTTATTTACAGTATCTGTAAGGGGACGCTTAGCAAACTAATGCTACAGCTTAAAATAGCTGTCTGTTTATGGCTGGGCCAGTAGGCTTTTCATTGGTTGACAGGTAACAATGAGGCCAGACATTAGCTATATAAAGTGCTAAAAAGGTAACTCAATAAATTTAATACCGCAAAATTTAGACTAAACTAGTCTAGCTTTAACTCGAGCAGAGTGTATGATTTTTCCCAGTTTTTTCACATCAGCTATTTTGGCCTCAATGATATAGTTCAGTTTTAAAGTAACTACAATTTTGGTCCCTGTTGAATAAAATATTTATATATATATATATATATATAATTTTTTTTTTTTTTTTAAGAGTAATGCTACAAAGCTCTTAATTCCATGAGATCTAGCCTGATTTACCGAAACAAGGTGAACACGTACTTAGATGTGAAAAAACATAGACTCTAAATAAATTCTAAACTGTGTAGGAAAAAAAATACATTTAAATAACAGATTTTTGGTACAACTATTTAGCGGACAGGCTATACACCCCAGAACAACTACATTAAGCTGTAGTTGTTCTGGTGACTATAGTGTGCCTTTGATTAGTTTCCATGGAACACCTTCTTCTGTCTCATTGGAGAATTTGCCTTTAAGCTAAGCGCAGCAATGTTAATTGTTAGTGGAGGACTCCGCTCAAGAGATTTGCCTACAAATGTAAGACTTAATACCCATACAGTGGTATCAGTGAACACAGGGATTAGGGAGTTTTTTTGGCTTCTGGCTCTCTGTTGGATGTAGTGGAGGCAGGGAGGGTGCGGACAGACAGGTAAGAAGTTAAACCTATAAAATGGTTTGACTAATTACAAAGAGAGGGTGCTAAGGCACTCATTGCACCAAAACTACTACAGCACACTGCAGTGGTTATGGGTTTGGAGTATCCTCTAATGATTTCTGTGCCTAATTAATCAGTGTTTTTCTTTGGACGTCATCATGCATCATCTAGTGGCTGACTGGAAGAGGCGGTCTCAATCCTGCAATGAAAACATTAAGATAAAGTGGTCTGGGTGCCATATAGTGTCCCTTTAACTTTCTACAGAACTGGTAAATTTCACAGCACAGCGCAGCAAAGAGGGATTTTTGCGGTACAGCAGTGGTTCCTTGGAGTTGTAAAGCAGTTATCAGCTGTAAACTAAAGTGAACAGGTAAACTACAAGTCCCAGAAACCACCTACAGCTAAATTCCTGATGTAAAAGATAAACACTGCAGGTTGGTACAGAGAGGAAGACATGTGGGTTTATGGAGTAAAATAGATTTTCACAACTGAGGAGTAAAAAAACATATATGCAGTAGCTAATTGTAACCGAACATACACATAGTGCCACATATGAGCACATGGATTATTCATTTAACAAGCTCATGACCCTTAATCTCTTAGCTAGCTTAAAGGAACACTGGAGTGTTAGGAATACAAAAATATATTCATTCTATAAAAAGGTTAAAAAAAACCAACCTTACTTTTACTTAAAGGGACACTCCAGGCACCCAGACCACTTCAGCTCATTGGAGTGGTCTGGGTGCCAACTCCCACTACCCTTAACCCTGCAAGTGTAATTATTGCAGTTTTTTTAAAACTGCAATATTTACCTTGCAGGGTTAAGTCCTCCCCTAGTGGCTGTCTATTAGACAGCCACTAGAGGACACTTCCTGCTTCATAGCACAGGTTTTCTGTGCTAGAGCGTCGCTGGACGTCCTCACGCTGTGTGAGGACCTCCAGCGTCGCTCTATTCCCCATAGGGAAGCATTGAAATTCCTTTTCAATGCTTTCCTATGGGGTGCGCTAATGCGCATGCGCGGCATTGCCGCGCATGCGCATTAGGTCTCCTCGGCCGGCGGGCGAGATCAGTCTCGCCCACCGGCCGACGTAACCAGAAGGAGGAGCGGCGGGGGAGGAGGAAGCAGCGACGTGGGACCTGTCGCTGCCCCTGGTAAGTGACTGAAGGGGTTTTCACCCCTTCAGTAACCGGGGATTGGTGGGTGGGAGGGAGAGGGACCCTCCAGTGCCAGAAAAACGGATCGTTTTTCTGGCACTGGAGTTTCCCTTTAACCTGATTCCAGCACCGATGTCCCACGGCATTGGATTGGGCTTCTCTACTGCCGCGAGCTGATGGGGGAATCTAACGTGCATTAGACCTTCCGAATAGGAAAGCCTTGACTCAATGCTTTCCTATGGGGTTTTGCTTGATGATGGATGCAGAGCATGATGATGTCCAGTGTCGGTGCCCAGCGTCATTTCACAACGTCAAACTCTGTGAAACTTCATAAAGCACTTGAGTCTTAATACTGCAGTGTAAACATTGAAGTTTCTCTAAAACTGCCACATTTTACATTTCAGGGTTAAGAGAAAAGGGACACTGCATCCAGACCACTTCAATGAGATGAAGTGGTCTGGGTAGCTATATTGCCCTTTTTATTTCTCCCAAATCCCTATCCGAAACCTACTTTTTTTGCCTGAGAATATTCATTTCTTTCACAAGGCCAAACTTTATTTCTCACCATAGCCACAAATCTGCCTTCATTATCTAGTTCATTCCCTACCTATCCCAGTGTAATTATTCCCCTAGACTTTGTTTGCATCACATTTCTCACTCAACATACCCTATCCTATCCCCAATAAATTGCCCTAAATATGTTTAACATCTTAATCCATTGTACTTTACACCCTTACTCTCACTACCATGGCCAATCACAAATCATATGTCCTAGCCAAGTCACATACCCCTATTCACATGCCTTATAATACCGGTATACCCTTAAATCTCTATACTGGTAATCCTTAAGTTCCCTCTTTCTATGCTTCATTGTTTCATATACCTTTTCGATCCCTTTGTGTCCCTTCCCACTCCCTTAGTTGTTTTAGTACAAATGCTAGCGGAGACAGCACTGTGGCATAAAGAGGGCCCACACTGATGCATACATTCCTAAATCCTGATTGCTGTATTGTGTCATGGAGGTACCAGGTGCCATTCTAGACACAGGACTTATTACCATTTCCAGCAGCTGGTATGGCATGTGACGGATGGGGCATAAATATGACTCCATTTCTGTACCACTCTATCACGCATTGCAGTGCACAGTTGGGTAACCGATTCTGTTCCATTGGGAAAATTACAGGAACAGTGTGGTTATTAAGTTGTCGGGAAAATCAGCTTATGTTCAGTCGGGGAATGTTGTTGCAACCAACAGTTTTACATTGATATGACTGGGAAGCAAAAGAAAACCGGACAGGTTTTGTAGGAGGGTGATGTGATTAACACAACAAACAGTGGGACTCTACCTTCTTGGCCTTCTCAATTGAACAGTTGCAGTCTACCAGCTGCTTGTGTTCAGGATATTGCTGCTCAATAGGTCCCAGCTTTTACAATCATATTCTAACTAACTACAAAAATGAATTGACAAAGTCAATGGAAGATTTAGCGCCCTACAGATTTCAATTCTGAGAATCATGACCTTAACACAACCTGTGGCCATTTGTTGAAGTGCATTTTAAATGCTGGTTGTCCCAGTGCTTTAGATTAAAGCAGCCAATCAGCATTTGAGCCTTTGTTCCATCTAATTATTATATTGCTTTCCTAGTAGAACGGAGGCTATTAAGTCAAAACTTGCAAATCAGAACATTAGTCTCTTCTATAGAAGACATATCACTTTGCAAAATATATTGAATCTTATGAGTAATGTTACTTCCTCTCTTCCTCGTAGTCTGTTTCCTTATTCACTCTATGCTCTCCTGGACCATTTCAAGATTCCCACCCTTTTTTATTTTTTATATTCTGTATTTTTACATGGCAGATGAAAAGATACAGCCATATACATTCCATATATTGTCAGGCATTCTTGTATGCTAAGTTATTCACAAAGTATTAGGACAATGATCATCTATGAGATACCGTCACATGTAAGGTTTGCAGATTGGTTGTCATGTTTTTTTATTATAAATCCCCTTAAGAGAAAGAGAGGTAAAAAAAGAGAAAAGAGGGAGTAGAAAAGAAGTAGTAATAGAGGGATAGACGGAGGGGGAGAAGGGGGGCTTGCAGAGCTTAATATGCCTTTCTAGAGGAGTACGGTGGATGGTGGGTAGACGGGGGAAGAACCAGTGTCCATGGGCAGTAGGAGGAACCGGGGTCAGCTTCATAAGTGTAAGAGAGCCTCCAGTATGGTCAAGCAGCCCAGTCTATCTGCCCCTAATTCTCAAAGGACTGTTCTCCCATGGTTCTTTAGTGGTTCCCCTCACTCTAGCTGTCAGAGCATCCATTAGGTGACTCGTTTTGATTCTAGTTACCCCTCCCACAAGATTTGAACTCCCCTGTTTCAGCCAAGAGGATGCTACTGCCCTTCGTGCAGCCAGGGTGATTTTATGTATACGTTTTTGTTCACTTCTTGTCCATATGTCTATGAATCTATTTAAGAGATACACCCAGGGATCTAATTCTGGGCTCTGGAGAACTGATTAACAGATTCTCAACTAAATTCCAAAATCTTCTCATGAGTTGGGATTCCCACCCTTTAAGATGCATTCAGCTGCTTTGTCTATTATATTCTCATATATTATTATATATTACAAGATTGCATCTGAAACTCATTAAAATGATTACTAGCATTGACACTGCAAACAAAATAATAAACATAATTATGTATGTAGATGTATATTTTTATGTACATTGACATATTGATAAATATATATAAATAGCTGGATTCATTAGAGAAAATATTCACTGGGTGTTGGGAAATCCTTTTCTTGCTCAGACGCATTCTGTACTAATAATTACAATATTATTTTTTTTAAAACAATCCAATATTGCAATTTTAAGTGGGAGGAAAATAGTCCATGATTTGTTTTTTCATTTCATTACTATTAACATTTTTTCTCATTTCAGTCAAAACATAAGGGTAGGACAGAGTTCAATATGAGGACATTGGTAGTGTTTGCATAGAAAACTTTTGTTTTGTTTTTCTCCTTATAACCGTTTTGGAGCCAAGCATTGTTAAATGTACATTTATTACATTACAAAGTCCTCTTGATGCACAGCTGTGAAAAAATAAATACACTGGTGGTAAGGATTAACATCACAAATATGACCAATGTTTAGCCAAAACAAGTAGGCTTGCCAAACTTGAAACACAGAATATCATATGAGACATGGGAGTTTTGTAACGTTGATGAACCAGTAAAATGTCCTTCATCCCTGGATTAAAGTGCCATTTGTTAAACCCCTTTAGTATCAATACGGACATATGAAGGTGTTACTTTAACCCCTTAAGGACCAAACTTCTGGAATAAAAGGGAATCATGACGTGTCACACACGTCATGTGTCCTTAAGGGGTTAAAAAAAAGTAAAATTTGCTGACAAAAATAATGAGAACCTCACGATGAAAGGCTTTGTCAGACGTGCTATGCTTGAATAGTCCAGAGGTTTCCTCACATGGATGGACTGGCCACACTTCGCATGTGAATGGTTTGATGTCTAGCCAAATGCGAGCTTCGAGAAAAGGATTTTCCGCACTCGGCACAGGTGAAAGGTCTTTCTCCAGTGTGGACTTTCTGGTGCCTTACTAGATGTGAGCTGTGTCCAAAGCACTTCCCACACTCCATGCACAGGTATGGTTTTTCTCCAGTATGAACTCTCTGATGTATAATAAGATTCGAACTGCTAATAAACCCTTTTCCGCACTGTTTGCACACATAGGGCCTTTCTCCTGTATGGACTCTCTGGTGCATGACCAGGTAAGACCCACTTATAAAGCTCTTCTGACACACCTTGCACATGTGAGGCCTTTCCCCAGTGTGTGTTCTCTGGTGGACTATAAGGCTTGCTTTCTGAGTAAAACTCTTCCCACAATCATTGCAAATAAAAGACTTGGCTGCTGTCTGGATTTTCCTGTCTTTAACTGGCCTAGAGTTGTATCTAATGTGCCTCCTACGTACAGGGAAAGTACAGGAGTTTTCTTCTATTTGGACACTGTGATGTCTGAGGGAGCCATGACTCCTGCCACGAGTAACTATGAGGTTTTTCTGTCCTGCGTGTGATGATTGGTGTACAAGTAAGGTTGAGTGGTCCATGAAACAAATCCCACACACACTGCATTTATACTTTTTGGCATAAAGACTCCTGCAGTTTTGAACAGTTTCTGAAAGGTCTTGTTGCTCATCCTGGGATGATGTAGCCTCAGAACTTATCAAGCTTGCTGGTTGGCCTAGCAGCGTGTCTTCAGAAGACTTGACTATACCCATTCTCTTTCTTCTACTTAATCTTGCTGGAATTGGCTGAGGATCTTCTTCTTGTGAACAGCTATTTTCTCTTGCGGTTTCACCTAACATGAACCAAGAGCAAAAGGCAAATAATAAATTGTTTTTAAAGGTTGATGATTTGCTGTAAGTCACTATGAACTAATTTCCTATTTACATTACAACTGGATATTCCAGAATTCACAGTGATCTCCAAACTATCTGGCAAGGGATACGTTAAGAACTTCAGAAGTGCATCCAGAATGGGAATTTAAAGTGGTTTAATAATAAATCCCACATTTGAAACCAAATTGGAAACACTCTCCAAATTCAACTATGATTTAGTTTTGCTATTTTGTCCAAAAATTAGAAATTCACTGTGAATACTTGGGCAAAAACTGAAACTTAATAAAAATAGTATCCCTTTAAGTATCATTGTTTAATACATTAACATAGTGTTTGCCAAATTCCAATATTCATTATAATTGAAATATATACACTGAACAAAATTATAAACACAACACTTTTGTTTTTGCCCCCATTTTTCATGAGCTGAACTCAAAGATCTAAGACTTTCTCTATGTACAAAAAAGGCCTATTTCTCTCAATTGTTGTTCACAAAACTGTCTAAATCTGTGTTAGTGAGCACTTCTCCTTTGCTGAGATAATCCATCCATCTCCCAGGTGTGGCATATCAAGATGCTGATTAGACAGCATGTTTATTGCACAGGTGTGCCTTAGGCTGGCCACAATAAAAGACCACTCTAAAATGCAGTGTGCCCTTTTAACCCCTTAAGACCGCAGGGCGTTCTATGCTGTCCCTCGATCGCGGTATGGGGACTTAACTGGGAGCTCAGCCCTGCGTCCTCTTCGGCCCCCCTGGGCCAAGTGATCGCGAGGTCCTTGCGAGGACCTCGCGATCACATGGACGGCATAGCCATCCATGTCAATGCCAGCAAGGGGAGTGCCTGTAATGACAGGTACTCCCCCCTGCTGCCCCTAAAAAAAATAAAACATGTTAAATCAGTGTCAAAATAAACAATATATTCTGAGATCATATATATATTTATTATATATATGATCTAAGTATATATATACACACATACACATAAATATACATACACTGTCTACGTGTATTTTAATATTAATATATACATAATTATATATATATATTAATATCAAAATACACGTACAATGATATTGATTAAATATATATAATTTTCATTATATATATATATATATATATATTTATATATAATAAAAAATAAATAAATATATAAATACGGTAAAAAATAAAATAAAAAATAAATAGATAAAAAATATATATACATGCGTAATTTCGTTCTAACTGTATTTTTAAATTAATATATATATATATATAGATATTAAAATACATGTAGAACTAAATAATATATATATCTATATACTTAAGTATATACGTATATATCACTATATATACCTATATATATAAAAATAATTTTAAAAAATTATATACATTATATCTATATATATATATATATATATATAGATATATAGATATATATATACACACACACATATATATATATATATATATATAATAATTCTACGTATATATTTATGTAATAATTGTACATAATTAGGTCATTTTATTAATTACAATTTGCAGGACCTGCCAGACAACCCAGGCCAAAAGTTCAGGGAATTAAATTTTCTAGCACTATATTTAACACTGTAACTTTCCAAGACACCATAAAACCTGTATATGGGGGGTACTGTTTTACTCGGAAGACTTCGCTGAACACAAATATTAGTGTTTCAAAACAGTAAAATGTATTACAACGACGATATCGTCAGTGACGATATAATTGTTGTGATACGTTCGACTGTTTTGAAACACTAATATTTGTGTTCAACGAAGTCTCCCGAGTATAACAGTACCCCTCATGTACAGGTTTTATGGTGTTTTCAAAAGTTACAGAGTCAAATATGAGGCTTGCGTTTCAGTTTTCTCACATTAAAATTCGCCAGGTTGCCTTTGAGACCGTATGGTAGCCCAGGAATGAAAATTACCACCATGATGGCATACCATTTGCAATAGTAGACAACCCAGGGTATTGCAAATAGGGTATGTTCAGTTTTTTTTAGTAGCCACTTGGTCACAAACACTGGCCAAAATTTGCGTTCAAATTAGTTTTTTGCATTTTCAAATATTAACACTAACTTTGGCCAGTGTTTGTGACCAAGTGGCTACTAAAAAAGACTGGACATACTCCATTTGCAATACCTTGGGTTGTCTACTTTTGCAAATGGTATGCCATCATGGGGGTAATTCTTATTCCTGGGCTACCATATGGTTTCAAAGGCAACGTAACCAATCTGGCGAATTTCAATGTGAAAAAACTGAAATATGTAACACGCTATATTTGACCCTGTAACTTCCCAAAACACCATAAAACCTGTACATAGGGGGTATTGTTTTACATGTGAGACATCGCTGAATACAAATATGTGTATTTTATTGCAGTAAAAGCAAACAGCATTTTGACATTCACAGTTAAAATGTCACGTAGAACTAAAAGATGTTTAAAATTCTTATTTTCTCCCATTTTTTTTACATTAAATTATGTTTCATACCTAAATATTTGATGTTAAACGAAAGCCCTGTTTCCCCTGAATAAAATGATATATAATAAGTGTGGGTGCATTTAATATGAAAGAGGTGAATTACGGTTGGACAGACATATAGCGCAAATTCCAGGTTTTGTTTAGCTCACAACTTGAACATTTGGCTGCGGTCTTAAGGGGTTAAAGGGCAACTGTTAAGTTAAAACTGTTTATTATTAATAACCCTTTGATCAAAGTTTTTTTTGTTTTGTTTTTAATGAAGTATATGTAAAAATAAAATGACAATAACTCACACCTTCATTTAGTGTATGACAGGATCTTTCATCCATTTACATGCACCTTGGGTCAGACAGTGTTAGTTAGTCTCTATGGTCTTCCCTCATTCTTTACCAGGAGTGAAGCAGGGAATACCATAGAGACTGACTGTTAGTTTTCTATTTTACATTTTTACATATACTTTATTTAAAAACAAAATAAACTTGATGAAAGGATTATTAATAATAAATAGGTTTGACTTAATAGTTCCCTTTAAAAAGGCACACTGCATTTTTTTACGCTTGTACTTACGCATTTCAGAAAACCAAACATTGAAAGTACTGTACCACAAAGCCGCAGGCTTCAAACTGAAGCATTTAAGAATTCCCAGTTGTGAAGAGGTTTGAAAAACACCCATGTTTTATATGTAAAAAACAACTATTTCTATTCTTCTAATTACAGGTGAAAATTAAAGACGTTAGGAGACGGACATTGTAACTGTCAACACATCAATGTGTACCTTCAGCCAAATTAGCAGTCAGCAGAAAACTGCACGTGTTAGCAAATAGAAATTCCAAGGAAATAAAATAATTGTCACCTTAAGGATGTTTCGATTTTTTTTACCTGAAGACTTGCGTACACGGCTTCTCCTCTTCAGAGTGTACAAATCACTGCTCACGCATAGCTCCTCACCCTGATGGATTCTGGGTACTATCTCTGGTTTAACATACAGGTAACCTAGTAAAATAAACAAGCCAACAGGGGTTATTCACCAAAAGGCAAATTGAAAACCAGAAAAGTGCAGATTTTGAAACAAATCTCTAATTTGGCTATTTCAACCTTAATTTTGCAAGTCAGCATTATATTCACTATAGCTCAGTGAATAAAACACAAAGTATATAAATCATATCACGTAATTTAAAGGGTTACTCCAAGATTTTTTAAATCTCTGTTTATTTTAGATTTAAATGGTTTCATTCTTCTTCCACTTCATTCTTTTCCACTTCATCCTCCTGTTTCTTTGTTTTTTTTGTACAAAAATAAAAACAGAGCAAAAAACAAACAAACAAACAAAACAAAACAAAAAAATGTTTAAATAAGATATCCAGCACCAGGTGAAGTTCTCCCCACTTTTTTCCCTGCCTTCTCTGTCCTTAACTGTTGAGTCCCCGAGGTCCAATCAAGAGAAGCTTCTGACACAGAAGCATTGTACCCAATGTTTTTATATCAGAAGCTGTGAACACCACACCGAACATATGCGCATTGTGAATGCTCACGAGCGATGAGATGAGCTGAGTGACAGCTCATCTCGCTGCTAAAGTCTGCCCACCTACCGTCCCAAGGCAGAGCGGACCGTAATGGAGGGAGTGAGTACAGAACCGCACAACAGGTGGTTTGGACAAGAGAAGGAGAAAATAATAAATGATAACAAAGTCGCGGAGGGTTAGGCACAGTGGAGGTATTAAGGGCATCACAGAGAAACTCTGACAGTGAGTAAAAACTTCTACAGCAATGCCTGCAAGACAAGACGGTGATTACGTCCACAGCCAGTGTGCAGTGCATGCTGGCAATGTATGTCAATTTTGCACAGAATTAACATTAGAATTAACATGCCTAAGTCATGTGTGCCAGGGTGCAACTAGATCCTGGCATAAAAGGGCACATCTCTCTCAAGCTCAAACGCTGCACATACAGATTGCTTGCTCTGTGGTTAAGTAGAAGTTGGAGTAACCCTTTAAGTAATCACAAAACCTTTCACAGGAGGACAGACTGAAAACAATGAAGTAACCACAGATGTGCATGTATACAAAATACTGCTACTGAATTTGTTAAAAAGGACACAGGCAGGAGATGCTATGTAAAATTAAGTGGAAACAGTAATCCTGAAAGCTATGGCGAACAGAGAAAAAATAGTCTAGTAACCAGTCATTTAACCACAGTAAACACCATGACCACTACAGCCCACCCACTGTAGTGTTTCTGTGCCAGGAGTATCCTGGCCCTCTCCCAGAGTAAGATGTCAAACTGTTTTAGAATATTTTGACAATTTACCTGGGTGCCCATGCAGCATCAGACTTCTTGTGCAGGAGTAGATAGGGGTCCGATACAGGATCATGCTCAATGGCCGACAGCACTTAGGTGATGCACTCAGCTAGTAAATTCAAAGGCCTAATTAGCTTAGTGGATCTAATCACATTCTTCTGAAAGTAGATTCTCCTGGGAGGCCGTCAGGACACTCCTGACACTATAACCTCTACAGCAAGCTGAAGTTGTTATGGTGTTTGGATTGTTCTATTAATGTGCTCATGAACAAATATAAAATAAAAAATAATTTATTAAAGGGAACCAATTCACATGTATATCTACTCTATTATTAAAATGTGTTAATAGGGGGCGGGGCCTGGCCGTGGAAAGGAGAAGACGCTGATCACAACAGCTCCTGAGACCCACAGCCAAAAAAACGAATTTGCAAGCCAAAAACGCAATTAACCGGGCCAGAACGACCACCAGAGTGCGGTGACACAGGGGAGAACATGTGGATTCCAAACAAGCGGCATACCAAACCCCGTTCACTAGACACAAAGGTGAGGCCTACCTGGACGGCGGGCACAGGAGAGACGGCCGCTCTCCTACCGCCACGATCGATCAAGCCTCAAGCCGTGAGCCCCTGTTCCCCCCCCTCTGGACCGGTGGGGGTTATCCCGGTCTACCCCCGCAAGTCACCCCTGCAAAGCGACGTGAAAACGACCGCTACGCCGAGACCAACACTTGCCATCAAAAAGTCTCCTGAAATGGCGGACACAGCACACACAACATGTGCACAACTGGCCTGGCCGGAAACTGAGCAACGACTTAATGCTATCTTCGACTCCTTCTGGCAGCGGCTGGAAGCACGACTGCAACCCCAGGCACATGTACCACCGACTGCCGATGGGTCACACACCCCACCAAGAGGCATCCAGCAGAGGGAAGCCGGAGCCCCTCTTAACTTACCTCCTGCATCAGCCAAACACCGGCAGAGAGCCACCTCGAGACTGCTCCCGAGCAACGGGGGGAATGGCCGCCAATCGGAGCCCAGGCGCTGGACAATACCACAGAGAAAAACCCCACGACGCCCTCATCAGCGACTTGGGCTCCGGAGGGGTGAGAGACCCGAGAAGGCACCTGCTTCCAGACGGCGCACATGGCATTACTCCAGCCCCAAGCAGGTGAAACCAGCGCAAAATGCAACCAGACGGGTTCTGAACTCACCGACCAACACACAGCTGCAAAACACGGGAGCCCTGAGCCCACACACTCTGAGAGGGGGCACCCAGCCAAGTCGAGGCATCGGCTGACCCCACGGACACTGAGCCTTAATGCAAGGCAAAGCACCCACTGACACTCGTCTTCAAGGTGCCACAAGGGTATACCCGCAACCAGCTTATACTACTTGATGACTTTTAGTTTCTCCTTATTTTCTGTTATGTTGGCTCTCACAGGGGACCACAGGGGGGTTTCATGCATGGTTTAAATAGTTTGAATACTAATAATACCAGACTCAGACACATTAGCAGGCTGAACAAGGTGTTAGTTAATAATTCTTGTGTCAGTTGCACCTCATTCATACAAGACTCAGTATGACCCTTGGGCTGACATGACAGAGCTCTGTACTGCTGTCCTTGCTATTAATGTTGATGCCTCAATTGTTAGCTTGTTAACTGTGTATGAAAACTTGTTCTAGCTAGTATACGTATAGAAAAGACGCCATCAATATGGTGCCTAGCATATCCTAAAAGCGTTTTAAAAACTCTAGCCAGCCCATACCAATCACCAGCATGTACCACAAACGTAGAACGTTAACTCACGTTATCTAAACAGACTGTTAGGCATGCCTACAATTCTATGTTATGTCAACCTACTGTCTTCTCACCTTAATTCAAAAAAAATGTGCTGTCTACTCTTATGCATTGCTATGCTTGTTTTGCCTGTTACCATACTACTTGCGACGGCTGTTGGAGCTACGCAAGCATACTGTTCTTTCATGCACAACGAAAAATAAAGAATTCAAAAAAAAAAAAAATGTGTTAATAGGACCCCACAACCTGTGGCATTTATGAAGAAAAAGGAAAAGATAATATATTCATATCACAACATCATTATATTATCTATAGATCATAAAATGTGTATGTAGCTTGTTAGTACTGTTCATCACTTAGAGCATCATCCCGAGGTTTATGTGAATGACATCACCCATTGCTCTAGGTAATTTGCACAGGATGTCACAAATGTATGAAATTCGGTTGCCCATGAACCACCACCCCATTGTAAATTAAGGCTACAAATTGTCAATATTGAAATTACTGAATATTCTATAGAATGTGCACATATCATTTTGAATAGTCGTTAGAACATTGTGCATCAGTCTTGATAATATTTTGCAGATCGCACTCTGCCTAATGACATGTGAGCTTCACAGATATTGGTGAAATCTCGTTATAGAATTTATAATATCTTTACTTTGTTTGGTAAGTAATAGTACCTTTAAATAACTACTCAATCATTCTTATTTTTATAATGTAGCTATGTAACCCTCAAAGTGAACTCAATGTCATTATCAAAGTTCTACCAATGTCTAAAACATCGGTAGGATAAATAAGAAAAGACACAGTAGTCATTTTATAGAATTAATCTCACCCACTAAGTTGGGACTCTGGGGAACTTTCATTTTGATGTTTTCATTTTCCTTCTGTCGTTCCTCCAATGATTCCAGCTCCTCCACGGAGAAGCAGACTGTCATGTCGTCCGATTTTGTGGATTCCTGAAAAAGTCAAATAGTAACTCTCTGAAAACTTTCAAATAATTTACAATAATGGCTTTTAAAGTATCTATTCCAGAAAATGACTTTAGGAGCCAAGGCAGAAATATATTAGAAACTATTTTTTTTAATTAGCTAGGGAAGTACATCCATAAATGTCTTATGTAAAATACTCCAAAGTGAGTGACACTGCTCTTATCATTTTGTGAAGCGGTGTCAGATTTAATCAAGAATTCAATAACACTCATTGTCCACCCACATTAACATGAGGCACACTGATGAAGCACTTAGGACAGATCAGTTCAAGAAATAACCTTTTTTTTTTTGTTGGGAGCCAATGAGGAATTGCATTTAGAAACATCGCTTTCCAGATTTTTATTTTTTTGGGTAATCCACAATTATTCTTCTCTGGTTACAGTCCCATTAATATTTCTTAAAATAAACCAAATAAGTTTTCACGTTTTTTGTCTGATTCATTTTAGGGCTGTGGCTGGCCTGACCTTTTGGGTTCCACCAATATAACATTGCATTTTAAATACATATTTTCTTTTTTGTCCTCCAAATCTTTGTACTTTGAAAATCCTTTAGTGCGTTTTTAGATGCCAAGCACTTGTGCCTTAAATAAGGATTAAAGGGACACTATAGTCACCCAGACCACTTCAGCTCAATGAAGTGGTCTGGGTGCCAGGTCCCTCAGGTTTTAACCCTTCAGATGTAAACATAGCAGTTTCAAAGAGCAGGGTTAATCCAACCTCTAGTGGCTGTCTTCCTCACAGCCGCTAGAGACGCATCTGCGACGCTGGATGCGAAATTCGCATCCAGCGTGCAGAACGTCCATAGGAAAGCATTGAGAAATGTGCATTCTGCTCCACTTGGGAGCTTACTTTGGCGGGGGAAGAGAGGTCACCGGCGCTGGATTAAGGTAAGCTGCTGTTGGGGTTTTAACCCCTTCAGCGCCAATGGAGGGGGACCCCGAGGGTGGGGGCACCCTTAGGGCACTATAGTGTCAGGAAAACGGGTTTGTTTTCCTGACACTATAGTGATCCTTTAATGAATGCACAATAACTCTTGATTACCTCCATTTGGTCGGAAAAGCTGTACTTGTAACCAAAGAGAGCAAGAGGGCGCAAGAGAATACTGAGAACAGACAGCAGCTGAAATAGTCTGCCCTTCGGTGGGTGCCCGCTCAGTTCTCAAGCTGATTTTAGCTCATCTTGTGCCATTACAGAGAGAACATCTCTGAAACATATCAGACTGGCCCCACCCATACGGGCAGTCCAGATCTGAAATGCCAGCAAATTCTCTCTGCACGAGAGACACAGCAAACCCAGACGATCGTTTCAGCCTTGTTAGGCATCATCAGTGAGGTATAGCTGATATCTCTCTAGGCACCGTGAGCAAGGGGCCCACGTCTGGATTACCCTTTGAACTTATGGAGAGCAAAAAACAGGGCGCAAGAGAATACTGAGAACAGGCAGCAGCTGAAATAGCCTGCCCTTCGGTGGGTCCCCGCTCCGTTCTCAAGTTAATTGTGATTGTAACCAAAGATAAACAAAAAGGACCTAATGCTAGCTGCCCCCAAAGACCAAAGTTAAAGGGACACTGTAGTCACCAAAACACCTTTAGCTTAATGAAGCAGTATGAGTGTATAGATCATACCCCAGCAGTCTCATGGCTCCATTCTCTACCATTTATTAGGTAAATCACTTTTGTTTATTTTTATGCAGCCCTAGTCACACCTCCTATGGCCGTGTCTGTCACAGCCTGCATGGAAACAAATTCAGATGTTAACTTGATTTAGACATTTTTCCTTCTGCTCTGTAATTGAACTTTAATTACACACGAGTCTCCTTCAAAGTCTAGCAAGCTATTAGTTCAGAAGAGAAGAAGTTCTAAATTAAACAGTACTGTGCAATAAAGTAAGTATAAACATTACATTTCACTTTACAGGAAGTGTTTAAGAAGGCTGTGCTGTGTAAGTCACATGCAGGAAGGTGTGACTAGGGCTTCATAAACAACGTGATTTATTCCTAAATGGCAGATAATTGAAGAGTGAGACTGCAGTGGCATGATCTATACACCAAAACCACTTAATTAAGCTAAAGTTGCTCTGGTGACTGAAGTGCTCCTTTACATCGTTATTTAATTTTATGTGAGCATTACAAAAGATTATACACAGTGGTTATAATAGGTGTAATCTTTTATTTTAAATAATTATAAAAAAGATGACAGTTTTCCTTTAATACATGTTGTATACAAACTATTTGTTAAGGATTGTTTTCTAGATTTATTGATATCTCTATTAGAGCATTAATTCAAATTATTTGTCATGATAAGAAAGCTATATGTACCTCCATATCTTCCTCAGCCACTTCCTTGCTGTCGGAAACATCACTTTCATCAGCCTCCCATTCCTCCATGTGGAATATTGGTTACTACTAGACAGAAAAATAAAATGCAACAGATTTCAAACAAAGAAAGTTCAATGTCCCTAAATCTCTCAAAGAATGTGTTTTTTCAGCAAAAAAAGTAAAGTTGCAATAATAAAATTATTATTATTATTTTTTAAATATACAGTGGAAGCTCGGAACTCGAACAATTCAGAAGTCGAACAAAAATTTTGAGTACAAAAATGTCTCGGTACGCGAACGATCTTCGCTACCCGAACATTCGAACCATGTCTCTTTTTCAAGTCAGAAAAGGGTGCATTTGCAAGACCCACCTCTAGTGTCACAGGTCTGGAGTACGGTAGGTAGTTAAAAACATCCAACTAAATTTAAGAAAAGTGATCCTACTCCTATGTATAGTTCAGCTTTGAAGTATTTAAAGGGACACTCCAGGCACCCAGACCACTTCTGCCCATTGGAGTGGTCTGGGTGCCAACTTCCACCACCCTTAACCCTGCAAGTGTAATTATTGCAGTTTTTAAAAACTGCAATAATTACCTGGCAGGGTTAAGTCCTCCTCTAGTGGCTGTCTACCAGACAGCCACTAGAGGGACTTCCGTGTTCTTAGAACACGAAAAGTGTTTTTAACGACGTTGGACGTCCTCACTCTATACATGAGGACCTCCAGCGTCGCCGGAATCCCCATAGGAAAGCATTGACTAAAAATACTTTCCTATGGGGAGGTCTAATTCACGCGTGCAGCCATTGCCGCGCATGCGCATTAGGTCTCCCCCGCCGGCTGATGTCGGTGGGGAAGAGCCTGACCCAGCGCCGAGGGACACCGGCACTGGATTCAGGTAAATCACTGAAGGGGTTTTAACCCCTTCAGCAACATGGGATGGGGGTGGGAGGGAGAGGGGCACTGCAGGGATATATTTCCCTGGCACTGGAGTGTCCCTTTAAGGCAATGTTTATGGACTTACAATTGGATTCTAATAAACACCTGCCAGCTTTTGGGTCGATATAGTATGTGAAATGTTGTAATTTGGGGGGTCTGGACCAGATTAATCAATTCTACATAAATTCTTACGGGAAATGTTGATTCTGTTTTCGAACACATCGGAACTCGAACAGCCTTCAGGAACGGATTAAGTCCGAGGTTCTACTGTTTGTGTGTATATATATATATATGTATATATATATATATCACCTCATAAATGCATCATATGTAGCTCCTAAAAGGAACACTCTGTTTTTTTTTCCCTGTGTGCTGAAGTAAAGAATGGACTACTTTATCCTTTAGACCATCTTTCTGAATGCCAACCAGGGTCCAATCGGGAGTATTAATATCCTTTAATGTTTTAGCCCATTTCCTTTTCCTAACTACTCACCATGTGAAAACCATACCTCCCACGATTGGAAGGTATGGAGATGGGATAGGCAGAGCCCAGGGGATGACATCAGTGTCACTGACGATGGCCATAATAGGTGTCCCTATCTGGAAAAGGGGGAAACCTGCCCACAGCCTTCAGAACCATGCAGGGATCTCTGCTGCATGCTTCCAGCACCCACTTCATAGCATGAGTTCACCTAATAATGCACTTATCCGTGCACTAGGGAACTGAAGTGGGACAGGACACCAAAAACCTATTTTGGGACCGTTAGGAGGCGTGGTAAACTGACTTATGGCTGAAGATCATGTCTTATAGATTTATCCAGTCATTTCCATTTCATGTGTATAATGTAATAAAAAATATGCTTTTATTACAAAAACGCAGACACCTGCCTAAGGAAGCACCTCCTATGAAGGCTTTTCATGAGCTAAAATGTCTCTGCAATTTTTGCAGATTCTGGATACCAGCCAATCCACTTTAATCCTATTAAACTGTATCAGTCATGGTACACGCAACCTGTGCTCAAATTAAACAGGATAAAATTGTATCTATACATTAGCAAAAGTACAGATTTCTAAGAAAATCTCAATAAAACATGTTTTTTTGCTACCTACATTCTCCATTCTTTAAAACCACCTACAGATCCATCAACAGAGTCAGACTAATTCTAAACAATATGCAGAAATAAATTACCAGAAAAAGCGTGGATTAAATATTTAACTGAACGCAGAATTCAGGCCTCTGCTGTACACAATAAAGCTTATTCACCAAAATAAAAACTAATTGTATCAAATTGTCTAAAATAGCTTCGTTGGAAACATTCTCCAATCCAACAGTTTATTTTTTGTTCAGTGAATAAATCCCAATGTGTACATCCCACAAAGCTAAGCGTAAACATCCCATAAGAAAAAATTGGTCATCCACTGACAGGCTTTGTGGTAAGTGTATCCATTTCTTTGTAGTGATTGGCACTGCGAGCATGTTGCATGTGAATAATTATTTAACATCAAGAAAGAGCAACGATGCTCTCCAGATCTCAGTATCGCTCCAACCAATTGGTACCCAAGTCTCTATGTGTCTTCTAGTCTCTATGTGTCCTTCACTTGCTCTAAACAAAGATCACAGACAACCGCCTCCTCGTATGCACAGCCCTACATACCCAGTGGAATCCCACCGGCTCTATACATTTATATGTTGTCTTTTCATTAATTCTCTGCACATTCCATCCTCCTACTCTCTTTATAGTTTATATTCTATGCTACTCTGTTAGCCCTCATGCCTCCCCTTTCTTGCATTTCATGATAAGTTTTAGATTCAGGCTCTTGATTGTTTGCTTCCCACTCAGACCTTGCCCCTCTCTTTGGTACATTACTATATCCCTCTATCACAACAATACAGCTACTCTTCTTTCTCCAAATTTCATGCTAATTACCCCCTCCTTCTTCCTCCACTTTAAAAGGCTGTACCGCCATCTCGAGTTTTATCCAGTCTGTCAAATATTAATGTTTCATCAAATTCTGTTTCTCAACTCTGCATGTCCACTTACCTGTTCTGCACAGCTCTTGCTCATTCCTTCACTCTGCATGCCCATTCTTTTGACCTTCACTGCATGCCTTTTACTGTACCTTGACATGTCCATTCCATTCACCCCAACTCTGTATGCTTTGTTTCTGTCCTCCATTCTGCATGCCCACTGATCTATTCTCCACTGCTCTTGCCCATTCCTTCACTCTACATGCCCATTACTATGATCACCACTGAATACCAATTCTGAATACCAATTCTCTTTCCTTCATTCTACTGTCCAAAAAAAAACAATTCCACTTTCCTCCACTCCACATAAAACCATTATCATTTCCTTCTTTACCATTGCTTGTTCATTCCTTCACTCCTCATACCATTCATTTTTCCTTTCCTCCCCTCAGCATGCCCATCCTCCTGATATTAAGTCATGATCTCCATTCTTCTCTCTACCTGCTCCATTTTTTTAATTCCTTTTATAAATAACCTAAACAATGTGCAGAACCTCAATATACTGACATAACTTGGAAGATATTACAAGGTTAAATAAAACAGATACATTAACATACTGGGGGATCTCTGGCCCCAAGAACTCACAGCCTGCAAGGTCTGCATTTGTTTCCTCAAACCTCCTATTTATGTGCATGCCTAACCTGTTATCCTGAACCTTCTCTATATAGAAGACTTTTCTCGTAACTAAAGATCATGCATATTTATGCACATCTAGTTTTACATCCCTTCCTGCAATGATTTTATTTATGATTTACTGGTCAGGCTCCATTTTCACTTGGTGATTTCAATTCCAGATGTGTCACCTGTATTCTTGTAAGGTTCTCCTGCCTCCTCACCCTCTGTACCCTTCACAGCATTCCATTGTCTCCCAGGGATATTTAATCAGTTTAATTAATACATTACCAGTCCCAGTCAATACAATGCTTTAAACCTCTCTAACAGACATTGCTAACAATCCTCATAGCCACCTTTTCCTACCTGATCACAGCAGCTCAACACATAGAGGGATCTTCTGATCTCTAAACCCAGTAGGAGGGATCTTGCAAAGGGAAGGGGGGGGGGGGGGGGTCAGGAGGAATCGCTAGAAGCGACTGGTTACATTGTCTACCATGATGTGGGAGGCACGCCTAAAGACTTCTGGACATTGCAGTCCTCTGTAACTAGAAAGCAGTACAGTCAGCAGGAGTCAGAACTGCAAATCCCGTGATGCTTTGCAGCGAATGGAAAGAACGTACACATGACAGCTTCGAGCCAATAAATATTTGCATGTCACTTTGGATTTCCCTTTACCTGAGTACACAAAGGAGAGCTGTTTAATATTTTGCTTAAGGTCGATTTCTTTCTGGGGGACAGAATGTAATTGAAATCATAATAGCAAAAATACATTAGTAATTATGCAGAGCTGAGATAACCCTAATACAATGGTTAATAATAATTAATATGTACCGAGACATTTGTAAAGCAACAATATATTCTGCAGCACTTTACATAGATAGTGTGGGGATAGAATGAAAAAAAAAAAAAAATTAAAACAAGAAACAGGTTATGGAGAACCCCGCTCGAACAAGCTTGCAATCTAAAGAGGAGTCATTAACAGTGTTCCGATTTTGTAGGATTCCTATGATTCTGTAATCAGTAGGTAAAAGGGTTAAAATGATTACAATAGAATTATGACCCACTCCCTCTAGCATGTAAGCGCATTGAGCAGGGCACTAACCCCTCTGTTACTGTGCGTCCAACTTGTCTGGTTACAACTACATGTCTGTTAGTCCACCTATTGTACAGCGCTGCAGAATTTGTTGGAGCTTTATAAATAATAATTATATATATATATAATTATATAGTGTAGATTGGATTCGCCGTTTAGTCCAGTAGACAAGATGGCAAAATACTATTGCAGTATGCAATGATACCTTTTTTTAAATTTATTTAATTTAAATTCTTTATTTTTGCAGTGTACGTAAATGATACAGTCAGGCCTGAGGTGCCCCAAAAGCAGTCCTCTGGCTTTCCCACGCGTAACATGCGGGGTATAAGATTAACTGGCACAATTTTTTATTATTTTATCAGGCTTAAGTAGTGCAATATTGGAGCTTTGAATATAGATGTAAGTTTAACATACAAACAGGATTAGTTAATGCATGAGGTAAGTTAGTAATTGTACTCGAGTATAAGCCGACCCGAATATAAGCCGAGGCCCCTAATTTTACCCCCAAAAACTGGGAAAACTTATTGACTCGAGTATAAGACTAGGGTGGGAAATGCAGCAGCTACTGGTAAATTTCTAAATAAAATTAGATCCTAAAAAAATTATATTGATTGAATATTTATTTACAGTGTGTGTGTATGAATGCAGTGTGTGTGTATGAGTGCAGTGTGTGTGTAAGTGCAGTGTGTGTGTGATGCAGAGCCTTGGTGGGGGTGGGCATTTTTATTATTATTTTAATATTAATAGTTTTTTTTGTTATATTAATTTTTTTTAATTATTATTATTTTTATTTTTTTAAATATTATTATTTTTTTTTTTGTCCCCCCTCCTCTTATTCCCTGGTGGTCCAGTGGCATGGGCAGTTCAGTGGAGGGGGCTGGCAGAGAGTGCTTACCTCTCCTGCAGCTCCTGTCAGCTCCCTCCTCCTCCGCGCCGGTCCGGTCAGCTCCCTCTGCAAGTCCCAGTGTAAGTCTCGCGAGAGCCGCACTATGACCCCGCGGCTCTCGCAAGACTTACACTGGGAGCTGACTGGACCGGCGCGGAGGAGAAGGGAGCTGCAGGAGAGGTAAGTGCTTCCTACACAGCCCCCAGTCTGTATTATGGCAATGTAAATTGCCATAATACAGACATTGACTCGAGTATAAGTCGAGTTGGGGTTTTTCAGCACAAAAAATGTGCTGGAAAACTCGGCTTATACTCGAGTATATACGGTAATGCAATTTGTTTTCCCCCTTTTGTTTTCTTTTTTCGTCCTCTTTAACCCCTTAAGGACCAAACTTCTGGAATAAAAGGGAATCATGACATGTCACACATGTCATGTGTCCTTAAGGGGTTAAACAAAAACAACAAAAAATAAATAAATAAATAAATATATATATATATATATATATATATATATATATATATATATATACCGTATATACTCGAGTATAAGCCGACCCGAATATAAGCCGAGGCCCCTAATTTTACCCCAAAAAACTGGGAAAACTTATTGACTCGAGTATAAGACTAGGGTGGGAAATGCAGCAGCTTCTGGTAAATTTCTAAATAAAATTAGATCCTAAAAAAATTATATTAATTGAATATTTATTTACAGTGTGTGTATATAATGAATGCAGTGTGTGTTTGAGTGCAGTGTGTGTGTGTGTATGAATGCAGTGTTTGTGTGTGTATGAGTGCAGTGTGTGTGTGTGTGATGCAGAGCCTTGGTGGGGGATGGGCATTTTTATTATTATTTTAATATTATAATTTTTTATAATTAGTAATTTTTGTTTACTACATTTTATTTATTTATTACATTTTTATTTACTTTTTTCGTCGTCCCCTCCCTGCTTGATACATGGCAGGGAGGGGGGCTCTCACTCCCTGGTGGTCCAGTGGCATTGGTGGTTCAGTGGAGGGGGGCTGGCAGGAAGCACTTACCTCTCCTGCAGCTCCTGTCAGCTCCCTTCTCCTCCGCGCCAGTACGGTCAGCTCCCCTGTTAGCTCACAGTGTAAGTCTCGTGGCCGCGCTCTGACTCCGCGGCTCTCGCAAGACTTACACTTGGAGCTGACAGAGGAGCTGACCGGACCAGCGCGGAGGAGGAGGGAGCTGACAGGAGCTGCAGGAGAGGTAAGTAAACGCTCTCTGCAGCCCCATTGTCTGTATTATGGCAATGTCAATTGCCATAATACAGACATTGACTCGAGTATAAGTCGAGTTGGGGTTTTTCAGCACAAAAATTGTGCTAAAAAACTCGACTTATACTCGAGTATATACGGTATATTTATATATATAAAACGCTAGTGTTAACCAATAACTAGAGCGTATGTGCATAATAGGAGCTTAACGGTTCGCTTACATAGAGTAACCTGCTAGAGTAGGGTCGCTTATAGTTCTGTTGGTGCCGCTTATGGCTATAGATGTGTAGCTTGCCTGTGATATGACATGGGTGTCTTGAGAGCCTAATGTTAGGATTGGCAGGCTTCTATTCTAGTAAGGGTAGCATTATACGACGTTCAGTAAGCTAACGTGTAGGGTACAAGCCTATTTTGCACTTTAAACAGGAGTATACTGTACAACAATTAGTCAAAGGGCAAATAAAAGCAAACAAGATGGCTATTTAATGGCATAGCAAGTACATAAGATAGAGTATGTGGTGTTCATCAGCTCTAGATTATTTAAAATAGGTAGCATTATAACTTAGTCTAAGCCTGAGTATTAACTGCTTTGTTAAATTGAACTGTCCATGGGACCACCAGGAACGGGTTTCAGCAGTGTCAATAATACCATTACCCCCAGTCCATGAGGCCGTATGAGCGTAGTCTATTCGGGGCTGTGCTTCCGGCAGAGGATGCGGTCTCTGAGTCCGTGTAGCTGCCTGGGTATCGGTGTCACCAACTGAAGTCTTGTGGGAGCTCGGTGGTGCCTTGTGGCGGTGGTCTGTGTCCCGCACTCGGAGGTGCCGCAGTTAGAAAGGGTACACTATTAGTGGCAGCGTTGAGCACTTGTTGCATCCCCTTGATGGCTTTGTAAATAGGAAGGGACCCTTTGGGTGATGTCGGGTGTTGGCCTTAAGTGGTGACCGCTGCGTAGGAGTCCGGCGTGGATCCTTGCGGTATGAATGGGGTCGCCCTATCCGGATTCCATGTGTGGGTTGATGAGGCATTGTTGGATGGCCCCTCCTGGGAGAGGGGGTCATCCGGCAGGCCAAAAGCCCACAGTAGGGCTGGAGCATCCTGGATGTCTTGTACCATGTGCGTGTTTGCCCCCTGCTGTACTATCACGGTTCGGGAGGACCGCCATCGGTATTCAATCTTGTGTTGTTGGAGTATAGAGGTGAGAGGGCGTAGTGACCTCCGCCAGGCTAGAGTGCCCCTGGACAGGTCTGCAAAGAAGGCCAGTTTCATGGTCTCAAAGCGGAAAGGGGTTTTACCCCGTAGGGCAGAAAGGACCGCCGCCTTGTCCCTGCCGGTTCGGAAGGTGGCTATTACATCTCTCGTGGCAGTGGCGGGGGCCCTCGTTGGCTTGGGGACCCTGAAGACCTCTTCTGGGGTAAGTTTGCCTTGTCTGTGCGGCATTATTGCAGAGAGGATGCGTCCCGTGACTTTCGGCAACTTGTGTCTGATACTTCCTCAGGGACTCCTCTAATCTTTATTTTATGCTGTCGCTTGGAGTCCTCTTGGGTCGCATGGCGGCGTTCATATTGCAGGTTTTGCAGTTGTAAGTTCTGCACGGTCTGTTGTAGCGTGGCTATGTTCTGTGCATGGGACTGTGTGGATCCCTCCAGTTTAGTAATGCGGCCTGTCAGGCCTCTCAAGTCAGCGCGTAGCGCTGTGACATCTTCGTGAATGTGTTGCTGTAGATCCGCCAGCAGTGCCTTTAGTACCACCGTGGTTACTAACTCTGAGTCCGCACCTGTGCCTTTTTGTTTCTCCTTCCGTGTTGGGGTGGGAGACGGCTGGTCCTCCTCATCTATGTCTTCGGACAATTCGTCGGAGAAATCTGAGCAGCCGCCATGCTGTGCCGCCATGCTGGTTCTGCTGGCGCCTCGTGCTTGACTCCACATCTCCCCGATCGTGAGCCCCGGGGTAGGCTTGTTTGGTATAGTTTTTTCCCCTTTTGCCCCATGTGGTGTTGGGGTATGCTTCGGTCGTTTGTGAGGGGGTGAGGGGGTATTGCAATTGTGTTTCCTCCGTATGGTGCTCAGAGCGTTCAGTTCATGCGACTGTTCTCTCCAACGTCCTTTGTCCCGTCTCCGCAATGATACCTTTTTTATTGCTTGTCTTTGAAATATTATGTTAGTCCAATAAAAAAGGTATTATTGCATACTGCATTTTGGCATCTTTATATATATATATATTATATATATATATATATAAAAAATTTTTTATATATATATATATATATATACACACACACACTTACCTTTTGTGTCACTATACCACACTCCTTCTAGCATGTAAGTTCATTTGAGCAGGGCCCTCAACCCCTCTGTCCCTGTACATCGAACTTGTCTGGTTACAAATACTTGTCTGTTAGTCCACCCATTGTACAAAAGGAAACAAGATCAACATTTAATTCCAACAAAACATGTATGACATACGGGGACAGTAGGTGAAGAGGCTGTTTCTCAAACAAGCTCACAATCTAAATCTAAAACATGTTTGTTTTTTAAAGCACCATTTCTCTACGCTAGACCCAAAATAATGATTAAGATCCCTCTCAACACTACCCACATCTATTCTAGTATAAAAGATTTCTACCACCAGGACAATTTAAAAATGGGTAGTCCTAGTTTTACCCCGTCCAAATTATTTGAAAACCCACAAAAACACAATTTAGCAAAATGTCTATGAAACCACAATACTATGTATTAACTTTTTGGTTTGTGATTCTTACACCAAGGCAGTACCAAATAAAGGAAATTATATTATGAATAGTCACAGTGCATACAAATAAAATATATTTTTATAATAAATATTGTTGTAATTTTTTTTTCAGTTGTTATGAATGAAAAAAGATTAGTGATCTGAGATTAGGAATTCTTGGCCCAGCAATTAATTCATAAACTTGACACATTCCCCAGGATTATCATAAGATCTTACTAAAGAATTTTATCAAACATCTTACAGAATAACTCATACTGGCACAATATCAAAACCTGGCTAAGAGCATGTAAAAAGTTGTGAAAGGAACACTATAGTCTCCCAGACCACTTCCTCTCAATTAAATAGTTTGGGTGCAGTGTCCCTGTCCCTGTCTTTTGAGAAACGACAATGTTTACATTGAAGGATAACACTCCTTTAGAGGTTGTCATACTAACTGCCATTAGAGGCAATTCTGCTACGTAAACTTGGTAACGTGACGTTGAAGCCGAATAGGAAAGCATTGATGCTTTTTCCTATAAGTCATTCTGGTGTGCAGGGTGCTCGCAATGCATGCGCATGAGAACCTCAGTGCTTATGTATGGAGAGTATTGGATCGGACCATCCAGGGCCACCTCTGTGATGTCCCTTGGGAAGGATAGGTCAGCAGCGCAGAGGGAGACTCAATGCTGGATCAAGGTAAGAAAAAGAAAAAAAATGTTTTGTTTTTTTTACCCTGTCAATGCTGGGGGATGGAGTTGGGGGAGAAGATGACCTTATACCACTAGGTACAAGAACACTATAACTTTAGAAAATACAGACTTGTATTCCTAACATTATAGTGTTCCTTTAAGGTCAAGTCCTTCTTATATTCCTCTTTTCATTCATGAAAACTTCACAACATAATGTGAAACATGATCAATGTAGAGAGGAGAAACTATAGTTTAGTATATACAAATAGTGTATTGTAGTGCATTGTAAACCTCAATATTTAAAAACAAAGGGCTCATTTGGTAAAAACTGCCACTCCAGATTTGCATATGACTTGCTTCAGTGGTTGAAAGAGCTAAAATCGCTAATTGCTTGCAACAGGTAATATAAAATTACCTGTTAACACCACCCACAGTTATTCTAGAATTTAAAAAAAAAACCTGAAGCCGCTAGAGGCGCTTCTCCGACGCTGGATGCGAAAATCGCATCTAGCGTGCAGAACGTCCATAGGAAAGCATTGAGAAATGCTTTCCTGTGGACTGTTTGAACGCGTGCGTGGCTCCATTCCACTCGGGAGCTGACGTTGTCGGGGGAGGAGAGGTCACCAGCGCCGAGGGAGCCCAGCGCTGGATTCAGCACCAAGGGAAAGGGGGTCCTAAGGATGCTATAGTGTCAGAAAAACAAGTTTGTTTTCCTGACACTATAGTGATCCTTTAATGCATTCTAATTGTGGTTAAAATATATATTACAATATATTTGTGTACAGACACTTCTGAACTCTTTGTAACCAGGTCTGATCACCTAAGTGAATCTAGACAAATTTGATATCAAACACGGTATATTTGCTAAACATAATGTACCTAAAATAGAATTGCATCTAAAATTAAGTCCCAAACTCAAAGTGAATTACCATTCTTTGAACTTACAACTCTTCATTAAACTTGAGCTTGAGCCATACAAAATCCTTCCCCTCAATTTGCTGCCAAAGTCCCAGACATCAAGATGTTCTATGAGGAAACATGTCTCTGGTTGAAAGAACAAGTTATGTTATGCACTCAGATGCTCCAACAACATGGAGCTCCTAGAAAATATTGTCATTAGTATACAAAAGAGGGACAGAGAGAATTAAGGACTTTCCCTCCTAAACAGGGACATTAGGGAGGTATGCATCTTAGTCTTGCTGTAACAATGATAAATACATTTTGATTTGCTCATAGATCCTACAAAATAAAATAAAAAATGCTCATCTGTCCCGTTACATTTGTTTGCTGTTTGTTTTGTCACACGCATCTACACAGTTAACAAAATTAATTGAAATCTGAAATAAAAAGAACTGGTACCCTATAAATCAGTCCAAAAAGCTGCTCATTACAAGATACTAATATTCGTAACATATTGCATGCATTAGGACCAGGTCCATTATGATTATGGGAAGTGCATGAAAAGGTCTGCCCTGCTTTTTGTGTCATTCATCTGCTACAGGTAGGATTTCAGGTAATAAAAACAAGAAAACTTGAAGCGAGAAGGACCATAAATCCTAGGACACAGCCAAAAGGTTACCATGACAACCACAGCCCCTAAACAATATTATCCTAGTCCTTTTCTTTTTAATGTTTATTGTAACAAAGTAACCTTGCATTTGGAATCTAGAGAGTTTAGTGAATTCTCACATGATAAGATGCCTAATATATTGGAAACACAATAAATACTGAGGGAGGAGGATGACATGAACCAGGAAGTAGAACACAGTGACACCCAAGCCTCTTTCTGATTTTTTCCCCCTGTTTACAAGTAATTGAGCGTATGCCACAAGGAGCTCTGGGAGATGTAGTTTATACCTCATCAAAACCCATAGGGTTCAAGTGAGCAGGACTACAAATCCCAGTTCTCCCTGTCTTAAGCTCCTGTTAAAATGCACAGCCTACTGCAAATCAGAGCAACATTCTTTTTTTGGTTTTCTTATCGGATGATTATATTTAGATGAGTCTGACTGAATTAAATAAAATCATAGGAGGTAAGCATTAGATATCTTTAAATTAATTTTATTACACGGTGGCTTTTTACAATTTTTATTACACTATGTATGTGAAATTATTTCATTAAGGGGACATTACAAACATTTACACTGATTTTGAGATGCCCACAGCTGTGTACTTTCTATAATAATATTTGCAATGCAACTGATTTTAGTGTTAATAGGTGTAGAATGGCATTTGATTTGTCTAATTGTATATTTGGTTTTATAAAAGCTCTGTGATTATCTATTCCATGAAATCAGATTTCCCTTGTATTAAGCAATTTAAGTAGGTAACATTGTTTTTTTGTTTTCAGACTTTCTTTGTTTTGTTTAAGTATTGATAGCTTTATGAAACAAATAACATGAGTATTGCAATTTATTAAATACTTTTTGGCTTAACCCCTTAAGGTGCAAACTTCTGGAATAAAAGGGAATCATGACATGTCATGTGTCTTAAGGGGTTAAATTAAAGCAATGCAGTTATAGGTTTATGTTGACCCAATTACATTGATTAAATAGTTACTCATGACTAGCTGACAATTGGGTTGTAACATTTAAGCCAAAATAGCAAAAGTTGGACACTCCCCTCACCCTTTATTTTTTTTATTTATTCATTATCTTTAGAATGTTTGATTGCTTACTTAGGACCAGTGGGTGACACTCTCTGCCTCGACTACTGATGAAGAGCATGAATCTCTCTGTGCAGTGTTTAGCTCATTGGCTGAGAGTGATCAATTTACGCTCTTATCCAATGAGCTGACCCTGCACTGCGGAACTTAGTTCGGGAGCGCTAACGAAAGCTCCGTCTTTGGATCTTTGGGCTCTCCGGCATTAGTAGTAGACGTAAGGAGCTGCACCCAGCATACCCCAGGTAAGAAGTCTAACAGTTTTAGAATTACTTACAGTATTGGCAGCCAGGGGATTCCTGGCACCATAAGCACAACAATGCACTACAGTGGTTATGGTACTTGTAATGTTTCTTTAATTCAGAATACATATGGAGTGTAAAATTCACTTCAATTAAATTTTTTAGTGGATTTTAAAAAATGCAATGTATGCACCCATAATGTAAATGGATATTTAGATTTAAAAACTGGACTCCTTTCACCATTTCTTGCTGTAATAGGA
This sequence comes from Pelobates fuscus, assembly GCF_036172605.1. Lineage (NCBI taxonomy): Eukaryota > Metazoa > Chordata > Amphibia > Anura > Pelobatidae > Pelobates > Pelobates fuscus. The sequence continues at coordinate 42,035,748 of NC_086329.1, read as the reverse complement.
TATCAATCAAATAGGGATTGTGTGTGTGTGTGTGTGTGCGTGTTGTCACGCAGAAAATTTTAGCCCAAGATTTGAATTCACCAATCTGCATATACACCCATTCACACTTTAGTGACAAACACTGTATGAGTCACTTTACATTCTGTTTTCTACATTAACCCAATGCTTTGATTTGTAGAGTAAGATGGAGTTTGAGGAAGTTGCAGTGTATTTCTCTGAAACCGAGTGGGAATATTTAAACGACTCTCAGAAGGCACTTTACAAGGATGTGATGATGGACAATTATCAGACGCTTGTATCACTTGGTAAATCAGATTTTTATGTCGTAGGCTCGTATGAGAATCTTGTAAATGTTTTTTGAAAAAAAAAAAGTGTTAATCCTTTCTAAATTTTTTTTCAAAAAAACAAGTGCATTTTACTATAACCAAAGAAGTTGCGCACTATCCAAAATCCCTATGCACATTTAAATAACTGGAGGTTTTTAGAATCTCTCCAAAGGCCATTTAAAGGGATTCTCTAGTGCCAGTAAAACAAACCTGTTTTCCTGGCACTGTAGAATCCTGGAGTGCCCCCTCCCTCCCGCTCCTGATCCCACGTTGCTGAAGTGGTTAAAACCCCTTCAGACACTTTCCTGAATCCAGCACCGTTGTCCCTCGGCGCTGGGTCAGGCTCCGCCCACGCTAATCCCCCTGCCGGTGGGGGAGACTTAATGCACATGCATGGCAACGGCCGTGCGCGCATTAGACCTCCCCATAGGAAAACATTATTCAATGCTTTCCTATTGGGATTCTGGCTACGCTGGAGGTCCTCATGCATAGTGTGAGGACATCCAGCGTTGTTTAGACAACCAAAAGTCGTGTAAGAAGCAGGAAGTCCTTCTAGTGGCTGTCTGGTAGACAGCCACTAGAGGAGGACTTGACCCTGCAAGGTAATTATTGCCGTTTATAAAAAATGAAATAATTACACTTGCAGGGTTAAGGGTGATGGGATTCAATGAGCTGAAGTGATCTGGTTGCCTACAGTGTCCCTTTAAGTGTAAGCTCGCCTGCCATGTCAAGGCATAACTATTTGGTGAGTCCTACGCTAACAATTCACCTTGCTTTTTTCAGCTTCAGGTAAAAAGTCTCTGAGACAGAGGGGTATTTTTCTAAATACCTACACACTTATTAACCCTTAATAGGGAACACATGGGGCGGGCAGCAGCATTGTAACAAAGCTGTGTGATACAAAAACAAATACACATATACAAAACTTCGTAGGTGAGCCTACACTCAAATGGCCACTGGGGTGATACTGAAAACCCCCAGTTATTTAAATGTGCACAGGGGTTTTGGATAAACATTTTTATTGTATGTATTAGGGCTGTTGTGTACTATGGTTATTGCTGCTGCCCAGGAATAGTGGGAGTTTGAGTGGAGGACTTAGTTTTGTATATTTGTATTTCACCTTTTTGCTGTAACCTCTAGTTACTATTGCTTATTTGAATCTGATATATTGCAGATGCTATTGATTCTGTCAATTTACAGGATTTATTGAAAAACCAGTGATCATATCAAGCATTGAAGGAGGAAAGGATTTATGTATAAATAATCCTTTGGATGGAACCTTTTCACGAGGTAAGAGACTAACACTATTTTCGTTTTTCTTTGCTTGGGAAAGTGCTTTTATTTGTGCAATCCATTAATGAATTACTTGGAGTACATTATATTGTCCCCAATGCCTTAAAGGGGGGTAATGAGCACAATAACCAGTATAGCCCACTGAAGTGATTATGGTGCTGTTGTAGAATTATTAGGCCCCTTTAAATCTATACCCTTATATCTCTTTCTCATGCTCTCATAGTCTTATAAGAATGCTTTGCTCATAGAAATCGTGTGTCAGCAGGAAATGTTAGGTTCCTGCTGAATGAAACATTGTAGCAGCTAGTCTTAATAAAATGTGAAGTTACTAAAAGCCTTGAGAACTAACCTTGATAGACTAACGTGCCAACTATTCAAAATGGCTGCCAAAGCCCCCCTCCCATCGAGTGAACTCCTCGTGCTAGCAAGATGGCGCTGAAATCTGGAGGAGAAGTTCATGACGACAGTAGTGACCTAAGATGGTACACCCAGTAGGGAGGGAATTTAACTAACCAATTACTGATTTATAATTCTATGTTATCTTGAATTCTGTAGTGATGTAATAATGCCTTTATAAGGGTCTGCGCACCCATTTTCTGTGCTCTTGCCATTAAATTTCCTGAAGTGCTTTCATTAACCTGAACCCTGTGTCTCAGTGTGAAATTACTTCTGCGTGCACGCAACTTTATTATTTCTAATTTGGACAGGAACAGATAGTCATTCAAACTTATTGGTTTGCTGAAAAGAAATCTATATCAGTGCCAGGAGTCCCAAGCCACTTTTTTAGCTGTAAACAGTAAATTCATTTTGAATGCTTTAATATTAAACAGTAATCACAATTTGCATCTGTACCACTGGCCCTCAAAAACCCATATGGGTCTTGCATATCACATGATCAAGGTAGCAAGAAACTTTGCAAACATTTTAAGAAGGTACCAGAAGGAGTGAGACCTCACTCCAAATTGTCAAATTTTTCGCTCTAATTTTTTTATGTCAGTCCTCAGTCTGATATTACTACATGTGTTATGGTACTTTTTAGTAGTAAACCAAAATGTTTAAATGTCTATCTGTTCCTGTCCAAATTAATAAAATTGAATTGCGTATATACGCTGAAGTAATTAAGTCTGACACACGAGGTTCAGGTTAAAATAACTTCGAGAAAATTTATTGGCAAGTGATTAAAAAGCGGGCGCGCAGGCCCTTTTAAGAGGCATTTTACGTCATCATTGATTATTAGAATATCAGAGAATAAACATCATTAATTGGATTAATTGTTAAGTGTCGGGATTAGTGTCCACCTATCAATATTATTAATTGGCTCAAAAACTAAGTGGTTAGTCCCGTGCCCACCCACCAAGAGGTGGGATTGTTCTGGACACGGGTGGGGACAAGGGGGTCTTGAGCGTCATTTTACACGGTCGGTGATCTCAGGCCTCGTGGCCAGGTGCAAGGTCTCTTATGAATAGAACATTTCATTACTACTGTGTTCTCATGGCCTTCAAATTATACTATGTTGCAAGTTAAGGAAAAGTCAGCAATTCCTGTGTTAATCATGTCTTTATAGAAAATACAGTCTTTGTCTATTGTATTAGATGTGCTGGGAAATTCTGTCATGTAAGGTAGTTTTAAAATGAACAAGTTAGGTTATGAGGACAAAATGGAGGAATGAAGAAGTCAGGTTAGGAGGACAAAATGGAGGAATGAAGAAGTCAGGTTAGGAGGACAAAATGGAGGATTCACAGTATAAGGTTAAAATGGAGTTAGTGCAATAATTCAATACGAGTACAATAAGGATTTTTAAATAATCCCACATCACATGTACCAAGAGAGAGCGCTAGATCTTGGGTCTGTTTCATAGTGAAGTACTGAACCTTAGGCACAAATGTAAAGTAGACGGTGACCAGGAAGGATACATAATCTACGTCTTAATACAGTTCCTTTTGGATGACCTTGAATTCCATTTGAGTCAGTAAGCCTGCACTTGTGGAAGAATTTGAATTTTTTTTTTTTTTTTTTTTAGATTTATTTTATTTATAAATTTTCTTAATACATGTATATCATATACACATTAATTATACAACATTTTCCATTGATACAACATTTATGAATAATCATATTAATTATCTATAGCCTTAAGTATATATCACAGTCCAATTACAAAAGGAAAAAGAAAAACCATAAGACAATAAGTAGCATTTATGAGAATCGGTGTGGGTCAAACCTTAACCTAGCAGTTCACTGTTGTATAGGAAATTTGGAAGTCCAGGGTAACCACAAGAAGAATTATATGTAGGGTTGGATTCCATCTTATATTGGAACCTAATCTGTTCCAATATATCTTGCCATAATGGCAGATCTGGTGATTTCCATGCTCTAGCTATATTTGAATTCCTATGTAATAAATTAGTTATTTTATTCTAAATTCTTATATTGATTGCCTGAATAAATGAATTCTGAATGTTGTTGCACACTGATTTACTTTGGTATCTCGGGCTACACATTTCCATATTTCAGCCATCATGACATTCTGTATTTAATCTTTCTCAAGGTTTCACAGAAGACAACAAATATGGGTCTAATGAGAGAGAGAGAGCTGAAGAAGATAACAAAAGAACGGTACCCAATAACCTTTATGATGAAAAACCTTTCATGGCTACTCGTACATATAATCTTCGGAATTCCAAAGGGACTCCAAATGACTGTAAGAGTGATGTGATGATTCATACCATAAATCAATTTATCAAATACTACGAAAGTAGTGACATCAGTGAAACAGACTCAGAGTATGGTTCTCGTCACATTAGAAAGAAAACGGTTCGTAAAAGTAGACGACAAAAACAAAGTCAAAAGAGGAGAAGCATTCCACAGGATTCCCTTGTTGTAAAAGAGGAATTTAACTGTTCTGAATGCGCAAAGAGCTATGTTAACAAGTCATGTTTGGATAGACACCAGAAAAAACATTGTGAGAAGGCTCTTCACAAATGTTCTCAATGCGGAAAATGCTTTTCCTTAAAATTTCATCTTCTTCGTCACAAACGAAGCCATGCTGTTAAGAAGCCTTTTTCTTGCAATGATTGTGGAAAATGCTTTTCTGATAGCTCCACGTTGCTGAAACACCAGAGAATCCATTCTGGGACTAAACCATTTGAATGTTTAGAGTGCGGAAAATGTTTTACGATCAGCACGTATCTTATCGTACACCAGAGAACTCATACTGGTGAAAAACCTTACAAATGCTCTGAATGTGATAAAAGCTTTAGTCAAAGTTCATCCCTTATGATACATCAAAGAACACACACTGGAGATAAGCCATATGCTTGTACATTTTGCAGGAAGACATTTAATCACCATTCACATCTCGTTACTCACAGACGAATTCACACAGGCGAGAAGCCGTTTGCTTGTCCAGACTGCAATAGGAAATTTAACCACAGCTCCCATTTGGTGTGTCACAGAAGGACTCACACAGGCGAGAAACCCTATGCATGCACAGAATGTGAAAGGACATATGCGCAAAGGCAACAGCTTGTTAAACATCAAAAGCGTCATGCAGAAGAAGGACTCATCTTGCGCAAGCCTGTTGCCATATAGATGGTAGTTGTGGACTTTTTTCCCCGTTGTTTCTTTGGAACTTTAAAGCTCATTGAGGTTTATTTACGAACCTGTAAGTTGTGGTATTTTGAGAACCAAATGGAAACATTCAGGGCAATTTTGAAATACATTATCCAAGCATTTAAAATGTATGTGTGTGTGCTTTTGGTTTTTTCCCTTCTGCTCAGTGTTTGTCAATCAGTTAAATTTCTTGTTTACTAGGTGAATTCCCACATCTGTTCAACTCTTTGAAAAACTACCAGCCACAGGACATCATAACATGACTTTACATAGTATATGTTTTTGTGTTGTAAGTCATCTTTATAAATTGCAATTATTGTCTAGTGTGGTGGTTCCCAAGCCTGTCCTATAAGGGACAGTAACAATACTCAGGATTTAATAAATTTCCAGTTCTGACAAATTATGGACTGTTTGTTTGCTTTTGAGGATATACATGGCAACCATTAATCTAGTGTAGATCACTGCCTTTAAAATCAGTCATCATGGATCCAGAGACAATCAGGATTTTAGCGATCATTTTCTTCCTCTCACAAGGCAAATTGTGTGCCTTACATTATGATTGGATTGTTTTTCCGTTTATTTAAAAAAATAAAAAATGAAATTAATACAAATAATTTCTCATCCAAATATCATCATTTCATTTTCAAATTAAACTGACAATACCAAAGTACAACTTGGTTGCATGAGAAATACACAGTAGATAATTTTTACCACAGTTTCTGAAACCCTGGTTTGAGATCGCCTGACCAAATAAAAAAAATCAGTTGGCATACTGTCTCTCAAGTTGTTATTGTCCAAAGGGGTTGTCACCTTTTGTCTTCTTAAAATAGCTATACAATCTGACCATACTTTGTACTCTTCCCTCTCTGCCCCCCACCCCCCCTTTTTTATTATGGTATGTTTACAAAAAGAACAAATGGAACATTAGATTACAATTATATATGTAATCTATCTATATATCTCAATGTAACTCCTTGGAATATTAGTCAGTGGCTGCAGTACAAGAGGGGTGTCATTGGCATTCTGCTCTCTTAGCACATCTTAGAAATGAATACTCCAAGCACCATAACCACTTCAGCTCACTGTAAAAGTTTTATGGTAGCAGGATTGCCCTTGGCCTCCCTCCCTCACATTGTCTGTAGTCAAACCTAATCTGATCACTACTTCAGTTGTATTTTTATGCACACTTTTACGAGCAAGCCATCATAAGACATGCCTACATTCAGGGTGAGTAGTTGGAAATTCAAAGGTAATTTTATGCCAAACTGGAAACTGATTTAGAGGTGTGTGTGTGTGTGTGTATATATATATATATATATATATATATATATATATATATATATAAATATTTTTACATTCTTATTTTTTTGCAGAGCAGAGGTAAGTATACAAACGGGTACAAGTGTAGTAACAGTGATTAAATGCATAGGTATGTAACTTCAAATGTCAAGAAAAGCTGCACTTTTTTGTGTTTTAATAATTCAAGGTAAATTGAACACGTGTGTGACTAATGATGGTCCAACAAAAACACAAGTAAGCTTGATCTTTTGATAACACAGAGATTATCCAACGACAAAGTGCCTACCAAGGAATATAGCCCTAACGATTTAGTTAAGCTAAGCCAAGTGGCAGGTACTAGAAATAAAATTAAAATAATAGTTCCACCAGGTGATAAACAATAAAAATGAGTAACTTTACATCTGCAGATGGTATTCGGTACAACATCAGGCTCTAGCGTAGACTAGGTACTGTTATCTAGTTAACCTTATAGTGGACATGGAGTAACATTAACTGCATAGCAATATAACACATGAGGTAATTCTACCAAGAGGGAGCAGTACATGTTGGCATCCGAATGTGAAAGAGCCATGCAGGTAAGTAAAACTGCAGGTGTTTATAGAAAATTAGGACAAAATAGGAAGAATAAAATTTACATAAGATAATGATGCACAACATGCTATGATAATAAGAGGGTTTTCACCAACTACTATAATTAAGCTTAACATAGGAAATGATCAATAGTGGGGAAATTGCCAACCCAGCATAAATGGGGCATTCTATAGGGTGCACACAAGGGATAATAAATAAATACTGAAACAACTTTTGCCCCCATTGCATCAAGGCATGTCGGCGACATTACACCCTATGCCCATGCTTGTCATAAGGCAAGATTAAACATTCCACTGTTGGTCACACAGCCGGCCCCAGGCCTTTGGTAAGAGCCAATATGTGATTCCCGTTGTTACAGATACCCTTGGAACTGTAAAAAATGCCCCGGAATGTGTGTAACATACTCCTCCTCACCTTGCGGTATCTGCACCCAGCCTCCGTGCGTCTGCATAACTGAGCCTTGCAGCATTATTATTATTGCCATTTATATAGCGCCAACAGATTCCGTAGCGCTTTACAATATTATGAGAGGGGATTTAACTATAAATAGGACAATTACAAATAAACTTACAGGAACAATAGGTTGAAGAGGACCCTGCTCAATCGAGCTTACATTCTATAGGAGGTGGGGTGTAAAACACATTAGGACAGGAATTTGCAATCAAATAAGGTGGGCTGCCCTTTAGGAGAGGGCAAGAGACAGGTATGTGAGGTAGGGGTTCATCTTGGAGGCCATAATCTTTCCTTAAGAGATGGGTTTTAAGTCACTTCTTAAAAGATGCAAGACTAGGGGAGAGTCTGATGGCGGTAGGCAGGCTATTCCATAGGAAGGGAGCCGCCCGCGAGAAGTCCTGCAAGCGCGAGTTGGCCATACGGGTGCGGACAACGGACAGGAGGTGGTCACGGGCAGAGCGGAGAGACCGAGAAGGGACATACCTATGGATCTGTGAGGAGATATAAGAGGGGCTAGAGTTGTTCAGTGCTTTATAGGTGTGAGTTAGTACCTTGAATTGACTCCTATAGCATACAGGAAGCCAATGTAAGGACTGGCAGAGGGGTGAGGTGTGAGAGAAACGACTAGAGAGGAAAATCAGTCTAGCAGCAGCGTTCATTACAGACTGTAGGGGTGCAGTACGGCTTTTGGGAAGACCAATCAGGAGAGGGTTACAATAATCCATACGGGAAATTACTAGAGCATGGACAAGCTCCTTGGTAGTATCTGGTGCAAGAAAGGGGCGGATGCGGGCTATGTTTTTAAGATGTAATCTACAGGATTTGGCAACATGCTGGATGTGAGGCTCAATGGTGAGACCAGAGTCAAGTATGACGCCAAGACAGCGCGCTTGCAAGGATGGACTGATGTTGGTACCACAAACTTGAAGGGAGAGTGAAAGAGGAGGATCAGTATTAGGAGGAGGAAAGACAAGGAGCTCAGTTTTTGAGAGATTGAGTTTCAGAAAGCGGGAGGACATCCAGTCAGAGATGGAAGAAAGGCAAACAGTGACACGTTGCAGAACGGCAGGGGAGAAGTCCAGGAGGAGAGATATAGCTGGGTGTCATCAGTGTACAGGTGGTAGTGGAATCCAAAAGAGGTAATAAGTTTGCCAAGAGAGGCAGTATAAAGAGAAAATAGAAGGGGACCAAGGACGGATGCCTTGGGGGACTCCAACCGAGACAGGGCGAGGGGAGGAGGTATCATTAGAAAAAGAGACACTGAATGAGCGTTGGGAGAGATAAGAGGAAAACCATGAGAGGACAGAGTCACAGAGACCAAGCAATTGAAGAGTTTGAAGAAGGAGAGCATGATCAACGGTGTCAAAGGCCGCTGAGAGGTCAAGAAGAATTAGTATGGAGTAGTGGCCTTTGGATTTAGCTGCGATTAGGTCGTTAGTAACTTTGATAAGGGCAGTCTCTGTAGAGTGGAGAGGGCGGAAGCCAGATTGAAGGGGGTCAAGGAGAGAGTTGGGATTGAGGAAATGAGACACACGGGTAAAGACAAGTCTTTCCAGAAGCTTTGAGGAAAAAGGGAGCAGGCATATGGGACGGTAGTTAGAGAGGGTGGATGGGTCGAGGGATGGTTTTTTTAGTATAAGTACTACAGTGGCATGTTTAAGGTCAGCAGGGACGATGCCAGAAGAGAGCGAGCAGTTGAAGATGTGTGTTAGAGAAGGCACGAGACAAGTGGAGAGAGATCTGATAAGGTGAGATGGGACAGGATCGAGCGGGCAAGTGGTGGGGCGAGAGGAGCAAAGAAGAGCAGCCACCTCTTAGTCAGTAGCTGGGGAGAATGTCTGAAGGGTAGGAAAGGTTTGATCTATGTGTGATTGAGAAACAGAAAGGCAAGGAGGGGAGAATTATTTCCTTAGCTGTTCAATCTTGTCAGTGAAGTAACATGCAAAGTTATCAGCAGTAAGGTTAGTTTTGGGGGTGGCCACAGCATGGCGAAGAAGAGAATTAAAGGTGTCAAAGAGACGCCTGTGGTTGCGGGAACATGAACTAATGAGAGAGGAAAAATAGGACTGTTTGGCAAGGGCAAGGTCTGCACTGTATAAACACAATATGAATCTATAATGGAGAAAGTCTGATTGGGTACAAGACTTCCTCCAGGAGCGTTCAGCACAACGGGAGCATCTTTGCAGGTAGCGCGTTGATTTAGTATGCCATGGTTGGGGGCGGGTCCTCCTTGAGGTGCTTGTTTGGAGTGGCGCTGCAGTGTTCAAGGCAGATGTAAGAGTAGAGTTATATATGGAGATGGCCAGTGAAGGACAGGAGAGGGAAGGGATGGACAGCAGTTGTGAATCAATGTCAGCTGACAACTGTTGGAGATCAAGAGAATTGTTGATGGAAGCTGGTCGTTGCGGATCCATGGCTAATTATATGCCCACGTTATTGACGACTTCTGTGTGCATGTAATGTCATGCGGGAGACGCGCGCAAGTTTTGGGGTCAAAGATCGATCTCTGCCAATCAGAACGGTAAAACAGGTATTTAAACTCAAAATTACTTTTCCTCATTGCCCTGTCGTGGTTTCCCTAGTGGTTGTCTGAGAGTGTGTTCCTGAGCGGTTATATTCTGGTTTTTGACTTTGGTTTCGTTTTGACTTCCCTGTATTCTGGTATCCCTAACTTCTGGCTTTCCCTTATCGTTGTGTCTCTTTCTGTATCCCCCGACCTCTGCAAGTATCCTGACTATTCTTTGGTACGTTAAGTCCGGCCATTCTAAGGCCCGGTAATACGTTACCTATTAGTCCTCAGTGTGGCACAGTTCTACGTGCTGGATCAACTAGTAATGCTGACAATATGATGGAACGGGAGTCCCTCTGAAAGTGCAGGACATGCACGGGGATATCCACTTCAAGACCCTCCGCCTGAAAAAGAGGTAGAGGGAAGCAACAGCCTGGACCAGCACCATGTATTGGTTGTTCGGGAGTTCCTTCTCTTGGTCTTTTGGCGTGTTTGTGCAGCTGAGATCCATCATGTGGGGCCAGGTTTAGAGGTCACAGGAGGCGAGTAATGCAGTGGGCTTAAACTTTCACTCTTCACCGCCATCATGCTTTGTCGATAATGTAATTTCAGTCACAATTCCGCAAATATTGCTTCCATTCTCAGTAGAGCTTTTTTTTATTTTGTATCCTTAAATAGACAATCCAACATCAGGGGAGCCATCTACTAAAAAGTGCCTTATGAGAATAACAGACGTCCGAAGTTACAAAAATTTTGGATGCATTTTGGCCATTCGATTTGATAATTACTGAATTTCAATGAAACAAAAAACATAATTTTTTTCCTCTTGCACACGTCTGCTCTGAAAGGAAAAATTAGTTGCCTCCTGTTCCAGAACCGGAGGATGACTATCTCTGAGTTACTTACACTTTTACTTTATTATATATATATATATATATATATATATATATATATATATATATGTGATTACTTATATATATTTGCTGCTGTTTTCATGTGCATGTTATGTTACAGAGTGCAATAAGGAAAACTAGATATAAAGGTTTTTTTTTCATTGTAAATATAATTTTTTTATTTTATTTTTTAAATTCTTTATTTTATTTGTGCATGGTTTGACAATGAGCATGCAGAGCCACGACAGCTGCTGCAAGCAGTTTCATAATATCACATAACGTGGCAGATTAAACAGCACAGTTTTTTCTATTTTCATCGTGAAATTAACAAGCTATAAGACAATAGAGGTTTGTGATAAACATGCTAGGCTAAGTGTGTACATATTAAAGTCGTTGTCGCTTGGTGTTACAGTGTGGTATAATACTTTGCTTTACGTGTAAGGGAAGATGTTTATAGCTAGGGCAACATTGCAAGTAGACATTCTCGCTTGGTTGACTACGTATGTTGTCGTATGACATGCTGCAGTGTGGTTGCGGTGTGTTGGTTGTGCGTTGCCTGTAGAGTAGCAATACCTATGCGAGCGTGTGCTTATGAGTGCCATAGGGTTATCACGCATACATAAAGGTGCGAAGGTACATTTAAATGCATCAAAACAGGCTTATTGTAAGTTGCATGTTAGTAGATAAGCTTATCAGGTATTACAGGGTAAGTATAACCAGTAGGTAACATGCTAGAGACATTTATATATATGTACCGCTAAGTAATGTAAAATTAAACATAACATAAGAAAGTCTATGTTTCTTATGTTATGTTTAATTTTACATTACTTAGCAGCCAGACTCTACAGCACTGGAAGCTGGTGAAGGACGACTTCTACAGCTGATAGTCAGCCAACACCACAGTCCGGTAAGGAGATAGAGTGTATCGCCATATCATAGCCTGGGCCTCCTCCTGCCCCCTCCAGACCGGTTAGGAAATGGTGGTCTCCCAGACTGTGCATCAGAGCCGATCTTCGCGTCCAGGCCCAGGTGGGAGCCACATCCCTGTGTCCAAGGGTCACCCTGCGATGTGCGGTAGGACTGAGTCCATCATGCTTGAGCATGTTGCTCCAACGAGCCCCAGCCGCGGCCCGCCCTGGTGCAGTGCCTCTTTGAGGCCATTCCTGGTGAGTAGGCTGTAAGCAGGCCTTCGGAGAAGCGGGCTCAGGTCTGGTGGCCATCTTGTTTTGGGCCTTAGGTTCATGTGGCGGCGTGGTATTGCCTCCGAGTGCTGTTATGGGGCAAGGACCGGGATAACCCCCCCGGTCCAGAGGGGGGGATCGGGACTGGGCCCGCGATGGTTCAGCATCTCTGTTGGGCTCCGTAGGGCAGGATAGTGGAGCGGCAGCCGTCCACTCCACTCACCGCCAGGCAGGTCCCGCATGGTACGGCAGAGATCTCTCCCCCGAGGGACTAAAACTCCAGGAGCAAGCCTCTCTTCGGCTCCGGTGGCCCTCAAGCACCGAGGATCGCAGTTGTGAGTCATGTAAGTTATCAAAAGTCCCGGTTTTTAGGCTTAATAGTATTTGGTTTGCAGGAGCTGGTCTGTCCTGCGACCATTCAGCTCGGCGGCCCGGCCCCGCCCCGTAAATATAATTTTTATACAATTTAGTTTTTTGCTTTGAGTTGCTTACCCTTTTCTTTACCGGCAGGATATAAAGGTAACTGTAAACCAGCCCACTTGCTAGAATTGTGTGGGCATTAATACAAGTAATAAACGGAATCAACACAGTAAAGGAGGAGACTATATTTAAAAGAAGAAAAACTACCACAACAAGAGGACATAGTCTTAAATTAGAGGGGCAAAGGTTTAAAAATAATATCAGGAAGTATTACTTTACTGAGAGGGTAGTGGATGCATGGAATAGCCTTCCAGTTGAAGTAGTAGAGGTTAACACAGTAAACGAGTTTAAGCATGCGTGGGATAGGCATAATGCTATCCTAACTATAAGATAAGGCCAAGGACTAATGAAAGTATTTAGAAAATTGGGCAGACTAGATGGGCCGAATGGTTCTTATCTGCCGTCACATTCTATGTTTCTAATCTGTAATGCTGTTAAATATAGTAAAATGTAACTGCATGCATTACCACAAAATTCCACATGGTGGCTCGGAGTACCTGCAATTAAAAGGAGTAGTCTATAGTGCTCAATGTAGAATTGAAAATGTATTAAAGCCAAAGATTAAAAACACTCACATTTATACTACTAAGGTAACATTTATTTGAATACAATAGTGGAGGATATATTTTTCATAATCACCCCCTTTATCCCAAGGGTTTCATAGCACTGGCCGCCCTGGGGACAATTTACAGCCCCCTAAATACTTTAATGCGGCGCTTGGCCATCTTGGAATAGAGAGGCATGTCCAAGTCCCAGGCCACCTTTTTTTAATTTATTCTTTTAATTCTTTATTTTTGTGTGCATGAGAGTGACAGACATTCTTGCAGTGCCCCAACAGCAATGGCAAGATAATGAGCTGAACAATGCATAACAGTTATAAGGCATTTGATTGTACTACACATTTTTTTTGGGTGATAGGGAGTACAGGCTAGGCAGAGCATGTCTAGAGGAGATTCTAAGCAAGATCTTCTATTCTATGCATGCAAGTTCATAGACATGTAGGTAAATAATGTTTGTAACGTAGATTGTGAGACATGCTATTGGTACTGGGTTAAAGCAGTGAGACAGCAAGGTTATGCCAGGCTAATGATGGGTTCTGGCGTAGGCTCTAGGTTGTCAGATGGTATTGGACCACTGGCCTCCGGGGTGCCTCAAAATTGGAGTAGTAAACAGTAAATAGTTGTGTTATTGGCAGGAGAGGGAAAGTATAAGGGAAAGAGAGAGAAAAAAACAAAAAAAAAACAAAAAAAAAAACCGAAGCATTAATGATATAATTACACAATGGCAGGCAGTGTGGTATTGTTAGTGAGTGAGCGCCAGTCCAAGATGAGACGACTCTGTGGTCACCACCCTGGGAGCGAAGCTTGTGCTGCGTCTGGTTCATCCGATCCCCGCTTGTGGCATATGTGTGGCCTGTGCTTGAGCGTTACGGTGATCGGTGTTGGCATACCAATGCAGGGCTTCGTTTCCGCCCCAGGCTTGGACGAGTGCCTGCTTCATTTTTATGCTGACTCTGGTGTTCGCTGGAGCCAGGCTCTTCCTTCTCTCTGGGTAAGTAGTGGGTTTAGATTTAATGCGCCTGTGCCGGCGGGTTATCCTCCGCTTTGGCGCCTGATGCTTGGGGGTTGTGCTCTGAGGGGTTCTCAGCCCGGGCAGGCGAGCAGATGAGTGAGCGCAGGCTTGTGTGCTTTGCCCGGGGGAGGCCAGTTTCCTCTCGACTGCTCTGTGCTCTTAGGAGGGATTTCCCTCTCAGCCATGACAGTCTGCTCCCGCTCCAGGATCCTCCGCCAGAATCTCTGAAAAATGTCATCCAGACGCTGCAGTGTAGATTCCAGGCTGCGTTGATTCTCTATGGAGGCGTGTAAGTGCTGCGTGGTCGGCAAGCAGGTAGCCGCCATTTTGTGGCTTGGTGTATCAGACATTCCTCTGGAAGCCAGTCTGTGGCAGGAGACTGGAGTCGTGCTTGTTGCCCCAGTGTGTTCGGTATGGACCGGGATATCCCCGGGGGGAGGGGGGGCTGGATCGCCGCCGAGCCAGATGGGGGTTTTCAAGGCGAGGAGATTGTCCGCCTCTCCCCAGCCTTCTCCCAGTAGGCCGCAGCAGCGTGGCTCAGGTCTCCAAGGGGTTACAGGCTAGATTCAGGTATCTGTGAGTATCACACGGGCTCGGCTTCCCGGTGAATCCCCCCAGTGTCAGGGTACGTACGATTAATCAGGGTTATCACCCCAAAGAGTGCAGAAAGCCCGGGAGCTTGAGCCCCACACGTCTCTCCTGCATGGATGCCAGGCTCCGCCCCCCCAGGCACACCTTTTTAAGTCTCAGATTGCTGGTAGCCACATCCACATCATGGCTGGCAAGGGTGCTGTGCTGCATATCCCCCATCAGCATCCAAAGAAGCGGGACACCAGTGGAAGGGAGGGGGGGATAATGGGGAATGCCAGTGATGTGATGGCATCACTCTCTCCAAACCAGGGGAGTCAGACGCAATTGGAAAGGGGACAGGGCTACACAAATTACAGGCAGATCAGCCTAGCGTGCATGCCTGGCTACTTGCCAATCAAAGAGGTAAATCCACTGATGGCAGACCATGCTGGAAGCACTGTTTCAGTGGTCTCTACCGGGTCCAAGAGTGTAGCGTATCTAATCCCCAAAAGCAGGACACCAAGGAATAAAGAGTGTGCACTCCTGGCTACTTGCCAATCAAACAGGTAAGTTCACCGAGGGCAGACCATGCTGGAAGCACTGTTTCAGTGGTTTCTACCAGGTCCTAGAGTATAGTGTGTCTAATCCCAAAAAGCGGGACACCAGGGAATAAAGTGCGTGCATGCCAGGCTACTTGCCAATCAAACCGGTAAATCCACCGATGGTAGACCATGCTGGAAGCACTGTTTCAGTGGTCTCTACCGGGTCCAAGAGTGTAGCGTATCTAATCCCCAAAAGCAGGACACCAAGGAATAAAGAGCGTGCACTCCTGGCTACTTGCCAATCAAACAGGTAAGTTCACCGAAAACAGACCATGCTGGAAGCACTGTTTCAGTGTGTGACGAACCCTGCTGCATAGACCTGTATTGCTGGTTCGTCTGTTTGCCTTGGATTCGTGGATTTCCTGTCCGTATGCTCTTGTTCGTACGTTTCCCTAAGTACCGATTGAAACTACCGAACCATCGGCCACCCAGGAGAGGAGTGTGCGGCTCATTAACACCTTGACCACAATTAGAACGTTGTGGTTAACCGCAAACACCTCTCCATTCCATTCGTACGGGTGGTCGTCGTTCATATGCCGAACACAAGGCGGCGGCCATTTTGGACACGAGGTGAATCAGCGGTGTTCGGTGCAAAACCTATGGATCTAAAAACGGACTCTTTATCTACCGAACACCGCTGGAGACGGCCGCCCCCTTCTATTCTCTTGGAGGCGTACGAACACCGGTCAGTTCGGGAGTTTCTCTCATTCGTATGGACTTACCCAGATAGCCGTCCCATGGAGTCATTCGTATACCGAAGGACTTATGAGAGACTTTGACTCCATGGCGATTGGACTGTGTACATCGGACCTGAGCGCTATTCGGTAGGAATATGCCCTCAGATACAGGCTATCTGGGGATACGTTGCACGAACACTATACATTCGGTACTTCTGATTTTATGTATTTTATTGCATTTTTCGTATTTGATTTTAAAATGGCGATGGTCCCTATCCTCGGAGTTAATTAGGTTTCTCCCTAATTATCTCCGGGATAGGAAAGAATGACTTATGGGTAAAATGGGAAGGGCTTATGTTATAGCCACTGCGATTGGCTACTGAATAATATATTTTACAGTCTTCCACAAGGTCCCCTAGGGGAGTGTCTACCTTGTGGAGACCTGCATAAATACCGGGCAGGTAGCCCCCATTAAACACATTACTGCTTGACCTTCAAGACGGAGCTTTGTCTCGTTTGTGGAGGGATTTACTATTGGGACAGCGTTTTCGTTTATTTCTGGCTGTGGAAGGATTTCGGATGGATTGCTGATCGGGAGTTACCGCATTCATATGCTCCGTTCGGGAGTTTTATGATCGGTTGGACTGAAATTGCATTTCTGGAGAAAGGGGATTATCGACTAAACGGCGGCTTCATTCCCCTGGCGGTGAGTGTCGTAACAATTGGTGGCAAGCGACGGGATGAATCCCACCGCCCTGAAGGCCAGCTACACACCCCAGATTGGAAATGCAATATGAGGAATTAAGGCGTGCTACCCTTAAAGACATTTTGGAGCGCAGAGGACGATCAGCGAGCAATCTCAAGAAAAGAGAGATTATTGCTATATTGGTAGAGATGGATACAGCACAGGGAATGGAGAGAGCTAATGTGCCTGGCCTGCTGGATTTAACACCCGAGGAGATATCGTTTAACCGGGCAGTTCAGATAAGGCTGGCACACTTTGGCCCCAACCCTGCAGCGGATATTGTGGTGCAAGTGCAAGCCGCAGTGACAGCACAACAGGCGCTCCAGAGGAAAGGAGCTGCAGCAGCAGAGGTACCCCATAATAATAATGGAAAGAAAAAGGTACCATTTGCTGCTTTTAGAAATTTTATTGAGACTGAGGTAGAGATAGACGGGTTCCTGGCGGACTTTGAAAGACAGTGTGCTTTACACCAGGTGCCCGCAGAAGAATGGGTCACTATCCTCTCTGGGAAATTATCCGGCCGGGCCAGTGAAGCTTTTCGGGCCATCCCAGAGGAGGAAATCACTAGCTACCGGGCAGTAAAAGATGCCCTTTTGGCCCGGTACGCTGTTACTCCTGAGGCGTACCGGAGGCGATTCCGGGACACTAACAAACAGGCTGGTGATTCCTATGTGGAATGGGCATGCAGGGTACACCGCACGGCAGCCCACTGGATGACAGGGTGCCAAGCGGTAACTGGGGAAGAGGTGCTGCAAGTATTCCTGCTAGAACACTGCTTTGACAGGTTACCTGCAGGAGTTCGTGAGTGGGTCAGGGACCGTAAACCCGCTACCTTCCATGAAGCTGCTCGTCTGGCCGATGAATACACTGATGCACGTAAGCTAGATCAGACAGCAGCCAAGGTCCCTGCCCGAGTGGAGTACAAACCGGCAGCACCTCCAACCACCAATGTATATCACCCCCCAGCACAACGTACCCCCACTATGCCGCCAGCAACCAACTATGGGCAGTCAGCCCGATTCAACGCCCGGGATTACTCAAATCAAATCCGGTGCTATGGATGCAAGCAACTGGGGCATAAAAGACCAGAGTGCCCATTAAACAATGCCAGCCAAGCACAGTCCTGGAGAAGACCAGCCGGCGGAGCCCAGCAGCCACCTCAGCCTTCTGCTCACTGCCTTGAGCAGGAGGAGTTTTGGGGTATCCTACATGAAGCAGACCCAGTACAAGCAGCTCAGCAGGACAACCGCCAACAACACAGACAGACCGTTAAGCTGAATGGGAAAGTGGTCACTGGTCTGAGAGACACCGGAGCTACTATGACCCTGCTCCAAAAGAACCTGGTTTCGGAACACCAGCATACTGGGAATACTGTAGCAGTAAGGGTGGCAGGAGGCGCCGTGTTCCGCCTGCCTGTTGCCCGGGTTCATTTGGACTGGGGAGTGGGATCCGGACATGTGAATGTGGGAGTTATGAAGGACTTGCCTGCTGATGTTTTGCTGGGAAATGATTTGGCCCCTCTGATTTCTGCCTATGCTTCCATGGGACCTGCCGAAGCCAACCCAGTGACTACCCGTGCTCAGACCCATGCTGCTGGAACCGGCCCACCTGCTGCTGAGACCCAGGTAAGAACCGATTCCCCGACTGACACCCCAGGGCAGACTTTAGTTAGCTGGGATTCCCCAGAGGAGTTCGGGAGGGAAACCCAGACAGATCCATCTCTCCAGAGATATAGGGGCAGAGCAGATACTGGAGAAGAAGGAGCAGAGGGGGAGCGGTATGAGTGGGTGGGGGACAGGTTATACCGGATCCCTAAGCCGTCCCAGAAAAGTGTTGCCCCTCCGCCGAATCGACAGCTGGTAGTGCCCGCAAAATACCGGCAGGAGATTCTGCGGATAGGGAATGATGTTCCGCTAGCCGGACATCTAGGGTCCCGCCGCACAGCCCATAGGATTATGCAGAACTTTGTTTTGGCCAGGGATTAACCAGGCTGTGCGGATATATTGTAGCACGTGTGACACTTGTCAACGGGTAGGTAAGCGGGGGGACCACCCAAGAGCTAGGCTTATGTCAATGCCTATTATTGGGGAGCCCTTTGCCCGCATAGCCGTTGATATTGTGGGTCCACTGGCCAGGGCTAGTCCATCCGGTAAGAAATACATTCTTACCGTGGTGGACTATGCCACTCGCTATCCAGAGGCAGTAGCGCTGTCTAACATAGAGGCAGAGACAGTTGCTGATGCCCTGGTTAGGATTTTTACCAGGGTTGGGTTCCCTAAAGAGATCCTCTCTGACCAGGGAACCCAATTTACCGCTGTGCTCACCCAGCAGCTGTGGAGGGTATGCGGCATTAAACCGATACTTAGTTCCCCATACCATCCACAGACTAACGGTCTCTGCGAGCGATTTAATGGCACCCTCAAACAGATGCTGAGGACCTTTTCTGACACTTGCAGAGACTGGGAGCGATTCCTACCTCATCTGTTGTTTGCTTACAGAGAGGTGCCCCAGGAATCTACTGGGTTCTCCCCCTTTGAGCTGCTTTATGGGAGAAGGGTCCGCGGACCCCTAGATCTCATTAGAGGCCACTGGGAGGGGGAGACAGAGCAGGAAGGGACCCCCATAGTGCCATATGTTCTGGAACTCCGGGACCGCATGGATAAACTGTCTCTGATGGTAAGAGAGAACCTCCAGGTAGCCCAGGGGAGACAGAGGGAATGGTACGATCGGGGTGCCCGACAGCGAGTCTTCCAGGTTGGGCAGAAGGTGCTAGTGCTCAAACCTGTGAAGGCGAACAAGATGCAGGCATCTTGGCAGGGCCTGTATAAAGTGGTAGCTCAGGTGTGTGATACTACCTACCTTATAGCCAGCTGTTCAGATGACAGGATCCAGCGATCCTTACATGTGAACATGCTAAAGGAGTAACGTGAACGACCTGAGGATGTAGCTGCAGTATGTGCCCCCGCTGCAGACGATACTGAAAGTTTACCCTTACCCGACTTGTTAGCAAGAGATTCCCAGACGGACATGACTAGCCTCGTACAGCTAGGGGACAGGTTAAGCCCCGCAGAGAAAGAACAGGCAAGACAGCTTCTGTGGGAGAAGCAGGCGACGTTCTCCCAAGAGCCCGGCTACACTACCCTAGCTGTACATAAAGTAGAGACCCCTGGACAGAACCCCTTACGACAGCCCCCTTACCGTATCCCTGAAGCAGTTCGAGAAGGAATGCGGAAGGAGATAGAGGAGATGACCCAGCTTGGGGTCATCGAGCACTCCGATAGCCCTTGGGCCTCCCCTGTAGTCCTGGTGCCTAAGAAGGATGGGACCACCCGGTTCTGTGTGGACTACAGGAGGCTCAACGAGCGGACCACCACTGACGCCTACCCGATGCCCCGGGTAGACGAATTGTTAGACCGCATTGCCAGGGGACGCTATCTGACCACCATAGACCTGTGTAAGGGCTACTGGCAGATTCCCCTGGCCAAGGACGCTATCCCCATGTCGGCCTTCGTTACCCCATTTGTTTTATACCAATTTAAGGTCATGCCATTTGGGATGAAGAATGCCCCAGCTACCTTCCAACGTATGGTGGACAGGCTCCTTGATGGATTCCAGGAATTTGCTTGTGCATACCTGGATGATATTGCGATCTACAGTGGGTCCTGGGAGGAACACCTGGTGCATGTAGGGGTAGTACTGGATAAAATTCGGGCCGCTGGCCTGACATTGAAGCCAGAGAAGTGTCATCTAGGCATGGCTGAGGTACAATACTTGGGTCACAGAGTGGGGTGTGGGAGCCAGAGACCAGAGCCAGCCAAGATAGAGGCAGTAGCGAACTGGCCCACACCTATCACTAAGACCCAGGTATTGGCCTTCCTAGGGACAGCAGGGTATTACAGACGCTTTGTCCCCGACTACAGCTCTATCGCTAAACCCCTGACTGACCTGACTAAGAAAAACCTCCCTAAGCAGGTCCTGTGGTCTCCAGCTTGTGAAGCTGCGTTTCAAGCACTTAAGCAGGCTCTCGTGAATGCCCCTGTCCTGGCTGCCCCAGTTCCTAACAAAGTTTTCTCGTCCATACAGATGCTTCCATGTATGGACTGGGGGCTGTGCTAAGCCAGGTCGGGGAAGATGGAGGAGAACACCCTGTCGCATATCTCAGTCGAAAGCTGTTACCCCGAGAAGTGAGTTATGCGGCAGTGGAGAAAGAATGTTTGGCCCTGGTCTGGGCATTGAAAAAGTTGAGTCCCTATTTGTATGGACAGGAATTTTCCCTTGTCACGGACCACAATCCCCTTGTCTGGCTTAACCGGGTCTCAGGAGACAATGGTAGACTGCTGCGGTGGAGTTTAGCATTACAACCGTATAACTTCACCATCAGCTACCGACCCGGTAAGCAGAATGGGAATGCAGATGGATTGTCACGGCAAACCGACGTTCTTGCTACCTCCTAGTCCGGTCATCCCCAAGTTGACCCGCTAAAGGGCCAAGCCGGGTCTGCCGGAGTGTTCCACAAGGGGGGAGCCGTGTGACGAACCCTGCTGCATAGACCTGTATTGCTGGTTCGTCTGTTTGCCTTGGATTCGTGGATTTCCTGTCCGTATGCTCTTGTTCGTACGTTTCCCTAAGTACCGATTGAAACTACCGAACCATCGGCCACCCAGGAGAGGAGTGTGCGGCTCATTAACACCTTGACCACAATTAGAACGTTGTGGTTAACCGCAAACACCTCTCCATTCCATTCGTACGGGTGGTCGTCGTTCGTATGCCGAACACGAGGCGGCGGCCATTTTGGACACGAGGCGAATCAGCGGTGTTCGGTGCAAAACCTATGGATCTAAAAACGGACTCTTTATCTACCGAACACCGCTGGAGACGGCCGCCCCCTTCTATTCTCTTGGAGGCGTACAAACACCGGTCAGTTCGGGAGTTTCTCTCATTCGTATGGACTTACCCAGATAGCCGTCCCATGGAGTAATTCGTATACCGAAGGACTTATGAGAGACTTTGACTCCATGGCGATTGGACTGTGTACATCGGACCTGAGCGCTATTCGGTAGGAATATGCCCTCAGATACAGGCTATCTGGGGATACGTTGCACGAACACTATACATTCGGTACTTCTGATTTTATGTATTTTATTGCATTTTTCGTATTTGATTTTAAAATGGCGATGGTCCCTATCCTCGGAGTTAATTAGGTTTCTCCCTAATTATCTCCGGGATAGGAAAGAATGACTTATGGGTAAAATGGGAAGGGCTTATGTTATAGCCACTGCGATTGGCTACTGTATAATATATTTTACAGTCTTCCACAAGGTCCCCTAGGGGAGTGTCTACCTTGTGGAGACCTGCATAAATACTGGGCAGGTAGCCCCCATTAAACACATTACTGCTTGACCTTCAAGACGGAGCTTTGTCTCGTTTGTGGAGGGATTTACTATTGGGACAGCGTTTTCGTTTATTTCTAGCTGTGGAAGGATTTCGGATGGATTGCTGATCGGGAGTTACCGCATTCGTATGCTCCGTTCGGGAGTTTTATGATCGGTTGGACTGAAATTGCATTTCTGGAGAAAGGGGATTATCGACTAAACGGCGGCTTCATTCCCCTGGCGGTGAGTGTCGTAACACAGTGGTCTCTACCGGGTCCTAGAGTGTAGCGTGTCTATTCCCTGGTATCCCGCTTTTGGGGTTTAAAGTCGGAACGGCAGGACAGGACTCAAAAACTCAAACTGTCCTGTCAAAATAATTTGTAAAATCATTAGTAAAGTTCTAGTACTTGGCAATCACATGCCAGGGCTTCAGAGATGAGACTGGCTGGTACACACAATTCTATGTATATAGGAGTACTGCTTTATGTGTACTCACAAGCACTTAACAGTATAGACCAGTGACCCCAGGTAAATTGGTTTGAGAGCCCTGTTTCAACCCTATCAGGTTCAATGACAGGTCAGGAGTCTCCTGCTGGTTTTACTGACCCTGGAAAGGTAAAGCCCAGTTTGTAGTTCAGCAAATGTGGGTGTGCCCAGAAATATTCAAAACTGAAAATGAAACCTACTAATAGCTGTGTGAAAAAAGCTTTCCTTTAACAGGTTCCGTGTGGCTCAGAAGTTAAAGAATATCTACCGTAACACCTGGTAAGTTGTATTTTATTTGTCATAATGCATTAGGTTGGGGGTCAATTTACTAAACAGTGTGATGTGGTTGCATGTTGATCAGAAAAATGAATCTGCCCTAAATTCCCTGTTCAATGGCTAATGATAGAAATGATATACACACGATTATGTCTTGTTTTCATTTTGTTGTATCTTTTCTCCATTTGTACTGTTGAAAACTTTCTATATTAGTTAAAAGACATATAATAATTCTAGTACTGTATAAAATAAGCAGCATTTGATTCAAGGACCAAGTTTCACTCGGTTCTGGAGGAGGAGAAGGAAGCTCCTTTATAGGCAGTCAGGAAGAAGGTGGATTTAACCATGCAATACAAAAATTGCAGTTTCTAAAAAAAACTTTTCAGCGTTAAAAGGAAAGTGTCACTTCATTGAGATGAAGTGGTCTGGGTGACTTTAATGTCCCTCTAATGAAGTGACATAAAGGAAGAAAAAAATAAAAACTACTTAGGACAGAACTAGTCTGCTAGACTACTCCTGTTTCAACAACTAGCTTCTAATTCGTAAACTATATACATAAAAAATATATCAGCAGAAAAGAAAACAACAACAATCAACACCTTAATTTAATAACTATGTATATACATTATACATGTTATTTACTTTTATTTGGTTCACTTTTACACAAGGTGTTGGTTGTTTTTTCTTATGCAGTGTGTTTGGAAGGGATGCAGTTTGTGTATATCATGGGTCGACCAGGTACCGCCATCACCATTTGCGGCCCAGGCCCGGGCGGCAAACCCCCTGGGCCGCCGTCCAAGGGGTCCATCGGGTGGCCCATGCTGTCAGGGCCACCCGATGGATGTGGATTACATCACACGCTGGGAGGAAATGACTGCACGTCACTCCTCCCAGCTAACACTGAGAGCCGCGCGGGAGGAAGATCAGGGAGTCAGAGTGGGAACTCTGACTCTCATCCACCTGAGCCACCACTGGACCCCAGGGAAAGTCACCCTCCTGCACCTTAAATGTAGGAAACAGGAGGGTGACTTAAATATGTGTGTGTTTGTTTGTGTGTGTCTTTGTATGTATGTCTCGTGTGTGTGTGTGTCTCTTTGTATGTATGTCTTGTGTGTGTCTGTATGTGTGTGTATGTGTCTTTGTATGCATGTGTTTCTTATGTATGTGTCTTTGTATGTATGTCTTGTGTGTGTGTATGTGTGTCTTGTCTTTATATGTATGTGTTGTGTGTGTCTTGTCTTTGTATGTATATGTTGTGTGTGTATGTCTCTGTATGTATGTGTGTCTTGTGTCTGTGTGCATGTGTGTGTGTCTTTGTATGTATGTCTTATGTGCATGTCTGTGTGTGTGTGTCTGTATGTGTGCCTGTCTGTTTGTATGTATGTGTCGTGTGTGTGTGTATGTGTGTTTTGTGTGTGTGTCTGTACGTGTGTCTTGTGTGTGTCTGTATGTATGTGTGCCTGTCTGTTATAGTGGGCTATAGTAAGTGGGCTACCTAGCTCAGCCTTCCTACTGGGCATTGCTATAAGTAAGGTTAAAAAAATAGAAAAAAGGAAAAAAAAAAGGTGGGGAGGGGAATGGAGGAGGGAAAGGAGGGGAGATGAGAAATCATATTATGCGCAAACAGAGAAGTTGTCTGAATATCACCGAAAGAGGAGACCTTCGTTTGTTCCTTACGAAAATCGAACTAGATATCAAATATTTAGTCTCGCAGCATCAACCTCAAGGATCTCATTAATCACTAGTAAAGGTAATTTCAATTTACTTTATTGTTTTCTCATTAAACTTTATAAAGTTAAAAACATTATAAACATGCATTAAGTAGAAATAATAAGATAAATGTACGTACATTTATTTTTTTTAAAAACGCCCTCCTTTCTAAAAAATATTCCACACTTGCGCGAAAAGTGGTGGCTGGTAAGGAAATTTTTCCATCAAGAAAGATGCATTAGTGGGCGGTAGGAAGAAAAAGGTTGACTACCACTGGTGTATATAGTGGGCGCAGTATGTCGATTGTGAGCTTGTTTGTGAGCTCTTCATCAACTGTTCCAGTATGTCAATCATGTTTTGTCTTGTTTGCTATTGTACTGCTGTGGAATATGTTGGAGGTATATAAATTCACTATACACAAACACACACATACTGCATCCCTGTGAGCAGACTCAGGGGGGTCCTGTGGGCGGACTCAAGAATTCAGCTAAATAAAAAATAATTGTGACTGCAAATTCATAATTTAGTAAATGGTCCCTTTTAAATCTCCACCCCCCTTTAAAAGCAGGTATATAATCACCTAATCACCCTAATCCTTCAACAGCCTTTTTCAGTACCCTTCCCTTGAGTCTTTTAAACTCTCTAGTACAGCGTTTCCCAAACCAGTCCTCATGGCCCACCAACAATTCAGGATTTATGTATTTCCCGGTTTTATTCCAATGGAAATCCTGACAAAACCTGGACAGTTGGTAGGTCTTGGTGGCTTGGAAAACTGCTGAAGTAAACTACACTGGAAGGGACCCCAGAATTTATGCAAAACAGTATCTATGGACGTTACTTCAACCTATATAAGGGCACTTTGTTGAACCTCTAACGATGTGGGTGTACTGGCAGGAAGCACATCTCATCTTGGTTCTGCTTTTTACGTTGGTGAACTTCGCCATAGAAACCATAATTTGTGGAACCTTCCCCTTAATGTAAAGGGTAAAATATTCCCCTCAACCTCATCCTCAGCTTTAGGTGATAGCTGACTGATAGATGGCCAGGCCTAATGGGCTTCCTATCTTTGGGAAAACATTGTAATCATGAAGTGTGGTAGCTTTAACACTACCTCAGTATCTGTTTTTGATTAGCAAGTTTATTACTTCTTTGGTTATTTATTTATGTTGTTATGTCCTGAACTTTGTTTCCTGACTACTCCTGTACTGAACGATTTTGTACTTGTTAAAAGCTAAATACTTTTTTTTTTTTTAAAAAGGCCAGGGATAGCAATGATATAATGATAAGAAACTAATTGTACTATCAAGAATAGTGATGTCGCGAACATAAAATTTTCCGTTCGCGAACGGGAACTTCCGCAAATGTTCGCAAACGGGCGAACCGGGCGAACCGCCATAGACTTCAATAGGCAGGCGAATTTTAAAACCCACAGGGACTCTTTCTGGGCACAATAGTGATGGAAAAGTTGTTTCAAGGAGACTAACACCTGGACTGTGGCATGCCGAAGGGGGATCCATGGCAAAACTCCCATGGAAAATTACATAGTTGATGCAGAGTCTGGTTTTAATCCATAAAGGGCATAAATCACCTAACATTCCTAAATTGTTTGGAATAACGTGCTTTAAAACATCAGGTATGATGTTGTATCGATCAGGTAGTGTAAAGGTTACGCCCGCTTCTCAGTGACAGACCAAACTCCCCGTTTAACGCACCGCAAACAACCGCAAACAGTCCATTTGCACAACCGCAAACTCCCCATTTGCACAAGGTTGGATACCAAGCTAGCCATGTCCCGTTCCTTGTCCTCACTGATGTCATTGAAGGTCTCTTCCTCCACCCAGCCACGTACAACACCAAGGGTCCCCGAAAGGTGACAAAAAGCCCCCTGTATTTTTTTTTTAAATGTACACTACTGTTACACCAGATATGAGTTGCACTGGTGTGACACTGTGCCCTGGCAGGCCCTGAAACGCACATGTGTGAAGGAAACTGACTGCTATTATATTACAGTCAAAAAAGTTTGCTTTTTTTTAAATGCAAGCCATTGTGACACCAGATGTGAGTGGTGGCACTGGGCAAGTGGGCACAGTATACGCTGTGAGCCTGACACACACGCTGGCAGGCAGGCAACTGCAATTAGATTACACAGAAAAAAAAAAAAGCAGACTGATGTTCTAGCCCTAAAAAGGGCTTTTTGGGGTGCTGTCCTTACAGCAGAGATCAGATGAGTCCTTCAGGACTGTAGTGGACACTGAATACACTAGCCTAGCTATCAAATTCCCTATTAAATCAGCTACACTGTCCCTCCTCTCACTAAGAATGCAGCTTCCGGGGGGCGGGGCCTAGCTGTCATGGAGGAAAGTCGCACTTCGTGTGAGCTCCCTCAATATCTCACTTTAAGCAGCTATCAACAAGCGAATTTCACCCCAGAAGGGGATGACCCAGCAATGTTGCTCCTACCTGACCGACCCGACATGCTTAATAGCGGTCAGCAACTCGACAGAGTCTTACACGTGGCAAGTGTGGTCTGGTGCTCACCGGGCGGGAGAGGCTGCCGATCTCCCGATCCTGGGATGCCCTGGAGCAGCTACTTCCCGGCAGGAGCTCCTTTACCCCCCCCCTCAGACCGGTGGGGGTTATCCCGGTCCACCCCTGAGAGGCTATCTGGAGCTAATGGACGCACCGAGCACAGCCGCCCAGGCTGACATATCTGCAACAACTCTTGCTCATCTGCAACTCTCTCAATATGGCGGCAGCCGCGTGTCCTCCTGGTACCAGCAAAGCATGGCAGGATATTGAGTCTAAGCTGGACAGACTCTTTAATCAATTTTGGAAGCAAATAACAAGCAGGAAGCCCCAACAAGCTCCACCACAGCCCCAACAAGCTCCACCACAGCTAAGCGAAGCAGTCCCCATTAAAATCCACCAACGCAAAAGGCGTTGAAGACGGGACCGGAGGCACAAACAGAAATGCAGAGCCCGCCCCACATCAAGCACTCGCCTCCACCTTAAGCCACCACAATCCCGCACCGGACGTGAAGCACCACCGGGACAGATCCGACCACCCGACAAAACAAGCTTCCACCACCTCAAGCCGCGAACCCGGCACTCAGCCAGAGACTTGCCTTTGTTGTTCCAGGTATCAGGGACTCCCAGGGTCTGCACCTGGCGCCCAGAAGGGATCGGATGAGCACAAGCAGTAAACAGCAGCCTGCCAAGCATGTCCCACTATAGCCGATCCTCCACACCATGCCTTTGATCACATGAACTGCTCTTTGCATATTAACTAATCGTAAAGTAGCAAAGCGTTTAAACATGTCATTATTTCACCTCCTAAAGAGTTTATTGTCGTAGTTCCTTACATGCCTTTACCTTAACCGTTCATGTATTATGTTATTCACTAGTCTCATCTCATGGGGCGACTCACACTTGATTTATAACTAGTGGTGGAGCTGCTGATATAAATACACAGTTGATAACGTGCAAGC
Organism: Pelobates fuscus; assembly: GCF_036172605.1. NCBI lineage: Eukaryota > Metazoa > Chordata > Amphibia > Anura > Pelobatidae > Pelobates > Pelobates fuscus. Next base: position 42,007,613 of record NC_086329.1, on the reverse strand, counting down.
TACACCCTAAACATGACAGCCATCTTTCACAACAATGTACTGCTATATACTCATACCCTCAGTGCAACTAGCCATGATATACACACGTTCAGCCTAGCTTGCTCAAATATAACACACTTCTGTCTAAAAAAAAATACAAAAAATAATACAAAAAAAAGAAAAAAGAATGCAGCTTCAGAATTAATCTAAATTGTATGCTGTGTAGGAGGTGGGAGGGAGGGTCTGCTGCTCATTGGCTGGAATGTGTCTGCTGACTGTGAGGTACAGGGTCAAAGTTTACTCAATGATGACGAATAGGAGGCGGACCGAACATCGCATATGTTCGCCATCCGTGGCGAACGCGAACAAGCTATGTTCGCCAGGAACTATTCGCCAGCGAACTGTTCGGGACATCACTAATCAAGAATGCTATGTCTGTAAATATCTGTATATCTTTGGGGGGATGATTCTGTTTCTGATGAGTTCAAAGCTCATATCTTGAGAACCTTTTAGTAACTTACTAAGAATGCAGGCTACTAATTTACAGTCGCCTGCTGTTCCTTTATCTTTACTAAACCGTCTATTTTCTATATTTATAGGCTCATGTTTTGTACATTTTGGAGACAGTTATTACAATGCTGCTGAATGGCACATATCAAAGGTACAGTGGAAATTAAACCAATGAATTCAGACTGATTACAGAGTCTGTGATATTGATTATGCAAGCCAATTATCAATACTGTTTGTATGTTTATTACAAAATATACATATATATATGCTATCATGTTGGCTTCTACATTTCTTATGCTAGTATGTACTAAAATGATATAGAGAGAGTGAGAGAGCAGTGGCAGCTGGTGAAGTTTTAAGATGGTGGGGCGCCAGACACCCCCAGACTTTTATTTGTCCCTATATAGTACAGAGATACTAATACAATACAGAGAGCTGAGCATGTTATAGAGATGCAATAAAACAAGCTTGGCACAACATGATACCTATAACATACATTGAGCTGAGTACAATACAGAGATATCCATACCACAAACAGAGCTGAGACAAAATAGAGACCTGATACTTAGTGCTGGGCACAAGACAAAGATACCAATATAATACACAGAGCTGGGTAGACTACAGAGATAACCATACAACAGGTAGAGCTGAGTAAAATACAGAGAAATAACCCACAGTGCTGAGCAGAATAAGGAGATACTACACAGTCAGGATCACGGTGGATCACTATGATGGATTAGACAGAGCTACTATACAGAGATACCCACCCTGTACATGATCTCATCATCAGTAGTGCCCCTGCTATAATAACTTTAGCTTTCTATTAAATATTGCTGCTGTTATGAAACGCCAGCTACTCCATTAGCTCTCTTCAATACCCTCTTCTTGTCTCTGATACTTTTTGAATGTCAATTACTTGTCAAATATCCCCATTCTATAATTGCACGCTGTGGAACATGTTGGTGCTATATAAATGTTAATAAGATTAATTCCTGACCATTCTCAGTTTAGTGATTAACCCTATGTGTGTGATTCAACAGATGAGTAAATTCCAGATAAGTAAATATTAAAACAAATGGCATTTAAATCACCATATACCCATGGGACATAATGCACATATAATTGAAATCAGGGCTCGAGTCCTGCAGGAACGCATGGGAACGGCGTTCCTGCACTTTTTCCAAATCAGGAACGCTGTTCCCATTACCAGCCCTGCAGGACCTGCCCTGTTACCTGCGCACAGGGGCCATCACACGCTGTTCCCTCTCCAGCTCTAACTCTCGCGAGACCCTTGGCCGTTAGAGCGTTGCCACGGGTTACCATGGTAATGCTCCGCACAGGCGAGTCTCGCAAGAGTTAGTGCTGGAGAGGGAACACAGCGTGTGATGGCCCCTGTGTGCAGCGGCTGCTTCCCTACACCGGACCACCAGGCGATCTCCCCCCTCCCTGACAAGGTAAGAAGCAGGGAGGAGGGAATAAAATAAAAAATATATAAACACATAAAGTTAAAATAAAAAGGCTTCTCCCACACATCATCCAGCACACACACACACACACACAATCCAGCACACACACACACACATAGAAACATAGAATGTGACGGCAGATAAGAACCATTCGGCCCATCTAGTCTGCCCAGTTTTCTAAATAATTTCATTAGTCCCTGGCCTTATCTTATAGTTAGGATAGCCTTATGCCTATCCCACGCATGCTTAAACTCCTTTACTGTGTTAACCTCTACCACTTCAGCTGGAAGGCTATTCCATGCATCCACTACCCTCTCAGTAAAGTAATACTTCCGGATATTATTTTTAAACCTTTGTCCCTCTAATTTAAGACTATGTCCTCTTGTTGTGGTAGTTTTTCTTCTTTTAAATATAGTCTCCTCCTTTACTGTGTTGATTCCCTTTATGTATTTAAATGTTTCTATCATATCCCCGTCTCGTCTTTCCTCCAAGCTATACATGTTAAGATCCTTTAACCTTCCTTTCTGTCTCATTAGAGATATCTTTGCCAGAAGCTCAAGGAAGCAGGCTGAAGGGTCAGTGTTAGGACCCGCTTAGGGGGGGTCTGCCTTGACGTTGGCAGGCGGGCATCCCTCCAATGGCCATTGGAGCAACTAAATGACCTCCATTTGTCTAAATATACATAGGGATTAAGGAAAAAGCGCAAGTAACATTTTCTTTCCTATGTTAAGATCCTTTAACCTTTCCTGGTAAGTTTTATCCTGCAATCCATGAACCAGTTTAGTAGCCCTTCTTTGAACTCTCTCTAAGGTATCAATATCCTTCTGAAGATAGGTTCTCCAGTACTGTGTACAGTACTCCAAGTGTTCTGTACAATGGCATGAGCACTTCCCTCTCTCTACTGCTAATACCTCTCCCTATACAACCAAGCATTCTGCTAGCATTTCCTGCTGCTCTATTACATTGTCTGCCTACCTTTAAGTCATCAGAAATAAACACCCCTAAATCCCTTTCCTCAGATGTTGAGGTTAGGACTCTATCAAATATTCTGTACTCTGCCCTTGGGTTTTTACGTCCAAGATGCATTATCTTGCACTTATTAAATGTCATTAAATGTCAGTTGCACAACTCTGACCATTTTTCTAGTTTACCTAAATCATTTTCCATTTGGCTTATCCCTCCGGGAACATCAACCCGGTTACATATCTTAGTATCATCCGCAAAAAGACACACCTTACCATCAAGACCTTCTGCAATATCACTAATAAAAATATTAAAGAGAATGGGTCCAAGTACAGATCCCTGAGGTACCCCACTGGTGACAAGCCCAAGCTTCGAATATACTCCATTGACTACAACCCTCTGTTGCCTGTCACTCAGCCACTGCCTTACCCATTCAACAATATTGGAATCTAAACTCAAAGATTGTAGTTTATTGATAAGCCTTCTATGTGCAACAGTGTCAAAAGCCTTACTGAAATCGAGGTAAGCAATGTCTACTGCACCACACACATCATCCAGCACACACACACCATCCAACACACACACACGCCATCCAACACACACACACACAATCCAGCACACACACACATCATCCAACACACACACACAATCCAGCACACACACACATCCTCCAACACACACACACACACACAATCCAGCGCGCGCACACACACACACACACACACACATCATCCAGCACACACACACATCATCCAGCACACACACACACATCATCCAGCACACACACACATCATCCAACACACACACATCATCCAGCACACACACACATCATCCAGCACACACACACACACACATCATCCAGCACACACACACACACACACACACCATCTAACACACACACATCATCCAGCCACCATCTAACACACACACATCATTCATTATACACACTGCACTCACTACAAGCACACTACATTCATTATACACACTGCACTCACTACAAGCACACTACATTCATTATACACACTGCACTCACTACAAACACACGACATTCATTATACACACTCTGCACTCACTACAAACACATTACATTCGCTATACACAAAACCATAAAAAGCATGACCTAAAAGTACAAAGGGAGACCAATAATGCAGACAGAAAAAAACTGAATACATAAAAAGAGGAACTATAAAACACTCACAAACATAGAAGTAAAAAGGCAGGGTATAACCAGTCTTCTTCAAGTGCTTCTTCTCTTCTTGTGTATGAAGATGAGTACTTAGAACAAAGCACAGAAAAAAACCATAGTGTATAGCTGTATGGTATTCGAAAAATTGCTTTATTATATACACTTACAAAATAAAATAAGTAAGAGGGCTCACCAATTCAAATCAACATCAACTGTCTGCCTACAGGAACAGATAAAACTGCCAGGATAAGGAGACAAGTGGATAGAAAGAGTCCACAGTAAAAAAAAATCCAATAGTGAAATAAAGCTTGCCACCCTACGCGTTTCGTCTGGAAGACTTCGTCAGGGGCTCGTGGCAACAATACATAATACACATACACATACATTTAAATACCCTGCCAAGAAAAAACTTTACAATCCTTTAACCAATCACAAAACAAAGCTTCTGAGTAAATCCACCTGAAGGTAATTTCTTCCATCTCGTTCCGTTCTTTTTTCGCGCTTCTTGAAAGCGCTTGCGTTCCAATAATGCTCTCAATAATGCCGGAAATGGCCGCCAATCCGTACTCGGAACGCTTGTGTTCCGTCATTTCTGGATGACACCGGAAGACACCGGAAATGACGGAACACAAGCGTTCTGAGTACGGATTGGCGGCCATTTCCGGCATTATTGAGAGCGAGGCTTGGAACGCAAGCGCTTTCAAGAAGCGCGAAAAATGAACGGAACGAGATGGAAGAAATTACCTTCAGGTGGATTTACTCAGAAGCTTTGTTTTGTGATTGGTTAAAGGATTGTAAAGTTTTTTCTTGGCAGGGTATTTAAATGTATGTGTATGTGTAGTATGTATTGTTGCCACAAGCCCCTGACAAAGTCTTCCAGACTAAACGCGTAGGGTGGCAAGCTTTATTTCACTATTGGATTTTTTTTTTACTGTGGACTCTTTCTATCCACTTTGTCTCCTTATCCTGGCGGTTTTATCTATTCCTGGAGGCAGACAGTTGATGTTGATTTGAATTGATGAGCCCTCTTACTTCTTTTATTTTGTAAGTGTATATAATAAAGCAATTTTTCGAATACCATACAGCTATACACTATGGGTTTTTTCTGTGCTTTGTTCTAAGTACTCATCTTCATACACAAGAAGAGAAGAAGCACTTGAAGAAGACTGATTATACCCTGCCTTTTTACTTCTATGTTTGTGAGTGCTTTATAGTTCTTCTTTTTATGTATTTAGTTTTTTCTGTCTGCACTATTGGTCTCCCTTTGTACTTTTAGGTCGTGCTTTTTATGGTTTTATGTTTAAGATATTGAAGACATTGAGGAGTCTTCGCACTTCCTATTTCTGGGTATTTATATAAATTTTATATTTTGCCCCACAGAGGTTTTTTTTTGCATTTTTTAGTGCAAATCACATTATTCGCTATACACACTCTACACTCACTACAAACACACTACATTCACTATACACACATTGCACTCACTACAAACACACTACATTCATTATACACACTGCACTCACTACACACACTACATTTATTATACACCCTGCACTCACTACAGACACACTACATTCATTATACACACTCTGCACTCACTACAAAACACCACATTTATTATACACAATCTGCACTCACTACAAACACACCACATTCATTATGCACACTCTGCACTCACTACAAACACACTACATTTATTATACACACTGTGCTCACTACAAACACACTACATTCATTATTCATACTCTGCATTCACTACAAACACACTACATTCATTATACACACCCTGCACTGCACTATATGCATAGGAGTGTAATTTTTTTTTTTAAGGGGATGGGGGGAGGTGTGGGAATCTTGAGTTCCCACACTTTTTTCCCCAGGACTTGACCCCTGATTGAAATACACAAACAATTTGTTTTGTTGGTTTGTAGTTTACTGAAAACATCTGTAATATGAGAATACAGAAAGCAAAAAAGGGGAAGAAGCGGAGGGGGGAACAAACCCAACAACATGTTCAAAGTAGCATGATTCACCCAACAACATATTTAGAATACCTTGTGATGGTATCAGACCTTTATCTCCAGCTTCTAGTTTCCTCTCAGTAAGGCTATTATGCCTAGCACGCATCCACATCTCCGCCCCGCCATCTGCAGTGTGAGTTGAAGGTTCATTGAAGGTACACTCAAATCGCTTTGCCTGCATTTGGACAAATCTTCTCCATCACCAATCAACCACCTATTGAGACCCCTGCATGTCCGTAAAAAGAACAGCAATGTAGGGAGGTGTTTTTTTGCAGGTTTTACTTTTTTTTATTTTTTTCTCTTTCTGGTTTCTCCATGCCAACATCCCCCAATTGTATGAACACAATACATTTGTTTTTGTTAGGATTATTAGTATTTGAGTTCTTTTTTCTTAGTGATTCCAATTAATTTTTGTTCCCTTTAGGTTTACCTCTCTCTCAGTCAACTTGTTGATTCAGCTGCTTATTTTGTATCTGCCCTTGGGTTCCTCATTAGGTAAGTGGGATTTATACAGCAGCTGATCTCTAATCAGTGTCAGAACTTTAATATTGTGCACGAAGCCCAAATCGGTGATCTTGGTTACTTATGGAAACATTTCAGAACCTGGACTGTTTATTGAAAGCCAATACCTGAAACATAATGTGAATTATTACATAAACCATAAATATGTTTATAGAGCTGAGAAAGCTGTGATTGTTGGGTTATTCCAACCACCATGCAGCAAAAGTTGGTTTAGAAGCAGTCATGATGGTATGAATCTGTATGTGTAGCTTGAAACACTGCACATGCCGAGCATTGTGCATTTTTATACGGAAGGATAGGTGCACCTGCGGCACATGTGACTTTGGCAACTCTGCTCCAGGATGCCTAATGTGCGAAAACTAGGTCTATTGTCAGCATACACCATGTTTTTCACCAATAGTTTTTACCCTTGCAGGTGGAACTGGGAGCATGCCTACGGAAAGGGAAAAAGGGAAAGCTTCAAAGTCCTCTGCTTCCCATCCATTCCTGCCTCCTTCCTTCCGAATTCTGTTTTACACACACACACACACACACACACACACACACACACACACACACACACACACACACACACACACACACACACACACACACACACACACACACACACACACACACACACACACACACACACACACACACACACACACACACACACACACACATATATTTAAGCCCTTCCTTGTAGAAAAGTATTTGATTGGACCTTGGATAAAAATTGCTGATTTGGAATAGTTTACCCACTCCACTATATTCATAGCGCGGCTATGTTAGCCTAAATTTTGCAATTGTTTATTCTTTCAAATTTGTTTAGAAAACAAATCCTAGATTCTATGTACGATTAAACTAAAAATAAGATATATGTTATTTCCTAACTGATATATACTTGACAGTCATAGGATAGTCATACCAGGGATCCTTTACACAGAGGAACGGACATACACTAGGCACTGAAGGTATGCCATTCACCAGGAATCTGCATTCAGGGCTAAGTGCTATGGGTCCAGATTCTACCTAGGGAAATTCTCCAACTGCCCGGGGTTCCTAGCCTATTCTCAGCTACCTGGGACCTTGTTTCCTGAAACAGTAACTTGAGCCCTCATATAAGCTTCCTGGTTGAATTCCCCAGGGCTTAAAACAGCTAAGAGAATTTACAATACTCTTTTGTAGGTCATACCTTTATTTACCTTATAAGGTAGCAAAGGAAGGTTTAAAAGTATCTCATTGTAAGAACTGCACCGTGACCTTCTGTTTATGTAAATGGAAAACATGTTTAACAGGATATGTTATTTTTCTAATTCAAAAAAGAGAATGCACACTAGAACCACCAATATAGGCTATGCACATTTTAATAACCAAATAATAGGCATAAATTGTATACAACAAAACAATATAATGTGACAATATAAAGGCATAAAAATACCAGTAACAATTTACCAAATCTCTCACAAGCCTATCCTGGCAGAAACACAGGTCCCCAATACCTCCAACGTTTCGGCACCAACTAGCTGCCTTTTTCAAGGAGGTTTATTGAAAAGGGCAGCCAGTTGGTGCCGAAACGTTGTGGCTATTGGGGACCTGTGTTTCTGCCAGGATAGGCTTTTGAGAGATTTGGTAAATTGTTACTGTGTTATTAATATGCCTTTATATTGTCACATTATATTGTTTTGTTGTATACAATTTATGCCTATTATTGGGTTATTAAAATTTGCATAACCTATATTGGTGGTTCTAGTGTGCATTCTCTTTTTTGAAATATTTATGTTTGGTTGGTACCTGAGGGAGTCCCTGTGAGGAATAGTACCTAGTGAGTTATTTTGGTATTGTTATCTCTCCACACAATATTACTGTATGAATGTTTTTTTCTAAAACACAATACTTTCCAACAGTTATGGGTTAAGTGGGACAGACCCAATTTTAGGTTCTTGTCTCTCCATCTTGGGTTTGTTTGAAGTGTTTAAAATATGTCCTCAGTAGTGCATCAATGGCCGAGCTTACACTATGCACAGAACACTCAGAGCAATTAATGGCAGAGCAGTTAGAAAGTGCTTTGCGCATGGGCATGTCTAAGTGGGACTGGTTAGAGAGGTTTGTCAGTGTATGTTAGGCCAGCATGCCTCTTTTCAAGCAACCCGGCTAGGTGGGTCTACCCATTTCCACTGCCCCACCATATTTAAGGCATATAGAATTAAAACTTGGGATGTGTATATGCTACATAAATCCATACATTGATTTCCTTACTGATACTGAAATGTTTAAGAGCTTTAATATTATATCAGTATTGTTTACTAGGTATTTAAAGTTGCAGACAGTTATTAGTATAGTGTGTATTTTAATGTGAAATGCCGCAACAGCTGTCTCTACACACTTTATTCTTTGCTGTCGTCCACAGAGGAATTTGATGTCATTGCTACTAAAACCCCCATCTATATTACGGTTGGCTCGGCAGTCGAATTATCTTTCCACCTGTCTCCTGAAACCAGTGCTGTAAATCTAGATATTCAAATTTCCAGATCATTTTCTTCACAGTTCATAGTGTATCACTCGAGCCATGGGGTTATTCAAAGTCCAATGGAGGAATATAAAGAAAGAATACAGCTTGTGACAAAACATTTAACCATGGGGAAAGTCTCTTTGCTGATCCGTGATATAGTCCCATTTGATAATGGCACATACCGCTGCTTATTTAAGATGGGTATCAACTCCAAAGAGGGTGATTTGGATCTGGTGGTAACAGGTTAGTTTATCCCTAAATTTTCTGTGGAACATCTGTCTACATATCATTTCATCAAAGTCTGTTCCTTTATTTGGTGTTAAATTAATGAAAGTGCTTCAAGAAAATACATAATTATTTCAGGCATTTAAATTGAAACTCCGCCATGGTTTTGGTGCAACAGTCTTTGGGTACAGATCTCTCAGAGTCTCCCCGTGCCCAAACAGCAAATCAGCATCCCTGAAGAGGTTAACAGAGATTCGAATCCTGCAAATCCATACAAATATTTTGGAAACATATTGAGGATATTTCTTTATTACCAAGTTAACTGCAGAAAGATGGATTTTGGGTGCCTGTGAGACCTCTGGGTTTTGTCAAACCACTTAGAAATGGTTTGATAAACACTAGGGGGTACTACCCTTACAGCCTCCTAGCACCATAACTACTACAATAAGCTTGTAGTAATTATGGTGTTTGGAGTTTCCTTTTAAAGGGGCCTTCATCACTTAACTATGTTTTTTCAAACCAGCAGGCAAACACTTTTGGCTTCTACTTTTCTGGAGAGTTCTATTACTTATTGTTATTATTACTTATGTAGGCAGATGCTCTCTCTATTGTGTGACCAAGGTCATAGGATATTTATTTATTTATATCCGGTTAGGTCCCTCTATGTATTGGTATATTAGGCTCACGTTTATACCTTTATCTACCTCTTTATCGATGCTCTCTTTTGTATTAAGCCATTTAAGTTTGAACTCAATAGACTGAATTAGTTATTAATTTTCAATTTCATCCTACTTTTTCCTCCTGCTTAATGGTTTAATGAGTTTCTGCGAATCATCGAGTTCCATCTAACAGCCAAGAGGACATTGTATGATCTTGATGAACTCAGGGGCACTGCTTGATTTTGTGACAAATTCTAAAATTCTAAGAGGACTTATACATCCACAAAAATACAGATGCACAAATTTACAAATATGCATGTAGTGACAAACACCGTCCTCCACACATTTAGGCATGCAGCTTCTGTCATGACACACACTCTGAGTCCTGCTTGACAAGTCAATTAAATGTCCCCTTTCCCCTGTATGTGTAGCAAGCTTAATATGTGGTGCCATGACATTTTAAAACAACTTGGATGCAGGCATTTGGGGACAGAGAGAGGGTAACCTCTACATTGTGTCCTGCTACCAGCCAGACATGAATTCCCCTGGACTAAAGGGTATCAGGGGAGTTTGGTGGGCCCTCATTTATTCCCCTCTCCTTTCCCCTGAATTGATGTTTAAATAACATTAGCAAGTTTCCTCTATTGCTATTAATTATAATTGCACAAGTGAGCTGATTGTTTGAAGTCCCAAACAAGCACTACTCATAGAGCACTACTCATAGAGCACTACTCATAGAGCACTACTCATAGAGCAAGCTATGTTCATCTCCTTCGCATATTGCTATTGCTAAAGCTTAACCCATGCACCTTTTAATGATCTGAGAACCTGAGCTTACATAAATTTTCTTCTGTAATTTCAGCTCTGGGCACTGACCCTCTAATTCGAATGACTAAAAATCATAATAAAGACTTCACAGCGCATTGTGAATCTGAAGGTTGGTACCCTGAGCCTACAATTCTGTGGAAGAGTGGATCGGGAGATACATTGCAACCTTTAAGTGAGCAAAAGTACGAAAAACCATCAGGACTGTTTACTGTCCAGTCTTCTATGATTGTCACATCTGGAGGCTTTTTATCTTGCACCGTCCAAAATATTCAGCAAAATGAAAAAAGAAAAACAGAAATTGTCATATCTGGTCAGTAAACAATATCTTAAAAAAAATGTTACAAACACTTGCATAGAGTTTATTAAAGTTTTTTTTTTTTTCCTAAAGTACAACTGTCATTACATTTTTACTACTCATTTTTTACAAGTTCATAATATTTTATGAAATGTAATTATTTTTTTAACAAGATTTATATTTATTTTTTCTTTTTTTAATGTCACTTTGTATCTGGCTGAGCAGCCATCTTGGGTTGGATTTTGCTGTTATCCGACCAACTGCTGGCCAGGTTCACAAGAGCAATCACAGCATCTCCCTGATATGACGAGCAGATTCAATTAATACTGAGCAGATGTTTAAAGCATTTTATTTGGTTGTCTAAATACAAGGATAGGGGTTCAGAAAAGATGTCAGTAGAAAGCTACCCAAAGAGAGGTTTAACTCACAGAATGGGTCCACTCCCTGCAATAAACCATGTTAAAAATCTGTCAACATATCTGAATTAATGGTTTAGCCACTCACAACAGTAAAACTTATAACATCAAAGCTATACATCAAGAAATTGTCAGGATGAACTATTACCCAACACACAGAAAAGTAAAACTAACTAAATATAAAAAACAAATCCTAAAATGTATTGCCGGACCTTAGAACGGCTGGATTTAACGTTAATAAGTAATATAGTACAGAACAAGCCGAGGTCAGGAAAACAGAATGTACATATCTGTAAGACAAGCCAGAGATCAAGGAACAGAGAATTCAGAATAGTCAAGGTACAAGCCAGAGTCTAAACACAATAGAATCAATAGGATATCAGGAGTTCTCGGATTACCACAATGAAACCACAACAGGGCACAGTACAGATGCCAGAATAAGTTAAAATAGATCTAAGAGGCCTGTGATTGGTCAGTAGCAATCATGAGACAATGCGCGTACATGATGTATGCACGATGACACACGCACGTTAGGTCAGAGATAGGCAGAGCCATTTAATGGCTCCAATGCGCACCGGCCAGCGGCAGTGAGAACGCTGGATGTGTGCGTCACCAAGGAGGAAGGAGACGGAGACACCAACCAGCCGCACAGGAATGCACCGCCCTTATGTGCGTACCCCGGACACCGTGACAGAAATGTTGTATTCGTAACTGAATGCAGTAAATGAGACCTGGAACGTTACATTGATGAAAGCATCCAACAATTAAATGAAAGAATACCCTCCCCGTATGTCTATCCCCCCGCACCCTCCACCCTATGTCTACCGTTCCCCTCCCATACATTCCCGCCTCCCTCACACATGCAAACATAGACACACACACATATACAGAGACACACACATACACACATACACACACACACACACACATACATTGAGACACACAGACAGATATTATTATTATTATTATATTATTTATATATTGCCATCACATTCTGTAGCGCTGTACTTATCCGGCAGCCCTGGAGTGACGGGCCCGTGCGACCTAGGTATTTCCGCCACTACCAGGAAGGATACAGTAAGATTTCTCTGGTTTTCAAGTATGCCCTGGGTTTTCAGACATAAAATAAATAAAGCAAATAATACAACAATCCAAGAGGGCTACTATTGACAATCTGTGAGCTGGAAAACCGCTTCTTGTATAAAGATAAAATAGTCAACCTAGAGAAATGTCACTGAGGTTCTACCAGATAGCTGTAATATTATTATTACAAATTAGGCAGAGCTGTACAATAAGTGGACTAACAGTATTTGCAACAAGACGAGTCAAACACACAGGAACAGAGGGCGTTAAGTGCCCTGCTAAGACGAGCTTACATTCTACAGATAAGAGAGAATACAGTTTGTGGGTTATATTTCTCCTGTACTCTGGTTTGTGCTTGAAGGTAAGTTCTGGATGCCCTGCACTAAGAGCATTTTGGGGTAGAAGGGAGCCTGGCTATTGTAGCAGATGGCTTAATATCGTATCACTAACTTTAGGTTTTCTGTTTTTCTTCCTTTCCTCCAGAGACTTTGTACAAAAAAATGGACTGCTGTGGGATGTATCGGATTTTTACTTGTCTTTTAGTATTCATTCTTCCTGTTTCATCTATGATATTTGTATCCATTTGGGAAAAACGTTTACACAAAACATTGAGAGGTAAAACTGGAAACAAGACAAACCGGTGTTGGTTTCATCAACAGAGAATAATGGAATTTGTTTCCTCAATTTTAAATTCTTGTTTATGTACGTGTATATGCACCTATATTTTTCTGATCTAGCCTAGTATATCACTCTATTTCTGTGCTGCTCTGGTGTTGGAGGTCATGCTGTCCCTGATGTCAACAATAGAAAAAAAAAACACAGAGTTAACATCATATCCAAGAATGCTTTATTGGAACTGACTTTATAGCTCTATTTCCTAATTAATTAATTGTTTTTATACGTTTACAAGACCTACTTCAAACTAGTAAGCTATACATGATAAAAAAAAGTTTGTATTTGCTAAACGATTGCTGAAAGAACAATCAGAAAACTATAAGTACCATACAATTATGCATACAAACACACACACACACACACATAATCCCTCATGCTCATAGGTGCTTTTTTCGGAGTTCACAGCTGTCTGAGAGTGACTGGAGACCCTCTCAAAGGTACGTTGGCAAATTGGCAACAATCTTTAATTCTGTCAATCTGCTCTTACTGATGTGCCAGAACATGTGCTGGGTGAGACCCTCTCTTTAGCTTCTAATCTGGCATATAAATGACTGGAATGGAACATTCAGCTTTACCGCTCTTAATACTTGCAGTTTTGCAATGCATGTGTATGTGTATAAAATGCCATACAAGATTAGATATATGTCAATGTATAGAAAGGGAATGCAGGGAAGCAGCGCCTTCAGTAATGTCCTCAAATCCAATTAAAGATTAAACAATATGAAAAAAAAGGAGGACAATAAAACAGAATATAATGTAGTATTTACATAGTGATTATAAATAAGAGAAAGGAAATGCACTTAGTCTTCTGTAACTTAAAATCAGCTCCAGATATATGCGCTTGGACGGTACAATCCCCATCTATGTATGTGTTGATCCTGGTCCTGTGTTGGAAGGTAGCTTAAGGACAGTTTTGTTGTAAACACTGTCTTTTCAGCGAAAAGGCAGTGTTTACATTGCTCCCTAGGGACACCTCCAGTGGCCACTCATCAGATGGCTACAAAAGGTGCTTCCTGGGACTTTGCAGCACTGATTTTCAGCGTTTCCATGCTGTCCATAGAGACATAGAGGGAACATGCTGACTGGCCACCCGGCCTTTGGCCCTGCCCCCCCCCCTCCCTCTCTTTACACTATAGAATATATGAATTGATATCATATTGCACAATACAGCATTTGAAAATGTGATCTTGTAATAATGATTGAATTATCATATGAAATAATCTTAGTTGTCGTTGGGCAGGAAGCTCAGGGGACTAAAGTTCCAGATTTGGTGCACTTTAGTGTATGTACAGGAGGATATATATAGTTTTCTCACTATTATTTTACATCAGACAGGAGCTCCTTAAAGAAGTTTGCTATAATAAAAAGATTGGTAGAACGACACAACCCTCTATCTTAGATAGAGAGCAGCAGACATAACACAGAAAGTCAAGATATATCCCCACTGCTCAGTTAGTGTAGGGGTCATTGAGTTTGTCTTTTGGGCTCAAGCCCCAGGTGTTTCTAGGCTCTAGCAATGCCTCTGGTCGTAAATAATAGACTGCCTGTTATTTTTGGCGTTGACTGACACTAGAAAAAGGTAAGTGTGCTGACTGGGTAGAAATAACTAGCCCAGCAAGGATTTCACATTACTGATAAATGTGTTCTATTATTTCTCACTGAAGGTAAGAAATAATAGAACAGAAAACATTTACTTTTGGCTGTTATAGAATATAATTGCAACATGTCCTGTAACTAGTAGATTTACAGAAGTGTGTATGCCAATCACATTGCTGTTCTCTTTTCATATTTTTTTCTTTTTTTTTTTACAGCAAAAGAAGATGAAATGAGTAAGTAATATAAAATATAAACATAACCTTATATAATAATATGATGGAACTATCACATTAACAAAGTATCTACTATGATAACAGTGATTATTGCACTAAACATTGAATTGTAGCAAACTGAACTGCAAAAGAAACAGTCCAACCACCATAAACACTACAGCCCGCTCATTGCTGGAACGTCTGCCTGCATGGATGGAGGCGACAGGCGCCCAGTGAGCCCCATGTAATCTGTCAAACCATTCTTAAAGTGTTTGACTACTTACTTAGGGAACGTGCCAGGAGACTTCTAGCACCTTAGCCCCTACAGTGGGCTGCAGTTGTTATTTATTTATTTATTTATTATTGCCATTTATATAGCGCCAACAGATTCCGTAGCGCTTTACAATATTATGAGAGGGGGATTTAACTATAAATAGGACAATTACAAATAAACTTACAGGAACAATAGGTTGAAGAGGACCCTGCTCAAACGAGCTTACATTCTATAGGAGGTGGGGTGTAAAACACATTAGGACAGGAATTTACACTCAAATAAGGTGGGCTGCCCTTTAGGAGAGGGCAAGAGACAGGTATGTGAGGTAAGGGTTAGTCTTGGAGGCCATAAGCTATCCTAAAGAGATGGGTTTTAAGGCACTTCTTAAAAGATGCAAGACTAGGGGAGAGTCTGATGGCGGTAGGCAGGCTATTCCATAGGAAGGGAGCCGCCCGCGAGAAGTCCTGCAAGCGCGAGTTGGCCGTACGAGTGCGGACAACGGACAGGAGGTGGTCACGGGCAGAACGGAGAGACCGAGAAGGGACATACCTATGGATCTGTGAGGAGATATAAGAGGGGCTAGAGTTGTTCAGTGCTTTATAGGTGTGAGTTAGTACCTTGAATTGACTCCTATAGCATACAGGAAGCCAATGTAAGGACTGGCAGAGGGGTGAGGTGTGAGAGAAACGACTAGAGAGGAAAATCAATCTAGCAGCAGCATTCATTACGGACTGTAAGGGTGCAGTACGGCTATTGGGAAGACCAATCAGGAGAGGGTTACAATAATCCATGCGGGAAATTACTAGAGCATGGACAAGCTCCTTGGTAGTATCTGGTGCAAGAAAGGGGCGGATGCGGGCTATGTTTTTAAGATGGAATCTACAGGATTTGGCAACATGCTGGATGTGAGGCTCAAAGGTGAGACCAGAGTCAAGTATGACGCCAAGACAGCGCGCTTGCAAGGATGGACTAATGTTGGTACCACAAACTTGGAGGGAGAGCGAAAGATGAGGATCAGTATTAGGAGGAGGAAAGACAAGGAGCTCAGTTTTTGAGAGATTGAGTTTCAGAAAGCGGGAGGACATCCAGTCAGAGATGGAAGAAAGGCAAGCAGTGACACGTTGCAGGACGGCAGGGGAGAGGTCCGGGGAGGAGAGATATAGCTGGGTGTCATCAGCGTACAGGTTGTAGTGAAATCCAAAAGAGGTAATAAGTTTGCCAAGAGAGGCAGTATAAAGAGAAAATAGAAGGGGACCAAGGACGGAGCCTTGGGGAACGCCAACTGAGACAGGGCAAGGGGAGGAGGTATCATTAGAAAAGGAGACACTGAATGAGCGTTGGGAGAGATAAGAGGAAAACCATGAGAGGACAGAGTCACAGAGACCAAGTGATTGAAGAGTTTGAAGAAGGAGAGCATGATCAACGGTGTCAAAGGCCGCTGAGAGGTCAAGAAGAATTAGTATGGAGTAGTGGCCTTTGGATTTAGCTGCGATTAGGTCGTTAGTAACTTTGATAAGGGCAGTCTCTGTAGAGTGGAGAGGGCGGAAGCCAGATTGAAGGGGGTCAAGGAGAGAGTTGGAATTGAGGAAATGAGACACACGGGTAAAGACAAGTCTTTCCAGAAGCTTTGAGGAAAAAGGGAGCAGGGATATGGGACGGTAGTTAGAGGGGGTGGATGGGTCGAGGGATGGTTTTTTTAGTATAGGTACTACAGTGGCATGTTTAAGGTCAGCAGGGACGATGCCAGAAGAGAGCGAGCAGTTGAAGATGTGTGTTAGAGAAGGCACAAGACAAGTGGAGAGAGATCTAATAAGGTGAGATGGGACAGGATCGAGCGGGCAAGTGGTGGGGCGAGAGGAGCAAAGAAGAGCAGCCACCTCTTGGTCAGTAGCTGGGGAGAATGTCTGAAGGGTAGGAAAGGCATGATCTATGTGTGATTGAGAAACAGAAAGGCAAGGAGGGGAGAATTCTTTCCTTAGCTGTTCAATCTTGTCAGTGAAGTAACATGCAAAGTTATCAGCAGTAAGGTTAGTTTTGGGGGTGGCCACAGCAGGGCGAAGAAGAGAATTAAAGGTGTGAAAGAGACGCCTGGGGTTGCGGGAACATGAACTAATGAGAGCGGAAAAATAGGACTGTTTGGCAAGGGCAAGGGCTGCACTGTATGAACACAATATGAATCTATAATGGAGAAAGTCTGATTGGGTACGAGACTTCCTCCAGGAGCGTTCAGCACAACGGGAGCATCTTTGCAGGTAGCGCGTTGATTTAGTATGCCATGGTTGGGGGCGGGTCCTCCTCGAGGTGCTTGTTTGGAGTGGCGCTGCAGTGTTCAAGGCAGATGTAAGAGTAGAGTTATATATGGAGATGGCCTGTGAAGGACAGGAGAGGGAAGGGATGGACAGCAGTTGTGAATCAATGTCAGCTGACAACTGTTGGAGATCAAGAGAATTAAGGTCCCTCCTGAGTTGAGGGGGGTTAGGCTGAGGTTTTTGGGTGAGGGGGTATGTGAGAGCAAATGATAAGAGGTGGTGATCAGAGAGTGGATATGGAGTGTTGCAGATATTAGATACTGTACATGCATAGGTGAAGATTAGGTCAAGGGTATTGCCAGCTACATGGGTGGGAGAATTTGCCCACTGCGATAGCCCGAGGGAGGAAGTCATTGAAAGTAGTTTAGTGGCTGCAGAGGTCAAAGGTGGGTTTATAGGAATATTGAAGTCCCCGAGAATTAGGGATGGAATGTTAGAAGAGAGGAAATAGGGTAGCCAGGCAGCAAAGTGGTCAAGGAAGAGAAGAGGGGAACCAGGGGGACGGTAAATAACAGCAATGTTAGCAGAGAAGGGTTTGAAAAGGCGAATTGAGTGTATTTCAAATGATGGGAAAGAGAGAGAAGGGGGGGTGGGAAGAGGTTTAAAAGAGCAGTGAGGGGAGAGGAGAAACCCAACACCACCACCTTTACATTCAGAGTTTCTTGGGTTGTGGGTAAGTTGGAGACCACCGAAGGACAAAGATGCAGGGGTGGCAGTGTCAGAGGGGGAGAGCCAGGTTTCTGTTATGGCTAGTAAATCTATAGAACGAGAGATGAAGAAGTCATGGACAGCAGTGGATTTAGTTATATTGCAAACAGAGCGTGCGTTCCAGAGGGCAGTATTGAAGGAGGATTTAGAGGAACATGAGATGGGTATGAGATTAGTGGGGATCCTTGGGTTAGTATGTGCTGAGTTTGTTGCGAGGGGGCCGGGGTTAGGAGAGACATCACCAGCAGCTAGGAGCAGAAGGATAGAAAGGAAGTGAAGGTGGGAGTAGGATTTGAAAGTTTTGTAGGAGGGTATGTATGTAGAGGATTTTGGAGGAGTTGATGGAGATAGGCTGGAAAGGTATGTGTAGAGTGCATGGGATGAATAGAGAGGGGAGGGGAGTAAGGTGGAAGTAATAATTATGGTGTTGCTAGGGACAGGTGAGTGAAAGGATAGGGATAGTTTAGTGATGAGAGAAGTTAGTGTTAAAGTGAAAAATAGAAGGGAGAACATTAGAAAAAAATGTGTATTATATATATATGTAGATCATATATACAAACACACAAATATCAATGAGTGATTAAACCAATGTAAGGATGCAGTGTGTTAAATAAATTCAGGTGAGGAGAGGTTTGGTAACTTGATTGGTGTGTTAAGGAAACCAGCTGATGTGCACTATCTATAAGTAAGTTGTTGACCATGGGGTGGGATGGTGTGGGGAGGGTAGGGTGGGCAATCTTCCAGAGATGATACCTCTGCTCTGAAGATTTTGCAGGACTTGGTTGCTTGGGAGTGCTGGGTGTTAATGCTGTTTTAAGGGGCCCAGTCTGAAATATAAGGTCTGAGGTTAGGAAAAAAAGAAATAAAACACACTATTATGGGTGGGGAGACATGGGGCTATTGAGGTAATTAATTAGAGATGAAAAACTAAAAGGAGATAACATTTGGGATAAAAAGATAGGAAGGATCAGATAGGTGAAAGATAGGTGAAGTTATGGTGCTTGGAGTATTCCTTTTAATTACTATGGTATGATTATAGTTTAAGTTTTTTTTTAAAAAAATTTTAAGCATCTTTTTTGCCTAATTTTGCAATTCAGTTCACTACAACTTGTGAATGCAGTCAAGACAGTGAAAAGCAAATTTTAAATTGTTATGGATATATTGACAGACCATTGTTTTATGATAGATACATGCAAGAACATGCAACATTTCACATATTTTAAATTAACTTAAATGCCTATAACTTAAATGCCTATAAGCCTTGTGACGGTAGTAGTTTATATCACTGTCCAGTATTCCCTTTTTCCCCATAAAAGAATATTCCCAATAATCCACAGGAATGAATATCTCTGGTAACACAAAATAATCCACACATGAGCCAAGGCTTAATGCTGGAACAAGACTGATTTACTGGAAGCAACAGGCATTCAATTTAAACAGTAACAGACTCCTCCTCTGGGCCAGGCTAGATAATTGAGTTTCAGCAACATACTAAACTCAATTATCTGCTGGCCAGAAATATTAAAATTTACAGCATTTTCAGAAAATAACTTTCCATAATACATACAGTTATAATATTTGCATCCCTGGGTAGCTGAGGATACTGGGAGTCACATATCCAAATCTCACAAAATTCCGTTTGGTAGTTTCCGTGTCGCATCGTGTGGAAGTTTGACCGGCTCGCCATGTGGTGGTATCTGCTTTACAGTTCCATGAAATCAGCAGCAAAAGCCGGTCTCCGTTCGCATCTAATTACACGAAAACTACCATACGAACGTTGTATTTGGTTATATAGAACTGCTCTCCTTGTTCGGTAGATTCCACCTCCTGAATGCCGGTTTGATTCGTGAAGTGGAAAGTAGTCAGCCGGGACTTCCATGATGACCGGGTGTTCGCGGAATTGCCATGCCGAAAACAGTTCCAGGCAAATCATGCATAAGTCCCGCTGACCGCGTTCGGGAGATTTAAGATGGCCGCCATCCTTTGTTCTTGCCACGTGTTCGTATGCCGAATGGCGGCCACCTAGGAGCAATTAAATGCGGTTTTCTCAACGTTCTAAGTTCTGATTGCTACCCAGGGTGGTCTCGGTTCGGTAGATGAATACATTGCTCAACATACATAAATGAAAGGAACTTATTATACGAATTTAAACTGCAGGGAGAAGGCATAACCGAAGGTACACAGGTAAATACATACAAATCCTTCACAAGCCTAACATCATAACATAGAGCTAATTACTGTAACAAGTATAAAGCTGAGAGAAACAGTGAGTGAGCAAACGTGCCTTTGGTCAGTACTGTGCCTGACGTAAAATGAACCGAGGTGGTTGAATAGACGTGAAAAGTTGTGCATGGGCATGGTACGGAAAGTAATAAACGTATGACCTTTGTAGGAGTCAAACTGTCGTTAATTAAAGGCTAATCATGCAGCCATAAAAAGTAAGAGTGGATTAATGATAACCTGTGTGTGACAAAATTTTACTTGCAAAAGTGAAATGAAATGAAGGACACCTAAACCTGTATAAAATTTAAAACTGGCAGTAATTTAAGTGAATGATTATAAGATGTGGTGCTCTGTTCGTTCGCATGAACAAATGGTATAACAGGAACAATGCAGTACAAGATAAGGGGATTTTTAAGCAGGGAAACAGGCTGCTGTTCGGCTAAATTAAACGAAATGTAAGAACTGCATGCATACATGGTGACTGCGGTCGACTGTTTGACCGCACAAAAGAATGAACGAACGTAAGTATACCATGCAGTCGGCTGTTTAGCAGCACGAACAGCTGAAGTGCACGAACGGGTAAGTATGCACAAAAGGTATAGTATAAGTAAAGGGAGCCTACCCCCACGTTTTTAGGCCCGAACGTAGGAAATAGCCGAACGCTATTTCCTACGTTATGCTTACATGGACGTGCTGGTCTCGTGACCGGAAGCCGGGTACCGTGACCAGGGAGAGGCCGAGTGGCAGGACCGGAGGTCAGAGGCAGAGGATACTGCTGGCGACAGGACTCCTGCTGGAAACTGGAACTGTTTGGCGGGAACTCGGACCGGAAGTGCTGGTTGCTAAGGAATCAATGAGCTTGAACGGCAGAGGGGAGTAGGGGCTAGGAGTTTAAGTTGGGGCCATAACTCCTCCCACAAATTCAGGTCTAATGGCCTTTTAACATACACACATATATATACACATATATAAAATATGTGTGTATGTGTATATATATATATATAGTTGGTAGAAAAGAGATGCACTCTATGGTCTTTGAACGAAATCACTGGTATTTATTATCCAATTTCACAACATAAATATGATCGACGTTTCGACCTATTCAGGCCTTCCTCAAGATCTCAATCGCCAGATTGACAGACTTTCTCGAATCCAACTCTCTGCTTGACCCCCTTCAGTCTGGATTCCGCGCTGATCACTCTGTCGAAACTGCTGTGACCAAAGTATCCAATGATTTAATTGCTGCTAAATCTCGCGGCCAATACTCTATCCTAATCCTCCTTGATCTTTCTGCCGCCTTTGACACTGTTGATCATCAACAGCTTCTTCACATTCTCCGTAACTTTGATCTACGGGATACTGCTCTCTCCTGGTGCTCCTCCTACCTCTCCCAGCGCTCTTTCAGTGTTTCTTTCTCTGGCTCTGCCTCTTCTCCCCAACCCCTCTCTATCGGCATTCCCCAAGGTTCTGTCCTCGGCCCCCTACTGTTCTCTATCTATACTGCCTCCCTTGGTAAACTCATCAGCTCCTTTGGCTTCCAATATAATTTATATGCAGATGACAAGCAAATCTACCTGTCCTCCCCTGATCTCTCTCCGCACACCTTGACTCGTGTATCTGACTGCCTCTCTGCTATTTCCAACTGGATGGCTGCTCACTTCCTTAAACTCAACCTGTCCAAAACAGAACTTCTGGTCTTTACTCCCTCAAGTGCTGCTACTCCTGTGTCTGTCTCCATCCAAGTCAACGGCGCTACTATCACCTCTACCTCGCAGGCTCGCTGTCTAGGGGTTCTTTTTGATTCTGACCTCTCTTTTACTCCTCATGTCCAATCGATAGCCAAATCCTGTCGCTTCCAACTCAAGAACATAGCGCGCATCCGCCCATATCTAACGCCGGACGCGGCTAAGGTACTGGTTCATGCTGTTGTTCTCTCTCGCCTTGACTATGGCAATCCCCTTCTCACCGGTCTTTCATGTTCCCAGCTTGCACCGCTGCAATCTATAATGAATGCGGCTGCGAGGCTTATTTTCCTGTCCGGTCGCATCTCCCACGCCTCCACGCTCTGTCAGTCCCTGCATTGGCTTCCAGTTAGATATAGGGCCCAATTCAAAATTCTGGCGCTTGCTTACAAATCCCTACATAATGCTGCTCCAACATACTTATCCTCCCTCATACACAAGTATGTCCCGTCGAGACCACTGCGCTCAGCCCAAGACCTACGCCTATCCTCTGCCCGGATCCCCACCTCTGATCCCCACCTTCAAGACTTCTCCAGGGCTGCACCTATTCTGTGGAACTCCCTTCAAAACATAAAAAACTTGCACTGTTCCAAATTATTACCCACAGTAAGTTTCAAAACACTTTATAGGTTGTAAAGAACTGAAAATTGTCATTTGTTACGGTTTCAATATATATATCTAAGCTATCAGAAGGGAACCTGCGAGTCCCAGGTAGACAACACAATGTTTAACCACCAGAGTCTACTATAAAGCCTATCCAGAAAAAGTGGAGGCCTGCGCGCCTCATCACACAATGTTTCTTCTTTAGGGACCTGCGTGTCCCAACTTTGTTTATGCCTATACCCTTCTTTATTGAAAAATATAATAAAAACATATTTACAAAAAAAAAGAAAATTGTAATTGGTTGTGTTTGCAGCATATTTACTGAAATCAAAAGCTATTTAATCAAACTTATAACAACATTTTAACTTTTTAAACATTTTAACAGGTCACGTTACATTTTAACTTAGGACTCCTAATTTTAAAATAGCTTCACAAGTCTTTCATCCATTGAACTTGTGAGTTTTTGGACATGTTCTGCTTGAATTTGTTTGCAAGATGTCAAAATAGCCTCCCAGAACTGCTGTTTTGGATGTAAACTGCCTCCCACCCTCATAGATCTTTTGCTTGAGGATGCTCCAAAGGTTCTCAATAGGATTGAGGTCAGAGGAGGATGGAGGCCACACCATGACTTTCTCTCCTTTTATCCCCACAGCAGCCATTGATGCAGAGGTATTCTTTGCAGCATGAGATGGTACATTGTCATGCATGAAGATGATTTTATTACAGAAAGCATAGTTCTTCCTTCTGTACCAGGGAAGAAAGTGGTCAGTCAGAAACTCCACATACTTTGCATAGGTCATCTTTAGACCTTCGGGGACGCTAAAGGGGCCGACCAGCTCTCTTCCGATGATTCCGGCCCAAAACATGACTCCACCACTGCCTTGCAGACGTCGCAGCCTTGTTGGAACAGGGTGGCCGTCCACCAACCATCCACTACTCCATCCATCTGGACCATCCAGGGTTGCACGGCACTCATCAGTGAACAGGACTGTATTTTTCTGCCCAATGCAGCCATTTCTGCTTGTGAGCATTGGTTAGTGGTGGCTGAATAAAGGGTTTATGCACAGTTGCAAGACTCTGGAGGACTCTACACCTTGATGTCCGTGGGACTCCAGAGGCACCAGCAGCTTCAAATATCTGTTTGCTGCTATGTAATGGTATTTTAGCAGGTGCTCTCTTGATCCGATGCATGGATCTGGCAGAAATCTTCCTCAATATGCCTTTATCTGCACGAACCCGTCTGTGCTCTGAATCAGCCACAAATTTCTTAATAGTGCGATGATCACGCTTAAGTTTTCGTGAAATATCTAATGTTTTCATACCTCGTCCAAGGCATTGAACTATTTCACTCTTTTCGGCAGCAGATAGATGCTTTTTCTTTCCCATATTGCATGAAAATGGTGCTCTGCTTAATAATGTGGAACACCCTCCTTTAGTAGTTTTTCCTTAAATTGGGCTCACCTGGCAATCTAATTATCACAGGTGTCCGAGATTGTTTTCAGTGATCAAAAGAACCATGAGACACAATGCCATCCAAGAATTAAACTGAAAAACAAAATATTTAATCTTTGTGAACAGGAACAATTTGGAACAGAGTGTATGTGTGTGTGTGTGTGTATGTATGTATGTAAATACATATATATATATATATATATATATATATATATATATATATATATACAGTATATATATATATATATATATGTATTGTGCATTGTAAGCATTTTACATATGGAGAATGAGTCTAAATGCAACTAAAATGTTTTTTTAGGCAAAATATAAGAAACCTATACAGATAGATGTTCTAAATAATATAAAAAAAGGGACAGATTAGCAAGATGTTTAATAGCTGTCACATATTTTATTGAACTGATGTCATCAAAGGTTGATGTGACTTTAGTAAATAAATCACACTTGACTGACAGATGTGTGCCAATCACATTGCAAGTCTCTTATTTTTTTCTTTTTTTTAATGACTTTCCTTTTTTTTATTTCAGATAAACAACTTGCATCAAGTAAGTAATATACAGTGGGATAACCTTTTAAAGTAACATGATGACACAATCACATTTTGTAAATTATTTACTATAATAACACACATTTATTACACTGAGGTTTATTCATTAAACACACCGAATGGAAGCAAATTAAAACTGAACTGAAAAATGTAGTCTTAAAGGAAAATGTAAACCACCCTAACCAGTATAGATCACCCATTGTAGGACCATCTGACTCTAGGGTGGTGGTGACAGGCGCCTAGTGAACTCCAGGTAAGTGGTCAAACCTACTTACTCAGGGCGAGTACCACCCTGTCTGAATTTGTAAACCTATGGCTTTGAAAGGTGAATAAAAGTACATCATTCATTTGTGCTGATTTTTGCTGCACAAATGAACATTTGTGCCAGTTTCACTTAAAAGATATTGCATATTATTTTTGATCTGGCTCCACGCACTTTTCACCCTTGTAATTAAAATGTGAATACACATTTCCATTTGTTTGTGCTGATTTGCCTCTCAAAAAAGCATTTGTGTAGTTTTGCATCAGATATATTACACATATTTTAAGCCATGTGACTAGGGTTGCCACTCTTTTTTTTTTTTTAAGAAAAAAAAACAGTTCATTCTAATTTGCATAATTAATTATATATGCATGACATCATAGGACACTATGTATAGAAGAGAATGAGAACAGCTGTAAGGAGAAAATTCTCTAATTTACTAAACAACTCACAATGTTTATACTTTGACTGTGTATATAGCATGGTGTATGTAAGGCAGTGTGTATATACTGTCTGTATAAGTGTGTGTGTAGTAGTGTGTTTATAACAGTGTGTCGTTGTCTAAATGTGTATAACAGTATATGCATCCTGTTGTCTGATCGTGTATCTATTATGCATGTATATGTTATTGTATCGGTATATAGTATATAACAATGCGTGTAAATACCATTTATCAACAGAGATGGATATTCTGGTTCTATTTCTCTCATCATTCTCCAATCTAACTGCTGAATAGATACCACACGCTGCTAAAAACACACATAGAGACTGGTAAATACAAACACACATACAGGATGCTAAAAACATAAACACAGACTGCTGAATACATACAGAGACTGCTGTATACAAACACACACACAGACTGCTGAATACATACAGAGACTGCTGAATACGTACACAAAGACTTCTGAATACACACACCGACTTCTGAATGCACACACCGACTGCTGAATACATACTCACAGACTGTTGAATCTACATACTGCTGAATACACACACACACAGACTGCTGTATATACACACACACAGACTTCTGAATAGACACACACACAAAGACTGCTGAATACACACACACAGACCTCTGAATACACACAGACAGACTGCTGAATACATACAGAGACTGCTGAATATGCACATCCAGACTGTTGAATATAAACACACACATAGACGGCTGAATATATATACACGCACACACACACGTACGTACCTACTCTCAGGACTCAGGTTTTGCTGCCATGCTTCCATCTGCTTGTCCTGTAGCTACTGCTCCTCCCACTCCTCCCTTGTGGATAGCTACTGCTCCTTCCAGCCAAGCTCCAACAAGTTTTCTTGGTAAGGCCTGAGAGCACTAAACACTCTGGTTGCCAGTGCCCATATTGCAGAACATTCTCCTCACAGAAAAATACTGGCAATTGACTTGTATTGTCGGTATTTGTGGAATACCGGCACCAGCCACATGGCATCAAATACCCGCCAGGTGGCAACTCGTGACCTCAATTTCCACCCAGTTTGCACTTTGCACCCAATGTAATGAATAGTAAATAATAATCTACAATTGTGCTGGTCTGTGCCGATGTGTGGCTGTTGTTTAGTGGTAACTTAAGGAAATCCGTGATTAACATCGCACCAGAAACGTCAATCCGTTCAATACAGCATACTTGGGGTGATTGAAGCTAAAGGATTTCTACAAGCATACTGACCACTCAATGATTTGAAGTGGTAATTGAAGGGCAAGAGAAGCAATAAGGGGTAGTAAGTGTGAGAAAGGTACCTCATGTCTATGGGAACCCTACAAGCATTGTAAAGGTTAAAATCAGAAGAACTTGGGCAACATTATAGTAAGGACTTTCCAGTAAGACCGAGATGTATCATAGACTTTAGCCATTAGATTATCTATTAGATTCACATTTTAAATTCTAAGGGTGTAAATATTCCTCAAACCCTCAGCCAGACCCTATCCAGAGCCAGGGTGGATTTGCTTATCAGTCCATTTTCGTGGTACATAAAAGAGTCTACCAGTATATGTAGAGAGGAGGAATTGGAGAGTATGCCCAACAGGACAAATCATATGGAAGCCCAAAATCTGATCACTTCCACACATCCCCAACACATATGGTAACATGAGCATCTGCCTCCACAACCCCTTTAACAGTAATTTGAGGGGACTGCACCTTGTTTTCTGTTTTAAAAACCAGTGTAGCTGAAACATTATGGTCCATACAAGATCCATCACAGATGTGGAATATCTCCTCCTTTATCTAAACCAGAAATCTAATTACAGGGCATTTGACATTGCCGTGGGGTCTGCCAAGACCCCGTTTTTATTAGGATAAATTACAGATATTAGGTATTGTTGAAGCATTGTATTAATGGAAAAATAGTCTAATGTTATTAAATGTGATTGTAAGGCCACGTATAAGAAACCTACACAGATAACTGTTCTAAAGAATATAAGAAGGACCAAATCAACAAGATGTTCAACAGCTGACACACTTATCGAAAGGATGTCATCAAAGTTGATTTGACCTCCCTAAACCACACTTGATTGGCAGAAATGTGCCTATCACATTGCAGAAGTCTTTTGTTTTTATAATTACTTTCTTTTTTTTCTCTTTCTTCTTCAGGAAAGCAACGTGAAAAACGTAAGTAATATAAAGTGGGATAAGCATTTAAAATAATATGACACAATCACATTCTGTAAAAGATTTACAATAACACAAACTTATTGCATGAGGGGCTAAAAGTATATTAATCTGCATTACGTATTTGTGAAGAATTAGTCTAAATGTATCTAGAAATGATATATTTAGGGCATAAATAAGAAACCGATAACTGTTCTAAATAATAATATCAGAAGGACCAGATAAGCAAAATGTTCAACAGTTATCTTTTATTTTACTGAACTAATATCATCAAAGATTGGTTTGACTTCAGTAGATAAATCTTACTTGACTAACAAAAGATTTCTTTTGGTTTTATAATTACTTTCTATTTTTCTTTTCTTCAGAAAATAAACGTGAAATAAGTAAGTAAGATAAAGTATGATAACTTTATAAAATATGACAGATTTGCATTCTGTGTTCACTAAAATGTTTTTAGGAAACACTGTTTTTGGTCAAAGTAACCTTTCTTTACTGATCTCACCTTCCTCGCCCCAAAAAAGCTAAAAAATATATAAAAAAAAAGTTAAACCATAGCAATGTTCCAGATATGAAGTATTGCTAGGTTGGCCCTAGGTTGCAGTAACCTTTCCTTGTTTATAGTGGATATGTACTCTATGGTAGCCATATATAGATAGTGGAAGTGCACTCAACCCTTCGTCATGGAATCCAGGGTGCTCAAATGGACAAGTCCCAGTACCAAAATGGACCAAATGTAAAATTTTAAATGTAGAAAATAATCCTGGCACTCCAACGAATTCCAAAGCAAAGGCAATTTTATTAGAACCAGGAACCAAACGGCAACGTTTCAACCCCTTAGGGCCTTTATCAAGCTTGTAAATCTATAGTGCACTTTCTGTTATATATTCCTGCCTTAATTATTATCTTTTCTTTGTTTATAGAGGTTTATTATCTTTTCCTTGGCATCTTGATCTTAGGTGTGCTGAGAGATAGGCAGGTAACCTTTCTGTGTCTCTGGGATATTGTGCTAACCTAGGGACAGTGAGAGGTTTAGTAAATACTCTGCTTTATGTCTGTTTCTTACCTTTATCCACTTGTATCCCTGCTACTCCTTTGTTCAGCCTATTTTGTTTATAGGTTGTCTACACCATAGATAGCTATTTCTCCTAACTTCTCTAATGCAGGGCCAATGCAAGGATTCTTGCCGCCCTAGGCAGCAATCCATTTTGCCGTCCCTTCATGAATGAAACTACATTCTTTCATAAGTTTATTCACTAAAGGCTGAATTGCAAACAAGTGATATTTAGGGAAGGAGACGCATTAGACATTAAAGGGACACTATAGGCATCCAGACCACTTCAGCTCATTGAAATGGTCTGGGTGCGGTGTCCCTATTGCACTAAGTGTTGCAATGTAAAACATTTCAGTTTTAGAGAAACTGCAATGTTTACATTGCAGCTCTAAGTCTGCCTCCAGTGGCTGTCTGCTAGACAGCCACTGGACCGCTTCCTAGATGTTAACGGACTTTTGGTCTGGTTACTGACGCTGGACGTCCTCATGCTCTGTATGAGGACATCAAGCGTCCGCTATATCCCCATAGGAAAGCATTGATTCAATCCTTTGCTATGGGGAGGACCTAATGCACGTGGCATGCGCACGTGGCATGCACATTTGGGCCCCATCATCAGTAGGACATATCTGACGGTCCATGTGTAATAAAGACCATTTTGATCTTGTTATATTACTGACACATACAATATATTAATTACTCTCCTCCCCCCCTCCCCCCCCCCCCCCCCCCAAATAGTGTTTTTGTCTAGTGTTTTTAACACTATATGGTCAGGAATTCTCAGTTCAGCTCTGGCCTTAAATTTGAAATTGCCTTTGAATTCACTCTGAATGCTCACATTAGTGAATAACAGTGTTTATTATTCTTCCAGATTTATTTTGTACCCTTCCCCCTCTCTCTATATATAATAATTAACGGACAGTGAATCTGTCAACTATGGACATTTGTCTCATTTGGCCTTTTCCAGGTTATTTACCAAAGTGAGAATTCAAAGTGAAGTTAAGTAGCCGTGTTTGACTTGGTCCTTTCATAGCATTAAAAACATGAATGAATTTCAGAAATTTTTGTATCACTAATTAAATATGTTGTATTTTTTCCAGGTATACTTAAGAGATACTATGCTGCATCTAAAGGTGAATTGTGGTTTCCAAGTGATCTAAACATTGATCAAGTGATCTACACTGCATGTAGACACCCACAGACGTTCATAAACAAGCTTAAGGGTCCCCATCTGACCTATGTATTTTATCATACCATCAAGATATTTTTTAATATCGGACATAGTTAAAGATGAGGGGATGTGTTCAGTTTTACACTGGGTGGTCAAAGTTTGGTTACACTTGGTGACAGCTGTTTAAGCATTTAGGATCAAATAAGATAAGCAGACAAGGCATTTAGGTCAAGAGAGTTTTGCAAAATACAATCCTGCTTTATGTTCCGTTTTTGGAAATGTAGTCTTACTCCGAACCTATTTAATAATATGTATTATTACCGCCTTGTTATATGGCCTTTAGATCTGCACACAAGTCTTTGTCAATGTCTCTTAAATATTGCATACTATGGTTTAAATATATATATCATATTTAATATAATACCCAATTGTCCAAAGTTGTACCAAACGTTAATTATATATTTCTGTGGCATAAGAAAAAAAACAAGAAAACAAAACAATGCAATGATGTTTAGAGCCTGAATAATAATATATCTTATTATGATTAACAGTGTCGGTGAACCTAGATCCTGCAACTGTACATGGTAATATCACCGTATCAGAAAATGGAACATGTGCCATATATCAGAGAGAACCGTCTGGCACAAGCCTCGAAGTTTTGTGTGTGCGAAGTGTTAATGCATTACCCAAAGGAATTTTGTATTTGGATTTGGAGATAGAAGATACCTTGTGCACTATTGGAATTTGCAAATTCATAGAGAGAGAAGAATCAAGAGTAGTAAACACCAATGACAAGATATGTGAAATACAAATCTCAAACCTTAATAACTCAGACACTAATGAAGGACCTCATCGGTTACGAATGTATTTACATTTTAAACTAAAACACCTGACAATTCTTAGTCTGGACACCTTGGAATACCAAACAACAGAAAAATTCCTAAACTATGATGAAGACATATACCTCTTTATAGCACTAAAGGGAAATAATACAATTAAATTATGTTAACGGTAGGAAAAAAAAAAATCTTTATGCCAAAGATCACAGTGTAGAGTATCTCTTTACAATATACTCCATGAGGATTTCACCATAAAATAAGGAACTTGCTGTCCAAGATGGCATTTTTTTTCAACCCATAAATTGCTTTACAATATCTATAAACTTGTATAAAATCTTCTGGATTTTTTTTTTTTTTTTAAAGGTGCTACACCAAAAAAGCTGCCTGTACAGTATTGACATTTTATTCTTTCAACTATTGATTCTTTGGTGAAGATTCATGTTGTTAAAGAGACGTTATGAATGCAGCATATTGTAGTTGTTATGGTGCAAGGAGTCTAAGCATTGTGTCCTTCTGATCTCTGAACATCCTTTCAGCACATTATCACTCCTGTTTATTTTGTAAATTGTATTATAATAAATGTATATATTTTTTCTACATAACGTTGTGCCATTTTATCGGATTTCTTCTACATAATGGCATGTGAGCACCCATAGCAAGAGAATGGCTCACTGTACTTATTC
Organism: Pelobates fuscus; assembly: GCF_036172605.1. NCBI lineage: Eukaryota > Metazoa > Chordata > Amphibia > Anura > Pelobatidae > Pelobates > Pelobates fuscus. The sequence goes on along the minus strand of NC_086329.1, from coordinate 41,975,965 downwards.
TACTAATCAAGACTACTTCTAGTTATACCGAAGATATTTATTTATTTAATTTCTCCCTTTTTTTTGGGGGGGGGGGGGGGTTTAAGCAAACGAGAGGGGAGTTGGGGGGCAGGCAAATACAAGGAAGGAAAGGGGTAAAAAGATAGTAGAGGGAAAAAAAAGAAAAGATAAAATACTCTTCTTTTTATAACTCAAAATACCTAAATCTTTATATTGAATATATCCCTCTAATTCGTATTACTCTAACAACTTTGTAAGCTTCTAACTCTTAAAACTCTTTCTTGGATATAACTCTTGAAATTACATTACTTTAATGGATAATATCTCAACTAATAATCAAATACTATTAAGACTAAAAAAACATAACGCAGATAATTGAACTAATTCCTAAATTCTACATATCTTATAGATATTTACTGTAACGGATCGACGGGCACCCCGACTGGGTACCTCCGTTAAAGGATGCTCCTAGCGTTTCCTGATGACTCCAAGCACTCTGGCAGACATCACAATCACCGTATCGTAGAAGCATATGAATCCTCTCAAGCCTCTGAATGCTGTAGACAGTTGAATAGGAACCTTACGAATAGGTTTGCACTCCTAGCAGTCAAACTGGAACAGCATACAATAATTCCTCCCCCAATAATGAGACGACACTTCACTTTGAGGGTTAAGCAGGAACTCAAGATTTATTCACATCACCTCCTTTTAAGACATTATCCCATGCAAGGGAGGGATTTACAGTATACCAATAGCATAACAGTTACAACCCACAGATTCCCTCCCCTCAGATAAGCAGTTAACATAATTAACATGTACATAGTTTTACCCGAGTTTTGGATGTAGACTAAATACTTGGGGTACATCCACAAATCCAGTATCTCCAGATAGCCCTAGACTGGAGGAACAACATATGTGAAAATCAGCCCATTCGGATAAAGGGTTCGGGAGCCATGGGACTTTAAAGTTTTGACCGACCGCACAGGCAAAGTAACCGAAAATAGTTCCATGAGGTTTGGCCTTGTGGTCGGTCTCAGATTGTGCTTTAAAAGTCCCGAATGGATTGACATCCAGAGTTATACCAAAGTCCGGACGAATCCCCATATGTACATTATGTACGGCGGCTTGTTCAGTAGTTGTGGCACGAATTCATGGAAGTCTGGAGGTCTTAGCGGTGTTTGCCTAGTCGAGTGTCCGATTTTAGTTCCAGACACTCAACGGCAAAACACCGCTGTTCGGGAGTCAAAGATGGCCGATGCCACGTGTTCGTTTTACGAACAAAGGCCACCCAGCGCTCGTCAATTAAGCTGCGGTTAACCGCAGCTGCTGGGTGGTCAATTGATGGCACACTCCAGTTCCCAGGTGGTCCTTAGATCGGTACTTTGTTCGGTAGATTGGATCTACCGAACACTCTGGCAGAAAGGCACGAATAAGGACAGAGACTAGTGGTACTAGTGTTACTAGACTGCCCTGGTTCCAGCGCTACCCCGGAAGTGGCCCGGTTGGAGCCTGCTTGTGGGAGGGGAAGACCGACTGTCTTCCCTCTGGCTACACCGTTCTGTGGTTGGGGAACAGGACCGACTGTCCTTACCCCTGGTGCTGCGAGTACAGAGACTACGGTCCCATCTGCCTGGTTGTGGGGCTTAACATCTCCCCTTGGTGGGTTAGGCTGCCGCTGGAGAAGAGGGTGTAACAAGCTTCTCTCTCTGCACTGTAAACTGCCACTGGGGAGAGGGGGTAACAGGCTCCTCTCCCTGACGCTCTCTCTGCTGGAGGGGAAAACCGACTGCCTCCCCTTCCAATGCCTTGGCTTGCTGTTGGGAAACAGGACAGACTGTCCCTCTCCCCGGTGGTGCAGATGCAGAAACTACGGTCCCATCTACACTGTTGTGGGGCTTAACATCTCCCCTTAGTGGGTTATGCTGCCGCTGGAGAGAGGGTGTACCAAGCTCCTCTCTCTGCACTGTAAACTGCCGCTGGGGAGAGGGGTTAACAGGCTCCTCTCCCTGACGCTCTCTCTGCTGGAGGGGGAAACCGACTGCCTCCCCTTCCAATACCTTGTCTTGCTGTTGGGGATCAGGACAGACTGTCCTTATCCCCGGTGGTGTAGGTACAGAGACTGTGGTCCCATCTGCACTGTTGTGGGGCTTACTGTCTCCCCTTGGTGTGCTAGACTGCTGCTGGGGAGCAAGGACGGCACCTTCAGCCCCCTGTAACACACACTGCCGCTGGGGATCTGGGACGACTGCCCAGCATCCCTGTAGGGCCAGTAGAGAGACCTCGGTACCATCTCCACCTGCCCTCTGTGGGTCTTCCCAGGACCAGTCTATGAGGTCCCTCATTTCTGGGGCTGGTTGGGGAGTAGATGGTACAGACTCCAGGTCTACTGATGATGGGCTTGGTGGTTGGGGAGGAAGGACGAAACTCAACGCTCCCAATGGTGTACAGTCCAAAAGCCCCCTCAGGTTAGAATCGGGCAGGGTTACTGTATCAAATAAAAGGGTATAATCCTGTTCGAACTCCCCCTGCTCTGGTGGTACCTGCAAAGTATAAGATGACTGGCTGGAACTGATCAGGTGCTGGTAATCCTGTTCAAGCTCCCATTCCTGGACGGCCAATTCCATCAAGTCTGGCTCCAGGTCTCCAGCCATAGGGAGATCCAGCATGGCCCCTCTATAGTTAAAAATGTCCCAAAACCAGGATTCTGCTGCACTCCCAAAGTCCGGTTCCGCAAAGGCCCCCCATAATAAACCAGGGCCATTGTACTCCTGGCCCTCCGGTTTGCCGAACTTGGACATTTCAGGGACCCGCTGAACCGCGTACCAACGTAGTGCTTGGTACGCATCATCGAGACCCAGTTCCCTCCATGCCAGTGAATTAAGTTGTATCACTAATTCCTCCTGGGGCTGTTCTCCCAGCATAGGTATCCGTAGGGCCACTCTGGTTTGTAATCGCTGCTCCTTGTTGGGAAGAGGCTCACCTCGCCAACGCTGGACACCCTCCAGGGTTTCTTCCCACATCCCCTGTCGGACGTCCTCTCTGCATGCCAACCTGGATGCCTCTGCTATCGGCTTATCCAGTGTGGCCAAGATGCTCTGTAATCTCCAGTTAAACTCCTCTTCCACCAGGAGCACTGTCCAGGGACTCACTGGTTCTATGCCGCTCCATAATAATTCCTGTGTCTCCAGGGTGTTGTTCCTCTCACACCAGGACGCCATCCCACTGCTGCCTCCAATGTAACGGATCGACGGGCACCCCGACTGGGTACCTCTGTTAAAGGATGCTCCTAGCGTTTCCTGAGGACTCCAAGCACTCTGGCAGACACCACAATCACCATATCGGAGAAGCATATGAATCCTCTCAAGCCTCTGAATGCTGTAGACAGTTGAATAGGAACCTTACAAATAGGTTTGCACTCCTAGCAGTCAAACTGGAACAGCCTACAATAAATTCTTCCCCCACAATGAGACGACACTTCACTTTGAGGGTTAAGCAGGAACTCAAGATTATTCACATCACCTCCTTTTAAGACATTCTCCCATGCAAGGGAGGGATTTACAGTATACTAATAGCATAACAGTTACAACCCACAGATTCCCTCCCCTCAGATAACCAGTTAACATAATTAACATGGACATAGTTTTACCCGAGTTTTGGATGTACCCTAAAAACTTGGGGTACATCCACAAATCCAGTATCTCCAGATAGCCCTAGTCTGGAGGAACAACCTATGTGAAAATCAGCCCATTCGGATAAAGGGTTCGGGAGCCATGGGACTTTAATGTTTTGACCGACCGCACAGGCAAAGTAACCGAAAATAGTTCCATGAGGTTTGGCTTTGCGGTCGGTCCCAGATCGTGCGTTAAAAGTCCTGAACGGATTGCCATCCAGAGTTATACCGAAGTCCGGACGAATCCCCATATGTACATTAGTCTTTCTACCGAACGGCGGCTCGTTCGGTATTTGTGGCACGAATCCATGGAAGTCTCAGCGGTGTTTGCCTAGTTGAGTGTCCGATTTTAGTTCCAGAAACTCGGTGGCAAAATACCGCTGTTCGGGAGTCAAAGATGGCCGCCGCCACGTGTTTGTTTTACGAACAAAGGCCACCCAGCGCTCGTCAATTAAGCTGCGATTAACCGCAGCTGCTGGGTGGTCAATTGATGGCACACTCCAGTTCCCAGGTGGTCCTTAGATCGGTACTTTGTTCGGTAGATTAGATCTACCGAACACTCTGGCAGAAAGGCACGAATAAGCCTTTCTGCAGGGAACATAAAGGTTTGAACTGCAGGGCCATAATCCAAAGGGAGCAGGCGGGCAATCAGGCTTCTCCAGTTCACAGTGGCGAGGGTAGTTCTGCCACATTTCTCCCCTTTACCAACTAGACTAACAGGGTACCTGACCTCCTGCCGGTCAGTGCCCTGGTTAGCCCAGCAACCCACCCACGACACACAAACAGCAGTACAGCCCACCCACAATAAATAGTTACTGCACCTGGATGAAGTAGAAACTGGTCCATGTCCAGGTGCCTCACCACGGCTGTGTGGGGGACTGGTATGCTGCCTTGGTGGGTTGCTGAGTGGACAGAGACTAGTGGTACTAGTGTTACTAGACTGCCCTGGTTCCAGCGCTACCCCGGAAGTGGCCCGGTTGGAGCCTGCTTGTGGGAGGGGAAGACCGACTGTCTTCCCTCTGGCTACACCGTTCTGTGGTTGGGGAACAGGACCGACTGTCCTTACCCCTGGTGCTGCGAGTACAGAGACTACGGTCCCATCTGCCTGGTTGTGGGGCTTAACATCTCCCCTTGGTGGGTTAGGCTGCCGCTGGAGAAGAGGGTGTAACAAGCTTCTCTCTCTGCACTGTAAACTGCCACTGGGGAGAGGGGGTAACAGGCTCCTCTCCCTGACGCTCTCTCTGCTGGAGGGGAAAACCGACTGCCTCCCCTTCCAATGCCTTGGCTTGCTGTTGGGAAACAGGACAGACTGTCCCTCTCCCCGGTGGTGCAGATGCAGAAACTACGGTCCCATCTACACTGTTGTGGGGCTTAACATCTCCCCTTAGTGGGTTATGCTGCCGCTGGAGAGAGGGTGTACCAAGCTCCTCTCTCTGCACTGTAAACTGCCGCTGGGGAGAGGGGTTAACAGGCTCCTCTCCCTGACGCTCTCTCTGCTGGAGGGGGAAACCGACTGCCTCCCCTTCCAATACCTTGTCTTGCTGTTGGGGATCAGGACAGACTGTCCTTATCCCCGGTGGTGTAGGTACAGAGACTGTGGTCCCATCTGCACTGTTGTGGGGCTTACTGTCTCCCCTTGGTGTGCTAGACTGCTGCTGGGGAGCAAGGACGGCACCTTCAGCCCCCTGTAACACACACTGCCGCTGGGGATCTGGGACGACTGCCCAGCATCCCTGTAGGGCCAGTAGAGAGACCTCGGTACCATCTCCACCTGCCCTCTGTGGGTCTTCCCAGGACCAGTCTATGAGGTCCCTCATTTCTGGGGCTGGTTGGGGAGTAGATGGTACAGACTCCAGGTCTACTGATGATGGGCTTGGTGGTTGGGGAGGAAGGACGAAACTCAACGCTCCCAATGGTGTACAGTCCAAAAGCCCCCTCAGGTTAGAATCGGGCAGGGTTACTGTATCAAATAAAAGGGTATAATCCTGTTCGAACTCCCCCTGCTCTGGTGGTACCTGCAAAGTATAAGATGACTGGCTGGAACTGATCAGGTGCTGGTAATCCTGTTCAAGCTCCCATTCCTGGACGGCCAATTCCATCAAGTCTGGCTCCAGGTCTCCAGCCATAGGGAGATCCAGCATGGCCCCTCTATAGTTAAAAATGTCCCAAAACCAGGATTCTGCTGCACTCCCAAAGTCCGGTTCCGCAAAGGCCCCCCATAATAAACCAGGGCCATTGTACTCCTGGCCCTCCGGTTTGCCGAACTTGGACATTTCAGGGACCCGCTGAACCGCGTACCAACGTAGTGCTTGGTACGCATCATCGAGACCCAGTTCCCTCCATGCCAGTGAATTAAGTTGTATCACTAATTCCTCCTGGGGCTGTTCTCCCAGCATAGGTATCCGTAGGGCCACTCTGGTTTGTAATCGCTGCTCCTTGTTGGGAAGAGGCTCACCTCGCCAACGCTGGACACCCTCCAGGGTTTCTTCCCACATCCCCTGTCGGACGTCCTCTCTGCATGCCAACCTGGATGCCTCTGCTATCGGCTTATCCAGTGTGGCCAAGATGCTCTGTAATCTCCAGTTAAACTCCTCTTCCACCAGGAGCACTGTCCAGGGACTCACTGGTTCTATGCCGCTCCATAATAATTCCTGTGTCTCCAGGGTGTTGTTCCTCTCACACCAGGACGCCATCCCACTGCTGCCTCCAATGTAACGGATCGACGGGCACCCCGACTGGGTACCTCTGTTAAAGGATGCTCCTAGCGTTTCCTGAGGACTCCAAGCACTCTGGCAGACACCACAATCACCATATCGGAGAAGCATATGAATCCTCTCAAGCCTCTGAATGCTGTAGACAGTTGAATAGGAACCTTACAAATAGGTTTGCACTCCTAGCAGTCAAACTGGAACAGCCTACAATAAATTCTTCCCCCACAATGAGACGACACTTCACTTTGAGGGTTAAGCAGGAACTCAAGATTATTCACATCACCTCCTTTTAAGACATTCTCCCATGCAAGGGAGGGATTTACAGTATACTAATAGCATAACAGTTACAACCCACAGATTCCCTCCCCTCAGATAACCAGTTAACATAATTAACATGGACATAGTTTTACCCGAGTTTTGGATGTACCCTAAAAACTTGGGGTACATCCACAAATCCAGTATCTCCAGATAGCCCTAGTCTGGAGGAACAACCTATGTGAAAATCAGCCCATTCGGATAAAGGGTTCGGGAGCCATGGGACTTTAATGTTTTGACCGACCGCACAGGCAAAGTAACCGAAAATAGTTCCATGAGGTTTGGCTTTGCGGTCGGTCCCAGATCGTGCGTTAAAAGTCCTGAACGGATTGCCATCCAGAGTTATACCGAAGTCCGGACGAATCCCCATATGTACATTAGTCTTTCTACTGAACGGCGGCTCGTTCGGTATTTGTGGCACGAATCCATGGAAGTCTCAGCGGTGTTTGCCTAGTTGAGTGTCCGATTTTAGTTCCAGAAACTCGGTGGCAAAATACCGCTGTTCGGGAGTCAAAGATGGCCGCCGCCACGTGTTTGTTTTACGAACAAAGGCCACCCAGCGCTCGTCAATTAAGCTGCGATTAACCGCAGCTGCTGGGTGGTCAATTGATGGCACACTCCAGTTCCCAGGTGGTCCTTAGATCGGTACTTTGTTCGGTAGATTAGATCTACCGAACACTCTGGCAGAAAGGCACGAATAAGCCTTTCTGCAGGGAACATAAAGGTTTGAACTGCAGGGCCATAATCCAAAGGGAGCAGGCGGGCAATCAGGCTTCTCCAGTTCACAGTGGCGAGGGTAGTTCTGCCACATTTCTCCCCTTTACCAACTAGACTAACAGGGTACCTGACCTCCTGCCGGTCAGTGCCCTGGTTAGCCCAGCAACCCACCCACGACACACAAACAGCAGTACAGCCCACCCACAATAAATAGTTACTGCACCTGGATGAAGTAGAAACTGGTCCATGTCCAGGTGCCTCACCACGGCTGTGTGGGGGACTGGTATGCTGCCTTGGTGGGTTGCTGAGTGGACAGAGACTAGTGGTACTAGTGTTACTAGACTGCCCTGGTTCCAGCGCTACCCCGGAAGTGGCCCGGTTGGAGCCTGCTTGTGGGAGGGGAAGACCGACTGTCTTCCCTCTGGCTACACCGTTCTGTGGTTGGGGAACAGGACCGACTGTCCTTACCCCTGGTGCTGCGAGTACAGAGACTACGGTCCCATCTGCCTGGTTGTGGGGCTTAACATCTCCCCTTGGTGGGTTAGGCTGCCGCTGGAGAAGAGGGTGTAACAAGCTTCTCTCTCTGCACTGTAAACTGCCACTGGGGAGAGGGGGTAACAGGTTCCTCTCCCTGACGCTCTCTCTGCTGGAGGGGAAAACCGACTGCCTCCCCTTCCAATGCCTTGGCTTGCTGTTGGGAAACAGGACAGACTGTCCCTCTCCCCGGTGGTGCAGATGCAGAAACTACGGTCCCATCTACACTGTTGTGGGGCTTAACATCTCCCCTTAGTGGGTTATGCTGCCGCTGGAGAGAGGGTGTACCAAGCTCCTCTCTCTGCACTGTAAACTGCCGCTGGGGAGAGGGGTTAACAGGCTCCTCTCCCTGACGCTCTCTCTGCTGGAGGGGGAAACCGACTGCCTCCCCTTCCAATACCTTGTCTTGCTGTTGGGGATCAGGACAGACTGTCCTTATCCCCGGTGGTGTAGGTACAGAGACTGTGGTCCCATCTGCACTGTTGTGGGGCTTACTGTCTCCCCTTGGTGTGCTAGACTGCTGCTGGGGAGCAAGGACGGCACCTTCAGCCCCCTGTGACACACACTGCCGCTGGGGATCTGGGACGACTGCCCAGCATCCCTGTAGGGCCGGTAGAGTGACCTCGGTACCATCTCCACCTGCCCTCTGTGGGTCTTCCCAGGACCAGTCTATGAGGTCCCTCATTTCTGGGGCTGGTTGGGGAGTAGATGGTACAGACTCCAGGTCTACTGATGATGGGCTTGGTGGTTGGGGAGGAAGGACGAAACTCAACGCTCCCAATGGTGTACAGTCCAAAAGCCCCCTCAGGTTAGAATCGGGCAGGGTTACTGTATCAAATAAAAGGGTATAATCCTGTTCGAACTCCCCCTGCTCTGGTGGTACCTGCAAAGTATAAGATGACTGGCTGGAACTGATCAGGTGCTGGTAATCCTGTTCAAGCTCCCATTCCTGGACGGCCAATTCCATCAAGTCTGGCTCCAGGTCTCCAGCCATAGGGAGATCCAGCATGGCCCCTCTATAGTTAAAAATGTCCCAAAACCGGGATTCTGCTGCACACCCAAAGTCCGGTTCCGCAAAGGCCCCCCATAATAAACCAGGGCCATTGTACTCCTGGCCCTCCGGTTTGTCGAACTTGGACATTTCAGGGACCCGCTGAACCGCGTACCAACGTAGTGCTTGGTACGCATCATCGAGACCCAGTTCCCTCCATGCCAGTGAATTAAGTTGTATCACTAATTCCTCCTGGGGCTGTTCTCCCAGCATAGGTATCCGTAGGGCCACTCTGGTTTGTAATCGCTGCTCCTTGTTGGGAAGAGGCTCACCTCGCCAACGCTGGACACCCCCCAGGGTTTCTTCCCACATCCCCTGTCGGACGTCCTCTCTGCATGCCAACCTGGATGCCTCTGCTATCGGCTTATCCAGTGTGGCCAAGATGCTCTGTAATCTCCAGTTAAACTCCTCTTCCACCAGGAGCACTGTCCAGGGACTCACTGGTTCTATGCCGCTCCATAATAATTCCTGTGTCTCCAGGGTGTTGTTCCTCTCACACCAGGACGCCATCCCACCGCTGCCACCAATGTAACGGATCGACGGGCACCCCGACTGGGTACCTCTGTTAAAGGATGCTCCTAGCGTTTCCTGAGGACTCCAAGCACTCTGGCAGACACCACAATCACCATATCGGAGAAGCATATGAATCCTCTCAAGCCTCTGAATGCTGTAGACAGTTGAATAGGAACCTTACAAATAGGTTTGCACTCCTAGCAGTCAAACTGGAACAGCCTACAATAAATCCTCCCCCAACAATGAGACGACACTTCACTTTGAGGGTTAAGCAGGAACTCAAGATTATTCACATCACCTCCTTTTAAGACATTCTCCCATGCAAGGGAGGGATTTACAGTATACTAATAGCATAACAGTTACAACCCACAGATTCCCTCCCCTCAGATAACCAGTTAACATAATTAACATGGACATAGTTTTACCCGAGTTTTGGATGTACCCTAAAAACTTGGGGTACATCCACAAATCCAGTATCTCCAGATAGCCCTAGTCTGGAGGAACAACCTATGTGAAAATCAGCCCATTCGGATAAAGGGTTCGGGAGCCATGGGACTTTAATGTTTTGACCGACCGCACAGGCAAAGTAACCGAAAATAGTTCCATGAGGTTTGGCTTTGCGGTCGGTCCCAGATCGTGCGTTAAAAGTCCTGAACGGATTGCCATCCAGAGTTATACCGAAGTCCGGACGAATCCCCATATGTACATTAGTCTTTCTACCGAACGGCGGCTCGTTCGGTATTTGTGGCACGAATCCATGGAAGTCTCAGCGGTGTTTGCCTAGTTGAGTGTCCGATTTTAGTTCCAGAAACTCGGTGGCAAAATACCGCTGTTCGGGAGTCAAAGATGGCCGCCGCCACGTGTTTGTTTTACGAACAAAGGCCACCCAGCGCTCGTCAATTAAGCTGCGATTAACCGCAGCTGCTGGGTGGTCAATTGATGGCACACTCCAGTTCCCAGGTGGTCCTTAGATCGGTACTTTGTTCGGTAGATTAGATCTACCGAACACTCTGGCAGAAAGGCACGAATAAGCCTTTCTGCAGGGAACATAAAGGTTTGAACTGCAGGGCCATAATCCAAAGGGAGCAGGCGGGCAATCAGGCTTCTCCAGTTCACAGTGGCGAGGGTAGTTCTGCCACATTTCTCCCCTTTACCAACTAGACTAACAGGGTACCTGACCTCCTGCCGGTCAGTGCCCTGGTTAGCCCAGCAACCCACCCACGACACACAAACAGCAGTACAGCCCACCCACAATAAATAGTTACTGCACCTGGATGAAGTAGAAACTGGTCCATGTCCAGGTGCCTCACCACGGCTGTGTGGGGGACTGGTATGCTGCCTTGGTGGGTTGCTGAGTGGACAGAGACTAGTGGTACTAGTGTTACTAGACTGCCCTGGTTCCAGCGCTACCCCGGAAGTGGCCCGGTTGGAGCCTGCTTGTGGGAGGGGAAGACCGACTGTCTTCCCTCTGGCTACACCGTTCTGTGGTTGGGGAACAGGACCGACTGTCCTTACCCCTGGTGCTGCGAGTACAGAGACTACGGTCCCATCTGCCTGGTTGTGGGGCTTAACATCTCCCCTTGGTGGGTTAGGCTGCCGCTGGAGAAGAGGGTGTAACAAGCTTCTCTCTCTGCACTGTAAACTGCCACTGGGGAGAGGGGGTAACAGGCTCCTCTCCCTGACGCTCTCTCTGCTGGAGGGGAAAACCGACTGCCTCCCCTTCCAATGCCTTGGCTTGCTGTTGGGAAACAGGACAGACTGTCCCTCTCCCCGGTGGTGCAGATGCAGAAACTACGGTCCCATCTACACTGTTGTGGGGCTTAACATCTCCCCTTAGTGGGTTATGCTGCCGCTGGAGAGAGGGTGTACCAAGCTCCTCTCTCTGCACTGTAAACTGCCGCTGGGGAGAGGGGTTAACAGGCTCCTCTCCCTGACGCTCTCTCTGCTGGAGGGGGAAACCGACTGCCTCCCCTTCCAATACCTTGTCTTGCTGTTGGGGATCAGGACAGACTGTCCTTATCCCCGGTGGTGTAGGTACAGAGACTGTGGTCCCATCTGCACTGTTGTGGGGCTTACTGTCTCCCCTTGGTGTGCTAGACTGCTGCTGGGGAGCAAGGACGGCACCTTCAGCCCCCTGTAACACACACTGCCGCTGGGGATCTGGGACGACTGCCCTGCATCCCTGTAGGGCCGGTAGAGTGACCTCGGTACCATCTCCACCTGCCCTCTGTGGGTCTTCCCAGGACCAGTCTATGAGGTCCCTCATTTCTGGGGCTGGTTGGGGAGTAGATGGTACAGACTCCAGGTCTACTGATGATGGGCTTGGTGGTTGGGGAGGAAGGACGAAACTCAACGCTCCCAATGGTGTACAGTCCAAAAGCCCCCTCAGGTTAGAATCGGGCAGGGTTACTGTATCAAATAAAAGGGTATAATCCTGTTCGAACTCCCCCTGCTCTGGTGGTACCTGCAAAGTATAAGATGACTGGCTGGAACTGATCAGGTGCTGGTAATCCTGTTCAAGCTCCCATTCCTGGACGGCCAATTCCATCAAGTCTGGCTCCAGGTCTCCAGCCATAGGGAGATCCAGCATGGCCCCTCTATAGTTAAAAATGTCCCAGAACCGGGATTCTGCTGCACACCCAAAGTCCGGTTCCGCAAAGGCCCCCCATAATAAACCAGGGCCATTGTACTCCTGGCCCTCCGGTTTGTCGAACTTGGACATTTCAGGGACCCGCTGAACCGCGTACCAACGTAGTGCTTGGTACGCATCATCGAGACCCAGTTCCCTCCATGCCAGTGAATTAAGTTGTATCACTAATTCCTCCTGGGGCTGTTCTCCCAGCATAGGTATCCGTAGGGCCACTCTGGTTTGTAATCGCTGCTCCTTGTTGGGAAGAGGCTCACCTCGCCAACGCTGGACACCCCCCAGGGTTTCTTCCCACATCCCCTGTCGGACGTCCTCTCTGCATGCCAACCTGGATGCCTCTGCTATCGGCTTATCCAGTGTGGCCAAGATGCTCTGTAATCTCCAGTTAAACTCCTCTTCCACCAGGAGCACTGTCCAGGGACTCACTGGTTCTATGCCGCTCCATAATAATTCCTGTGTCTCCAGGGTGTTGTTCCTCTCACACCAGGACGCCATCCCACCGCTGCCACCAATGTAACGGATCGACGGGCACCCCGACTGGGTACCTCTGTTAAAGGATGCTCCTAGCGTTTCCTGAGGACTCCAAGCACTCTGGCAGACACCACAATCACCATATCGGAGAAGCATATGAATCCTCTCAAGCCTCTGAATGCTGTAGACAGTTGAATAGGAACCTTACAAATAGGTTTGCACTCCTAGCAGTCAAACTGGAACAGCCTACAATAAATCCTCCCCCAACAATGAGACGACACTTCACTTTGAGGGTTAAGCAGGAACTCAAGATTATTCACATCACCTCCTTTTAAGACATTCTCCCATGCAAGGGAGGGATTTACAGTATACTAATAGCATAACAGTTACAACCCACAGATTCCCTCCCCTCAGATAACCAGTTAACATAATTAACATGGACATAGTTTTACCCGAGTTTTGGATGTACCCTAAAAACTTGGGGTACATCCACAAATCCAGTATCTCCAGATAGCCCTAGTCTGGAGGAACAACCTATGTGAAAATCAGCCCATTCGGATAAAGGGTTCGGGAGCCATGGGACTTTAATGTTTTGACCGACCGCACAGGCAAAGTAACCGAAAATAGTTCCATGAGGTTTGGCTTTGCGGTCGGTCCCAGATCGTGCGTTAAAAGTCCTGAACGGATTGCCATCCAGAGTTATACCGAAGTCCGGACGAATCCCCATATGTACATTAGTCTTTCTACCGAACGGCGGCTCGTTCGGTATTTGTGGCACGAATCCATGGAAGTCTCAGCGGTGTTTGCCTAGTTGAGTGTCCGATTTTAGTTCCAGAAACTCGGTGGCAAAATACCGCTGTTCGGGAGTCAAAGATGGCCGCCGCCACGTGTTTGTTTTACGAACAAAGGCCACCCAGCGCTCGTCAATTAAGCTGCGATTAACCGCAGCTGCTGGGTGGTCAATTGATGGCACACTCCAGTTCTCAGGTGGTCCTTAGATCGGTACTTTGTTCGGTAGATTAGATCTACCGAACACTCTGGCAGAAAGGCACGAATAAGCCTTTCTGCAGGGAACATAAAGGTTTGAACTGCAGGGCCATAATCCAAAGGGAGCAGGCGGGCAATCAGGCTTCTCCAGTTCACAGTGGCGAGGGTAGTTCTGCCACATTTCTCCCCTTTACCAACTAGACTAACAGGGTACCTGACCTCCTGCCGGTCAGTGCCCTGGTTAGCCCAGCAACCCACCCACGACACACAAACAGCAGTACAGCCCACCCACAATAAATAGTTACTGCACCTGGATGAAGTAGAAACTGGTCCATGTCCAGGTGCCTCACCACGGCTGTGTGGGGGACTGGTATGCTGCCTTGGTGGGTTGCTGAGTGGACAGAGACTAGTGGTACTAGTGTTACTAGACTGCCCTGGTTCCAGCGCTACCCCGGAAGTGGCCCGGTTGGAGCCTGCTTGTGGGAGGGGAAGACCGACTGTCTTCCCTCTGGCTACACCGTTCTGTGGTTGGGGAACAGGACCGACTGTCCTTACCCCTGGTGCTGCGAGTACAGAGACTACGGTCCCATCTGCCTGGTTGTGGGGCTTAACATCTCCCCTTGGTGGGTTAGGCTGCCGCTGGAGAAGAGGGTGTAACAAGCTTCTCTCTCTGCACTGTAAACTGCCACTGGGGAGAGGGGGTAACAGGCTCCTCTCCCTGACACTCTCTCTGCTGGAGGGGAAAACCGACTGCCTCCCCTTCCAATGCCTTGGCTTGCTGTTGGGAAACAGGACAGACTGTCCCTCTCCCCGGTGGTGCAGATGCAGAAACTACGGTCCCATCTACACTGTTGTGGGGCTTAACATCTCCCCTTAGTGGGTTATGCTGCCGCTGGAGAGAGGGTGTACCAAGCTCCTCTCTCTGCACTGTAAACTGCCGCTGGGGAGAGGGGTTAACAGGCTCCTCTCCCTGACGCTCTCTCTGCTGGAGGGGGAAACCGACTGCCTCCCCTTCCAATACCTTGTCTTGCTGTTGGGGATCAGGACAGACTGTCCTTATCCCCGGTGGTGTAGGTACAGAGACTGTGGTCCCATCTGCACTGTTGTGGGGCTTACTGTCTCCCCTTGGTGTGCTAGACTGCTGCTGGGGAGCAAGGACGGCACCTTCAGCCCCCTGTAACACACACTGCCGCTGGGGATCTGGGACGACTGCCCAGCATCCCTGAAGGGCCGGTAGAGTGACCTTGGTACCATCTCCACCTGCCCTCTGTGGGTCTTCCCAGGACCAGTCTATGAGGTCCCTCATTTCTGGGGCTGGTTGGGGAGTAGATGGTACAGACTCCAGGTCTACTGATGATGGGCTTGGTGGTTGGGGAGGAAGGACGAAACTCAACGCTCCCAATGGTGTACAGTCCAAAAGCCCCCTCAGGTTAGAATCGGGCAGGGTTACTGTATCAAATAAAAGGGTATAATCCTGTTCGAACTCCCCCTGCTCTGGTGGTACCTGCAAAGTATAAGATGACTGGCTGGAACTGATCAGGTGCTGGTAATCCTGTTCAAGCTCCCATTCCTGGACGGCCAATTCCATCAAGTCTGGCTCCAGGTCTCCAGCCATAGGGAGATCCAGCATGGCCCCTCTATAGTTAAAAATGTCCCAGAACCGGGATTCTGCTGCACACCCAAAGTCCGGTTCCGCAAAGGCCCCCCATAATAAACCAGGGCCATTGTACTCCTGGCCCTCCGGTTTGTCGAACTTGGACATTTCAGGGACCCGCTGAACCGCGTACCAACGTAGTGCTTGGTACGCATCATCGAGACCCAGTTCCCTCCATGCCAGTGAATTAAGTTGTATCACTAATTCCTCCTGGGGCTGTTCTCCCAGCATAGGTATCCGTAGGGCCACTCTGGTTTGTAATCGCTGCTCCTTGTTGGGAAGAGGCTCACCTCGCCAACGCTGGACACCCCCCAGGGTTTCTTCCCACATCCCCTGTCGGACGTCCTCTCTGCATGCCAACCTGGATGCCTCTGCTATCGGCTTATCCAGTGTGGCCAAGATGCTCTGTAATCTCCAGTTAAACTCCTCTTCCACCAGGAGCACTGTCCAGGGACTCACTGGTTCTATGCCGCTCCATAATAATTCCTGTGTCTCCAGGGTGTTGTTCCTCTCACACCAGGACGCCATCCCACCGCTGCCACCAATGTAACGGATCGACGGGCACCCCGACTGGGTACCTCTGTTAAAGGATGCTCCTAGCGTTTCCTGAGGACTCCAAGCACTCTGGCAGACACCACAATCACCATATCGGAGAAGCATATGAATCCTCTCAAGCCTCTGAATGCTGTAGACAGTTGAATAGGAACCTTACAAATAGGTTTGCACTCCTAGCAGTCAAACTGGAACAGCCTACAATAAATCCTCCCCCAACAATGAGACGACACTTCACTTTGAGGGTTAAGCAGGAACTCAAGATTATTCACATCACCTCCTTTTAAGACATTCTCCCATGCAAGGGAGGGATTTACAGTATACTAATAGCATAACAGTTACAACCCACAGATTCCCTCCCCTCAGATAACCAGTTAACATAATTAACATGGACATAGTTTTACCCGAGTTTTGGATGTACCCTAAAAACTTGGGGTACATCCACAAATCCAGTATCTCCAGATAGCCCTAGTCTGGAGGAACAACCTATGTGAAAATCAGCCCATTCGGATAAAGGGTTCGGGAGCCATGGGACTTTAATGTTTTGACCGACCGCACAGGCAAAGTAACCGAAAATAGTTCCATGAGGTTTGGCTTTGCGGTCGGTCCCAGATCGTGCGTTAAAAGTCCTGAACGGATTGCCATCCAGAGTTATACCGAAGTCCGGACGAATCCCCATATGTACATTAGTCTTTCTACCGAACGGCGGCTCGTTCGGTATTTGTGGCACGAATCCATGGAAGTCTCAGCGGTGTTTGCCTAGTTGAGTGTCCGATTTTAGTTCCAGAAACTCGGTGGCAAAATACCGCTGTTCGGGAGTCAAAGATGGCCGCCGCCACGTGTTTGTTTTACGAACAAAGGCCACCCAGCGCTCGTCAATTAAGCTGCGATTAACCGCAGCTGCTGGGTGGTCAATTGATGGCACACTCCAGTTCCCAGGTGGTCCTTAGATCGGTACTTTGTTCGGTAGATTAGATCTACCGAACACTCTGGCAGAAAGGCACGAATAAGCCTTTCTGCAGGGAACATAAAGGTTTGAACTGCAGGGCCATAATCCAAAGGGAGCAGGCGGGCAATCAGGCTTCTCCAGTTCACAGTGGCGAGGGTAGTTCTGCCACATTTCTCCCCTTTACCAACTAGACTAACAGGGTACCTGACCTCCTGCCGGTCAGTGCCCTGGTTAGCCCAGCAACCCACCCACGACACACAAACAGCAGTACAGCCCACCCACAATAAATAGTTACTGCACCTGGATGAAGTAGAAACTGGTCCATGTCCAGGTGCCTCACCACGGCTGTGTGGGGGACTGGTATGCTGCCTTGGTGGGTTGCTGAGTGGACAGAGACTAGTGGTACTAGTGTTACTAGACTGCCCTGGTTCCAGCGCTACCCCGGAAGTGGCCCGGTTGGAGCCTGCTTGTGGGAGGGGAAGACCGACTGTCTTCCCTCTGGCTACACCGTTCTGTGGTTGGGGAACAGGACCGACTGTCCTTACCCCTGGTGCTGCGAGTACAGAGACTACGGTCCCATCTGCCTGGTTGTGGGGCTTAACATCTCCCCTTGGTGGGTTAGGCTGCCGCTGGAGAAGAGGGTGTAACAAGCTTCTCTCTCTGCACTGTAAACTGCCACTGGGGAGAGGGGGTAACAGGCTCCTCTCCCTGACACTCTCTCTGCTGGAGGGGAAAACCGACTGCCTCCCCTTCCAATGCCTTGGCTTGCTGTTGGGAAACAGGACAGACTGTCCCTCTCCCCGGTGGTGCAGATGCAGAAACTACGGTCCCATCTACACTGTTGTGGGGCTTAACATCTCCCCTTAGTGGGTTATGCTGCCGCTGGAGAGAGGGTGTACCAAGCTCCTCTCTCTGCACTGTAAACTGCCGCTGGGGAGAGGGGTTAACAGGCTCCTCTCCCTGACGCTCTCTCTGCTGGAGGGGGAAACCGACTGCCTCCCCTTCCAATACCTTGTCTTGCTGTTGGGGATCAGGACAGACTGTCCTTATCCCCGGTGGTGTAGGTACAGAGACTGTGGTCCCATCTGCACTGTTGTGGGGCTTACTGTCTCCCCTTGGTGTGCTAGACTGCTGCTGGGGAGCAAGGACGGCACCTTCAGCCCCCTGTAACACACACTGCCGCTGGGGATCTGGGACGACTGCCCAGCATCCCTGTAGGGCCGGTAGAGTGACCTCGGTACCATCTCCACCTGCCCTCTGTGGGTCTTCCCAGGACCAGTCTATGAGGTCCCTCATTTCTGGGGCTGGTTGGGGAGTAGATGGTACAGACTCCAGGTCTACTGATGATGGGCTTGGTGGTTGGGGAGGAAGGACGAAACTCAACGCTCCCAATGGTGTACAGTCCAAAAGCCCCCTCAGGTTAGAATCGGGCAGGGTTACTGTATCAAATAAAAGGGTATAATCCTGTTCGAACTCCCCCTGCTCTGGTGGTACCTGCAAAGTATAAGATGACTGGCTGGAACTGATCAGGTGCTGGTAATCCTGTTCAAGCTCCCATTCCTGGACGGCCAATTCCATCAAGTCTGGCTCCAGGTCTCCAGCCATAGGGAGATCCAGCATGGCCCCTCTATAGTTAAAAATGTCCCAAAACCGGGATTCTGCTGCACACCCAAAGTCCGGTTCCGCAAAGGCCCCCCATAATAAACCAGGGCCATTGTACTCCTGGCCCTCCGGTTTGTCGAACTTGGACATTTCAGGGACCCGCTGAACCGCGTACCAACGTAGTGCTTGGTACGCATCATCGAGACCCAGTTCCCTCCATGCCAGTGAATTAAGTTGTATCACTAATTCCTCCTGGGGCTGTTCTCCCAGCATAGGTATCCGTAGGGCCACTCTGGTTTGTAATCGCTGCTCCTTGTTGGGAAGAGGCTCACCTCGCCAACGCTGGACACCCCCCAGGGTTTCTTCCCACATCCCCTGTCGGACGTCCTCTCTGCATGCCAACCTGGATGCCTCTGCTATCGGCTTATCCAGTGTGGCCAAGATGCTCTGTAATCTCCAGTTAAACTCCTCTTCCACCAGGAGCACTGTCCAGGGACTCACTGGTTCTATGCCGCTCCATAATAATTCCTGTGTCTCCAGGGTGTTGTTCCTCTCACACCAGGACGCCATCCCACCGCTGCCACCAATGTAACGGATCGACGGGCACCCCGACTGGGTACCTCTGTTAAAGGATGCTCCTAGCGTTTCCTGAGGACTCCAAGCACTCTGGCAGACACCACAATCACCATATCGGAGAAGCATATGAATCCTCTCAAGCCTCTGAATGCTGTAGACAGTTGAATAGGAACCTTACAAATAGGTTTGCACTCCTAGCAGTCAAACTGGAACAGCCTACAATAAATCCTCCCCCAACAATGAGACGACACTTCACTTTGAGGGTTAAGCAGGAACTCAAGATTATTCACATCACCTCCTTTTAAGACATTCTCCCATGCAAGGGAGGGATTTACAGTATACTAATAGCATAACAGTTACAACCCACAGATTCCCTCCCCTCAGATAACCAGTTAACATAATTAACATGGACATAGTTTTACCCGAGTTTTGGATGTACCCTAAAAACTTGGGGTACATCCACAAATCCAGTATCTCCAGATAGCCCTAGTCTGGAGGAACAACCTATGTGAAAATCAGCCCATTCGGATAAAGGGTTCGGGAGCCATGGGACTTTAATGTTTTGACCGACCGCACAGGCAAAGTAACCGAAAATAGTTCCATGAGGTTTGGCTTTGCGGTCCGTCCCAGATCGTGCGTTAAAAGTCCTGAACGGATTGCCATCCAGAGTTATACCGAAGTCCGGACGAATCCCCATATGTACATTAGTCTTTCTACCGAACGGCGGCTCGTTCGGTATTTGTGGCACGAATCCATGGAAGTCTCAGCGGTGTTTGCCTAGTTGAGTGTCCGATTTTAGTTCCAGACACTCGGTGGCAAAATACCGCTGTTCGGGAGTCAAAGATGGCCGCCGCCACGTGTTTGTTTTACGAACAAAGGCCACCCAGCGCTCGTCAATTAAGCTGCGATTAACCGCAGCTGCTGGGTGGTCAATTGATGGCACACTCCAGTTCCCAGGTGGTCCTTAGATCGGTACTTTGTTCGGTAGATTAGATCTACCGAACACTCTGGCAGAAAGGCACGAATAAGCCTTTCTGCAGGGAACATAAAGGTTTGAACTGCAGGGCCATAATCCAAAGGGAGCAGGCGGGCAATCAGGCTTCTCCAGTTCACAGTGGCGAGGGTAGTTCCGCCACATTGACAAAATAAGTGCACAATATGGAGGAAACAGATAGAATTGTGAAGCTCAAAACACCTTTAGTGGTGTCCCCTAAACCACTACTATAAAATATAGACCATATATATACATAAGGTGGAGCTTCAAAGATGGATTAAATTCGATATGTCTGAAAATAAAAATGCAATATTGAAATAAAATGCAATATTGTTGTAACAGATAAAATATGATATATATACATAAGGTGTTTCACTCACAAGTCATACGATTCAAATGATAAGCGCATGTGGACACTTTTAGGATGTATGACTCCTTCTTCAAGTTGTCTCCCTGGGGTGTACTCTGTTAGACCTCTAGGCTGGTTTGACATTACACAAACTCTGTTGTCCCAGAAATATGCACGCAGGATACCAAAAGTAGATCTTCCAAGGTGCTGTTTTATTAGGTAAAATTCACACATAAAATAATAAAAAATATATAGAATAAATAGAAATACCAGATATGATGTTTCTGGATAACTCTTTAGTTCAATAATGTCCAAAACGCCTTTCACCCGATAAACAGGCTTCCTCAGTTGGCTGTGTTCTATCTTGTTGTCTGTCTTCTTTTAAAAGTCCCGCTCGTCTTTTTTCCGGTTTCGGGCTGTTAGAACGCAACGTGCGTTCCAGCATCTCGCGTCATCATGCTCTTATTTCCGGTTCGTTCAAAGTTGGACTGGGTATGTGTTTCGGCTTGTTGACATGTAGAAAACTTTATTCCCCGAAGTCCATGTAGTGCTGGTTTAGTTTATGCGTTCCAGTGTGGTTTTTCAATGTTAGTTAAAACTTTATTGTCCACTGAAAGTGGGCATTTTTCTTCAATGCATAGAGTCCATAAAAACGTAAATACATCCACTTAACCACTTAAGGACCGAGGATGGTTCAGGACCATCATCGGCATTTTAGTGTTGCCGACCGCTGACGGTCCTGAACCATCCTTAAGTACGTGTAATGTACTTACCCGATCGCTGTCGTTCCCCCGGCTGTGATAGGCGGTGCTCCCGGTGTTCGGAGACTGCCTGCAGCCCAGACAGTCTCCCAGCGGCAGATTAGGACCCCTGGGGCCATGTGATCGCTCAACAGAGCGGTCACATGGTCACAATAGGTGTCCATGTGTCTGCCTGCAGGGGGACTGCCTGTGCTGACAGGCAGTCTCCCTGCTAGTGTAAAATCAAAAAATAAAGTTAATGTTAATAAAAAAAATATTATATATGTGTGTATATATATAATATATGTCTATATATCATATATATAATGTCATACAAAGTGTATTTTTATGTATATATGTACTTTTTTTTTATTTTTATTTTTTTGCGTGCTGCAAACCCACAATAGGTTTATCATATGCATAATAGCAGGTATTAACAGATTTCAACAATGATTATACAATGCATGTGTCAGAGCTTAGCACAAATTTTTCTTTTAGTTATAACAAGCAGATAATCCTAGGTGGTGAGTAAGGTCTAGAATATGTGTAGCTAATGTATGAGATTGTGGTTTTGTTACCTAGGTCGTGGGTCGGTTGCGGAGGTCTGGCCCAGTGTGAGTGTTATCAGCGGGCTGGTCGTGGTTCTGGTTCCTTGCTTGGGTCAGTATGGGTTTGGTAGAGGTTGCAATGCTGGTTGTTGAGTCCTGTGAGCAATTCTTCAGTATGCTCTACCTCTCGGTAGAGGTGTAGTTGGCTTGAGCTCAATAGAGACTACTCATGAGTGGTGGTAGCCCTAACCTAGGGACTGCGCCATGATACGTGTTCTGTGGACACGGTATTGTGTGTCAGTGCCTTCTTTAGGAGGCTCTTATAGTAAGCATTAAACTAATGTCATAACTTGTGTAACATTAACAAGTATGCGTGTGCGCCAAATGGTATATAGGCATTTTATAACATGAACATTTTGTATCGCCTTTGAACAGGCAGGGGTGTCAGGTGGCCTGTGTGTCCAGTCTCTGCCTTCTTGGAATGAATATTTCTGCGTTTGCTGGGTTCCAGGCTTGGGCGGTGTTTTGGTCGGGTTTGTTCGGGAGGCCCAGCTTCGTTAAAAGTGCGGGTGCATCAGTCCCCGAGGAGAGTTTGTATGTGGTCCCTTTGTGGGTGACTAGTAAGGAGCATGGGTTACCCCAGCGGTATGGTATCCTTGCTGTACGCAGCTGACTGGTGAGTTCACTGAGTGATTTTCTCTATTGGAGAGTGGTTTTGGTTAAGTCCTGAGAGAAGGTTAGTTGGGACTCTTCGAAATCTAGTGGAGTCTTGCCTTTGATTGCATTCATGATGTGCCCCTTGTCTTGGGGTAGGATACAGCGGACGATGACATCTCGAGCAAGCGTGGTGGCGGCTCTGGGAGGCGTTGGTAAGCGGTATATCCCCGTGAATGTGAGCGTCCTTGCCGTTGCAGGTGGTAGTAGTGATTGCATGAGTCTCCTAATATAGTGCGGTAGGTCCTCTTTGTTTACTGAGGCGGGTATGCCTCTGATTTTAATGTGATTGCGTCGGTTTTTATCCTCTTGTGCTGCCACTTGTACTGTCAGGAGTTGGTGGCTGTGTTGCAGCTGGAGGAGGGACTCCTTCAGCGTGGAGATTTATCCCTGGATCATTCTAACTTCACCCTCTGTATTGACAACTTTCTCTGTGATCTGTTGCATGCTTGTTTTGAGCGCAGGCAAGTCTGCTGCCAGTAGGCGTTGTATGTCCTGCAGCATGGTTTGCAGTTGCTGCAGGTCCTGCTTGGTAGCTGGATCTGTGATTCCCTGCTGGGGTGTGGGTTTGAGCAGCGTGGTTTGTTTAGGTTGCATGGCCCCTTGTGTGACTCCCTGGGAGGTTTGATCTGTGGGGGTAGCCGTGTGTGGGAGGTCTGGGCCTTGTTCGGCTGCCATTTTGGCGGGTGCCTGCCGTTGGAATAGGGTGCCTATGTCAGGCTGTGCTGGGGCTGTACCTTGTTGAGATCTTTGTGATCTGCGTCCCATCTCCGTGCTTTCGTACTCGGAGTCCTGTTGCAGCTCACCCCCGGCGTTCCAGGCATCCTCTCCGCCCAGCAGGTACTCCAGGCTGCGGCTGCTCGGCGTGTAGTAGGCCCGAACTTTGCTTTTCGGCTTGGCCTGCCTTGGGGTATACCGGAAGGGCATCGGGTGATGCGGGATGGTCTCCCCTGTTCAGTGGGATATAAATATACACGTAGACTTCAAATATATAAACATGCATATATATTTAAATTCCATGTGCGTATTTATGTAATATTTTTACATAATTAAGTAATTTTATTGATTGCAATTTGAGGGACCTGCCTGCCAACCCAGGCCGAAAGTCCAGAGAATTTAATTTGCTAGCACTGTATTTAACCCTGTAACTTTCTATGACACTATAAAACCTGTACATGGGGGTACTGTTTTACTCGGGAGACTTCGCTGAACACAAATATTAGTGATTCGAAACAGTAAAACATATCACAGTGATGATATGGTCAGTGAAAGTGCTTTTTTTTTGCATTTTTCACACACAAACAGCACTTTTACTGATGATATAATTGTTGTGATATGTTTTCCTGTTTTGAAACTAATATTTGTGTTAAGCAAAGTCTCCCGAGTATAACAGTACCCCCCCATGTACAGGTTTTATAGCATTTTTTGAAAGTTACAGGGTCAAATATATGGGTCAAATATTTTTACATTGAAAATGGCCAGGTCGGTTACGTTGCCTTTGAGAGCGTATGGTAGCCCAGGAATGAGATTACCCCCATGATGGCATACCATTTGCAAAAGAAGACAACCCAAGGTATTGCAAATGGGGTATGTCCAGTCTTTTTTAGTAACCACTTAGTCACAAACACTGGCCAAAATTAGCGTCCAATTTAGTTTTTACTTTTTTCACACACAAACAAATATGAACGCTAATTTTGGCCACTGTTTGCGACTAAGTGGCTACTAAAAAAGACTGGACATACCCCATATTGAATACCCTGGGTTGTCTACTTTAAAAAAAAATATGTACATGTGGGGTGTTATTCAGAGATTTATGACAGATAATAGTGTTACAATGTCACTATTGATAAATTTTAAAAATGTATGTTTTGAAACCGCAATATCCTACTTGTACTTATAGCCCTATAACATGCAAAAAAAATAGCAAACAAGCATGTAAACATGTTTTTTTTAAAACTCAGGACAACATTTTGAATCTATTTAGCATTTTTTTTCCATTCGCTTTTGTAGATGAGTAAAAGTAAAAAAACATGTATTTTTTTCACATTTTTTTAAATTAAATTACATGAGATTATATAAATAATGGTATGTACAGAAAGCCCTTTTTGTCCTGTAAAAAACAATATATAATTTGTATAGAAACAATAAATGAGAGAGCGGAAAATTACAGCTAAACACAAACACCACAAAAGTGTAAAAAGAGGACTGGTCGCAAATGTATAACATCGCAAAAACAGTCCGGTCCTTAAGGGGTTAAAGGGAGTGTTGTAGTTATATACATATCATTTAAAACAAGGTAAAATAAAAATAAGTTATATAAATTCCAATAAAAGCCCATAAAAACATAAAAATGCCATAAGATATCCTCTTAAAGGAAAAGGTGTGATTACATACATATAATCATTAAACACGAGATGCAATGGAAAGAAGTTATGTGAATTCCAATAGGTCTCTGTGTGCATATCTGAAAGTGCTAGATATACATAAAATTATGTAAAAAAAAATGCAGTGAAGGACCTTAAAGAAAATATAAAACTAATTATCAAACCAGCAGATAAAGGGGGAGGAATAGTAGTCATCCCAAAAGATAAATACACACAGGAAGCAGAGAGAATTCTCTTGGACGAACTCACGTACCAGAAATTAGATAGAGAATATTAAAGAGAAATTTAAAAAGTATATTAAGAAGGGTTTCGAAAAGGGAATTTTAACTACAAATGAAGCCCAATATTTATCTACTCCACATCCAAGAACGCCAGTCTATTATCACCTCCCCAAAGTACATAAGAATAAGGAAAACCCACCAGGCAGACCTATCATATCTGGAATAGACTTAATCTCTGCCAAAGTATCAGAATATCTAGATAATTTGCTACAACCAGTAGTAGTACACAACCCAGCTTATCTGAAGGACACCATACACATTTTAAAACTTTTAGAAGAATCTACATGGAAAGAAGGGAATTTATTGGTCACATGTGATGTGACATCACTTTACAGCATCATACCTCATGAAATAGGCCGAAAAGCAGTCCAACCTTTTTTTAAGGAAAGCAAATTTTAAAGATGAGCAAGTAGAATATATTTTAGAGGGAATTCACCTAATTTTAACTAACAACTTTTGTTGGTTTCAAGACATATTTTATCTACAGGTCAGAGGTACGACGATGGGCACCAAGTTTGCCCCAAGTTATGCCAATTTGTGGCTGCTCACTGTAAAAAACAAAACAAAAAAACACGTCCCCCCCTCCCAAGCCCCCACCCGTGCTGCGCGAGTGGGGGCTTCTAACATGAAGGGGGGACCTATTGCCCCATCCTGCCTGAACGGCAGGTGGGGGCCCTAAAGTAAAATAAGGGGGGGGACCTATTGTCCTCCCCCCGGCCCCCACCCATGAGCGGTGGGTGGGAGCCCTAAATAAGAATATGGGGGAAACCTATTGTCCTCCCCCCTGGCCCCCACCCCTGAGCAGTGTGTGGGGGCCCTAAATACCAATTAGGGGGGACCTAATGTCTTCCCCCCTGGCCCCCACCCCTGAGCGGTGGGTGGGGGCCCTAAATTAGAATGGGGGGGGACCTAATGTCCTCCCCCTCGCCCCCACCCCTGAGCGGTCGGTGGGGTCAGTAAATACTAATTAGGGGGGAGCTAATATCCTCCCCCCTGGCCCCCACCCCTGAGCAGTGGGTGGGGGCCCTAAATACTAATTAGGGGGGAGCTAATGTCCTCCCCCTGGCCCCCACCCCTGAGCGGTGGGTGAGGGCCCTAAATTAGAATGGGGGGACCTAATGTCCTCCCCCTGGCCCCTGCCCCTGAGCAGTGGGTGGGGGCTCTAAATACTAATTAGGGGGGGAACCTAATGTCCTCCCCCCTGGCCCCTACCCCTGAGCGGTGGGTGGGGGCCCTAAATACCAATTGGGGGGACCTAATGTCCTCCCCCCTGGCCCCCACCCCTGAGCGGTGGGTGGGGTCCCTAAAAACTAATTAGGGGGGGAGCTAATGTCCTCCCCACTGGCCCCCACCCCTGAGCGGCGGATGGGGGCCCTAAATTAGAATGGTCAAGAAACAAAAGGGTAATAGGCGCTCGCTATAGTAAGTAGTGAGCAGGCAGCAGTGTACAAAGCAAGGATTCCCAAAACCTTGTATGTGGATAGAAATAGGAGAAAAAGAGTGTATACCGCGCCTAGAGGTTATTATATACAAAAGTATACATACATATATTTGATGGATATTTCCAAAAGTAGATGGTAACCTCAAAATAAAAATAAGAAAATAATAATAGTGCAGTACAGTAAATCAATACAAAGAATATCAAATAAAGCTATACACAGTCCACTCACATTTGGATGAGCTATAACAGAGCTCGGCTGTGATGCGCTTGGACGGTACAATCCCCATCTTAGGATGTGTGGTGGTGGTGGCTCCAGGTGTTTTCCAAGGTGCAGAGGTGTGGTGGTAATAAAAAGGAAATATAGCGGGGGGCGGGGCCGGACCGCCAAGCTGGACGGTCGCAGGCAGGAGAAGCTCCTGCACCAAGCTGATAATCCAGGCACTACAACATGCTGTGACCACTTTAATTAGACCGACAACGATGGTACCCGGAGCTAGGGGACCGCTGGGTCCAGGGAGAGGCTGGCTTCTGAAGCTGCAGTCCCCTGGAGGAGAAACTCTCGTGGCCAACACTGGGGCCTTCACCTGCGGTGAGGGGGGCGGACGGCCGCTGCCCCGCTATCCTGCTCCACGGACCCCAACCCGAGGTGCAATCCAGAGCGGTCCCGGACCTGCTTCCCCCCCTATGGACCGGGGCGGTGATCCCGGTCCTTACCTTGAGACCTTAACCGAGAAATCACAACCGGAGCTGGGGGGAGCCGCGCGCTGAACCTAAAATGGCGGGCGCCATGTGCTCAGGAGGTGAAGAGACCTGCTACCTCCATGCATACAGGACTCATAAAGCAGTTCCTGACTGACGACCCCTCAATAAAGTGAGGCAGAGAAACATTCAGCGCCCCCCGGGGCTATCTGAGCTAAAATCAAGCTGCCTAATTAACTAACACGAAGAGAGAACAGCGGCGGCACTGAGGAAGGAGAGCGCCGTGCGGCATCCACTCTCATCAGGGATATCCGAGCGAGAAAGGCAGGATCGAGCCCTGAAGAATCCAACTAGGAACCCACTGCCTGCTACGCCCGCTCTACCAGACATTCACTCCATGCTGCACAACAACAACAACGGGGCAGGTACCGGACAGCACTGAAACCTCCCATGTCGGTGTAGCCTCGGGGCCACAAGACGCAGACACAAGCCTACTGGGACAGCCCGGGTCGCCCCGACCAGCCAGTTCAAGAATCCTACAATTTCTGCCTCTTACCTGGATCGCAAACCGCCCTGTTGCCAATTATCCCGCAGATGGAGAAATCTGAATAAGCGGTGCCGGATGCCTGAACCTGAAAGGCCAAACGCTACAGCACCAGCGACCGGTCAGGACTTGCCTTTGTAAACCACCCTATCAGAGCAGGCAGCGGCTGAGGATCATTGGAGCGACCTGCTCAAGTTTGCTGGACTCTGGTGGCCCAGTGGCCGCGCCTCACCCTCAAAGGGCATCAGCTGAGTGAGCTAAAGACAATCTCTACCACGACACTAGCTTAACTATTCCTATTGTCTTACCCTACAACCGAATCACATACAGTGTTTGCAGTAGCCTAATCATTTGCCTCCAGTGGCACTAATAGCCTGATAATTCCCTCTTGCTCTATACACTCCTGAGTTTTACCATTGCTGTAACCCCCACCAGTGCATAGGAAAAGCTTTCTAGCATTAATCACTATATTTCTAGTAGGTATCAATCCCATGCACAGTGGAATAATTATCTTTCCTATGAGCCACCCTTATTGGTTACCACGCCTCGCTATCTCCCATTATAATAAAAAAAATTGTGCAGTATCTCAGACAGGCATAATGTACTCTTGTTAACATTCACTTAAGTTTTCCTATGCAATGTCTTTGTTACTATGTGAATTCCGCGACGCAAAACAAAAAATAAAGAATTAAAAAAAAAAAAAAGGAAATATAGCAGCAAATGGTGAAGTAATATGATAAAAATAAATAGTAATGTACTTACAATTGCTAGAGCATAAAGCCTGCTCTAGTGTAAACAGCTTAGGTGGTATAATCCCCACCAAGGATATGCAGGATCCAGGGAGTAAATAAAAGTAGTTGAAATATAAAAGTATTCTATAAAAAGTACTTTAATATATAACAAACAAGTATAATAACAAGTATAAAAGTCCACTTTACGCGTTTCGCCTAATAAGGCTTCTTCAGAAGTGTGGATTATCTCCCTCAGGGATCCGTTTATATATGACTGTAGATTGGATAATTCGTTGGTGGTGTGGTGGTTCCTATTTCCGGGTTGCATGTGTGGAACGCAAGTGTCGCCTGAATAGTGAGTCAAGCTTTAACATAATTCAAGATATATACAACTAACAGGACACATAATTTATTCCTTTTCTTAATAGTACGCAACCAAACCAAATATAAGTTCATACTGGCAGACTAGTTTAAATATATGAATGTCTAGGAGAGACCCTTTTCCTTTTATTTATTTATTTATTTATTTTTTTTTTTCTTTCTTTCTCTCTTCTTCAGTAGTTGTTAACATATCCTGAGGGGAATCTCAGAGTGGACATATTGGTATCCACTAGGGTATATGTAATAAATGTGGACAGGATTTATATATTATATATATTACTTAAAGGCAATATGACTAATGCATAATATTGTATAATAAGTGTATGACTAAAATGATCTAACACTACTGATTGTACCCCAATCCCTTTTTTCTTTCTGTACCCCCTGTTTGTTTTCTGTTTTTTTTTTTTTCCTCTTGAAACCTTTTGAAAAATAAAGTAAAATACAAATTGAAAAAAATAAAAAAAAATAATAAATAGTAATGTACTTACAATTGCTAGAGCATAAAGCCTGCTCTAGTGTAAACAGCTTAGGTGGTATAATCCCCACCAAGGATATGCAGGATCCAGGGAGTAAATAAAAGTAGTTGAAATATAAAAGTATTCTATAAAAAGTACTTTAATATATAACAAACAAGTATAATAACAAGTATAAAAGTCCACTTTACGCGTTTCGCCTAATAAGGCTTCTTCAGAAGTGTGGTTTATCTCCCTCAGGGATCCGTTTATATATGACTGTAGATTGGATAATTTGTTGGTGGTGTGGTGGTTCCTATTTCCGGGTTGCATGTGTGGAACGCAAGTGTCGCCTGAATAGTGACGCGGCACTCGCGTTGTACCGGAAATGACGTGGTGTACGCGTCATTTCGGAACGGCACATTGGCATGATCAGTAATGTTGCGCTCAGATGGAACGCACGCAGCGCTAGGAGAGCAGCGTGCGTTGCGTTCCAGAGCGTATATAATGAATTATATAATATATAATATATATATATATATATTTATATATATAATTACTTTTGGAAATATCCATCAAATACATGTATGTATACTTTTGTATATAATAACCTCTAGGCGCGGTATACACTCTTTTTCTCCTATTTCTATCCACATACAAGGTTTTGGGAATCCTTGCTTTGTACACTGCTGCCTGCTCACTACTTACTATAGCGAGCGCCTATTACCCTTTTGTTTCTTGACCATTACATATTCCCTATATAGGCTGCCCTATAGAATATTTCACTATGACTCTATTTGAATACCGGGATAACTATACCATTAATATTAATGATGTTTTTAACGAGTTAGAAGAAACTAATATAAATGAGCCCTTAATTATTTTTGATAATCTACCAGAATTGCTTAAGGAATTAGAATTTTCATTGATAAAAGAAATGAAGTTAAGGTGGGAGATAGCCACATTAACCAAATACATAGAAGAGAAAATCACTCCTAGAGGTCTCAGACTTTTTAAAATGCCTACATCAGACACAGAGAATACAACTTTCATGGAAGAGTGGTATAATCATTTAGAATTCTGCACTTTCGGATTGATGAGGAGTCTCATCAAGGTCAAAAGTGAAAAGCTTTCTATAATAGACAAAAAAATAAATACACTAAGACAACAACTAATTCCGTTTGGTGACACGGAAGAATATTACAATTCATCACAAAAAATTAAAAAAATTGTGGAAAAAATTGAAATAGACACAAAAAGGATAAAAATTCAAAAATATAATCGAGATAAATATGATTATGCACATAAACAAGTTCGTACCTATAATATAAAAAAACAAAATACACAAAATCGATGGAAAAACACCGAAATGTACACCAACACCAATACACAGGCAGGCCATCAATTCAGACCTAAAAGATTTCAAAGTAAAGAGTTTCACGAGAGAAAATACTCTCACAATTACCACCATAGATCACCCAACAAATCCCCTATAAGACACAACACTAGATATGATAGATTTCACACCAAACATCACCAAAACACCTATAAAACATTTGAAGTTAAACCCACCCACCACTCAGAAAAGACTGAAGATCTAGTCAAACACAAATATCCCACACATCACGATGTCCCTGATTCCCCTCTCATTGTAAGACCAAAAACACACAGGTATACATATATACCAGACTCTCCCAAACCCAAACGTACTAACAAACATTCTTGGGAAAATCCAAAGAAGTCCTATAAAAGACAAGAAGAGACCAAACAACCATCCCCACATGACCCAATCAGGAACAATAGATATCATGCTCTATCCTTTTGTGAACAGTTTGATGAAACTTCTTTTTTAGAGATCCCATCCAACAGAGAAAGACAAACCCACCGCCTCAGCATTTCCCCTATAAAAAATCGCAAGAGAGACTTAGAGGAAGGAGGTCAGGAAAAAGACAACAAAAAAGGAAGATTAGAAAGCTTTTAAACGTAAAATCACCATCACCCCCTACAGGTATTTTCAACCTGTCTGATAAAGTGTTAAATACCACAGAGATAGACATTCTAAAACGAGGCCTTAAATTTGCTCCAACATTACAATTCGTTTCTTACTTATATAGATGTCAATAAGTTTGTAAGAAATGCCACCCTAAAACGCTTCTATATAAGCAAACCTAATGATCATCCAACAACGATTACAAAGGACATAAATACAAAAGAATATAGAAGTAGTGATCTTAAGAATAAATCCACGTTTTATCCTGCTTACTTTAAGTCTAGCGCCCTAGATATATTCGAAAAAAAGGTATGCAAAGACCTAAAAGACCTAGATACCAGACAAAAAAGGAATATATCAAATATGAACAGAAGAGAGATGAAAGCCATAAAAGATCTATACAATGATACTTCAATTGTAATTAAACCCGCCGATAAAGGCGGAGGCCTTGTAATTCAATCAAAAGAGAAATATGAAATGGAAGCCTTGAGACAATTAAATGACTGCAACACATACGTTAAATTAAACAAAGACCCAACAACAGATATAAAAAACAAATTAAATGTGTTTTTAAAAAAAGGCAAAGATATGGGTATTTTAAATAATAAGGAATATAATTACCGTATATACTCGAGTATAAGCCGACCCGAATATAAGCCGAGGCCCCTAATTTTATCCCAAAAAACTGGGAAAACTTATTGACTCGAGTATAAGACTAGGGTGGGAAATGCAGCAGCTACTGGTAAATTTCTAAATAAAATTAGATCCTAAAAAAAATATATTAATTGAATATTTATTTACAGTGTGTGTATAATGAATGCAGTGTGTGCGTATGTGTGTGTGTATGAGTGCAGCGTGTGTGTATGAGTGCAGTGTGTGTGTGCATGAATGCAGTGTGTGTGTATGAATGCAGTGTGTGAATGCAGTGTGTGCAGGGCCGGTGCAAGGATATTTGCCGCCGTAGGCAAAAAAAAATTTGCCGCCCCCTCCCCCCCCCCATATGTCCTGACTTCCCCTCCTCCTCCCTCAGTGGTCCTTACCTCCCCACCCCCGTCCCCCATATGTCCTGACTTCCCCTCCTCCCTCAGTGGTCCTTACCTCCCCACCCCCGTGTTCCTTCACCCCCCCCCCCAGTGGTCCTGACTCACCCCTCCCCTAGTGGTCCTGACTCACCCCTCCCCTAGTGGTCCTTACCCTCCCCTCCCCTAGTGGTCCTTACCCTCCCCTCCCCTAGTGGTCCTTACTTCCCCCTCCCCTCCCATAGTGGTCCTTATCCCCCCCCTCCCTCCCATAGTGGTCCTTATACCCCCCTCCCTCCCATAGTGGTCCTTATACCCCCCTCCCTCCCATAGTGGTCCTTTTTCCCCCCTCTCCCTCCCATAGTGGTCCTTATACCCCCCCTCCATCCCATAGTGGTCCTTATCCCCCCCCTCCCTCCCATAGTGGTCCTTATACCCCCCTCCCTCCCATAGTGGTCCTTTTTCCCCCCTCTCCCTCCCATAGTGGTCCTTATCCCCCCTCTCCCTCCCATAGTGGTCCTTATCCCCCCCCTCCCTCCCATAGTGGTCCTTATCCCCCCCTCCCTCCCATAGTGGTCCTTATCCCCCCCCTCCCTCCCATAGTGGTCCTTATACCCCCCTCCCTCCCCTAGTGGTCCTTACCCTCCCCTCCCCTAGTGGTCCTTACTTCCCCCTCCCCTCCCATAGTGGTCCTTATCCCCCCCCTCCCTCCCATAGTGGTCCTTATACCCCCCTCCCTCCCATAGTGGTCCTTATCCCCCCCCTCCCTCCCAAAGTGGTCCTTATCCCCCCCCTCCCTCCCATAGTGGTCCTTATACCCCCCCCACCCTCCCATAGTGGTCCTTATACCCCTTTTTTTTGTTATTATTAATTTTTTTTTATTCTTATTATTTTTATATTATTATTTCTTATTTTTTTTATATATTTTTTTTTTCGTCCCCCCTCCCTGCTTGATATATGGCAGGGAGGGCGGCTCTCCTTCCCTGGTGGTCCAGTGGTAGTTCAGTGGGGGGGAGAGGGGGGCTGGCAGAGCTGTAACTTACCTGTCCTGCAGCTCCTGTCAGCTCTCTCCTCCTCTGCGCCGTCCGTTCTGCTCTTCTGTCAGCTTACACTGTAAGTCTCGCGAGAGCCGTGGCTCTCGCGAGATTTACACTGGGAGCTGACCGAGGTGCTGAACGGACGGCGCAGAGGAGGAGAGAGCTGACAGGAGCTGCAGGACAGGTAAGTTACAGCTCTGCCAGCCCCCCTCTCCCCCCAGTCTGTATTATGGCAATGCAAATTGCCATAATACAGACTATGACTCGAGTATAAGCCGAGTTGGGGTTTTTCAGCCCAAAAAATGGGCTGAAAAACTCGGCTTATACTCGAGTATATACGGTATATCAATAACCAGTCTCCCAAGATTCCGGTCATATATTTCCTCCCAAAAATTCATAAAAATCTAAATAATCCCCCAGGCCACCCAATCGTATCCGGTATAGGATCACCCCTCTCTAATCTATCCGAATACATTGATATAATGTTACAACCATATGTTAAACAAACAAAATCATATCTAAAAGACACAATAGACCTTTTAAAAAAATTGGAAAAAATTGTTTGGGAAACAGATTATATACTGATCACCTGCGATGTGCAGTCCTTATACACGATTATACAACATGATAGAGGCTGTAAAGCAATTAGATCCATTTTGGAAAGGGATGATTCTATGCCCCAAGAGCATACTGAGTTTTTAATTGAAGGCATAGACCTAATTTTAAAGCATAATTATTTCTGGTTTAAGGACGGTTTTTATCTGCAAATAACGGGAACAACCATGGGTACCAGGTTTGCACCCAGTTATGCCAACCTCTATATGGCGGAGTGGGAAGACCAGTCCGTCTGGAGTGGGCATGACTGGGTGGATTGCCTGGTATCCTATTCCCGATACATAGACGACCTATTTTTTATTTGGAAGGGATCTGTGAGCTCAGCTAAGGATTTTATTTCTTTTTTAAATAAGAATGACGATGGTATTATTTTTTTTTTTTTTAATTCTTTATTTTTCTTGTGCAAGGATTGACAATAAGCGTGTAGAGCCACAACAGCATCTACAAACAATTCCATAACATTGTACAGTGTGGCATTGTAGACGGCACATTTTTTTATTATATGAAGATAGCAAGATCGTACACAACGTTTGTGATAAAACCTGCTAAGCTAGACATGCATAAAACAGATCTAGTTATGAGATGCGTATAATTGATTGAACTGCGTGTTTTTAACTATAGTTATCGCTTAGCAAGCAAAGTATAATAAGAAATAATTTTCGCTTTTGATAAATGCGTTAAGACCATATGCATAGGGATGTACAGATCCATAGTGCTGAAAAGGCTAAACAACCAATCAAATTCGTCGTTGGTGTCAGCAGTACTATTGTTCCATTGCAGCGTTTGAACTGATTTGTGGTCTAAGCATTGTGCACAGAAACTAGTACAGGTTTAAAACATGCGTTAGTGTCTATGCTAGGCAAGAATTGGAGTTGTAGTTTTAGTTAGGTGCCTTATACTGAGAGGATCCAGCATTACAGCCTGCATATTCACTGGTTTCACTAAACTGCAAAGGGGTCAGCTACTGAATAGTGGGTCGAGTTAAAACAACTAGATTGCAAAAGTAGGGCACAAAAGTGGAGGAGCGAAGATCTCTAAACCTGGTGTCTTAGCAGGTTGGCGTCAAATTAAATAGAGTTTAATAGCCACTAAATAACACCCAAAGTTTATTCTAAGTATTAGGTCAACTATAAATATGCAAGGAGAACACTCTTCACTCCTAAAAGCAGATGAACTTTCCTTGTCTCTAAGACTTAACTATGGGCCTCGACAGATCCCCCATGTGCACTGTGTCCCCTCTTGAGCCGGTCTACAAGCAATACGGGCACAAACAGGGCCAACCTGCACATGTCATACACAAAGTACATTATCGCTAGCGTTGAACATACTAGGCTGGGACTGCATATAATCTAGTGTGTCACGCCTAGGCAGGTAAGCACCTAACACATGCATCTAAGACTATATTAACAAGAGGGGTGGTTGCCATCTGGTCAGGTCTGGCTGCCATTCAAAACATGAGCCGAGCAATCAAACAGTGTAACTCTATTTAATGTAATAAACTATCTAGTGGAAGTACTACATGAGGGAGTTTATAGTCCGCTGGTACCTGCTTCACTCTGTCGAGGTAAGTAAGGTTGGTATTTAAGTAGACGAGTGGGGAGCACCTCAATGAGTGATGTAGGTTTGCAAAACAACAAGAAAAGGCAATTGAGTCCTCGGCAGTCCATTGGTGCACCTAACCACTTTGTAAGTAGGAGCAACAAGTATCCCTGCGAAGTGACAGGTAAGTATGGGATACAAGTGGTTAGTCCGCCTTAGGCCCTCAGCCTACGCCAGTCCTTGAGGCCCATCGCCCGGCAGCAAGTGTCCGCTCGGCAATATGCTGTGGCCAGATGGTCTCGATGGGGCGTCTCGGGGGGCTTTGGAGCCGGTCTGATTTGGCGGTGTGAGGCTGTGCCGATCTCCGAGCCGCTCTGCGGGTCTGCAAACGCCAGGTTGTGCTGCGGTGGTCGGAGGGGTCAGGTTCCTCTGAGTGGGGAGTGTGTCGGGCGGGTTCACTTGTGTCGGGCTGGTTGTCGTAGGACCGTCTGCTAGTTTCGGGGTGGGATGTCGTCCGCACTCGCCGCTTCGGTCCCCGGTTCTTTTTCTGACCTGAGACCGCTCCAGTGGCTGGGATGAAGTATCTGCCTAGTTGGCGCCGGGTTGCTGGTCTTATCCATACCGCCACTGCTCCTATAGCTGAGTGGAGGTGCCGGCCTCTGATATGGAGTTTGGTCCAGAGGTGATAGCTGATCCGTTCAAGGAATACCCAGATGCTTTCAGGTGGCTTAGTGAGGGAGCGTTGTGGCGCCGTTCGTACTTTGGCCGCCATCTTGACTGGACCTTTGCAGTCCTGTTTAGCCTTGTGTTTCGTCGCTTTTTGGTGCTGTGATGGGGGGTAATCGTCCCCTGCGAGGACCGGGATATCCCCCGCCGGTCCAGAGGGGGGGGCAGCAGGGCAGTCGGCAGGTTGCGTTTGGGAGCAGGTCCTAGGCCGGGGGATCGGCCGCCTCCCCTAGGCCCCGGGCGCCGCTCCAGTTTAGGCCGCATGGTCGGAGCTTGTGCTCTCAGTGTGAAGCGGTACAAGTCGGGTGACATTCTGTTCCCGGTAAGGTCCTGGATCTGTGTTTGGGTCCCATATGGTGCTGGCATCGTTACTGTAGCCGGGATTGCCAAGATTCCACCCGTTTTTGCTGGAGCTCTCAGCGAGCACGTCCTGCCATGTTGGCTGTCAGGCCCCGCCCCACGATGGTATTATTTTAACTGCAGATTTTAGTAATTCTATGGTAACCTATTTAGATTTAAATATCTATATTGAGAATAACAGAATACACACTAAAACTCATTTTAAAGATGTAAATGTGAATAATTATATAAGTACTGACAGTTGCCACAACAAAATATGGCTAGATAGTATCCCTAAAAGCCAAATTATGCGACTTAAAAGGAACTGTTCAGATACACCAACTTTTCTCAAACAAGCAAACACACTAAAAGAGAGTTTTATACAGAAAGGATATGATGCAAAGAATATCGATTTAACAATCAATCAAACAGCTATAATAAATAGAAATCAGCTAATTCATAAAACAAAACCCCGATTGAACCAAGATAACCCAGATTTTACTTTACCAATTGTACTAGATTATAACAATAAAAACAAACAATTGAAATTTTTTTTAATTAAACACTGGCACTTATTAAAGGAAGACGAGATCCTGGAAAAAATAATTCCAGATAAACCCAAAATAGTATTCAGAGGTGCACCAAATTTGAAGATGCACTTAACAAAGAATTTTACAAAGAATAGCCCCAATAAAACCAATAACTTTATGAACAAAAAAGGTTTTTATAAATGCAATTGTTGCATAGCGTGTAAAAAAACTAAAACAACAAAGAGAATGGTGACAGAATTTAAGTCTAATAATACAGGCAAAATATACAATATAAAAGAAGTTATTACATGCAATAGCAAGAATGTTATCTATCTACTGGAGTGCCCGTGTGGCCTCCAGTATGTGGGCAGAACCATTAGATCCCTAAAAACAAGAATAGCAGAGCATTGTAGAAATGTAGAAAAAGGTTTGAAAAATCACTCTATACCAACACATTTCTGCTTGCATAATAATGATCCCAAACACCTTTCATTTACTGGGATCGCTATAGTGAAAAACCATTGGAGGGGAGGAGATATTGTTAAAAAGATCGGACAAATAGAAATGAAGTGGGTGTATCAATTAGATACCCTACACCCCAATGGGCTGAATGCAGATTTTGACCTTTTTAATTTTTTATAATGTTTTATAGATTTTTTTATGGAATATATTATACATTAAATTTCTATAATTACATAATTTTGTCTCTTATCCTTTTTTACTTTTATTATTGATTTGGTATAGAGATTTTTCTTAAGTTCAAAGATTTCTTCTTTTTTTTTTTTATTTATCAATTTTTCATTTCCCTTCGGTCTTTTTACATCTATCTGAACTCCTCGGTTTGTGGGATAATCTTTCAGTGGGATAAGATCTAGGTTTTAAGGCAATCAATAATTTGCAGGAATTAAGAAACTCCTTGTATTTGGATCGATTTACAGAAAACTTTTCGGGATTACAGACAGCAGGGTCGCTAGCCGAGTGCATAACAGTATGAGGAGTATGTGTTTGTAAGTCTCTTACATAAGTAAGGATCCGTTCGTTTGCAACCTGTAGATCTTGCATGCCTTGGGCAAGTGTATCAACTCTTTGATTCAATACGGTAAACTTGGAATTGAAATCTGCTGGATTCATTACAAAGGCTGGATTATTCTGTAATGCTTACATGAATATATGTGGAACACAACTGCAGATAACTCAGGATTTAGATTAATGACTAGGATAGTAGAGAATAGTACAGGTACTGTATCTTTAATTCAGTGGTGGTTTGTTTAAACGGAGTAAGCAGCTTATGATAGGTATGCAGTATAGCAGAAATCAATTTACCAGTCCATGGAATCAAGCATTTAAGATTTGTAGGTTGCAGCAGGTAAGAGTTAGTTTGGAGTGAGAGGTAAGCAGACTTGAAAGCAGGCAGAATCCAATACGGTTGATATTATTACTTAGCTTTTAAATGGAGGAAGTCCAGGTTTGCCTAAGTTCTCCTCCGGGGAGGAGAGAGTTTTTAGCAGTAAAGAGAAGGTCCTTTTACATTCCGTGGTCGAGGTGAGGAGAGAGTGGGGCAACAGTTTCCAGTCTGGGTTCGATACACAAAAGGGTTTGAAGATACTTGCTAGCCGGTTTTGATATTCGCGGTAAGGCTTTTCAATAATCCAGCGTTGTGAATCTGGCGCGGTCTCCCTATGTAGCGTGGGGAGACCGCGTCAGAGAAGGGGGTGTGGCCAAGCTCCGTCTACCCGGAAGTGTCAGGGTAGCGGTAATGCCGGCAGTTAAGACATGACAGTATGGGGGGCGGGGCCTGACCGCCTAACTGAACGGTCGCATATACCAACAGCTCCTGCATTATTCGAAGTTTAAGCCTCTAAAAGAGCAATTTCTACACCTGATCGACGACCAGCAGCCGTGGTCCGATGCACAGGGGTGCACTAGCAGAGAGGAGAGGCTTGCAACTCGTTGTTTTAGTCCCTCGAAGACGAACCAGTCGTCCCCATGGGATGAGGCCTACTCAGGCGGTGAGCGGGGTGGACGGCCGCCGCCCCGCTATCCTGCCCGACGGTGTCACGCTGGACCCCCATGGATGTGCAACCAGGGCTCCGTTCCCCCCCCCCGGGCCGGTGGGGGTGATCCCGGCCCACACCCTGCAACCCGTACCGCACCAGACACCGCACTACCCAAACAACGCGGCTCCACCAAAATGGCGGCAAATGCGGACGCCCCAGCCTGCAACGGACACCACGCCACTTACCCCCACTTGATGGCTAAGGCTCTGGCACACACAGGGCAGTTGTCAAATATCTGCACAAAGCAACCTGGCGGGTGGGATCCTCACGGCACACTACTCCAGTGCTCGCCAGCTCAAAACCGCGGCGATGCCCGAGCCCATGTGAGGAGAAGCACACAAGAGGACAGCCGACCAACAGAAATGGCACAGAACTAGACCACCCAAGGCATCATGGAGCAGCCCCTACGCATGCTTATCCAGTCGACAGGAGCTAATCCTGCCATCAACCACAAGGCACACCCGGACTCGGTTGGCGCAAAACACCGGCTTCACAGCACAGCACGGGCCTCAAGACCACCCAGGCAGTCCCGTCAAGCCTCACTATGCCCACTCTGTTCCCGCACTCAACCCGCGGGCCCCTC
The DNA here is from genome assembly GCF_036172605.1 of Pelobates fuscus. Taxonomy (NCBI): domain Eukaryota; kingdom Metazoa; phylum Chordata; class Amphibia; order Anura; family Pelobatidae; genus Pelobates; species Pelobates fuscus. The sequence goes on along the minus strand of NC_086329.1, from coordinate 41,936,320 downwards.
CGACGGAGAGCTCCTGAACCTGGCAATGAGACACTCCAGGCTGGCAACCCAGAGACAGCGGGCCAGGAGGGCCCTTCAAGTAAAGCCCACTGAGATAAAAGATCCCAGGGACTATACTATGCCCTCATGGGGAGATGGGATGAACGAGGCATATATCTCGCTACAATGGGACTCCCTTACCATGCTTTAATACACAGCACCTGCATTTTACATACTAGTTACAAGTACAGTTGTAGCCTCTGTTTTTTTCTTTTTTTACTTTAATTCCTACAGAGTTTTTGCCTTAGTTTCTTTAATGTGACATACGAAAGGGAATTAGATCACTTGTCAGCACAAAAATGCAGCAACCCAAGCTTGTTTTTCTAAGGAGACACATGCTGGCTCACTCTCTTAACTAAAAAACGCGCTACTACCGAGTTAAGCATAACAGCATACCTCTCTGACAGAAACGCAATGCCACACAACCTAAGCGTAATTAGTCACGTCATACACGTATATAGCATAGCATGGGTTTTATAAAACGCTGATGGCCTAGCAATGGGAGCCTTTCACCAACCAACACTTTATCTCCTTCGGAGTTTCTGCCTTTGTGTTCTTCAAAAGCGAGAATGTCATGTGGGGGTGGGGCGGCCATTTAGACTTCTCAATTCAAGTCCCACACCAATGGTATAGGTGTTGCTACTCTAACTATTTACACACACAAGCATAAGGGCGTATTCGGTATGATAGACTCACTACACTAAACGTGACCTGTCACATTAATCGTACCTCTTAAAGATTAAAGATTAAGCATATTTGCAACTCTAACAAGCATATTTAGTTTAACTTCTGCATGGTGACCGAAGCAAATGTTTCTTATTGATAGTATGCTGTAACCTTGTTTACCTAGTTATGTTAAAAAACATAAAATGTGCCATGATTATCTTTACTGCCATGTGACTAAGCATGTATACAATTCAGATTGCACTAGCTGCTGTGGCAGTGCCAATCCGCATGTATGATCTTCGCACGAAAAAATAAAGAATTAAAAAAAAAAAAAAAAAAAGACATGACAGTATCCCCCTTGTAAGAAGCACCCACAGGGTGCTATCAACATGGTTTAGACGGATAGCGCCTGTGAAACGCAGTAATTAACCTGTTAGCATGGACCACAGAGGAGTTTTCCCAAGTGTCCTCATCGATTCCGTAACCTTTCCACCTAATGAGGTACTGCAGGGAGCCACGATGGATCCGTGAATCCAGAATCTTCTGGATCTCGTATTCTTCTTCACCTTGTACCAATATAGGATCAGGAGTAGTAACCGCATCTCTATGGAAAGGGTCGGAGAGGTGAGGTTTGAGCAAGGAAACATGGAAGACAGGGTGAAGTTTCCAAGCAGGTGGAAGCTTCAATCTAACAACGTTACGGTTGATGATTGACAATATTCGAAAAGGACCAAGAAAGAGGGAACTCAGTTTCTTTGAAGGACGGTCGGTGGACATGTTTTTCGAGGAGAGCCATACAAGATCACCTATTTTATAAGCAGGAGGAGGTTGCCTTTTAGTATCAAAAAACTTCTTTTGATTAAACGATGCAAGTTTTAGATTTTCATGTAATTTAAGAAATAGGGAAGACATGAAAGAGTTTTGATTTGAAACGGTGGGGTTAGAGGAAGGAATGGTATGAGTAGGAAACGAAGAGGGATGGAACCCATAATTTGAGAAGAAAGGAGTCATTTTACTACTGGTATGAACCGAGTTGTTGTATGCAAATTCTGCCATAGGTAACCATGCGATCCAATTATCTTGTAGGTGAGAACAATAACACCGTAAATATTGTTCTATGCATTGGTTAACTCTCTCAGTTTGCCCATTGGTTTGGCGATGATAAGCTGAAGATAATTTGCGTTGAATATGGAGAGAAGAACACATTGCGTTCCAGAATTTGGAGGTGAACTGAGTCCTTTATGAATACTTTAGCAAGTTCAGATGATGAAGGCAACTTTTTCAAGGGGATAAAATGGGAAATTTTTTGTGAAGCGGTCCACTACTACGAAAATGGTGGTATGATGTTGAGAAGGAGGGAGTTCTACCAAGAAGTCCATAGAAATGGATTGCCAAGGTCTTTCCGGGATCGGTAGGTTCAATAATTGACCAAATGGTTGATGATGAGACTTGGATCTTTGGCAGGTTGAGCAAGATTTGACATAGGATTCGATAGTTTTGTCATGGCGAGGCCACCAATAATACCTCTTAGATAATTCTAGGGTCTTCTTTATACCAGGATGACCAGCCAAAGGAGAATGATGTATTAATTTGAGTACTTTATTCCTGAATATGGGAGGAATGTAAATCCTGTCATTGAAGTAGTAGATACCGTTTTTCTTTGATAGTTTGGTTGACTTGGGAAGTTCAAGAGCGTCTTCGTTTAGACCTTTTATGTCATCTAGAAGGGATGTTAGGATTCCAATGACTTTATAAGGAGGAGTTCCAGTTACAGGAGGACCTCTCAGGTCAAGATCTTGGTGAATTCTGGAAAGGGCATCCGCCTTTTTGTTTCTGGATCCGGGTCTGAAGATAATTTGAAAATTAAACCGAGAGAAAAAAAGATTCCATCTTACTTGTCTGGCTGAAAGAGTCTTGTTGGAGTGAAGATATTCAAGGTTTTTGTGGTCAGTATATACCATTATAGGAGTTTGTGTTCCTTCAAGAAGATGTCGCCAGGTTTCGAAGGCTGCTTTTATACTCAGTAATTCTTTTTCACCGATAGGGTAGTTTTTTTCAGGAGGTGACATGGATCGTGAGAAGAAGGCAACTGGATGAAGAGGATCTTGAGGTGTTTTGTGCTGGGAAAGGACAGCTCCAATAGCTGTCTCTGAAGCATCTGTTTCCAGGACGTGGAGAAATTCGGGGTTCGGAAGTTGAAGAATAGGAGCATTTGTAAATCTTCTCTTTAATTCATCGAAGGCTGCTTGAGCCTTTTCATTCCAAGTAAAAGGATGTTAATAACTGTTAAGTAGATTAAGTAAATGAGCTACGTCGGAGTAATTTTTAATGAATTTTCTATAGAAGTTGGCAAACCCTGGAAAGCGTTGTAAATCTTTTACATTAGTAGGAATGGGCCAGCTGAGGATACAATCGATTTTGGAACTATCCATGCTTATTGAATGAGGTGAAATAACGAACCCTAAAAAGGTGATTTCATTAACATTGAAAAGACATTTTTCTGGTTTAGCGTATAATTTGTGAGTTCTGAGTCTGGATAACACCCATCTCACGTGTTTCCTGTGTTCCTTGGGACTGTTAGAGTATATAAGGATGTCATCTAAATAAATGATAACACATACATGTAGAAGATCCCTGAAGATGTCGTTTATAAAATGTTGAAAGGTTGCGGGGGCGTTACAGAGGCCGAAAGGCATAACAAGATACTCGTAAAGGCCATATCTGGTCCGGAAGTATAGAAGTGATAGTACACTTAGTATAGAAGTGATAGAAGCATGCTTACCGCCTTTTGGACGTTTCAATAGGGGACATTCTGTGATCATATGATCTTGTGAGGCACAGTACATGCAGAGGTTTAATTGTCGTCTTCGATACACAAAAGGGTTTGAAGATACTTGCTAGCCGGTTTTGATATTCGCGGTAAGGCTTTTCAATAATCCAGCGTTGTGAATCTGGCGCGGTCTCCCTATGTAGCGTGGGGAGACCGCGTCAGAGAAGGGTGTGTGGCCAAACTCCGTCTACCCGGAAGTGTCAGGGGAGCGGTAATGCCGGCAGTTAAGACATGACACACAATCATAAACAGGAGGCCTGACCAGAAAGCAGCACCTATCCAGGTCTATTCAACCTATGCCCTTGCAGCTAAACAGATCTTCATTGCAATAATATCATATACCTGGAACTACACCATACCAGCCTCAGGCCTGTATAGAAACCATCAGCCTAGCTCCAGTGTCTTGGATGTGTGCACAGTCCAAGGCACATTTACCAAAGAACAGCGCAAGCTGAGGTCGGTGGCTCCTCCACCACAAAACCCAACATGGGTGGTGAGGCGAGTATCTTCCCCTGTAGGCTCCCAGCTGAGGAAGACTCACTGCTGAGGAGTGACAAGGGTATTTGCTAAGTTGTCTAGCATAGGGTTCCAAAGGTGTCAGTCTCTAACCAGCTGGTATGAAGGAGGTAGCTGCATAGTTGCTTGCTGGGCCAATACATTTTCAAACAGCCAGTCACAATTTGCTAGAAGATCCTCTACTTGTAGGCATGATTCAGTGCCTCATGGTCGCATGGCAATATTGAAAAGTAGGCCCATGGGCTCCTGTTAACTGGGACTATCCGTGCTTGTCAGAAGCACCGACCTCCTCACTGGGGACATGGATAATCACCACTGGTCCAAAGAAGGGGGGTACAGGCCCAGTGACAGGCTATCTCTTTCTTTTATTCCTCAGCAGCAAAGAAAGGATATTGGTATTTTAATATAGCAATAACAAAACAAAAAGTACCCTTTAGGGTTAACCATATAACATTCCAGATATCTTAGCCAATGGGATCATTCCTTATACTATGTCCCCTCATGTGACCTAAGCCACTCCCTCTTTCTAGCTGATGCCGAAGCTGAACACATCAACAGGACAAAACTTCATAAATTCTCCGGTAGAGGGTTCCGGTGAGTCTTCCGGTGTAATTAGGGGCAGGGGATGATCCCGGTCGGTCCATCATAGAGTTAGGCTGTAGGAGACAGCGAAAATATGTGGTAAAATACATTCCAAGATCGTTTTTCGTGCATATAAGCCATACCAGATGATCAAACGTTAATATCTGAAAACTTTTCTTTAAGTCCAGGAAAATTCTATTAAAATTTAACATTAGTGGTGTATCGCATTGCATTTGAACATGTAAATCACTCTTACCTGTTTATATTAAGTTGGGTGGGAAGATGCATGTATGTTTGCTTAGCTGTCGTCGGGTGGGCTAATACTCGCCTCCGTGTCGTTTACAAAATCATGATTTTACGTCATGTAATTAGTAAAATCTGGTAATTTTATTAAAGGACACGTAGGCTCGTATTAGGCTAGTTTAAAGCTGTGAGATGACTATAGAGGAGATATGTTCAGTTGGTTGAAAATAGTAATCTTTAAATGTCGATTCTCGGGACCAATCAGCTGTGCGAAGCAGGTCCTCCAGTTTACAACCCACTGAGAATGCTTTAGAGGCCATAGCGCCTCTTGTAGAATGTGCTCCATAAACTGATATATCGATGCCCGCAGTCGACATTATCCATTTCACCCAGCGTGCCAGCGTTACCGTGGATACCGGGTGGTGTGGTCTCCTCAACGCCAAGAATAGGTCGTGTATTGTAGGGTTCCGAACTAACTGGGTCCTTTTTTCGTATTCTTGCAGGCATGCCACCGGGCAGAGGTTAGCATTGTGAGGAAATGATGGGTAGAAGACTGACGTGGTTTTTGACTTTGTACGTCTGGTGATATTAAACACCTGTGGGGTGAAGGACCGCGCATCGAAGTCCAGGGCTCGAACGTCAGACACCCTTTTGCATGAAATTAAGCACAGGAGCATAGCCAATTTTGTGGACACTTGCTTGAGTTTGAGATCCGAGTTTGGAGGCTATTCCTCCAGTAAGCGAAGGACTTTATTAACATCCCATAGGGTTGTATATCGGGGTTGTGGCGGACGTGCACATTTTATACCTCGTAGGAGGCGACAAACCAAAAGGTGTTTTCCCGCTGGGAAGCCTTCCCATCCACTGTGGCCGGCTGAGATCGCCGATCTGTACACATTTATGGTGCGGTAGGTCAGACCTTGATCGTACAGGGTAGTAAGGAAAGTCAGGACGTTATTTACAGGAGCACGTATGGGATCCACGTGTTGTTCCATGCACCAACTACGCCATGTGTTCCAGGCATGAGTATAAGATCGTCTTGTTCCTGGGGCCCAAGCTCCTGCCAATAATTCCAAAGTTGTTTGTGGAACGCCGACAGGGTCCAGGTTCCCCAGAGAGGAGCCACGCTAGAAGCCTGAGGTGGCCTTGTATCAAAAGTGGGTGAGAGTTCCCATCCGGGTCTGATAATATGTCCGTGGTTCCCGGAATCAGTCTGGGAAGGTCGATCGACATTTCCATGAGTGAAGGGAACCAAGGCTGTGCTGTCCAGAACGGTGTTATTAGAACTAGCGATGTACGAGAGCGTTGTAGGTGTAGGAGAGTCCATGCTATGAGTGCAAAGGGAGGAAAGGCATAGAGTCGGTCGTTTGGCCAATCTTGTAGGAAGGCGTCCACTGCCAAGGCGTCTGGGTCCGGTCTCCAGCTGAAGAATGAAGGGAGTTGAGCTTTCAGCCTGGAGGCAAAGAGGTCGATGTGCATCGGGCCCCAGAGTTGTTGGAGGTGTTGGAATATCAAGGGATTCAATCGCCACGCACTGTTGTCTCGTAAATGCCTGGAGTGCCAGTCTGCTACCGTGTTGGAGAGCCCCGGAAGGTATTCCGCTTGTACTGATATGTTGCGGCTCAGACAGAAATGCCAAAATTCCTTCGCCAGGTTCGTGAGTGTTGTCGATCTCGTGCCACCCAAGTGGTTGATGTACCGAACGGCCGAGATGTTGTCCATGCGCAACAGTATGGAACAATTGGTCGTGTATCCGAGGAGGCTCCGAAGAGCGAATGACCCTGCTAGGAGTTCCAGACCATTGATGTGGAGTTCCTTTTCCTTTGAGGACCATTTTCCACCTGTAGAAGTGGGACCACAGCGAGCGCCCCATCCGAGTCTGCTCGCGTCGGATTCTATGATGAGATCCGGGGTGGTTCCAAATATCGCTTTGCCGTTCCATGCTTCCATATGTTGAAGCCACCATGCTAATTCCTCTTTTGCTGCGCAGTCTAGAGGCACAGAATCTGAATAAGATTGACCCAAGCAAAGATGGGTCGTTTTTAGTCTTTGCAGGGATCTGTAATGGAGGGGTCCCGGGAAAATCGCTTGTATTGAAGCGGACAGCAGACCAATTATCCTGGCCAGTTGTCGTAAACTCAAGACCGGTCGTGATAAGGTCCACCGGATTTCCTTCTTTATGAGTTTTACTTTCGTGGTAGGTAGGCTGAGCGTTCCGTGAATCGCGTCTATGTCGAAACCTAGGAATTCTATTGATTGTGAAGGTTGTATGACTGACTTGTCCCAGTTGATTATGAAACCCAGGTTTTGCAGAAGGGTCGACGTCCAATGTAGATGTTGGTGCAATAGCAAGGTGTCGTGGGCCATGATCAGCATGTCGTCGAGGTATATGATCATACGTACACCTCTGCTGCGGAGAAGAGCGACTACCGGTTTCAGCAATTTGGTGAAGCACCATGGGGCTGAGGACAGGCCAAAGGGAAGGCATCTGAACTGCCACATAGTGTTTTCCCATTGGAATTGGAGTAAATGGTGACACTCTTCTGCGATCGGTATCATCAGATATGCATCTTGGAGATCCAGTTTCACCATCCAGTCTCCTAGTCTTAGGAGGTCTCGGAGGCAGTGTATCCCATCCACCTTGAAGTGATGGTATGTGACAAAGGCGTTGAGAGGCCGCAGGTTTATTACTGGCCTCATGCCTCCACCCTTCTTGGGCACTAAGAAGATATTGCTTAGGAACCCGGGGGTGGTAGTGGGTACTTTGTAGATCGCACCTTTCTCTTGCAATGTGCGAACTTCTTCTGATACTAGGGTTCTGTCTCGAGGTAAAAATATAATCCGATGTGGCGCGTAGTGTTGGATTGGGTGTTGTGTGAGTTCTATGCGATAACCTAGAACGGTCTCTAGTACCCAGGCATCTGAGGTTATTTTGTGCCAGACATCGTGAAAATGCAACAGTCTGCCCCCCACCAGTGATAAGGAATGGATACGTATTGGGAAATGACTCACCATAAGGCCGACGGCCATAGGAGGATCCCCTGGGTCCACGTGGGTGCCATGACCTGCCCCTGGTTGGAAAGAATGGCGACTGTGTCCTGGGTTCGGGAGGGTGGAACCGTGTTGTGGCGGAGCCTCTGTATCCCCGGTATGATGGCCGGGAAGGGCGGCTGGACAGACGGCCCCGCTGTCTGCCGGCCCCACCAAAAACCTTTTGCGAGAACACTCGCTTCATATTATGCTGTGCTTTGTCCAGTGCCGTGAAGGTGCTGACATACGTACCCAGGGTCTTAACAAAGTCGTCTCCGAATAGGAGACCTTTTGCCTGTGTGCCAGGCTCTGAGATTGCCAAATTAATCAATTTTGGCTCAATTTTCATTAAAATGGCTTTACGCGGTTCCGTAGCCAATGCAGTATTGGCGTTTCCAACTAGGCAAATGCCTCTCTGGATCAACCCCCTGATGGACAGCAAATCAATCGGGGTCCCTTCAGTAAGGGCCGTTTCGACCATGTCGAGAATGTCAAGGACCTTGTCCTGGCAGTGTTTGAGGGAGTAGTCCAATCCCTTCTTGGCCTTCCATCCCGACTTGCCCAAGAACTGGGCGATCTTGGGATCTACCTCGGGAGTTACGCAGGCCATGTCTGGGACCGTGGGGCGTGGGCATTCCGCCCTCAATTTACTCCTGGTGGCCTTATCAAGTGGTTTTCGCACCCTGGTTGCGATATAAATGGCCACATGAGATGTGGGATACCATTCCGCTGAGCGCGGATTATGCAACGTGTCAGGGTCGAAGAGGGATACATCCGCTTCTTGCTCAGCGTCTATCGCTGGATGTGCAGTCTCGCTGTGTTCAGGGGATGAATTATCTGAATAAATCGGGTCGATTGCTTCGGACCCATCTGAAGCCTCCTCTGAGTCCGAATCCGAGTCGGACGAATCAGGTAGGGCTTTTGCCCTCTTCCAACTCCGCACCGTTTTTGCCCGGCGGGGGGCTCTCTTATGTGGGGGCACCACGTCCTCAGTTTCAACAGGGCGCAACCTGTCTGTCATATCAGTTTTGGAGGCGACCCCTGTTAGGTGGTGTGATTTGCATGTCGCCTTGCGGCCGCTAGGGACCTTTGGCTTATTGTCAGTTGGTATAGGGGGTGCTGAACCGGGGGTTCTGCCGGATGCCATAATGGCGGTGGAAATTGTATGTGACAGGGTATCCGACATCACTCCCATGGCATTAAATATAGCCTGCGTCACTGACTTGTTCATTGTAGCATCCAGAAGCGCCTGGAACTCTTCCGAGTTCACGTGGTCCTGGGATGCTTCCTCATCACCTCTAATGGCCGCAATGCCTGTAGGCAGAGCTGTTAAAATCTGCTCGCTAGGGGAAGCAGAGGTCTTGGGGGCAGAAGTCTGTTTGTCAGTTTGAGACTGCATACTGATTTGAACTACAGAGCTTACTTTGGGAACAAAACCCAGGTACCTCACAGTGTGGTGGGAAAGGCACAGTATAACTGACACTTTTTAAAATGAGTACTGATTTATGGCACTACTGAACACCAAAAACGCTGTCTGCACATCAACAAAATTAACTTTGGTAACAGGCAGACTATAAGGCACTCTATAGGCACTGAACAGCAGATATGCACAAATAATATGGCAGCTTACCAAGTGTTCCCTCAGGAATGACACCTGGGGGGCACCGGTAAGCTGCCCAGCAAATCCGCCAATCACAAGATGGCCGCCGCGATGCGCGGGAACGCACTGCGCATGCGCGGGCGGCCGAATCACCAGAATTATTGCCCGCGATCCGTCGGGCGGCTAGCTTGCTCGTTAAGAGCAACGAAGTGGAGGGGAAAATGGAGGAAGGTGGGGAGGTGAGGGGGAGCTGACAGAGAACCGGGTTATAAACAACCCGTGCGGCAGTGCCGAGTGGAGGCTTGCCCCAGGGGAGGGGCAAGTACTCAGCACTGAATGAACAGATAAAAACAAACAGTTTAAAATCACAAAATAACAAACATCAGTAATAATTACGAAATAAATGCAAAACACTTCAATATATATCAAATTTTTGTCAGTGTAGAAAAATATGGTGGTACTTAGCTGAGGCAGCAGCAAAGAAAGAGGGAGTGGCTTAGGTCACATGAGGGGACATAGTATAAGGAATGATCCCATTGGCTAACATATCTGGAATGTTATATGGTTAACCCTAAAGGGTACTTTTTGTTTTGTTATTGCTATATTAAAATACCAATATCCTTTCTTTTCTGCTGAGGAATAAAAGAAAGAGATAAGCCTAATACGAGCCTACGTGTCCTTTAATAAAATCGTCTACCTCTTCCGCCATTAGTGTGTCTGCAGGCCGTAGAGAAGCCTAGCACCGGTAGCGCTTGGCGGATCTAGTCAGATGTAGGCTCAAAACAGTGTTATTCCTAAGAGAAAGGTCATGGTTGTTGCTCAAAATAAGTTGAAAACTATCAAGTAAAAGGCAAAATTGGAAGCTTTCCCAGAGGAGCTCCCTGCATGTGCAACTGTCTGGGTCGGTTGTCAGGCCACTTCTATTCGTCCCACAATGCTTTCCACCATGTAATTACATGTGTTGCGGGACACCACCACTAAGTACCATGCCCACTGTATATGCCTATGTATTTGCCTTGTATTTTGTGTCCCCGGTGTCTATTCCCACCAATTCCCCTTGTACTCTATGGTTCTTCATGTATCTGTATGGAATTGTTTTATTTGTGTGTCTCTCCTTGTATTTTTACAACGTACGATGCATTTTACTTTTCAGCCGGACCACCCTGATACTCCATTTAGAATGTGTGGTTAGAAGCGGCGCGTGCTTCCCCTGGGTGGCCGCCGGCTCGTATAGCCATTGGGCGCGAAACTCCTTCCTCCCCTGAATGCTGATTGGCGCGATTTGGTTCGCCCCGCTTTTTGCAAGGATCCCAGATGGGACCCGGGGCTATCTAGCAATTTAGGTTTCAACCCAGTAACCCCTTCCCTTCCAGGGGTGCTAGGCCCCAAAGTGTAACCCCCCTGAATGTAATGTGTATCCCTGTGTACGGTTTGGTATCTCCCAGGGCGGGAGAAGGCTATCTGTAACCTAGCCCCTTCCTGCCTGGGACTAAGGTAAGTGTACTGTGTGGAATGGAGACCCCCTTGCGGGGGTCTGTGCATAAAAGAAGCCTGTGTTCAATAAAGATAAAGAGAGTCTGGCAGTATCTAGTGCTTAACCCCTTAAGGACACATGACATGTGTGACATGTCATGATTCCCTTTTATTGAAGAAGTTTGGTCCTTAAGGGGTTAAACCTCCAAAACTGTGTGTCATCCTGTTTTTGGAGGGAAGGAAGATTTAACCCCTGTGTCTGCTGTTCCAGCTTGCATGGGATGCCCAGGGGGAAAAGTCCTGGTAAGGACTAAGAGCTTACAGGGCTGAGTGTCGTCTCTGCCTGGGAGCGCATAGAGCTAAGTCCCTTAACCATGCAAGAGTTCCTGATCGGCTGAAGGAAGGGAACTACCGGGAGGTAACCGGTCGGGTTACGGGAAGAGCTTCTGTTACAACATGTACTCTCTAATGCAGGGGTGGGGAATCTTCGGCCCTCCAGGTGTTGTGGACTACATCTCCCTTGATGCTTTGCCAGCATTATGGCTGAAATAACATTATGGGAAGGTTCCCCACTCCTGCTCTAATGAAATGTGCTGCAGCCCTCTATGTAATAATATATATTTTTAAAAATTGTAAATATCAAAATAGTTGTAACTAAAAAGACTAATCCCTTTGTAACCAACAATGTACAGTATATGTCATGGTTACTTACTTAAGGGATACTATAAGTGCAAGGAATATAAACCTGTATTCCAGGCACTATTTCTCCCTCTGCCTGCCCAGTCTGGGAATAAAGAGTTAAAAATTATTTATTTACTTACCTGATCCCAGCGCGGATGCCTCTCTGCTCCAGGTCATGGCTCCACCTCCTCCTCTGTCCCGCGACAAGCAGGAGGTAATGCGCAAGCACTACAAATGCCACGCACGCATAAGTCCTCCCCATAGGAAAGCTTTGAATCAATGCTTTTCTATAGGGACAAATCTGACACTAGATGTCCTCATGCAAAACGTGAGGACGTCTGGGAGACAGCCACTGGATGCAGACTTAGTGCTGCAATGTAAACATTGTAGTTTCTCTGGAAGGCAATGTTTTACATTGCAGCACTAAGTGCAATAGGGACAGTGCACCCAGACCACTTCAATAAGGTGAAGTGGTCTGGATGCCTATAGAGTCCCTATATGTTGACAGCAAGTGGGTTATGTGGAGAAAGACCTCTGGTTTCTGAACTTCAGGATATTTAGGAAACATACACTTAACCTGAACCAAATAATGATTTGGCAACCAAGAAGTGGTTGGGCTATGTTAAAGGGAGACTGTAGGCACCCAGATCACTTCAGCTCTTTGAGGTTTGCCTCTTAGGTGAGTCAAAGAAAAAAGCTAGATGTGCACTGTAGCAGCCCTTTGGCATCAATAAAGAATGGACAAGAGAGCTTCTGACGGGTGCAGTATTTTATTCTTTGCATAGAAGTGTGCAGGAATGCTCTGAATACCACCGTCAATATCTTTAGCACCGTGAAAACTGTAACAGGACATGGAATACAAATACATTGTTTTACAGAGTTTAACCGAAAGGATTACAAACAGTTACACAGTGGAGTTCAGTTATCTACATTTACAGCAATGTTGCATTAACATCTCAAGGAATACAACTTATATGTACAAGGATTTAGACATTAAATAATATACAACATATCTCTTTAAGTTAGCGGCATGAACACACTTAATGCCCAAAACATATACTTTATACATATACTATAGCGTACCTCGCTCCGCTTGCCAAGGGGTACAAATTTGAACTTGGAAAACTTTGACATCAATCGCCTTCCCATGAGGTGCTGCTAACTTGCTTGGCATTTAAACGCTGTGTCACAGCTTTTGCCACCAGATCTAGAGGAAGGCGGGACTACTTGACTGTACAAGTTCCGGGGCAACAGCTCTGATGACGTCAGTGCAAAACAACAATTTAAATTCACTTGCAGACACTTACACTCCCACAAAATTATGTTATTACAAATATAAACTTAAAGGACCACTCTAGGCACCCAGACCACTTCAGCTTAATGAGTATGGGTGCCAGGTCCAGCTAGGGTTAACTAATTTTTTTATAAACATAGCAGTTTCAGAGAAACCGCTATGTTTATCAATTAGTTAAGCCTTCCCCTTTTTCCTCTAGTGGCTGTCTCACTGACAGCCGCTAGAGGCGCTTGCGTGATTCTCACTGTGAAAATCACAGTGAGAGCACGCAAGCGTCCATAGGAAAGCATTATGAATGCTTTCCTATGCGACCGGCTGAATGCGCGCACAGCTCTTGCCGCGCGTGCGCATTCAGCCGACGGGGAGGAACGGAGGCGGAGAGGAGGAGGAGAGCTCCCCGCCCAGCGCTGGAAAAAGGTAAGTTTTAACCCTTTTCCCCTTTCCAGAGCCGGGCGGGAGGGGGTCCCTGAGGGTGGGGGCACCCTCAGGGCACTCTAGTGCCAGGAAAACGAGTATGCTTTCCTGGCACTAGAGTGGTCCTTTAAAGAGTCACACATAATTTACAGAACATAGCAAGTGGACTGCTAAGTACATAAGTTGTAAATAAAGTAGATATAGATACCTCTATAACTGTGTGTTGTGTATCACTAAGAATTATACATTATTCACTCTCTATAAGAACTACTAATTTCTGAATAGGGCGCTCAATTATTTAGGGCTTTAAGGGGCACCTAAGGTGACAGCAGGCCACCTCCAGGGCCATCTGTGACTATCTATTGCGCCCCCCCTTAGTGCTCCCCCCACCTTCTGGCACCTAGCTAAAACATTTACGAACGGTTTGACACTTACTGGGTTCTGTGGGCTGCGGTAGTAATGTTGCTTAGACTACTCCTTTACACTACAGGGAAATCCATTTAATTCCCCACAGCTTCCTATCCACCATCTCATTCCCCACTGTAGAGAGAAATGTGTAGGAATACGTTAGGGGTGCTTAATAGGTAGATCCCCAGATGTGTTAAAACTACAGCTTCCATGATGCTTTTCTCATTCTAAAAGCATGCAAAGCGTCATAGCAGTAGTGGTTCTACACCTGGGGATCTACCTTTTAGGCACAGTTAGAGGATGACACTGGTAATGCAGTGAATAAAATGGATGAGATTAAACTAGCTCATCTGTCTCATAAGAGAAAGAGAGTGAGGGTTATTTGATCAATCTTACTCCTCTTTTTTATTCACTGTAGTGCCTTCCTTATCCTCTAACCTAGAGGATTGGTGGGAGGCACTGTGGGGAACCAATCATTTCCCAGAATAACATTATGGGCACACTCCATTAGTAATCTGTGAAACCATTTTACAGGACTGCACTTTTTGGCTAAAACCACTCAGTTGATGGCGCTGCTTAGCTTATTAGAACTCACCAGATTCTAAAGGAGAATATGAAAACAGAGGCACTAGGTGAGTACCAGGGGACTCCTGGGACCATAACCACTACAGTGGGCTGCAATGGTTATGGTACATATATTTAAAAATACAAGTAAAGGGGCATTCCCATTGATTTTTTGCTGTTTTCAGGTGCTGGGATTCCTAAAACCATAGCCACCACAGTGTGCTGCAATGGTTATGGTACTTGTGTTTCTCTTTATATATTTAAAAATAAAAGTAAAGGGACATTTCTACTGACTTTTTGCTGTCTTCAGCTGTTGGCCCTGGACTGTCAGTTGGCTGCTGTCTGGCCCCAGGTCCTTGAGTTGTCCAATGGTCTTTGTGGGTGCCAGCCTGTGCCCACACTTCAGCCGGTGCTGAATGTCTGGCTCCCGGAGGTCCCGTGCACTCGCTCCTTTTCTTGGCAGGTGCTGGATGGCTGCCCTGCCCCTGTGTCAGATGGCTGGTGTAGCCTGGGTGTGTGATGGCCAGCTGAGTAGGCACTGGCTATCTGAGTGGGGGGTCAACTGGCTGTCCTGGCTTGCCCCTAAGTTGGTGGCAGGAATCTTGGACAGCCACTGGGCAAGGCAGCTGGCTCCTGAGCTGACCTGGCAGGCATGACTGTACGTACTGTCACTAATTTAGGCCCTGGCCTAGGCTACTATTGCCTTAAACTGCTTGTGCCTTGTGAGCAGTGAGCAGGCACTTGACTGGCTGTGGTCTGTGCCTAGGGCTGTCCTCTGGGACTCTAATGGTCATCTATGTCTCTCTTACTTTAACCCCTTAAAGGACCACTATAGGCACCCAGACCACTTCAGCTTAATGAAGTGGTCTGGGTGCCAGGTCCAGCTAGGTTTAACACTTTTTTTCTATAAACATAGCAGTTTCAGAGAAACTGCTATGTTTATAATAGGGTTAATCCAGCCTCTAGTGGCTGTCTCATTGACAGCCGCTAGAGGTGCTTCCGCGCTTCTCACTGTGATTTTCACAGTGAGAAGACGCCAGCGTCCATAGGAAAGCATTGAGAATGCTTTCCTATGGACTGGCTTAATGCGCGCACAGCTCGCGCGCACAGCCCCTCAGCCGAGGAAGAGAGTCCCCCGCCCGGCGCTGGAGAAAGAGGTACATTTAACCCCTTCCACCCCCTAGAGCCCGGCGGGAGGGGGGCCCTGAGGGTGGAGTCACCCTCAGGGCACTATAGTGCCAGGTAAACGAGTATGTTTTCCTGGCACTATAGTGGTCCTTTAACCCCTTAAGGACACATGACATGTGTGACATGTCATGATTCTCTTTTATTCCAGAAGTTTGGTCCTTAAGGGGTTAAGGACACATGACATGTGTGACATGTCATGATTCCCTTTTATTCCTGAAGTTTGGTCCTTAAGGGGTTAAGCAAATGGAGGTGTTTACGAAGGGTTGTGACAGTGACATAATAGCCACAACCGCTTTCCTCCGATTGTGTATCCACCCAGGAGCACCTATGTAACCATCACCACTTATCACACTATTTACAACAAGTGGGTGTGAGGGGCATTTAGAGCTTAGTCTTTTCTCTTTTGTTCTTTAAACATAGGAAAATAACACTAATTTTGATACCCCTTTGTGGCTAATGTTTAGTAGACCACCCCCCACCCCCTTCATATCAAAGAAAGTGATACGATGTAGATACATTGCTACATGATTTATTTTGGACATTTTTTTTTTTTTTGTTTTAAATAGTTACACTGAGTTTATGGATAATTAGATATAATCTTTTTAAAGGTTGAATTAAAACGTTATATTTGATATATTTAAGTGTTTGTGTTCTCTCCTCTTTATGGTAATGCTTAGAAAATGTTAGCTTTCCAGCCTGACACTCTCCCTAATCTCTTTACCCATAATGTTGAAGTACTATTATGACCACTTCAAATCTCTGAAGTGGTTGTGGTGGTTGGAGTTACACTTTAGCTTCATTAATAAAATCCAGGTTTTCAGTTTGTGTGTGGGGTGGGGAGACTTCTTCAAAGCAATCTGTATTGTAATGTATTAATCAAACATAACATAAACAGTTGAGAGATTTCTTCATGACACACTATGATGAATAATACTATCTGCATTGTACCTGGGGGGGGGGGGGGGGGGGGGGTGTATGTAACACAGGGGTCTTTCTGGGAGAAGGATCAAATTGTGGGCTGTTGTAAAGTCCGGATCTACTTTCTGACAACTGGCTTGTGTTGACTCAGAATCTCCTCCTCCGCGGCTGACTGGGTGTGTGAGGGTTCTGAGGCAGAACCTGTTTGGAGGGCGGAGACATATTATTTCATCACTTCCCTGCTTGTCAGAAAAATACCTGCCATGTCCTGCTCCTCCAAACAATAAAACCCAGCAAAATAAAACCACTAATTAAAGGGCCAGCAGCTCAGAGAGTGAGGGGAAATTGGGGTGGGAGGGATATGTGACATGGGATCTGGATGGCTGTCGGGGGGATATGTGACATGCAATCTGGATGGCTGTGGGGGATATGTGACATGGGATCTGGATGGCTGTGGGGGGAATATGTGACATGGGATCTGGATGGCTGTGGGGGGGGGATATGTGACATGGGATCTGGATGGCTGGGGGGGGATATGTGACATGGGATCTGGATGGCTGGGGGGATATGTGACATGGGATCTGGATGGCTGGGGGGATATGTGACATGGGATCTGGATGGCTGGGGGGGATATGTGACATGGGATCTGGATGGCTGGTGGGGGGGATATGTGACATGGGATCTGGATGGCTGGGGGGGATATGTGACATGGGAGCTGGATGGCTGGGGGGGATATGTGACATGGGATCTGGATGGCTGTGGGGGATATGTGACATGGGATCTGGATGGCTGGGGGGGATATGTGACATGGGATCTGGATGGCTGGGGGGATATGTGACATGGGATCTGGATGGCTGGGGGGATATGTGACATTGGATCTGGATGGCTGGGGGGGATATGTGACATGGGATCTGGATGGCTGGGGGGGATATGTGACATGGGATCTGGATGGCTGGGGGGATATGTGACATGGGATCTGGATGGCTGGGGGGATATGTGACATTGGATCTGGATGGCTGGGGGGGATATGTGACATGGGATCTGGATGGCTGGTGGGGGGGATATGTGACATGGGATCTGGATGGCTGGGGGGGATATGTGACATGGGAGCTGGATGGCTGGGGGGGATATGTGACATGGGATCTGGATGGCTGTGGGGGATATGTGACATGGGATCTGGATGGCTGGGGGGGATATGTGACATGGGATCTGGATGGCTGGGGGGATATGTGACATGGGATCTGGATGGCTGGGGGGATATGTGACATTGGATCTGGATGGCTGGGGGGGATATGTGACATGGGATCTGGATGGCTGGAGGGATATGTGACATGGGATCTGGATGGGTGGGGGGGTATGTGACATGGGATGTGGATGGCTGGGGGGGATATGTGACATGGGATCTGGATGGCTGTGGGGGATATGTGACATGGGATGTGGATGGCTGGGGGGGATATGTGACATGGGATCTGGATGGCTGGGGGGGATATGTGACATGGGATCTGGATGGCTGGGGGGGATATGTGACATGGGATCTGGATGGCTGGGGGGGATATGTGACATGGGATCTGGATGGCTGGAGGGATATGTGACATGGGATCTGGATGGGTGGGGGGGTATGTGACATGGGATCTGGATGGCTGTGGGGGGATATGTGACATGGGATTTGGATGGATGTGGGGGGGATATGTGACATGGGATCTGGATGGCTGGGGGGATATAAGACCGGATCTGTATGGCTTTGAGAGGGAATATGTGACATGGGATCTGGATTTTTTACATTAAAAAGGAAAATAAAGAAAATCAACCTAATTTCCTACAAGTGTATGTAAATCTACTTTATTGACATGTAGTGGCGGCTCTAGACTTTGTGAGACCTTAGGTGAAACCCAAAGTAAAAAAAAATAAATAGGGGAAGCATTGTGTGTATAAGGTGCTGTAGTTGTATTGAAGGGCAGGCTTGCAGCGCTGGATACAGAGAACTAGTCTCTGCATTCATTATTCAGAGGCTTGCAGTGTCGCAGCTCCCTGTGCCACTGCATTGTGGGTGACAGGGTGTGGTGGGGGCTGTGACAGGATAAGGAGGGGTGTGGTAGGGTGGGGGCTATGGCCAGGGCCGCCATCAGGGGGTGACAACCATGACGGTTGTCACGGGCCCGGTGGTCCTGGGGGGGCCCGGACAGCACAGGTAATCCTCTGCATGCCCGGGCCCCCAGCCATTCAATCTGCAAATATACATAGCGAGTACCGCTATGTATATATGCCTCTGCGGGCCCTGCTGGCTTCCAAGCAGGGCCCAGGATATACTTACCTTCCCCTCCAGCACCTTTGCGAGCCACAGCAGTAAAGCTTTGCCGCGGGTTGTCATGACAACGCTCCGCGGCACTCAATGCATGCTGGGCTCGCATAGAGCAGTGGCTGGCAGGAGGGAGAACGTGGAGGGAGTCTGCTGGGCTGCTCCTTGCTCCAGTGTCTCTCCCCCCCCCCCCCCCCTGGCTATAGGTAAGAGGCAGGGAGGGGGGAATACATTTATTTATTTTTTTAATTATACAAATTCTACATAAAAAAAAATACCTCCCAGCAGCATTTGTCATACATCAAACAGACAAACTGCATCCACTACACAACCATACACATCATCCACTACACAACCACACACATCATCCACTACACAACCATACACATCATCCACTACACAACCATACACATCATCCACTGCACAACCACACACATCATCCACTACACAAACACGCAAACTGCATCCACTACACAACCATGCACATCATCCACTACACAACCATGCACATCATCCACTACACAACCATGCACATCATCCACTACAGAACTGTACTCATTAGGCACACATCTTTCTTGTCACGCCATCACAGTGCCATCATTTTACCTTTTTGCCAGGCAACCATTTCTCCAGTCTTCAGCTTGTTAATGACAAACATTGGCGGCATGTTGCACCGGTTAGCCCTAACAGTTCCATAGGCATCTGTTTTGTTTTGCAGAAGAAACTCATAAAGTTCAGGAGACGTATAAAAGTTGTCGGTTGTTACGCAATAGCCCTGATTTAGCAATGACTCAATGAGTTAAAGAACGGAAGGCGGGGGGCGGGGCCGGGCCGCCGAGCTGTTTGGCAGGCATCTCACACAGCTCCGGCCTGGAGTCTGAAAATATGCTGAAATACTGCACACGGACTGCTTAAATGCCTGAGAGGTGCAAAGATCTGTGCAAAGGAACTCTCTGGTAACAAGTAGATCCCAAAATCCGCCCGATACCACCAGGATTGAGGTGAAATTACCGCATGCGGCCTACTCTGACACCAGAGCCTGACAAGTGGCAACCCACATGTCTGAGCTGGCTGCTCACTGTCAGTAATACGCCTGAGCTACAGATTTGCTAACACAGGTATGGGGACAGGCACGGCGGAGATTCCTTTCTTTCAAGTGGAGGCGCTCAAACGCAGCTCAGACCTTTTTTTTGTTCCTTTTCCAGTGTAAATGACTGAATTCCAAATGTAGTCAGTTGATGATTCGCATACCATGTAGGATTCTACGCCAACTTGTGCTCTCTTTGATGCACTGTATTATACCCAGCTGTATTATACCCAGCTGAGCCTTCCCTTGTAGGTCATTAGACTTTTATCTATGCTGATATCTCTTTTTGGCACATAGCTCCGTTGGAATTCTTTAGAATCATTTGAGTTACTCACCAAATTTTCTTTAGTTTTGGTGCAGGATGTTTTCAAAGTGTAAAAATTTAATGATCAGGGAAAATCTGTACTCTGACATGACCGTACCAAAGAATGGAGTGACAAGTAATTTATTAGTTGTCCAATACCACTTCTGCAGGGGTTTCCCCACCACTCCGTGAAGTATTATTAGTCCCAGAAATTTCCAAATGTCATCTTTGGTCACTGGTTCCCACTTTCTACTTCTTGAAAACTTCTGATGCAGAATAGCTAATTGTTGCTCTTTGTACCTATTTGTCTCCGTAACAATTTTTTCAACAACCTCATCGGTCAGAAATAATTGTAAGTATGCCCTGGGGTTGTTGTGTTAAACGTCTACTTTCATACCAGATGCTCCAGCAGATGGGAATATTGGGGGCGCTGCCTGATCCATGCCACAGTTAATAGAGCACCAAGTTCGCACATCACTGAGCTCAGTTGCAGAATCGTCGCTGTCGTCAATTTCAGTGTCTTATGACGAATTTTCCCATGAATCACTATCGCTCAATTCTGCAAGTGATTCTAATTCACTATTGCTGTTTTCTAAAACCACTTTTTACCTAAAGGTACACTTTTTGGATGCCATGGACGTTCTTACGTTTCCAGGCAGAAAGAATGGTAAAAGTGCAGGCAGGACGCTGGACAAAGCACTGGGACAAAACAGATGAAAATATTTGACACAGTAATGTAATCCTAACAGATTATACTGTATTACAAAGGGACACTATAGACCCCAAAACAAGTTTAGCTTAATGAAGCAATTTTGTTGAATATGACATTTAGGGTTTAAAAAAACTGTGTTTATGCAGCCCTAGGCACACCTCCCTACATGTGACTTACATAGCCTTCCTAAACACTTCCTGTATAGAGTCATCTAATGTTTATACGTCCTGTAGTGCAAATTCTGTTTAACCCCTTCTCGACCTCGGATATGCAGGGTACGTACGACAAAAAATGGTCCTTAAGGGCTGCGGATGTACCCTGCACGTCCTGGGCTAATTAGAGCGCTGGAAGCGATCTTGATCGCTTCCAGCAGTTCTAATGGTAATGCAGCGATGCCTCGATGTTGAAGCATCGCTGCAATATCTGTTCACTGCCGGGGGGCACTGGAGACCATCGCGTGATCGCTCCCCCCGGAGCAATCACTTCTTCGTGGAGCCCGGCAGTGAGACAGAGCATCGGAAGCCATCAGGCAGGCTTGTATAAATTGAAGAAAAAAGAAACATTTATAAAAAAACAAATAAAAACCGCTAACCTTGGCCAGCGTTTATGACTAAGTGGCTACTACAAAAGACTGGACATACCCCATTTTGAATGCCCTGGGTTGTCTACATTTGAAAATGGTATGCCATGATGGGGTTATTTCCCATTCCTGGGCTACCATATGGTCTCAAAAGGCAACACAGACTCAGCAAACCAATCTGGCAAACTGAATTGGGCAAGTCCTATATTGACCCTGTAACTTTTCAAAACACCATAAAACCTGTACATGGGGGGTATTGTTATACTCGGGAGACTTCGCTGAACACAAATATGAGTGTTTTAAAACAGTAAAACCTATCACGACGATGAAATCACCAGTAAAAGTGCAGTTTTTGTGTAAAAAAAAAAGCAAAAAACTAATATGAACGCTAACTTTGGCAAGCATTTGTGGCTAAGTGGCTACTACAAAAGACTGGACACACCCCATTTTGTACTTATAGCTTTATAACTTTCCAAAAAAAGGTAAGAACATGTTAACATTGGATATTTCTAAACTCAGGACAAAATTAAGAAACTATTTAGCACGGGTGTCTTTTGGCGGTTGTAGATGCGTAATAGATTTTGGGGGTCAAAGTTAAAAAAAAAGTGTTGTTTTTTTTTCATTTTTTCATCATATTTTATCATTTGTGTATAGTAAATTATATGATATAATGAAAATAATGGTATCTTTAGAAAGACCATTTAATGTCAAGAAAAACAGTGTATAATATGTGTGGGTATAGTAAATGAGTAAGAGGAAAATTACAGCTAACACACAAACACTGCAGAAATGTAAAAAAGAGCCCTGGTCCTTAACGGTATAGAAAATTGAAAAATGGTCTGGTCACTAAGGGGTTAATTTAGAATTTATTATCTCCTGCTCTATTAATAGCTCCCTAGACCCTGCAGGAGACCCCTATGTGTATAAAGTTCAATTTACAGAGCAGGAGTTACAAACTTTTAAAGTAAGTAAAATCTAATTGAAATTTAAACCATTTTCAATCTATATATCTTTTTAATTTATTTTTCAAAGTGCAGAATGTTACCGATATTTATTTACATTCTAATTTATTGCAATCATAATTTTAGAATATATGCACACACATTAGCTGACCTTATTAATCAAAATTTTATTAAAATAATTGTTTTCTTGACACAGTATTTAATATATACATATTAGTCTGCATTGCTAGGTGTGGACATAACCAGGCATATCCAGGCACTGTAATGAAGTCTTCAAAAGTTAAAAGATGCGAGTTTCTCTCCAGCCTGTTCGTTGGTCTGTGAGCATTTTTTTTTTTTTTTTTTTTTAATTCTTTATTTTTGTTGTGCAGGATGTTACATGGTTGCGACATACGCCACTTCAGCGTGATAAAAGATGTACCGGAGTTTGACAGTGGCATGAGGAATTGCACATTTTTTACAATTTTGAGCATAGCTAAACAATGAAATTAGCAATAGTAAGATAAAATAAAGTAGGACGGTCAACGCTTAACAGTTCTGGATTAATGATATTAATAGTACGGTTTGTGCTAATAGTGTTGTTTACATTGCAGCATTACTTATGCTAGTGTGTTTTCCACATGTTAATACAAGAGAAGAGATTAGTGTGACGTTTGGGTCTTAAAGGCACAGTAAATAGATTTGTTGATGATTAGGCAAGCCTAGATAACATTCTACTTTTATGCAAGCTGGTCGGTTAGATGCATGCCTGCTGAGTGTATTAAAACATGAAAACGGTATGGTTCAGTGTAACAAATATGTGGCCCTAGGCTTAAGGTTGCTAGGTCTGGATAAACAAATGATAACAAATTGTATGAGTGAAAGTTTTTGCCCCTTGGGATTGGGTTGTCCGCCGATGCCTCTGACGGATATACCAGTACCAGTCCCGAATCAGCCGACCCCGCACATGGGCCATTTGGGGTAGACAGTCTCTGCAACTGGGGAGGGCCAGGGTTGCTCTTTGGCTTGATCGTGTGCGGCAGTGAACTGTACCGTGGCTTGATAGGTTGCTGTATTCCACGATTGCAGAGTGGAGGCTTGCTGGTCTAAGGTGCTATGTCTAGGTGCTTTGCCGGGGCTTTGTGGCTGCCTGGCTGTTTCGCTCTTACTTGCGTGTGAATGGTGGCCTGCACCCAGTGTGCTCCGAACCTTTGTCCGCCGCCATTGTTGCCGGTGCATTTTGGTCTGCTTGTCCCCTCCGAAGGCCCGCAGTGGAGCTCCGTAGTGGCGTCGGCGGGTGTCAGGACGGATCCATGAGTAGACCATCTTAGCCGCTTGAAGGTACAGAACCCCTCTGTCGCATAGCATCCTGTAGAACTTTGAGCAAAGTCGGTCCAGTGCTTCTAGATGCTGCGAGTGTGGGTGGCTGTCTGCTTGTTCCCGCTCTGGCTCTTGCTGGGCGGCCATTTTAGGTGTGCTCAGGCACCCTCTGTCTCGGTCGACTATTTAGCCTTGTTTCTCCGCTGCAAATTGTGTCCGCTTGTCTGATATGGACCGGGATGACCCCCACCGGTCCAGAGGGGGGGGGTAGGAGACCAGTATTTATTCTGGGGGTTCCGGCGTCGAGGAGTGCGGCCGCCTCTCCCCGGCATCCACTCCCGCAGGTCGCAATTCGTGTGTCGGGCCACCGGCTCCGACAGGCTCAGGAGAGGGCTTGTCACGTTTAAACATTTGTTATGAAGGAACACAACTGCAGATTTCTTATAGTTTGAATATTTATTATAAAAAGTAGAAGATATTGTGACGTTAAGTCCAATTTACAGGTACTGTAGCTTTAATTAGTAAACGATAACTGAAGTCCACAATTACAGGCACTGTAGCTTTAAGTAGTAAACGATAACTGAAGTCCACAATTACAGGCACTGTAGCTTTAAGTAGTAAACGATAACTGAAGTCCACAATTACAGGCACTGTAGATTTAAGTAGTAAACGATAACTGAAGTCCACAATTAGAGGCACTGTAGCTTTAAGTAGTAAACGATAACTGAAGTCCACAATTACAGGCACTGTAGCTTTAAGTAGTAAACGATAACTGAAGTCCACAATTACAGGCACTGTAGCTTTAAGTAGTAAACGATAACTGAAGTCCACAATTAGAGGCACTGTAGCTTTAAGTAGTAAACGATAACTGAAGTCCACAATTACAGGCACTGTAGCTTTAAGTAGTAAACGATAACTGAAGTCCACAATTACAGGCACTGTAGCTTTAAGTAGTAAACGGTAGTAATTAGCAGACACTGAATCAGAAAGAGTCTCTTAGTAGTATTAACGAATTAGGTGATAAGAAGTTACAATAGCTGTTCCATAGCATTTAACTGAAGCAAGACAGATGCAGCTAACTTGTATAGTGAATGAGTTGAAGATAGCTGTAACTGGGTTGTTTTATAGAAGGACTTTGGAGACAGGAAATAACGGCTTTGAGATTTAACGCTTATCACAGAGGTTTTACTTAGCTTCCGGCACATAGAACACTGGTTCCCGAGATCTCCTCAGAGGCGGTTATCATAAGTGAAGAGAGTTCAGCTTTAGTCGTGGATGAGGAGAGGTGAAGGGAACTTGAAGTGTCTTCCAGTCCGGTCCGGTAACAGAAGGCTTTCACAACGAAGTTGTAGCCGGTTCGTGAGTACGGAACGTAGTTCAATAATCCAGCGTCGATCAGCTGGTGCGGTCGGATTAAATAAGGAGACCGTGTCATAAAGGGGTGTGGCTAGGCTCCGTGGAACCAGGAAGTAAGAGGATACCATAGTTAAGGCATGACAGGGCTCCTCCGGTGCTATGGTGCACCCCCGTTTCGGGTGGCACACCCTGATGGGTGTAGGAGCTCTGTGGCCGCCGGTATCGGCTTTTTTGCTGTTCGCCCGGCGGGAGCTCTTTCCCCGCACGTCCGTGCTGCTTGGCGGTCAGACTCCGCCCCCCTGTGAGCATTTTTTAAGATGTTATCATAACCTGTAGAAAAAAAAATAGAATACAGTTCTATTAAGATTTGTACATTTCTAGAGATAAAGATAAGTTATTTCATAATAATGGTTAGGTACATTTTTTATAGTGTAAGTTTGTTTATACTATTCATTTATTATTAAAATTGGGTAACTATCTTCTTATTAAATGCATAACTTAGCCATTGCCACTGCCTTTTGGAGCAATAGAACAACTCCAGCAATTTCCAATAATAATCTTATAGAATTATTTCTACAAAGACCAGTGCTTAAACACAAATAACAGGTAACATTTAAACTAAAATACACGTATACAAAGTGGAAAATTAATGTTACAAGGTTCTTTGTAAGATTTACATGAACTCCTTACGTGAAGATGTTAATCTGGTTAAAGGAACACTGTAGGCATTGTAATTGTTTCATCGTATTGAAGTGTCTACAGTGTCCATTTAACAGCATACTTAACTAAATCTGATAATTAATGAATGTTTAAAAAATCTAGTAAACACTGTGGATGGAGCAATTATAATCCTCTCTTCTTAATTCAATAATTCTGTGGAGACAGAGAGGTACACAAAATAGTGCAGATAGCTTTAAATATAAATAAGAAGTTACATGTCTAAGGTAACACTCACAAAGGTAGAGCCAATTGTGAACCTGGCTCTGGTATCAATGGCCTCAGGATCTTTCAAGGGTGATCCAAATCCCTCTGTGGATGGTCTGGATGTCCAAAAATAAGCTTGCTCCCAATCATAGACTGCAAAGAATCCTGATTGTTTAAAAGTAAAACTTATTTTTATTGATACATTGAAAATAAAAATCTATAAGATAAGTATATAGCCAATCTATAAGATAAGTATATAGCCAAACCGCGTTTCACCTCTGTAGCTTCCTCAGTTGGCTGTGTGCTGGTCATTACGTCCATATTCATCTTTAAATACTGTGTTTCGCGGTCTTTGTGCGGTGGAACGCACCTGTGTAGGAACAATGAAGTGTGGAGATGATTAGGAGCTCAGTTTAGAGCTTATTGTAAGATAGTGGTGGCGGGACAGGATGGGGAGGTCCTAGGGGGCGTAGCCAGTGATGTAACTTGCGTTCACTGGTGCCACCTATAAAGGTCTGTGCAATCCAATAAGAAGGGCACAGGCCTGTCCACTGCAAGTGCATGTTAGCCTGGTATCAACACACGCTCACCTGACTGACAGCCTCCAGGCCCGCCGCACACACAAGGCCTTTCAGCAGCACTCTCTGCATGGTCTTGTTTCCCGCAACCCAATGTCAATGTATTTAATGAATCGTTAGTACTGTAAACACATAGTTAAATCATGAGTGAGATATGCAACAAAAACACTGCTTGATCATCAAATATACATTTACTTTACTTACCTGGAGAGAAACGCCTCTGGATAGTCTTAGACAGCTGTTGAACAATGCTCACTCTCTGTTCTTCCCTAGTGTTTCCAGGAGCAGGATGCAATGGTTCAGAAATTGCCTCAGGACTGTCAGAATATATTAGGGAGAAATATAATACCAGGTGCCCACACAAATTGCAAAATAAAATACAGTGCAATCCAATGGATGCCAAACTACTAAAAACAAAACAATTAGATTTAGAAAATCTACCTCAGGCAGTCAGGGCAGTTGAAACTTAATGTAATGCCAAATGGATCTTGCGGTACCAACGTCGGCAATGTATAGCGTCATGTTCTAAAATGTTAGTATCATTGTCTCAAGACAATCCAGTTCTCCTTCCAGTTGTCTGGCCTTCTGAACGTTAATTGCTGTTTTCAGAAAAAGAAATCTAAGGTGAATCTTATCATAGACTTCGTTTTTAAAATGTATATTTGTAAACCAAACGTATTTTCATAATATTTAATAAATTGAAATTAGGTTTATATACATGTTAATTGCTATAATGCTGGAAACCTTGTATTCAAATATTGGAACACTCTCTCCTACAGTGCTTTAAATGAATACTGGCCCTCTTTTTTTGAAATAGATAAATAAGTTTTGATTAGAAATAAACATGTGACAAACTTTTAAGTGTATGTGATGGTTCACCGTAGATGCGTAGTTTATACCCGCTATCAAATTAAACTGTAGGGTTGTGATTTTCGTTGCCATGTATTTTGCAAATCACCACAAGATTTAGAATGCAGGGTACTTTAAAAATGCTAATAATGTTTAAAGAGTAATAACTGGAAAAATAAATAAAATATTACAGTATTAAAACTAGGAGAGGAGATAAGTTAAATGTTTTCTTCTAAGATTTTTATCTATATACAAACCTGAAACTCTGGAAAGAAAGTCAACATGAAGCCCATCAATCCAAATGCAGACAGCCATTCAAATAATGCTGCGATGAAATAAATCTAGAATAGAGGATGCAAGACATGTAGGATGTTGTTATACTGTAATTAAACGTTTATATTTGCTAAACATTGAAAATACAGATATCACGAGATTCAAATAAGCACATGCTTATCTTTTCCACTGTTTCTGGAGTTGCCGTCAAGCTCAGGCTTTCTGTACTACTGTCGACAAATTTATCACTCCTTACCTACTCTTACAATCTCCACTGACACCAGAAATTGGAATGTTTCATATTCTACCACCCACTGGCTGGGAAAACTTTACTCCAAGTCTGGGAACAACCCCCCCCCCCCCCCATCCTTCTCTTTATTTAAATATAAATTGTTTGTCTCTTTCGAAATTGACAAGTTAGGCATGTTAGAAAATAAAAACGTAATTGCTAAAAAATCCTACAGTGCTGGAAAACTTGTATCCAAACTTTGGACTACTCTCACCTACAGTACTTAAACTTAGAGCAGACCTCATGGTTCATGCAACAATGAATACTGACACGTCTGCTCCTTTCTTGAGATATACATATATATATATATATATATATATGCAGCATACCAATGTCTATCCTCTTCCTTCCACTTCTAATCCACAGCAGTTTTTGTTTAGTGTTTGTTTGGTTTTTATGTTATTTTGAATCCTAATTTGATGTTTTGAGTTGTTGACCCTCTAAACTCATTTACTTCTTTGGCCAGATTGACTCATCGGTTTATTGACTTTTCTTTGCATAATTTATTGTGGGCCTGTGAGCAAGATTTGTTTTTGTTTATCTTAGTTCTCACTTCGTTCCTCCTGAAGTTTTCATATGGCCGTTATATTAAATAAACGCTAAATAAAAATAGTGCAGAACTGTGCTATTTCTTACATAATGAGCAGTACATAATTTGCAATGTGTTAAAACAAATGGAGGAATATTTTTTAAGTTTAAGAAACAATTTCCCATGAGACTAACAGATCAGTAAAGGGGATTTATGCACAGAGGGATTCAGAACCGTCTTAAAACATCCTCGGTTACTAAATCTTTTCCATTAAAGTTTTTTGCTCCTTACTGATCAAGTAATGGGTGTGTCTATCTGATTTACTTGTTCCAAATTCCATAAAATTATCACTGTGCTGCTTCCCCATAAGAATGTTAATAAAAATTGGCTAAAAGTTAGTGTCACAGTTTTTTTCTGTGGTGTGGATTTCTTACTTCAAAGATTCAATAAAAGCAATAACCTTTAAATGGAGGTCCTAACAAACTCAGACAGACACTTCAAAATGCTTTGTGTTATTATGTGTGCATTTTTCCTGCCAAGGTATATTTTTGGTAAATCATGCATACTTTTGTATTCAGAAATGATTCTACTTTTGAAGCATCTGTTTGATTGCATTTGAACATCCATATAAACTGATGTGAAAATGCAACAAGCTAGACAGCCGCATTAAGGAAGGCTATGAGAAGAGCTCTTCTGAAATGCTCATGTATGGGATAAAATGCCTAGGAATTTTTGCATTGCATGGAAGCGCTGTTTTTTCTTTCTGGGTGCCCACTAGGTCTGTCTAACCTGGACATTTAACGACATGAAAACTTACTGTTGGGTTTCCATAGCCTTTCACCTGCAGATGGAGCGTGCACACAGTAACTGTTAACGTTATATTAAGGAAAATGTATAATGGATTAATTAGGTCAAAATTGCAGACTTGGGAAAGAAGCCTTCATCAAAAGGAAGACAGAGCAGAGTGACATTCCGTGAAATACTGAAAGTGGTCCATTGTTGACAAATCTGCTTTCAGTGTGAGCTAAGTTTCTTAATAAGAGATTGCACTACCTGCTTGTGGTTCCCATTATGTCCTACATATTATTAGGGTATTTTTAGAACCAGGGCCGGTGCCAGGATTTTTTACTACACAGCCTAGTGCAACATTAGATCATTTAAAAGGATACAAGGCAGCAAGAAAATCAGTGTAATGGAAGCCAGTCCAATTCTGATGTAACACACGGTTTTGCTGCTCCATCGAGGACTTGCTCTGTAGGTGATTATTGCCAGAGATATTATATAGATCTCCCCAAACATATATGCAACTCCTCCTCCAATAGCATGTACAAGTCCGTATTGATTTGACTGGAATAAAAAAAAATCATCTAGTCAGCATCACAGTGCACCTTACTGGTGCTGCAAATAACATCTTAAAAATAAAAGTATTGCAAGTCATTTTGGAAATTGTGTGGATACGTAGTTCACCTTAAGGTATAATTTTAGTACATATATGAATTATAGGATGGTATTGCAGGGTTGGTACACAATAAGGTGCAAACGGTATCCCTATTTGTAGTCTTTACTGGTGTGCCATAAAATAAAACATTATCTAAATTTTCAAGGACTAAGGGATCCTTGGTAGAAATGTAAGTTTATTGTTGATGACTGTTTGAAGTGAACCTGCTACCACTCCAACCCCTCACCTTCCTAAAGGGACTCTCCAGTGCCAGGAAAACAAACCGTTTTCCTGGCACTGCAGGTCCCCTCTCCATCCCACCTCCCATCCCAGCTGAGTTGCTGAGGGGGTTAAAACCTCTTAAGTGACTTAACCGTATCCACGGTCAGGCTCCGCCAACTCTCTGCTGACATTGGCGAGGGAGACCTAATGCGCATGCGTGGCAATTGCTGCTCGCGCACGGTAATGGCCATGCGCACATTACACTGCCCCATAGGAAAGAATTATTCAATGCTTTCCTATGGGGATTCCGGTAACGCTGGAGGTCCTCTTGTATTGCGTACACGTGTTAGGCAATTAGTGCAGTTTATGAAAAACTTGCATGGTTAAGGGTAGTGGGAGTTGGCACCCAGACCACTCCAATGAGCAGGAGAGGTCTGGGTGCCTGGAGTGTCCCATTAACACCTTAAGGACCAAACTTCTGGAATAAAAGGGAATCGTGACATGTCACACATGTCATGTGTCCTTAAGGGGTTAAAGGGACACTATAGTCACCAGAACAACTACAGCTTAATGTAGTTGTTCTGATGTCTATAGCATGTCCCTGCAGGCGTTTTGTTTTAAACATTGCCTTTTCGGAGAAAAAAACTGTGTTTACATTGCAGCATTGGAACACCTCTAGTGGCCACTCCTCAGACATCCACTAGAGGTGCTTCTTGAGTCGGCATTCAGCATCTCCACAATTCAATGCATCTCTATGAGGAGATGCTGATTGGCCAGGGCTGCACCTGCCCCGCCCCACCTCCTTGGCTGAGATCATCAGAATGGACGATCTCAGCCAATCCAATGCTTTCCTATGGAACTTTTGATGATGTCAGCCAAGGAGGCAGATCGGGGACGGAGCCAGCTCCAATAGACCAACACGGCACTGGAAATAAGGTAAGATTTTAGTATATTTAGGGGGGCTATATATTGATTGTTAACACTATAGGGTCAGGAATACATATTTTTTGGTTCCTGACACTATAGTTTTTCTTTAATAAATTTATCCAGAACAAATTATGAATAGTTAGACAGCCTTGTAACTAAAGGCAAATCAAGATAAACAATAAAAAAATGTAGTAAAAGTTAGAATTAATAAATGTAATTATGCACTATAAAGTGTACAATTGCATGTAAAATAAACTGATTGTATCTATGCTTGAAATACTTGTAGGGAAACTGTCATACAAAATGAACAAATATAAACAAAACATTCAAAATGAGTGCATTATAAAGTGTATTTATTTTTTTTCAAAGGCATTGATGTGTCTTATGGACCGTAATATATACATTCACTTGCTATTAATACACACAAGTTCCTTATTATACATTCAGCATGTGAAATGTTTCTCACAGTTTCTCTAAAAGCCTAGCTTTTCTTTTTAATGTCCCCATTGTGTACCTGTGACTTTTGCCATTGTGTAATTATAAATCTAAAGAACTCAAAGTGATGGCAAAATGGCAGTCAACGTCAGAGCAATGAAAGCATGGAGATGTATGTGAGGGGGAAAAAATGTGCAGAACAAATTAGTCATGTTACATAGTTTGCATTAAAAAATATTTGGTCACAGACAGTCAATATTGACTTTTCGGGGGCGTGGTTTGCAGCCGATCGAGCTGGACGTGTCTGGGTAGAGCTCTGCTGCGACCGCGGTGCCAATAGCCTACATTAGCGGAGACTGACCTTTCAAACTACTACACCAGGTGGGGGAAACACGATGGACAAAAGAGCTCCCCGAAAACAAACGAAAAAATGAACGGAGACGGTCTCGGTACCTGATATGTTCGCGGCCTCTCGCGCCGTGCGGTCGAGCACACAAGATGGCGGACGAGAGGGCCCGGGCACACCCCGTTCGCCCTCGAGCCCAGCGAGCGGAGGGGCCATGGGGTCTTCAGAATCCGACACTAGCCAGATCCTGGCTAAGCTGGCTGAAGTCCGCAGCTACCTGGCCACGGAGATGTTCCGCAACACGGCCGAAGTTAAAGCTGAGATCCAGGCTTTAGGGGTAAGGACGGAGATGCTTGAGCGGCGGATGGAGTCCACAGTTGTGGCCCATAACGCTGCCGCAGCCCAAATTAACCACCTAACCTCTCAACTATCCCTTGCAAGTTATACTATTGACGATCTTGGGAATCGATCACGGCGCAATAATATCCGCCTTCGGGGATTGCCGGAGCAGGAGGGGGAAGGGTCCCTGAGCGACGTGGTCTTGGGGATTTTCCAGCCACTTCTTCCCAATATCCCCGATCATATATGGCATATTGAACGGGCGCATAGAGCGCTCTGTGCCAAAAGGGCGCACGACCGGCGTCCCAGGAATGTACTCATCAGATTCCTGTCTTACCAAACGAAAGAGGCCCTGATGAAATTTGGCAGAGACCACCCGATTGTCCATAATGGGGCAGACCTTGCTCTTTTCCAAGATTTGACCCCTCTGACTCTGCAGAGACGTCGGGACTGGCGCCCTATTACTGAACTACTGCAGCGGCACTCCATCAAATACGCCTGGGGGCATCCCTTTAGGCTATTGGCCTTCAAGGATGGCCGTACCAAAATTGTATTTTCAGATGGCGATCCGGAGAGATTCCTGAGCGATCTGGGGATCCGAACCACCGAGGACTTTGCGGTTCCGAAGGCGCCAGAGGAGGTCCTACCTGCTCTCCCCCGAGAGTGGTATGCAACGGAGGATTGAGGTGATTTGATGTTTTAGTCATTAAATCCGAGTTGCGGTCCGAGGTCCCGGATGGTAGGGTCTCGCGGGTGGGTTCATATTGCTTGGGAAGGGGGAAGCCGGACCCCACTTGGTGGGGCCTTTCCTTTTTTGCTGGGGGCTCCGGCAGCCGGGATCTCACGTAAGGCCTAAATGGGCTTATGGGTTGCCCTTGCTGTGGGTGGGATCACTGATTCTGGGGAGGGTTAGGGTTGCTCGCTCTCCCCGATTCTGGCCTCGATACCCACTCTGATTTTTAGAGGGGGCCCCTTCCTTGCCCACTGTTCCACATGATCCGATGCCCAACCTTTTTTCATTGATTATTGGATATCTGGGGACTGGGGACTATTATATACTCTCTTTTTGTTATGGCAGGGATGCGGGATCGTTGAGGGGCGGCGGGCGGCGGAGGTTATTCACGGTGATTTCTATTCCGAATGTTCTCTGTTATTTTTGTTTTTATTCTGGGCTAGGATGCAATTTTGGTGTTTTGTTATATGAGGGGTACGTGGCCGGTGGGGGTTGGGGCCCTGGCTGCGGGGATCATATAGGAAGCCTCCTTGGCTTTGTGGGTTGCCCCTATTGCAGGCGGGATCGTTGTCTCGGGGGAGGGTTGGGATTCCATGCTCTCTCTGATTATGGCCTTGATATTCTCCATAATAGTCTGGCAAGGCCCCTTATTTGCCTTTTGTTATAATATGTTCCTCCGCTCAACTCATATATTTTCGTTGGGTCTCTGGGGCCCGGGGATTACTGTATATTTTGTTTTGTTTTTTGTTGTTTTTTTAAGATGGGATGCGGGATCGTTGCGGGGGCGGCGGGCGGCGGGTGCTGTCGACTGTAATTAAATCTCTGACTGCTCTCTATTAAATGTGTTTCTGTGCTGGATTAGGATGCATTTTTGTATAACTCGAGGTTGCATATGCGAGGTTTATGAGGCCGGTGGGGGTTGGGGCCCTGGGATCTGATTGCGGAACTTTGTTGTAATGTGCATTTTCTAATTCAGGACCCGGCCGTGTTTCCAGGAGACTAGCTACCTTCCCGGGCACAGAGCTAACTTTACGTTTTTTATCCCATTTATCCTCGTTTCGGGGCCCATGGGCTCACGAGGTGTGCTCGGGGGGTGGGGGGTCAATGGCCAGTGTCCCGGTTGGTGGCTCGGATGGGGAGGGATTGTTCTCCGGGTCAGCTGTGTATATATGCGTTATATATAATCTTTTTTTTTTTTCTCATTTAATGCTCTCCAATGCCAATCCCTCCGCATGCTGGCTATACTCCCTTCTCTATGCCCCTTAAGGTGGCCCTAAACCCCGATAGCTTCTCCCACTCTCACCACGGGGGGATCTGAATCGGAACATATAACAAGTAAATTATACTTACGACCTCATACCACATCACACACAAATAGTTAAATGTATAAATAATACCACATCGGATCCATAATCATAGACAGGTGGCCACTTTCATTTGTATTTGGTAAGCCTGGATCCCCTTTACTGTTAATCGCTGCCGGAGCCGGGGGAGGGGGTAATGGATCTATCGGCTGCCCCCAGACACCCTTCTTAGTGCCTCCTTGAAAGGGGTCGTGACGCCGGGCTACACCCTGACGCGACCCGAAAGTTATCCCCCTACCGTTTGGTATCTTCCAATACCTATTAGTTGGATTTCTGTCTCCAATTTAGTTGTGATTGGCACCCTAGGGGTGCCTATCTTGATTGGTCTATGTTCATACTTCTCTGGGGCCCAATTGGTGCTCTGGAGAGGCTTCAACATATACCCCGTTTTGTCCTGGCAATAGGTAAGACCAGGCTACTGTTTTTTTCACTGTTACTCTTTACACTTTCTATTCTCTCACCCTACCCTCCTACCCCTAGTTTATACCTCTCCCTACCCCGCTTCCCTTCTCTAGCCCTCCTGGGAGGGGCTGTCATTGGACCCATTGTGCATTTTGGGACACCATGGCCCAAACGGTTAATGAGCTGCCGTATGGAATGATTATTGTGGGGGGAGATCTCAACGCCACTCCGTGTCCAGCTGTCGATCGGAGCCAGGGGGGT
The DNA here is from genome assembly GCF_036172605.1 of Pelobates fuscus. Lineage (NCBI taxonomy): Eukaryota > Metazoa > Chordata > Amphibia > Anura > Pelobatidae > Pelobates > Pelobates fuscus. The sequence continues at coordinate 41,901,369 of NC_086329.1, read as the reverse complement.
GGGTTGCCGAGATCGCATAGGAGGGGGCCAAGATAAATTGCTCCGCACATTCATCCAGCGCACTGGCCTCCTGGATATCTGGAGGGCTCACCACCCTGACGACCGCGATTATACCTTTTACTCTGCCCCCCACGATACGTACTCGAGGATTGACGTATTCCTGGTCAACTCCCACTTGGCGCCAAAAATCTCGAACTCCACGATTGGATCTATCACATGGTCGGACCACGCCGAGGTCACATTGTCATTAGACAATTTGTGCACTGCATCTCCGTGGTCCTGGAAATTAAATACAGGATCCGGCCGTGGTAGAGACGATCCGTATGGAATTGTCTGATTACTTCGACAGGAATGTGGTGCCTGATCTCCGTCCAGCCACGGTATGGGCCGCCCATAAAGCAGTTATACGGGGCATATTTATTCGTGAAGCCACTTTAAAGAAAAAACGCAAAATGCAGTTACTGTAGTCTCTCTTGGAGGCTTTGGGTAAGGCTGGGAGAAACATAAAACTGCTCCGTCCGCTGACACGCTAGCGAATGTACAGACGCTGCGTTCCTCAGTGCGTGAGACACTTATCGATGATACGGCCAGAGCTATGGTCTGGTCTAAGAGGACGTACTACGAAAAGTCCAATAAAATGGACACGCTTCTGGCCCGATCAATCCGCCCGAGACAAGGTCACTCCCACATCACTACAATCAAAGACTCCACTGGTAAGTACCGCACTGATCCCACTGATATCGCAAAGGTCTTCTCGGAGTATTACTCAGCACTGTACAACCACTCCGGGAGGGGCGGCAGCGACCAGCAACGACGCAAGACGGACGAAACTAGAATATTTTTAGATCAATTGGCACTGCCAAGGCTTGATTTTGTAGATACAGCTACCCTGGGAGCGCGAATCACGGCCGACGAAATAGATGCGGCAATCTCAACATTGAAAGGCAACAGAGCCCCTGGACCGGACGGATTCGAAGGCGGTTATTACAAAATCTTTCGTGAAACACTTACGCCACACCTGGAGACGTTGTTTAATGACCTCATGGAGGGGGGGGGGGTGCCGGATAAAGACATGTCGCTGGGCGACATAGTCCTCTTACCGAAACCGGGCAGAGACGACTCGATTCCCGAAAACTTCCGCCCGATCTCACTGATAAATCATGACTCTAAGATTCTGGCTAAGATCTTAGCGACACGCTTGAACCCCTTCCTAACGCACTTAATCCATCCGGACCAAGTAGGTTTTATACCCGGCAGACAAGTGTATGAGAATACTCGGCGCAATATCGACCTTGTATGGAGGCAGGTGACCAAAGGGATCCCTACCCTGATCCTGTCGCTTGATGCGGAAAAGGCCTTCGATAGAGTTAAGTGGCCCTATCTATTTGAGGTCCTACGGCACTTTGGCCTACCTGACTCATATATCACTGCAATTAGGGCTATGTATACGGATGTTCAGGCGAGGGTCCGAATAACGGGATCAAAGGCACTACCTTTCACTTTGGGCAATGGCACCAGACAGGGCTGCCCTCTGTCACCTCTGCTTTTCGCCCTGTCGCTGGAACCCCTACTACAAAAGGTGCGTATTACGCCCGAAATTCGGGGGATATCTATAGGGGACAAGCGATATGTGGTTTCCGCTTTTGCAGATGACGTATTGTTGACTCTGACGTCTCCGACGGAGTCGATGGATGCGTTGGCGGCGGTACTGGAATCCTACGGTGGCCTGGCAGGCTATAAGGTGAACCTGCCTAAATCGAGTGCGCTCCCTATTTGTATGTGCGACCCTGATGTTACATACGTGGGGACTGTACATGATATTCGAATTGAGAAACACCATCTCAAATACCTAGGGATTCACCTGACAGCAGACCCTGCCCAGTTATTCAGACAAAATTACACCCCTTTGATTCGCACCCTGATATCGGACATGGAAAACTGGCAGGATAAACCAATTTCATGGATCGGTAGGATCCATGCTGTAAAAATGAATGTGCTCCCCAGGATTTTATTTTTGTTTCAGGCCCTTCCGGTCAAGCTGATTAGGTCTGATTTAGGGGCACTTCAACAGGCGGTGGGGAAGTTCATATGGCAGAACAGGAAACACAGAATCTCCCGCAATATCTTGTACAGAACGCGGTCGAGGGGGGGCCTGGGATTACCAAACTTCTATTTCTATTATCTAGCAGCCCAACTCTCGCAAGTAGCGTACTGGCATTCTCCCCCGGATGAGAGAAGATGGGTGGATTTAGAATCATCTCTTATGGGATCTGATTTCCCTCAGTTCTACATATGGGTCCCTCGGGACCATAGACCGATAACACAGATCGCTTGTCCGGCCATAGCGAACTCGGTGAAAATATGGGACGCTACATCGGTTAAATATGGGCTGTCCTCCCGGGAATCCCCGCTGACCCCCTATCTGAGGAACAAAGCCTTCATCCCAGGATTGTATGCCAGGGTATTTAAAGGGATCGAGAGTACGGGCATTCAGCGTTTATGTCAACTTTACGAGGGCGGTACACTTCTTCGGTTCGAAGACTTACAAACTAGAGCTGTCCTGCGCCCATCGGATTTTTTTCGATACATCCAACTTAGGGACTATGTGCAGACTCCGGCAACTAAACTATGCGCGCTCCAACCACCCACCTTCTTTGAAACCCTATGCCTTAAGGAACAGTTCCCAAGAGGCCTTATCACAAAGTTATACGCGCACTTGAGTACATCCACTTCGGAATGGAATGGGGAGAGCTTACGTATGTTGCCCAATGGGAAGCTGATCTTAGTGAAGAGCTGGAAGGGGTGGACTGGCAGGAGATTTGGGAAGCTGCGGCGACTTCCTCCATATGTGTATCTATGCAGGAACAAGCTTACAAGACCATGTTCAGGTGGTACACCACCCCGGTGAAGCTTTGTAGAATGCATAGGTTATCTACGGATGTGTGCTGGAGAGGCTGTGGGCAAAAAGGAACCTACTTGCACATGTGGTGGGAATGCCCTGTGGCCCAGAACTTCTGGGGGCAGGTAGCGGGGTTATTAAAGGACATCTTTGGCAGGGAGATAAAGCTGGACCCATGGGTGTTCCTCCTGGCCAGGCCGCTGGAGGACTGGACCAGGACCGAGCAGAAGTTGGTCCATAAGGTGAATCTGGCGGCGAGGCGGGCCCTTGCGCAAGTTTGGCTTCAACCCTCAGCTCCCTCACTTCGTGTATTGCTGCAGAAGATCAAAGATAATTTCCTCATGGATAAACTCACTGCAAGGGTCAGGGGCACGAATGCAAAGTTTGACAGAATCTGGGCACCTTGGGTAGATAGTAGCTTAGGCGATTAGGAGCCGCGGGAACTGGGCCTGATTTTTTCTTTTTGAGGAGATATGGGGGCTTCCATTGGGAAGCCTCCAGGCGGTGGACGACTCCTTGGGAGTTGTTCTGCCCACAGTTGGGACCAAAGATGTAAAGTCAGGACCAAAGACATGACTATCTACATTGGAGCTGGGGGCCATATGACTATGCCATCCTCTCCCACACACCTTCCCATCCCTCCCCCCCCCTTCCCCCTCCTCCCCCTCTGACTCTTATCTCTGTTCTCTTTTCTAGTCCCATTTTCACTCGTCCTCACTATTTTTACTTTCTTCTCTCTCTTCTATCTCCTCTAATATTCATCTGTATGGCTACACTATATATACCATGACTTTCTGAACCCCGCCCCTGTACTGTTTGGAAAGGGGCACTACAGCAAGAACAACTGATAGCTGTGTGTAGTCACGCCGTTCAGTGCCCCCTGACACCGGGGATGGGTGGGGTTCTCAGATATCTTGGAGGCACTGCTATTATGTGTCAGTATTCTTCGAATTATGAACCTCAACTTCTGGCAATATAGCCATACTAGATTTCCTTGGATTTTATATACGTTGAAAATTGGAAGGACACCGTTCACATATCTGGAACATTTCAGGGATGATTCGCCAAATAAGCCATCAATATTGCCAAACACTTGTGTATTACCCTGTATAACGTACTTTTTATATATCTAAACCCATGAATAAGTCCGATATGTGATGTTTGTATTAATGGTGTTCAACCTTATTGAAAATAAAGAATTTTAAAAAAAAATTAATATTGACTTTTCAATTAAATTATAAAACATGTGATGATGTGCTTATAGGAAGATTGAATGGTGCGAGCTAACCCCATCCCTCACCGTGGGAAATTTACATTACTGATTATTCTCAACCAGCCTAAAGGGGTGTCCTGGTGAGCTGTTACTAAATCAGGTGGAAGTTTTTTCAGATGTCAACAATGGACATAGTTGGCTTTTTTTCCCAAATGTTACTCACCGGTACAATGCCAGCAATTTCAAACCCAATGCACCATAAACACCCGGTGATGAAGGAAGCCTTTGTGCAGCATGGTGATATATTAAAATCGCTTATTTGGCTTTTCAGCTGTATGAATCTGTATATTACTCCCGCTGTCACTATTCCTAAAAAATAAAATGAATGAATTAATAAGCTTTGCAAACCAGCACTTGGACAGAACATTTTACAAAAAAGCACACTCCATCAAAGTATGTTGTCCAAATCCATATTGGCAATACATTGGGTGAGGGGCTTGGCCGGTGTCTGTGAGACCCTTGTTATGTGTCACAGTGCATAACCAGGAAAACGGACTCTGGTGATTATGGTGCTGAGACTGTATTTTTAAAATTTATTTATTAGCAGACCCTTAGTTTGCAGAAGCCATACCTTCCCACATTTGCTTGGCACACAAACAAAAATGAAAAATTGCATTAGAAAGCAACAGCCAAACATTTCTTGACTCCTAAATGTAACAACACATTTAACAGATGAGAAAAATAGATTCTGACCAGTTGACTGCTCTTTTACAAGGGTTATGACCCTTGGAAGAAGAAAGATTTGGTCCTTTATATGAAAGAATTGTGATGCCCCTGCAATTCAAAGGTCAGCATTTATAACCTCTGGGAATCCTGGCTTTCAAGTCCTGCCTAGAGAAGTCTGGTTAATCATTCATAATTAGACAGTTCATCCTCTAACACCTGCTTGTTTGTTTCCTCACATTTTAGTTTATTATGCTACGGCTGGGCCTGACTGTCACGCCGGCCAGACACGATTGAGGGAGCTCCAGCTCGTGGCCTCCTAAAATGAGCAGTAATCCTGTACTTCAACCCCATCGACAACGCTACTTGCCTTAACAGTATTCCTGCACTGAGTGGGGTTACTCTTGCAGTCTCTTTACTGTCTTGACAGGTTTACGCTACCAGGAGGCTGTGTGTTGTATGCCCGAGAGTCTGAGGGAGTGGAGAGGGGGCCGATCTCTATTCTTGTGCTGTGCAGTTGCTTGGTGCACCGTTTCCCCCTCCTTTGTACTGGTGGGAGTGATCCCAGTCTACCTCTTGGTGGCTCCTCTCCTGTGCTAAGGGCATACGGCATACCTGCCGAGACAGCGATGAAAAACAAGTGCGCAAGAGGGCAGATGACGCTTGCTCCTCCAGCCCTCATGGAGGGAACAATGATGTTATGCAGTGACTAAGCTGGATTTTTTAAGTTTCTGGGACAAGTTGAGAGCACACCTAAGACCCCTACCACCTTGGGAAGAGACTATCGCTAAAAGCTCAAAAGATTGTGACCTTGCAGACGGCTGATGCAGCCTATCATAATTGTACCAGAATGGTGCGACGACACCCACGCTTGGACTGGCAGTAGATGACCCCTCGGAAAGCTGCAGAGTTCTCAGCCTGTACCACAAGCCATACTGGGTTTCAAAGCCATGTAGAAGAATCTGGAGGAACCCACCAAGTCTACCTGACTACCACCCTGTGACCATATACTTACCCTCATGTGGGCAACTCAACTTGACACCGGGACTACAGTGGTGGAAAAGTATGGCGCCGGGGGGGTATACTTTGACTACGGAATTGTGCTGTTGTGCTCTCTTTTTCTGGTATAGTGTTCCAGCATTACACATAAAGTTATTATACACTATGTGTGAATTTTTACTTTGAGTTTCTTCTATGCAGGACTCATGGTTAGCTTGCCTAAGGCGCCTCCTGTAGGTTATTTTTTGTTTTCAGCTTTTCTACGTGCATGCAGCCTACTTACATCCTAACCGCACGTTATAATTTATATGCAAAGTGTGTTTTATCTGGTCTTTAATTTTTCATATTTCTCTTTTTAATGTGAAAGAAAATAAAACACAAGCCTTATATTTGACGCTGTAACTTTTGAAAACACCATAAAACCTGTACATGAGGGGTACTGTTGTACTCGGGAGACTTCGCTGAACACAAATATTTGTGTTTCAAAACAGTAAAAAGTATCGCAGCAATAATATCGTCCGTGTAAGTCCTGTTTGTGCGTGAAAAATTAAAAAAACGTCACTTTTACTGGCAATATCGTCGTTGTAATACATTTTACTGTTTTGAAACACAAATATTTGTGTTCAGCGAAGTCTCCCGAGTAGAACAGTACCCCCCATGTACAGGTTTTACGGTGTCTTGGAAAGTTATAGGGTTAAATATAGTGCTAGCAAATTAAATTCCCTTTACTTTCGGCATGGGTTGTCAGGCAGGTCCCGCTAATTGTAATTAATTAAGATACCTAATTATGTAAAAATATGACATAAATATATGTGTAGAATTAATATATATATATATATATATATATATATATATATATATATAATTTTTTCAAAATATTTTCATTTATATATAGGTATATACAGTGATATATACGTATATATATTTATGTATATAGATATATATATATTATTTTGTTCTACGTGTATTTTGATATAAATATATTAATACCACAATACAGTTAGAACTAAATAACACATCTATATATTTTTTAATTATTTATTTTTAATTAATTTTTTTTACGTATTTACATATTTTTTACATTATATATATATATATATATATATATATATAACAATAATTATATATATTTAATCAGTATCAGTCTACCTTTAATTTGAATATATATATATATATATATATATATTTATAGTAAAATACACCTAGACAGTGTATGTGTGTGTATGCATATATATATATATATATATATATATATATATATATATATATATATATATATATATATATATATATATATATATATATGATCTAAGTATATAATCTTTTTTTTTTTACACTGATTTCATTTTATTTTATTTGAATTCAGCCAGCAGGGGGACTACCTGTCATTAAAGGCAGTCCCCCTGCTGGCAATGCAGCAGGCAGCTAACCCGGCCATGTAATTGTGAGGTCCTCGCAAGGACCTCACTCTCACATGACCTGGGGGGCCCCCAGGACGTCGGATGTGCCGCGGGGCATAATAGTACGCCTAATAGTACGCTTAAAATAGGGTGTAATAGTACGCCCTCCGGTCTTAAAGGGTTAAGACAAATATTTCATGTATGCACGCCAAGTTTAAACCCTAGCAGCGCACTATGCCTATCTTGTTTTATTAATGTTTATTATTGTCTACGCTAACAGTTGAAGCATGCCACTCTCTACCACACTGTGCCTAGCCTGACCTAAACTGCGTAACTCTTATGTAACACAGTCTTCCCTCACACATATACTATATTTCGCTACTACGACACATCAGTTAAGTCTAGATTGTTCATAAAACACAAACAATTTGCAACTACTCATGCCACTGTCTTGCCTGTATGAATCTATATATGCTGTAGTGGCTTTGATGATGCTTTGTACCTACCTGCACATCAAAAAAACAACAAATGTAAAAAAAGAACTAACATACTGTAAAATATTTAAAAAATCACGTTTTCAGAATGTATGTCTGTTTTTCACGTTTTCATAGTTTTTTTTTTATAAACCTTTAAAACTTTTTCCCCCCAAAATATCAAAATATTTCAAAATATATGTAATATCGAAAAAATATATCAAAGGTTTTTAAAAGATGAAACTTTTACAATAATTATTTAAAAAGTTTATGCAAACATATTAAATCATTTAAAAAAAACGTATACAAAATATTAAATAGAGCTGAAATCAGGCATTTCTGTTCTACAAGGCAATCTAAACTATAGCTCTGCAGTGAACCTGTAGGTATCTGTTGATTAGGGGAATGGGAGGATAGAATGTATAGTCTACCTCTATGTATAGAGATAGGCAAACTGTAGGTGCGTTATAAGTATTAATGTATATGTATGGTGCTAAGGGTCTTATTTACAGTAGAAATCTCTACTTTATTCAATGTATTACGTCAAAGCCATGAATGTTGCAAGATAGTTACTTAACATAAATAATATACAAGTTAATAATATACAGTATATGTATAAAAAAACCCAACAACAACTGACACTTGGCAGTAGTGGTGACACTTACCCAATGTGGTGGAAATGGTAATAACCACAGCATTGATAATGATCTGTGGTTTGAAATTACCGAGATAGCTGGAAGAAAAGATAAAATGATGCTTTCAGTATGAAGGATACATTTTTGAATAGATTATTGCAAATGTATATCTGACATGTGAAATATTTCTTATAAATAGTGTGTATTTATCACAAATACAGTATTGTAGTTTTCCTGGAAAGTTTTCTACAATTATAAATAGAAGCCAAGCACATTTATGCTGCCATTGTTACTTTACTATACAATTATAATTATGGGCAAGTTATTGAAAGTCGCCCAACATGATACAATGGTGAATATGTAAAAGCAGCTGTGATGCCATTGTATTTAAAAACATAAGTGCACACGTGGAAATATAATTCTGACTTTGAAATGTATTTGTGCCTGTCAAAGTTTAGGGTTTGTTTAGAAAGGTTTTCCAAAGCTGTGCACTGACATTCAGTGTGTATTCTAAAAACAGCGACAATGCTTACCTTATTGTAGGCAAAATATGCTTAGGGTCTTGGTGTAAAACCTCATATATCACTAAACTAGTGACGAGACCTGAAATTGTCCAGATCACAAGAATGAATGGCAGTATTGCTAATCCTTCACATGCCATCTTCAGTACATCAGACTACAAATCACAGTCAGGATCTTCAATAATCTCCAAAATGAGTGCAGTCTGCAACAGAAGTGTCACTAGGAATAATGTAGTGTGTATGTATACCTGAGCATACAAAGTTTCACAGTCTGTGATGTCATGACTATGTTTGTGATGTCATTGATTTCTGACTGAATACTTTTTTTACATTTTTTTTTTTTATTCAATTCTTTATTTATAATCAGATCATGGACGATACACCACTTTTGATATTTCCTTTAACAAAAAAGTCACAGAAAAAACTGTGCCCCCCCCATCCGCTTTTCAAAATAAGTAAATAAAGTGAGCTAACATAAGTGAGTGAACTGATTAATAAAGGAATACATAGTTTAGAGTAAAAAAGAAGAAAATACATTTGAGAGTAGGACCATTATGCCTAGTGGTTTGTGAGGTTTCATGAGTTTTGGTAGGTTTCCCAATGGGAGACATATTTTTCTTAGTAAAGAAATAATATTTCTCACTTGTGCTGTTCGTTTATACATTAAAATATTATCTTTAATCTGTAAGAGTACCATCTCTATGATAGGCAGTTCTGTGCTTAACCATGTTTGAGCAAATGAGACAGAAGTGTGAGAGCAGTGGAACACATACCCGAGGACAGCAAGTGGCTGAGTGTAAGAAACTGTTCCATACTATCCCCCAGAGCCGGAAATAGTGTGGACGTGTCAGAAGCGGCCCATGTTAGTAGTAGAGGTTTCTCCTGAAAAGTGTGAGCAGTGTTTAAAATTCTATATATTTTGAATTAAAGATTTGTGCAGAGAGCACTAATGCTTCTTTTTAGGTTTTTAATTTTTTTCTAGATGGACAGCCCAGTCACAAAGTAAGGGACCTTTCTTTATGGCCCATTGCTTACATTTGGACATATGTGCACGGTTGTCTCCGTGTCAACCAGACGGCTAGACGAGGCCACCCCACAGGTGCCTTACAGGGGAATTGATCCTGAGTCCTTCTGTATCCTAAGCCTGCTCTCCTGTCTCTGTGCCACTTCTGAACTTACGGTTATATGCGAGTGCCGTTTTGGGCCCAGGTTACAGGGATATTTGGCGATATTGATCAGTGTTGCGGTCGCCGGCCCGCCGCGTCACACGGCCGTGCACCCGACCGGCACAGCGTCGCCGACAGCACGAGCTTACCTGCTCGTCGGCGAGCCGACAACCGCTCCCCCAGGTCTTCCGGGCATCGTGCCCAAATCCAAGATGGCGCTGACCGCGTGGTTGCGTCCATCTCTAGCTCCGCCCCCGAAAATTATACTAACGTGTGCGTGACGTCACAACGTCAACACACACGCACGTTTTGGGGTCAGAGGTCGCCCTCTGACCAATCAGAGCATAGAGAGGTATATTTAAATCCCTAACTCACCCTAGTACCTTGCCCTGTCGTGGTTTCCTGTTCCTGGTTTCCTGAGAGTGCTTTATATTTGTGAATCTGATTTCCTGGTATCCTGATCTTGGCTTTTCCCTGGTTATTCTGAATTCTGGTTTCCCTGACTTGGCTTGTGTAAACGGTATTGTGTATTTTCTGGCTTCCTTGACCTCGGCTTTCCCTTTGACCATTCTCTGTCTCTAGCGTATTAGTCCGGCCATTCTAAGGTCCGGTTTACGCTCTGTCCTTTTATTTTTCCTTTTCTTGTATATGTATATGTTTACATAGTTTCTGCGTGCTGGACCACACTAGTAGTCGTGACAATCAGGCTGTGTCGGAGCTAGCAGAGATGGCGTCCGCTCAGGTTATCCGGTTAGCCCCGCCTCTGGACAAATGTAATTGGGACTTTTCATCTGGACTGATTTTAGTGTCAAGGTCTTAATTATCCTCTTTTGATTCAATATATATTTTTATTAGTTCTTTTTTTTCTTTTTTCTAAGTGCTATCTTCCTGATGTCGTGTGAAAGACATTTTTTTTTCCTTTGGCTTTATTTTTCAGTTGAACTTTATTTTGTTTCCTCCCAATCATTACACTCTTGGAGGGCTAGCTCATCCTCCCACATGGCAAGGGATCTCTGTATGTTGGCCTTTGGGTTGCTGGGGAGACCTGGGTGGGTTTAACTGGGGTATGTTCGCTACTACCGGAAAGGGGGTAGATGTGTTCCAGACTGTTTCATTCATAGACATGGGGCATTTCTCTCATCACACTAGTGCAGGGGTAAGCAACCTTCCGCACTCCAGATGCTGAGCACTACATCCCCCATAATGCTCTTACACACATAATGCTGGCAAAGCATCATGGGAGGTGTAGTCCAAACATCTGCAGTGCTGAAGGTTGCCTATGCCTGCACTAGTGGGATATTCAGATACAGATGGAGGGATTTTAGGGAGGGGGACTGAGATGTTTTTTTTGTGTTATACATGTACATAGTTGTCTTCTTTAATCTTTTCACTGCTTACGCCTCTGTCTTAATGCTGGCAACTTTATTATTCTCCTTTGAAGTATGTAGATCATTATCACAACAGCTGTTTATATTCCTTTAAATGGGGGTCATGAAAAAAGTGGACTGCAAAACTGAAAAGAGGTAGGGAAAAGCAAAACAAAAAAAAATAAAAAAATACAAAATTTAAAAGTTCCAAAAATATAGCAATATTGCTTAACACTAGGGATCGACTGATTATTGGTCTGGCCGATATAATGTATTTTCAGCAATATCGGTATCTGACAATAAAGATATTGCCGATAATGCAGACCAGGGCCGCCATCAGGGTCCTGGGGGGCCCATGGCGGTCCTTGGGGGGCCAGCTGTCAGGATCGGGACAGGGATCCAACACGCAGAGTACAAACAGTAGCCAGATACGTATACCGGACCTTAGAATGGCCGGACTAACGTAAGTAGTACAGTATAGAATGGTCAAAGACAAGCCGAATCAAGGGTAACAGAGATAAGCAGAGAAGAGCAAACAAGCCGGGTCAAAACCAAAAGGGATAACCAGAAAACACGAGCACTGAGTGACTAGAACAAGCTAGAACCACGACAGGGCAATGAGCTAATGAAAGAAGCACTGTTAAATGCCCTGTTCAGATAAGTAGACACACCTCCGACGAGTCCTGATTGGTCCTGAACCAATTGAGTGACAGGTCGTTCCGGGTTGACGTCCTGACGTCGACTTCCGGGCGTCATGCTATAAAAGGGAGTCACTCCCTCGCGGCCGGCTTTGCATGACCGGATGGACCGCGAGAAAGAGGGAAATCAGGCCGTCCGGATGGATGAACGAGTAAGTCTCTACCTCTCTCGGAGGTAGAGACCTCAGGTACCCTGACACCAGCACACTCTTACCTTCTCAGCAGCTCAATTCAGCTTCCCTGTCTAAATTTCGCAAGCTCGCGGCCGTCAGAGCATTGCCACAGGTTACCGTGGCAACGCTCTGGGTGGCACGCAGGCTGCGAGAGTTAAACAGGGGAGCTGAAGGGAGCTGCTGGGATGGTAAGTAATAGTGTGCTGGGCCCCCTCTGCACAGTCCATGCCACCGGACCACCAGGGAATGCCATATCCTACATCCCTGGGAAAGAGAGAGAGCTAAGAATGCAGAGTAGAATTATAGAAATATAAAAATGAAAAAGTACGGAAAAATAACCCTTTGTTTTTCTCTTCTTTTTGCCCCTGTGTGATCAGTTTAAGGTCCAGGGATCCACATCTCCTGTGTGAGTTCCCAGTGCTGGAGGTGCGATTAGTTAAGCCCAGACAACTTGTACTAGTTCTGTTCTCTTCTTTTTCTGTCACTATTCTTTTTTCCCTTTCTTTCTTTCTTGTGTTGCTCAGGGGTTCTGGGGATGGCTGGAGCTGGTTGGGTTTAAGCCACTGGAGGCTCCCAGAATGATTTAGTACTAATCTGCTTATCATGAATAGGAGTGGGTGATCACATGGACCTCCCACTTTAATATTGGTCATGGATTTAAAAATTATTTCCCTCAATGTTTAATTAGGGCATTACCACATGGATTTCTTATATTAGGATGGGATTTTAATTTGGTCAACAGGCATTATAGATGTGTGAAGGGATCATCTGAGCAAGGTCAATTATACCTTTCATTCTGCTCTTTATGATTCATACTCATGGATTGATTTTTTTAGTTAACAATTTAAGTTTTGCACAGGTTACTAACACGACCATCAGCTCCATCACGTGGTTAGACCATGCCGATATATCCCTCTCGTTGGGAAATCTTTGTGCAGCCTCGCCGTGGATATGGAGACCTCTTCCCTACAGGATCCCTTGATAGTTTATGCAATCCGCAAGGATTTTTAGGAATATGTAATTAAAAATGATAATACAGATTTAACCCCTGGGGCCATTTGTGTGGCTCACAAAGAAGTGATTAGAGGGATTAGCAACTTTGAAAAATAAACAAAAGACTGGCTTAATTACTGGAAACATTGTGATCCCTAGAGCAACACAAAATAAATTCCAGTGCTACCATACTGCTACAATTAAGAGCAGTGCAACTGTCCATTAGGGAGCTGCTCCTTATACTGCAAGATCTATTATATGGTCCAAACTGACTTTTTAGGAAAAAGCTAATAGAAAAACGGATATTGCTTCTGTCTTTATGAACTTTTATAAGAAACTGTATAATTACTCTACCCCAGGATTCAATTCTTCAGGACAATTAAGGTGAGCTCACTCACTCTTTCCTTTCTAGGCTTGATCTACCGAAGCTTAGTCTAAAGGTGCTGGATAACTAGCGAAGACATTGATAATGCTACATCAGCACTAAAAGGGAACAAAGCCCTAGGGCCCGATGGCTTTGACAGGGGATACTATAACATTTTTGGAGAAGATTCGACGCCCAGATTGGAGCTACTGCTTAACTATTTCAGAGACGTGGTACTCACCGACAGGGGTATGTCCTTGGCTATTATAGTTTTGATTCCAAAGCCAGACAAAGATCCAGTTTCCAGAACATTTCTCTTAACAATTATTATACAAAGACATGGGGGAAAATCATAGGCGATATTAACAAGATTAATTAACACCGACCAAGTAGGATTTATCCCCGGGTGTCAATTGTTTGAAAACACTCATAGGAATATTGATCTTATTTGGCAGCAGTCGCCACTAACACCCCTACTTTAATTGTATCCCTTGATGCCAAGAAGGCATTCGATAGAGTGAATAAATAAGGCCATTTGACCCTATCGTTTTTGAGCTTCCCAAAACCTTACATCACTGCTATTAAATGTATATGTATAGTAATGTAAAAGCACAGGTGTAGATTGCAGATGCCCCCAAGAAGCACTTCCAACTGGGAAATGGTACACCGCAAGGGCTGCCTGTTATTTCCCCTCTTTTTGTTTTTTTTCCTTTAGAACCCCTCTTGCAGGCAATACGTAAACACTGTAACATTCATCGAGGAGGTGCTGGAACTATATGGCTCCCTGTCAGGATATAAAGCTAATATGGATAAATCTAGTGCCCTCCCGATAGAACTGTCTGCGGCAGATATGGCATCCATTTAGACTATTCATCACATTCAAATGGCACAATGCGCTATTAAATATCTGGGTATTCATTTATGGCGGAGTCTTTCAAACTGAGTTAAATTATACTCCGTTGTTAAGAACTTTAATAAAAGTTATGGAAAATTGCCTGGATGAGCAGATATCGTGGATTGGATGGGTTCATTCATTTAAAATTAATATATTTCGGGGGCGGGGCCAGACCGCCGAGCTGGACAGTCGCAAGCACGAGCAGCTCCTGCAAACCAACACGCTTTAACCCTTAAAAACCATATTTTTCATCGAGATTGCAGACTGGCAGCACAGGTCCTTGGAGCAAAAGGGGCACTGGACCCAGGGAGAGGCTGGCTCTCCGAGCTACAGTCCCCTGGGACCACCCCCACAACAACAAGGGACCACCCAAGTCCCAGCAGCTTCACCACGCGAGCTGCGGCCTCAGCACCTCAACTAAGATGGCGGACGCCACGTGCGCCGAAGACACTGAGAAGACCTGCAACGACCCAGCGCTCACAACACAAGGCGCTCACAGGCACAAGCTATCCAGCTACCCACAACAACCAGAGGTAAACTCATACAAGAGCACCCCGACACGACACATACCTTCTGGGATGCGTCCCGGGGCTCCGACCCCAGTTCCAAGCAGGGCCCGAAACAAGTGGAGGAGAAGGGGGCACAGCAAACCGGTACCCGCATCACAATGTACCACACTGGAGGCACACAAGCAAACACCTCCACCACAGACATGCCGGGGAGCCGGTCTCCCACACAAAGAGCCGCACTCCACTCGTGAAAGACCGCACTTTACACCACAACCAGAACGAAAGATGTCACAAAGCACAAAGACAGCCGGGCAGCAGCAAGGCTCCGCAATGCCATTAGAGTGCCTCAACACAGCAGAGATCCGAGAATCCTTTCCACTCCACTACCCGGTCGTCACCTCACCAGCGGTGTACCCGAAATCGACGAACCTTCCTATCAAGGCAAAGTGTGGCGTGGGATGACAGCGACAACAGAGCTCCACGGGATAGTACTATTTCCCGCCTGCCTCAAAGTGACAACCGAGGCAATGAGCAGAACTTGCAAACGGACATAACTTACCATATCAAAGTAGCCTGAAATATAAATGTAATTGAGCATAATGTTATTGCCTAGCCTAGCTTGAAGAGTACCTAGCTAGCAATATATGGTGGGGCTACCTTACCTTACCTTACTTATTAAGTATATACCACTGCCTCCCTTAACTCGAGGTTTAGCTAGCCCCCGGGACACACACCACCTGGTCAGCAACGTGTACTTAGATCTTTGGTCGGCTGCCTTACGAGGTGCAATACCATCTAGCTCTAACCCACTGGGTACGTCCCATTATGTTAAGCATTCTTTTGAACGCATTAAAACTGCCTTGCAAAGTTAGAAACCAATCTTTATATGTAGACAGGATCAACAGTCTCTCATTTAACAATGTGCATATACTCTCAATCTACATAATAGCACCACATTCCTACAAGCGACACCTAAGCGACTATCCTTACTGTCAGTACTTAAAAGGGTGCACAGAATCTTGATTAGCCAAGCTTGTCAGAAATATGTATAAATGTGCGAATTTTCATGCCACTGTTTAACTTTTTTAAATCTTGAAACACGCTGTTGTGGTGTAAGTAGATACCCTGTAACAAAAATAAAGAATTTTAAAAATAATTAAGCATTAATTAATAATTAATATATTTCCACATATATTATTTTAGTTCCAAGCATTACTGATTACGATATCTAAAACAGATTTAGCATCCCTGCAAAAAACAATTGTTTTTTTCATTTGGCAGAACAAACGACATGGGGTATTAAGAAATGTTTTATATCGCCCTAAATTAAATACTGCATCTTTACTTTTATTATTTTGCAGCACAACTTGCCCAAGTTGTGATGTGGCACATTCCAATCAAAGAAAGGAAATTAGTGGATCTGGAATCATTATTGATGGGAGCAAATCTCTTTCAGTTTTACATGTGGAGACAATAGGGCCGAACAGATTGAGGGACTGGTACATGACCCTGCCCCTCTCGAGTATCATTGAATTTCGATCAAGGAAGCATAAGAAAATATTAAGGCTCCTGTCCTGACCTGCGGTTGAGGTTATACAAGTAATTTTATTTACAGGCATAGTCTGGATGCCTATTAAATTGATCAGGAGGGCATGTTAAACTTACTGTTTTTGACATTTGCCCTGCCCCCCAAAATACCAGTGGGTCACCGATTGGTTAAATCTCCCCCTGGGGTGGATGTGATGTATCCCTCTCTGTCCTCGTTCCCATTCTCAGATTGAGAGAATACAGATATAGATGTATTATCTTTTTTCCCGGATCGACTGAGTGGCTGAGGTTAGTGGGAGTTCAACAGTTAAAATTTACCGGACTCAGTCCCGATGTTCATCATAGGAATTATGACTACAGCTTGAATCTATTGGTTTGACATTTGGTCCCGTCCCTTGAGGAAATGGTGGGCTATCGATTGGCCGATTCTTCCGAGGGTGTGTCCTCAATGACAAAGATTGGTGAAGATTGGTTTAGCCTCCAAGGGAGAAGGGACTAATCCACTTTAAGCCTTTTGTGCTGATGCACCTTCTTTGATTTTAATTACGATTCCTTTTTTAGCACTGTTCATAACGAGAGATTATGAGGGCACTTTTGCACTATAGTATCTAGATGAATGCAGGAAGATTGAAGTAGGGGGCTGCATTGAAGCAGCAGGCAAGGTCTTCTTACTCCCCTCCTCCCCTGTCCTTCTTACTCCCCCCACCCCCTCCCTGTGTCCTTCTTACTCCACTCCCCATGTTCTTTTTACTCCCCCCCTCCCCATGTTTTTTTTTTACTCCCCCCCCCTCCCCATGGTTTTTTTTACTACCCCCTCATGTTTTTTTTTTACTTTCCCCCCCTCCCCTCTGTTCTTTTTACTCCCCCTCCCTATGTTCTTCTCAGTTCTCACCTCCCCTTACCTGTAGCGTGGCCGAGCTCCTCTTCCTCCTGGCTGTCAGTCCGGCCGGGTACCGTGCGGTAGAAGGAGATTCAGTTTCCTGTTCCCGGTCGGACAGAAAGGAAGTGAGGACTGACAGCTAGGAGGAAGAGGAGCTCGGCCACGCTACAGGGAAGGGGAGGATGATGGTGACGAGAGAGAAGTGCTGCGGCCGCCTGAGGCTCTCTATAGAGTGCTGAGGCGGCTGCAGCCTTATAGGATGCACCGGCTCTGCTTGGGGCCACGTCAGGACCTACATGTAAAAATATGTATATATAAGTGTACTAGAGAAATAGATACAAGGTGTAATAAACCACAACTATTTAGTATAGGCAGCTACATACGTTTCACAAGCGTCTAAAACTGAGTGAAAGCTCAAAAATCAAGAAAACATATGTGCGCTCAAAGATAAATATTCTAGAAAATATATATAATATAATATTTATATTTATTGGGTAATAATTCATATAAAATCACTATAAAAGAATATATGAAGTAATAAATATAAATGAAATAAATCAAAGCAAACAATAACTGAACGTTAAAAATATATACCAGAACCCACTGTTTACAACAATGTACAAATGAACTCCATGTCATAGGTACATAATATACATTGTGTAAAAAGAAATCTCAGCTTGCTGCCTAGTAAATCACACAAAAATAAAAAACACAAATATAAGCAAATATAATAAAACAATCAAATATATAATATAATAAAAAAGGGAAAAAAGTACCTGCCTCGGTGTGGGCCCCACACCGAGGTAAATATAAATGTAAGATCTGTGTTGAAAAGGCAAAATGAAGTAGACGATATTAGAAGAAAACTTGTGAATAAACTTGCAGGGAGCTCGAAGCGGCAGACCTCCGTTAGTTGACTCTGAAGTACACCGCGGTCGGGATCTTCAAAAAAGACAGCGGTGTATTTGTAACGGACCACCCACAGTTACAGCTGATAGAGTATAAACGAGCTGCAAACTTATACCGCAGTCGGAATCTTCACAAAAGACCGCGGTATAGATAACTGGAACGGCGTTCAGAAAAAAAGAAGGTCCTCACTTTCCTGGAATCCGGAGTGAGAGAGCATAACAAACTCTCACTGGCAAAAAGTAAATAAATAAATAGAAAAAATAATAATAATATGATCAAAAATAGGCAGCCAAAGAAACAGCGGGTCCAGTGATGAAATACAGCCACGTCTACGCGTTTCGTCCCGCCCACGGGACTTTATCAAGACTAAGTAGCTGCAGGCAGAATTGATTTAAATACCCTCAACAATTAAATGAAATGATTAAGCATTGAAAAGAAACACCAATTAAATGAAATAGTTAGGCATTTAAAGGGAAACACCCTCAATTGGAAAATTAATTAGATACACTTACACAGATAGATTATAGCTATCTGGTTGTGTATGTAAAGAGCAATCTTTAAAAAGATATAAAGTATAAGATCTATATGATCTATATTAGACAGCATAGTATACATAGATGAATAGCACTATTAATCAAAAATACAAAAATACGAAAAATGAACACAAAAATGCAATAACATCACCATTTAAAGGGACAGATTTGATTCTTACAAAATCTAATTGAAATTACACATAAAAAGAAAATTAAAATAGGAATAAAAATAATAATAAATATATATGTAGAACTCCACATAATACACAGGAATAGGGTAAACTTAGGTGCTCAAAACTCCAACTCCTCATTCAAGCCATTAGGGGTCATGGTGTTGAGCCTAAAGATCCAGACTGACTCTGACTTAATCAGTTCCCTTTTCCTTATGGCCCCATCTTGATGTGGGGGAATGTGTGCTATCCCCATAAGTTGGATACCAGATGGATTTTTCTCATGGAAAATGGCAAAGTGACGGGCTACTGAGGACCTATGGTCATTACGAATGATAGCTGTCCTATGCTCACGAAATCTACATTTAAGAGGTCTTGTAGTTTGGCCTACGTATTGACGCCCACATGGGCAAGTTAGTAGATATACCACAAAAGAAGTGTTACAAGATATATCAGATTGAACTGAAAAAATTAAGTCAGAATTAAAGGGGCTAAACGTAGATCTCTGGTGGCAAATAAAGCTACATGTAAGGCATTTTGTATGACCACAACGTTTATTAGGTACCCCTTCTTTATGAACCCCTCTAGGTTTCTCAGTGGAATGACATAGCTTGGAGGGGGCTAGGATATTCTTTAGACTAGGGGCCTTTCTGAATGTAACTTTTGGAGTTTCCGAGATACAAAAAGATACAAAAAGATACAAAAAGATAGCCATGGGTCCTTGGTCAGGATGGGCCAATACATATAGAAGATATTGATGATATCGTCATAACCCTTGTTAAACATGGTGGAAAATATGGGTGTAGAGCCTTTTCCTACCTCTTTGGTGCTAATATTATACTTGGCTCTTTTTAATGTGGAAACATGAGGTTTACCCAATAATTCAAGGATCGTATAATGCTCATTGGTATATGGTTCATATTCATCATGATTCAGTGGCATTATCAGGGTCTGGTTAGAAGGACTCGGAACTTGAGAATTAGGCCAAAGTGTGTAATTTGAATTGTGCCCTTTCATATAAGCCTTTAGGATCTTATCAGGTGGATACGATTTTTCTAAAAAACGCTGACAAAGTCTAAGAGACTCTTATCTCTCATAATCTGACACAAACGTACAATTTCGTTTAATTCTGGCAAACTGCCCTCCAGGAATATTGAGAATCCATGTGGGATGATGGCCACTATTGGCATGCAGATAGCCATTCACATCTACGCTCTTTTGGTACGTTTTGGTGGTAATACGCCCTTCAGAGCCCGTGAGAGATAAATCTAAAAACTCAATAGTAGACTTATGTATCTTGTATGTAAAAGAGAGACCCCAAAGATTATTATTAATGTAAGACATAAAATCTTCAACTTCATTCCAGTCACCCCTCCAAACAATGAGAATGTCATCGATAAACCTACGATGAAGGGCGAGTCGCTCCATCCAATACGGTTCAGTGAATATCATAGATTGTTCCCAGTGACCCATGAACAAATTGGCATAGGATGGAGCGAAACTCGCCCCCATCGCAGTACCTCTAGTTTGTACAAAAAACTTGTCGTTAAACTCAAAATAATTATGGGTTAACATAAATTCAGTAAAACTGATAATATAATCAGCTTGCTTGACTGGGAGAAGAGGGTCTGATCTTAAATATGATGAAATAGCTTTTAGACCCAATGAATGGTCAATATTGGAATAGAGCGCTGCCACATCGATAGTTAACCAACAATACTGTTCTAACCATTCTACTTCCTTGACGATTGATAACACATGTCCTGTGTCCTTCAAAAACGAGGGCAGATGTGTAACTTATCTCTGCAAATGGAAATCTACCATCTAGGGGATATAAGTGAACCCATCTAGGGGATATAAGTGAACCCATACCCGATATAATGGGGCGACCTGGTGGGTTAGTGAGGGATTTGTGCACCTTAGGGAGGTAGTAAAAAAAGTAAGTGTACTAGAGACCCACCAGACAAAGTTATAATTTTTTATAAATGCATAAGGACAGATAACTATTGTAAATCTGGGTGGCTAGTATTACCAATAACAGAAGGAACTAAGGAAAACCTAAAACAAAATGAATAGAACGTGATTATCCCAGACCAAGAGAAGGTGGGCATAGTATCCATATGCAAGATTTGCGGATAATTCAGACAGATGTATTATGGATTTATTGTGTAGAGCCCTGGCCTAACGAGGCAAGGCAAATAAATCAAGCCCCTGTTCCCTAGGACCCCTTTGAATGTAATATGGCTGTAGTGAGGCAGAGTGCAGTAATTGGGATACATGAACCATGGATAAGTGATATGAAAGTAATGAACTCAAATATACCTTTCAAAATTACAGTAGATAACTAAACAGACAGGAAATACAAGGATAGCTCATTATATAATTTGAAAGACCAACAATACACACCGCAACCTACTCCTACGGCCATACGTCAATATCTAGACAAACTGGACCTGCCTACCTTACAAGAACACCAAATAACATAGCTTATAGCACCTATTATTACAGAAGAGATAATAAAACATATAGATGGAATGCCTAAAGGGAAAGCACCAGATCCTGACGGATTTACTAACCTGTATTATATTACATTTAAACATTTATTGGCTACAGCTCTTACTCACTTTTTTAATGAAGCTACCAAAAGGGGAACTTTTGGCAAAATGTTAGACCTATATCATTGCTTAATACAGATGCAAAGTTATATGCAAAAATATATGCAGAAAATATATGCAGAAAGACTTAAACCCATATACCTAGTTTTATACATACTGACCAAGTGGGATTTGTGACAGGCAGACAGGGTCCGGATAATACAAGGAAAGTATTGAATATCTACAACATCGTGAAATTATCTAAACAAGAAAGCATTATTTTATCTTTAGATGCCGAAAAGGCTTTTGACTGCCTGAACTGGCATTTTCTTTATGAAACCCTGACGGCATTTGAATTTCCCCCTCTATTTCTTTCAGTGGTCAAGGCTCTATATAGCAACCCTATAGCGACAGTAATGAATATGTGTTTTTGCTCTAAATCCTTTCATATCACAAACGGGACTCAGCAGGGTTGTCCCCTGTCTTCCCTGCTTTATGGTTTGGCTTTAGAGCCCTTAGCCACAGCTATACGATATAATAAAGATATTCACGGAGTTCGAGTGGGACCAGAAGAGTATAAACTCAACATTTTTGCCGATTATATTTTACTAACACTTACGCAACCACACATTACTCTACCGGTTTTAAAGAAATAAATAAATGCATACAGTCAATACTCCTACTAAAAGCTTAATATCACTAAAACTCAAGCAATGTGCCTTAATATTCCTAAATCATTGGAAGAAAATGGACCACCGTTTTGACTGGAGAGAGGACTATCTTGTATATCTCGGAATTAGATTCACAAAAAAAGAAAATGAACTATTCTCTGCGAATGATATAAAATTATTTAAAGATATTGAAAAGCAACTGAAATTGTGGGTTAATGCATTCTTATCCTGGGTAGGGAAAATGGCGGCACTTAAGATGACTATCATACCGAAAATCCTTTACCTATTTAGGTCTTTACAAATCAAGGTTCCGCAATCATATATCACAACCTTGCAAGAGATACTTCTACGCTTTAGCTGGGGCGGAAAACATCCCCGAGTCCCAAAAGGACTAATATTGAGATAAGTAAAATGTGGGGGAATGGGATTCCCAAACCTGAAATTATATTACCACTCTGCTATCTTAACTAATATAGCTAGCGCAACTTCAGGTATATCTACCCCCCAATGGGTTGACATAGAGAGCAACCGCTGCGGAACTCTTGACCTACCTTCTTTGATCTGGATGCCACAGCAAAAACGGAAGATAGCGCCTGATACACTACCTACTACCATGCATCTACTCAAAATTTGGGATATTAGTAGGGAAAGACTATGCTCAGCACACCCTTGGTCACTGGCGGCCCCACTTAAAACTCTAACTGCAATGGAGCTGAATGGGAATTACACATATATTCCATCTCTATACAATAGATGGTTTAAAGCCGTTCCCTGATCTTCAAGCGGAGTTTGCACTCCCTCCACACTTTACTTTTGCATATCTCCAAATCAAAGCACTATTGACTAACAAGAAGATATACACAATACAACAAACTTGAAGTACCTCTATTACGAAATTTGAACAGCTATGCACAGCAATTTCTCCACCTAAGAAAATACTTTCTAGATGTTATGATAGCCTCATCTTCACAAGAAATACAAATACAAAAAGAGAAGTCCTGCGCTCACTCCCATTACTACTGGGCCGGCAGCAAGGACTACAATACACATCAGCCCCAATATATAGTAAAAACCAAAGAAAAGAAAAAGTTACCTGCGCTCTCTCCTTAATCCCTATGTATATTTAGACAAATGGAAGTCATTTAGTTGCTCCAATGGCCATTGGAGGGAATGTCCGCCTGCCAACGTCAAGGCAGACCCCCCTAAGCGGGTGCTAACACTGACCCTTCAGCCTGCTTCCTTGAGCTTCTGGCAAAGACATCTCTAATGAGACAGAGAGGGGTATTTTTTATATACACCCCTATATACGTATTAACCCTTAATAGGGAACACATGGGATGGGCAGCAGCATTGTAACCAGGCTGTGTGATACAAAGTAAATACAAATACAAAAAGAGAAGTCCTGTGCTCACTCCCATTACTACTGGGCCGGCAGCAAGGACTACAATACACATCAGCCCCAATATATAGTAAAAAACAAAGAAAAAAAAAGTTACCTGTGCCCTCTCCTTAATCCCTATGTATATTTAGACAAATGGAGGTAATTTAGTTGCTCCAATGGCCATTGGAGGGAATGCCCGCCTGCCAACGTCAAGGCAGACCCCCCTAAGCAGGTCCTAACACTGACCCTTCAGCCTGGTTACAATGCTGCCGACTAGTGTCGGACGAAACTCACAGCATTGTATTCTACAACCCTCCAATGTCAGTGGCGCCTCACATGGTCCAATCACAGACTTCTTATAGAGAAGCCTGTGATTGGACTGTTTTGCCTGGTAAAAACGCATTCCTGCACTTTGGGCTGGCAAGGGAGGGTTTGGAGAGGAGGAGTGATTAAAAAACAAACAAAAAAAAACCAATGTTATTAATGTATGGAGCTGGGAGGGAATGCAGAGTGGGAAGGCGGGAGAGGGAAGCAATCTTCCCCTTGCAGGTGCTCTGTCTGCAAGGGGAAGATTATTACATATTTTGCCAGCCAGTGGTGTCTCCAATATTCATTTTTGAGGGAACCGGTGCATGGAACGGTCTGCTGTTCTGAGCAGGACACTAAATGAAGAATAAACCATGGTCTTATAGATAGGGAACGGACCAATTACATGGGAGAGTTGGTGTGTACTATCAGACATAAGAAGATTATAGTTTATGATGTATGTCTCCTACATAGGCAAAAGTATTGCTATATAAGAGTGTCTGAAACCAGAACCATTACAGCTTAATGCAGTGGCTCTGGTGCAAAGAAACTGCCCCTGCAATTTCTCAATTGAGAACACTGCCTTTTCTGAGAAAAGACTGTGTATACAATGAGCTGTAAGGACATTCAGACAGCCACTTGAGGTGCTACCTATGGTAGACCTGCAATCAGGGCCAATCCTGGGCGGATGAAATTATGTGTCTGTCATTGAGAGTGTGTGTCAGTTTGTATGTGTGTGTCTGTTGTGAGTGCTTCAAATCAGTGAGAGTGTGTGTCTGTCATTGAGAGTGTGTCTGTCAGTGAGAGAGTGTCTGATTACAAAAAGGGGTGGGGCTTATAGATGGAGCGATAGAATTGTCGCCAAAGAAACATGCATGATTGGACACTTGCAAACGGGCAGAGTTAGTAAGATGATCACACCCTCCTAGTGACTAAACCACACACATATAAACCATGTATGTGGTGAATAAAACAAAAAACTAAAATCAGATTGTGTGCTTAATGATCCATTTATGAATCTTGTAGTGCCACTGGCACCATCCCTCTAATCTTAGTAATCATAAGAGCCTAGTCACTCCCTTGCAGGAGTTAAACGATGACAACGGTACTGCAGTGAAGAAGATGGATGAGATTAAACTAGCTCATCTGTCTCATAAGAGCGAGAGACAGTGGTGTATTTTGAATTTGTAAAGTGCCGCCCAAGGCAAATGCCTTGTTAGCCTCGCGGTAATACACTGCTGGCGAGAGAGCGAGACTAATTTGATCTCATCAGTCTTACTCCTTACTCTTCATTTTACTCACCGTAATGCCCTCATCATCCTCTATCCTGGAGTGTTGGTGTGAGGCATTGTGGGGAACCATTCATTCCTCAGAAAGACAGCCCTGGCACACTCCCATAGTAATCTGTGAAACCATTTTACTGGACTTTGCTGTTTGGTTGAAAGCACTCAGCTGATGGTCTCAGCCAATGGAATGTAGTCCTGCTTAACTTATTAGAGCACTCAAGGAGAATTTGAAAACAGAGGCTGGAGCTGCAAGCATCCATGGGGGCCCATGTACGTTGTCATGCTGTTTTAAAATGGTTTGACGAATTACACTAGGTGAGTACCAAGGCACTACTGGCTCCATAGCCACTACAGAGAGCTGCAATGGTTATGGTACTTGGAGTGTTCATATGTATTAAGGCCTTTTGGCCTGTAATTGTGGGAGGGGCGTATGACTCACCTTCTCCCTACTTAAGGGACACCCCTTACCTGGCTCCATACCGTTCGAGGTCAGCGCTGCATCTGAATCCACTTCCGGTTCACGTATGGTGCCATCTTGCTTTTCAAAAAACCCCGCGGTTTCGTTTGGTGTAGCTGTGTCCAGGAGTCCTTACAGGTTTTCCACCCGTCCAGCCACGCACAAACCCGGTCTTCGTCGCAGATTAAGTCCACAGGACTTCAAAATCGTAAGTCCGTAGCCCGGATCACTTCCCACGGCGTCGCGATTTTAACGGCCTTACTTTACGGCCACACGCTTTACGGCCAAGTCACAGGCACATTAACCCTCTGGCTTCCGGCATAATCACGGTATACTCTATGTACTGACCAACGTTTAAGGTCTTGTATTCAGCAATCTTATTCTCGTTTTTTTTTCTTTCTCTCCCTCTCTCAATATCAGTACCTGTAGTTTGTTTTCATGTTCTATTGGTATTATTATACAAATTACGGAACCTTGCATATGACTGGAGCATATCCTTCCTATTTATTTAAAATAAGTTTTATTTAGGTTATGGTTTCAATCTATTATCAGATATTACACTATTAGTGATATTGGAATGTTTTCACGTTATACATATATATGGAGTTTTGCTTAAACAACTTTACATTATCTATAGATATCTCACGCAGCACTTATGTTATAAATTATGTTTAAAAATCAGTTAGAAGATTACGCTTCTATCACACCATGTACACACGTTTCTTACATGGCACGCATATATTCTGACTTTTTCTTTATGTACTCAAACTACATACTCAAGAACACGGTCTAAAATCTCACAAACATTCAGGTTGAATCACACGTCTTGATTCAACCACTCATGCGTCACGTTTTTCCTGTTTTAAGAAAATTTTCAATTATTATTTTACCTCATACATACCTCTTTTGTGGCTTACATTCACGGCCTAAGATAGACTGTATTGTTTTAAAACCTGCACCATATTAGACTACAAACACTAGCATTATCAAATCATGCACATTAATCTTGTCACCATAGAGACATATTATACACACCCCTAAACCTGGTTATCAGGGCCATACCACATAACATGGCCAGTTAGGTAACTACCATTCATTAAAATTTTCCCCTCCATATGTATTGATATAAACTCACTACAGCTAGCTAGTCTAAATTGGTATCATGGGATCCAATTCTCACACTTTCATATCTTGTTTCTAACCCTTTAGGTTTTTCCAGGTTTTTCTATACCTGTCGCTTATCAAACTCATACATACTACCAGGTACGTTAACCCTGCTCATGCCATATATCACATACGGCTCCATCTCTACATAGGACATAGAGTACTGGCAAATTTTAGGGGTTATAGGCCCAAATAGGTATCTCCCCTCTGGGCTTTCTACCTATCGTTTGGTGGTCCGCGAGGCCAACACCCCGCCTCAACGTTTCGGAGGTAATTCCCTCCCGGGCCACACGTGAGTTAGCCGCCTCGCAAATTATAGAGAGGGCGCCACCTGTCACTCCCTTCCCCTGTTTTCTTTTATTGTCACCGAGAGGCCTACGAACTCCTGCCGCTACGTCGGGTGGCCTCAATAACCCCTCGCGCCAACGCATAGACAGAGCCTCTCATAGCCACTTGGCAACTAGCAGGGCCTCACCTGTCACCAAAGAACAAGATTAATTTTTCGCCTTATCCGGCATAATTAGCCTGCCAGTACATTCCCTGGGGTTTTCCACGCTAACCATATATTGTGTCATCTAGTATACTCAAGAAGGGGTAGAGGATTTCTCCATCCCGAGTACTCCAGCTAGAGCAAACACCCCATCACAGGAGGAAGATACGGCTAGTCCAGCATCTTTCAGGTCGTGGACTATCCCTCGCATCACTAGCGAACTCAGGAGACGACAAATCCCTTTTCCGGCAACAGCAAGGAAAGCAGAACTTTACAAGTTACTGCACACCTCAACCGATAACAGGGACGCTGGGGAAGGATCTAGCCAGTCTAACCCAGGAGACATACATGGCATTCTCACATCCCTCATGGCATCTATGAGCAAGGTCAATTCTAGGCTGGAGAAACTTGAATCGGTCACTACAGCCCTCACCATGGCTGGACCGGCCACGGCAATCCCTCCAGCAGTGGTTGAGTTGCAATCAGTTTCTCCAGCCATCACCTCGGATGACCAAGAGGTCACCTCAAAAAAGATATCCTGGAAGGTAACGATGTCAATCTGGCCTCACTTCTAATTGCCTCCCAGGATATAGTGGAACATAAGACATACGCTTATGACGATATTTCGGTGGTGGTAAAATCTAGGGATGCACGATTAAATAGGAAGCTAACTATTCCAGAATTTGTATTAGCATTTGGCATTTATCGTGATGTGATCTGTACGGTATATCCCCACAGACGTGAGGAGTTTGACTTATATAT
The DNA here is from genome assembly GCF_036172605.1 of Pelobates fuscus. NCBI lineage: Eukaryota > Metazoa > Chordata > Amphibia > Anura > Pelobatidae > Pelobates > Pelobates fuscus. Next base: position 41,873,190 of record NC_086329.1, on the reverse strand, counting down.
GCACAGGCTGGTGGACCTAGGCAACAAATATGGTGGGTCAGCTTTCTATGACTACCATAGATCCTTTTCTGCCAAAGTGTCTGGCGCCTTCTCACAGTACGGGACAAGGTCCAACTGGAGCAAGATTGATACAATCATTTTCTGCAGGCACTTTGCAGGTCTAAGAGCACCGGCCTGTGCATACAGCCAGGGCCGGACTGGCCCACCGGGATACCGGGAAATTTCCCGGTGGGCCGTCGGCACCTGGGGCCGGGGTGACCTGCGGCCGCAGGGAGAACTTGATTGGCGGCCGCAGGGGAAGCTCTTCTGGGCCGGCGGCCGGTGGGGGAGCAGGCTGTTCTGGGGGAGCAGGCTGTTCTGTCTCTGCTCCACCTCCCTCGCGCGCAGCTTAATGAGACCGGAGCCGGAATATGACGTCATATTCCGGCTCCGGTCTCTTTCTAGCCCGCGAGGGAGGGGGAGCAGAGACAGAACAGCCTGCTCCCCCAGAACAGCCTGCTCCCCCACCGGCCGCCGGCCCAGAAGAGCTTCCCCTGCGGCCGCCAATCAAGTTCTCCCTGCGGCCGCCAGCACAGCAGTCTGCCCACCCACAGGTACCAAAAAGTATGTATGTCAGTGTGTGTGTCTGTCATGCTGTGTGTGTGTGTGTGTGTGTCTGTCATGCTGTGTGTGTGTGTGTGTGTCTGTCATGCTGTGTGTGTGTGTGTGTGTGTCTGTCATGCTGTGTGTGTGTGTCTGTCATGCGCTGTGTGTGTGTCTGTCATGCGCTGTGTGTGTGTGTGTCATGCGCTGTGTGTGTGTGTGTCTGTCATGCTGTGTGTGTGTGTGTGTCTGTCATGCTGTGTGTGTGTCTGTCTGTCTCTGTGTGTGTGTGTGTCTGTCATGCTGTGTGTGTGTGTGTGTCTGTTTGTGTCATGCTGTGTGTCTGTCTGTGTCATGCTGTGTGTGAGTCTGTGTCATGCTGTGTGTGAGTCTGTGTCATGCTGTGTGTGAGTCTGTGTCATGCTGTGTGTGAGTCTGTGTCATGCTGTGTGTGAGTCTGTGTCATGCTGTGTGTGAGTCTGTGTCATGCTGTGTGTCTGTCTGTGTCATGCGGTGTGTCTGTCTGTGTCATGCGGTGTGTCTGTCTGTGTCATGCGGTGTGTCTGTCTGTGTCATGCGGTGTGTCTGTCTGTGTCATGCGGTGTGTCTGTCATGCTGTGTGTCTGTCTGTGTCATGCTGTGTCTCTGTCTGTGTCATGCTGTGTGTCTGTCTGTGTCATGCTGTGTGTCTGTCTGTGTCATGCTGTGTGTCTGTCTGTGTCATGCTGTGTGTCTGTCTGTGTCATGCTGTGTTTCTGTCTGTGTCATGCGGTGTGTCTGTCTGTGTCATGCGGTGTGTCTGTCTGTGTCATGCGGTGTGTCTGTCTGTGTCATGCGGTGTGTCTGTCTGTGTCATGCGGTGTGTCTGTCTGTGTCATGCGGTGTGTCTGTCTGTGTCATGCTGTGTGTCTGTCTGTGTCATGCGGTGTGTCTGTCTGTGTCATGCGGTGTGTCTGTCTGTGTCATGCTGTGTGTGTGTGTCTGTCTGTGTCATGCTGTGTGTCTGTATCATGGTGTGTGTGTCTGTCATGGTGTGTGTGTGTGTGTGTGTCAGTCGTGGTGTCTGTGTGTGTTTTTAAAAATAATGTTTTACTCACCTTTTTTTTTTTTCCAACGTCGTGCTGGTCTCTGCCTCTATGACTGAGATCATCAAGCTTGATGATCTCAGCCAATCCGCACCGACACAGGAAGCGCCTCTAGTGACCGTCTGAGTGTCTGTCACTAGAGGTGTCACTAGGAAGCAATGTAAACACTGCCTTTTCTCTGCAAAGTCAGTGTTTACATTCAAAAGCCTGCAGGGACAGGCTATAGACACCAGAAACACTACCTTAAGCTGTGTGTGTGTGCGCCTGCTAGTGAGCTTGCTTGCTTGCGTGTGTGTGTGTGTGTGTGTGTGCCTGCTAGTGAGTGAGCTTGGGTTTTTATGTCAATGAACTTATGTATATTAGTGAAATTGTTTGTCTATGAGGCTGTGTATCAATGAGCTTGTGTGTGTCAGTGAGATTGTCTGTGTCTGCATGTGAGTATGCTTACTGTATAATTAAATGTTTTACTCTGAAAGGACCAATATATTATATTAGAAAAAGCTATATCTATATATATATATATATATATATATATATATATAACATAACTCTATTATCTGGGGTGGCAAGACATAGCCTTACATATTACATGCGACAATATATGGCGCAATGACTTATGGGGCTGGCATAGATTTTTTTTTTCCAGGGCTGCTTTGTATCCCCAGTCCGGCCCTGCATACAGCTCCTCCATGGCCCATACTGCTAATTTTTGTCCAACCACTGCGAACGAACCTACTACCTCCCAGGGCACTGGTTCCACTGGTTCGGCAGAGAAAACACCCAAAGACAAACTGGGTCGTCCTATCAAGTTTTTGGGGAAAGTAATAATTTCAATGTCGGTGCATGTAATTACAGTGGATGTCGGTTATTGCATAGATGTTCAAAATGTTTTAGGGCACATGCGAAAACTATGTGTCCGAATAAAATGTACCCTAAGCAATACTTAACTGAGATAAATATTTCTGTATTCATGGCATTACTGTCACAACATCCATCTAGACATTTGGTAGACTTCATCATCACTGGTCTATCACAAGGATTCCATACTGGTCTCATACACATGCCTTCAGGAATCCTTGAATGTCCTAATTTACAATCTGCACAACAAAACCTTACAGCGGTTAGCGCACTTATAGCCAAAGAAGTGGCAGAGGGCTTCTTATTAGGACCCTTTCAGTCCCCTCCTTTTACCACATGGCGGACAAATCCCATCGGTATTGTCACGGGGAAATCTTCCCACAAACAAAGACTTATCATCGATCTGTCTGCACCTCACACCTCTGCCACACCGAGTCTGAACTCCCTTATCCCCTCCGAGGAATTTTCACTTCAATACTCCACCATAGATCACGCCATTACGGCTATCATGCAGGCAGGGGTCGGAGCATGGCTCAGCAAGACTGACATAACAAATGCCTTCAAATTATTGCCTATCCACCCTACACTATGGCACCTGCATGGCATTAAGTGGGCCGGGCACTACTACTTTTTCTCATGCTTAACGTTTGGTTCAAAAAGTAGTCCGGCCATTTTCGATGTATTCGCCGAAACACTATGCTGGTTATTATTAAATGTAGCCAGATGCCCTACAGTTACACACTAACTGGATGATTTCTTACTGATCGAAGAGAATATTTCCCCTCCCAGTAGCCTCATAGAAACCATCAGTCTTTTTAAACAGGTGGGCGTTCCAGTCTCCCCCACCAAAACTGAAGGACCAGATACAGTCATCACCTTTCTGGGAATCATACTAGACTCAGCCACCATGCAAGCCAGCCTGCCACGCACCAAGATAGAGAACATTCTTACCAACATTAACCTCTACATACACCTCGGTACTTGCAACCGCAAAGAATTGGGTCACTTGGGTCACTGAATTTTGCCATGCGCATTATACCTCAAGGCCGGGCTTTCATCTCACGGCTCCTATACATGTTCCCACTGTTTAGACATGATGCACACAGGTTACCCCTGGATACCCAGGCCACGGCAGACCTACTTATGTGGAGAAACTTTTTAACCACCTGGAATGGGAAAAGCATGTTCCTCCCTGAATTGTCTGACTCCTCACCTACCATCTGGTCAGACGCGGCGTCTACCACAGGTTTTGCAGCAATTTACGGGAATGAATGGCTTTGGGGTAGCTGGACTCCAGAGGTTCAGGACCTGGAGAGTTTTTCCACTACCTCAGCTCTATTTGAGATATATCCCATTGTGGCAGCTGCCGTGACATGGGGGAATCTATGGGCAGGTTCGTCAGTACGTTGCTACTCAGACAACCAAGCAACATGCCACATCATAAACAAAGGTCGATCCAAATCACTGACCATTATGAGGTTCTTGAGGAAACTTACCTGGCTGGCTGCGTGTCATAATTTCTTCTTGTTTTGTGTTCATGTCCCAGGTGTATGTAACACGGCGGCTGACCATTTGTCTTGTTTCAATTTACAGGCTTTTCGACAAATACTTCCGTCAGCTGCACGCACAGCCACGACCACTCCACCTTTCCACCAGCTAGTAATGGACTAGACGCTATCATGCAACATAGCAGGACATTGTCACAATTAGCACTGTCCACCAATACCCGGAGAACCTATGACAGGGCTTTCCTTCTATTTAAAAGATTCCTGTCGGTACACAACATCACACAACCTTTCATCATGACATCCTTGTTGGGTTTTGCTTCTTTTTGCCACCTCAAACTCAAATTATCATACAACACAATCAAGCTATCTCTAACAGGCTGTAACGAGAATATACCCCTACACGCAGGATCCAGCTAAACAGAAGACTGCACAGAGGAGAGATACGTCTACCGGACCTTAGAATGGCCAGACTCGACGTATATAGGAGAAGTACAGAGTCAGGAACGACCCGAGGTCAAGGGCACAACGAGACAGCGTAAACGAGGACTAGCCGGGGTCTGGTACACAGGAAACAGCAAGCCGGCAAACAGAACAGACAAGGATAAAGCGAAAACGAAGTCAGAATACAAAGCCAAGGTCAAATACGGAGGAACACAACTGAACACAACAAGCGCTAAAGGGAACTGAAACAGAAACCACGATAGGGCAAGGAACTAAGGGAAAAGGGTAAGTATAAGTAGCTTCCAAACTAATGTGATTGGCTCCTGTCACTTCCACACCCCCAAAAGGTAAGTGTATGGGGTGAGTGGCATGACAGGGGCCAATGGGAGCCTTTTTTGCAATTTAGGCTCCCACTGTCTCTTTAAGAGCGCGCCCGAGACTCGCGACGCGCTCTTAGATTCAGGCGGGACACGTGACCGCATCTCGCGGTCACTGCCCGCCTTCCTGTTAGAAGAGTCGGATGAGCCGCGCGCGGCTCGTGCAGCCGCAGGACCGCGCGCGGCTTGAAGAGAGGACCGCGGCCGGCCCCCGGATAAGGTAAGTAACGCTATACAGGCGTACAACATCACATGCTAACATTACAACCAAACACCACAAGTTTTATGTCCTCCTACCAGATCAAGAACATCCTTAGGGGTATTCAGAGATCCGAACGCCCACGTACTGCGCAAAGGCTACCCATAGACTTCAATATTTTCAAAGAGCTATCCAAACTACTAGATTTAAAACCCTTTGCCAACAACACAAACCTTGTTATAAAAAACGCCATATATGTGGCCTTTTATGGGTTTTTAAGACCAAGAGAATTTACCGCCATCAACACAACCCAGTCCACTCACATTCTGCTTTATTCACACTTAACAAAACACATGGAATACTATATATTGGCGCTGCATCACTCCAAAACCAATCAACACGCACCTCCGAGGTAGAGGTTAGATACTATAATACCCACAACGAGTGGTGCCCCGTCACATTACTGGACACATATACCCAGCTTTTTAAAGCATCACCATCTCAACCACTTTTCTGTCTACAAGGTTCGGTACTCACTACCACCACCTTCATGACCCACGTCAGGTCTTTACTTACACAACTAGGCCTAAAATCAGCTAACTATTCGGGCCACTCCTTCCGCATAGGAGCAGCCTCCACAGTGTCCAGTGCAAACATTCCAGTACATGTTATCAAGTCACTAGGGCGCTGGAAGTCTTCTGCATACTCTAGATACATACCTAACCCGGTACAAGAAGTTAGAAATGCCTTTCAAGACATGTCTGGTTAAAGTATGTATATTGCTCGTTTCGTAATAAATTTGATTTTCTACTTTTGCCCTCTTTATTTACAGGCCTACCTCATCGTCGGTTCCGGCACACCACAACCGACTTGCTCTTTTAATACCATCCCACACCTATCAGTGTTTGTATCTTCTGTACTATCATGAGCCCTTAACACAAATATATATATATATATATATATATATACATATATATATATATATATATATATTTAAAAATAAAAGTAAAGGTACATTTCCACTGACCTTTTGCTGTCTTCAGCTGACGGCACTCTGCTGTCTGGGCAGGTGGCTAGCCCCAGGTCCTGGAGTTGTCCGATGGACTTTGTTTGAACCGGTGAGCCTGGCCCCACATCTCAACAGGTGCAAGATGTCTCACTCCTGAGGGTGCCGAACACTGGCTCCTTTTCTCCTTTTCCGGTGCTGGATGGCTGCTCTGTGCCAGATGGCTGGTGTTGGTGGTCCGTGGGCAGTAGACTGGACTCTGGCCCCTGGACTTGGCAGGTGCCAACTTACTGGGTGGGTGCTGAATGGCTGGCCTGGGTGTCTGATGGCCGCTTGACTGACTCCTCGCTGGGTGATGGCTGGCTGGCCCCTAGGTTGGTGGCAGGAATCATGGAAAGCCATTGGGCAAGGCAACCGGATCCTGAGCTGACCTTGCAAGCATGACTGTAAGTACTGGCACTAATGTAGGCCCTTGCCTAGCCTACTAGTTCCTTAAATTGCTTGTGCCTTGTGAGCAATGAGCAGGCACTTGCTGGCTGTGGGCTGTGCCTGGGCTGCTCTCTAGCACCCTAATGGCCCTCTTTTCCTCCCTCACTTAAACCAGGGGTGCCCAATATGTCGATCGCGATCTACCAGTCTATCCCAAAGGCAATCCTAGTAGATTGCAGCCAGCAGCATTACTTGACCCTGGAGGAGCGAGATTGCACGCGGAGGTGGCGACGTGCACCGCCTTCCTCCAGTGACTCCTGGGAGCGGAAGGATTCCTGTATGCGAGCGCCGCCGCGGAGGTAAAACATTGAGGCCAGAGCCAGCAGCAAGCACACCAACTGTGAGTGGACTGTCGGCTGATATAGATTTTTTTTTTTTTTTTTTTTTTATGGATGGTACTATAATGGCAGGGATTTTGAAGAGGGGGGTGGACAGAGGTTTGGAAGAGTATGGTGAGCAGGGGTTTTGAAGAGGGTAATCAGGGTTTTTGAAGAGGGGGGTGAGCAGGGATTTTTCAGAGGGGGCAGGGGTTTCGTAGAAGTGGGGTGGGCAGTAGTTTTGTAGAATGGGTGTGGGCAAGGATTTGTAGAAGAGGGGTGTGCATGGGTTTTGTATAGAGGGGGGCAGGGATTTTGAAGAGGGGGTTGGGCAAGGGTTTTTGTGGAAGGGGGGTGGGAAGGGGTTTTCTTTATCCATAATGTTGAAGTACTACTATGACCACTTCAAATCACTGAAGTGGTTGTGGTGGTTGGAGTTAACTATTAACTTCATTAATACGTTTTCAGCTTTCCTTTTTTAAAAAAAGAAAACAAAAATCATAATTTGGGGGAACAGATAGACATAGGGAGGAAATATAAATAAAAAAAATAGAAGTGTGTGTGGTGGGCGATGTCTTTAAAGCTGTAGTGTATTAATCAAACAGTCCATTTAGAGACTTTCTTCATGACACACTATGATGAATAATACTATCTGCATTGTACCTGGGGGAGGGGAGGGGGGGGGGGGTGTATGTAACACAGGGGTCTTTCTGGGAGAAGGATCAAATTGTGGGCTGTGGTAAAGTCCGGATCTACTTTCTGACAACTGGTTGTGTTGGCTCAGAATCTCCTCCTCCGCGGCTGACTGGGTGTGTGAGGGTTCTGAGGCGGAACCTGTGTGGAGGGCGGAGACATTTCATGCAATAGATACATTCGCAGCACAGCATCTATATCAGGCAGGTACATTTGATCACTTTTAGGTAAGTTGGGTATCAGTGGTGACACTGTCAGTACAAATATAGAAAGACTTTGTGCAGATGTGCTTCAGTCAGAGAGCTGTGTCTATACCATAGAACAGGCATAGGCAACCTTCGGCACTCCAGATGGTTTGGACTACACCTCCCATGATGCTTTAGCATTATGGGTGTAAGAGCATTATGGGGGATGTAGTCCACAACATCAGGAGGGCCGAAGGTTGCCTATCCCTGCCATAGAACATACATTAGTTCACAAAAATAATTATATTGGGGAGTGAATATATTAAAATAAAACGCTGAAAATAGGAAATGAAAGATATATAGAAGGAGAATTTACAGAATGGAACTAAAGAGAGAAATGGGAGCAAAAGAAAACGTTTGTTGACACAGTTGAGCCTGGCCCCACATCTCAACAGGTCCTAGATGTCTCACTGCTGAGGGTGCTCAATCGCTCACTGGCTCCTTTTCTTAGCAGGTGCTGGATGGCTGCTCTGTGCCAGATGGCTGGTGCTGGCGGTCCGTGGGCAGCAGACTGGACTTGGAGAATTTACAGAATGGAATTAATGAGAGAAATGGGAGCAAAAGGAAAACATATGCACATCTTCCATTAGCCCCTTTTCATGTCCCCAATTCAACATGTTGAGTGTCTCAGATTGAGGCTTTAGTTACCACTCCACTGCTTCTGATTCCTCTAGTTCAGGGGTTCCCAACCTGTGGTACGTGTACAATTCAGCTCCCCTGGGGGTACGCAAAAAAAAAAAATTCTGTAATGGCGGAGCTGAGCCGATCCAGGGTACATTGCCCCAAGACTGGCTGCCTTACACTTCTTCTCCATCCTTTCAGTAACCTGCAGGAATCTCACAGCGCTCAGTCCCCTGCTCAGGGTGCCCACCCAGGGTGTGCTGTCACTCTCAGCTTGCTGCAGCTCCGCCCTCTTGCTCCCTCAGAGCAGAGCAGTGAGAGGCCGGGACTAACAGCATTGCATGGGAGGGTGCGGCACAGGGCAACAGGAGACTCAAGAGCTGTGCACACATGGTGGGAAAGGTAAGAGACCTTCTTTATGTGACTCCTCCCCACTGCCCCTGCCCCCTCCCCACTGTCTCCCTCCCACACAGCCACGCCCCCCTCCCCACTGTCTCCCTCCCACACAGCCACTGCTCCCCTCCCCACTGTCTCCCTCCCACACAACCACTGTCCCCCTCCCCACTGTCTCCCTCCCAAACTGCCACTGTTTCCTCCCAACTGCCACTGCCCCATCCCCACTGTCTCCCTCCCACACAGCCACTGCCCCCTCCCCACTGTCTCCCTCCCACACAGCCACTGCTCCCTCTCCCCACTGTCTCCCTCCCAAACTGCCACTGTTTCCTCCCAACTGCCACTGCCCCCTCCCCACTGTCTCCCTCCCACACAGCCACTGCCCCCCTCCCCACTGTCTCCCTCCCACACAGCCACTGTCCCCTCCCACAGTGCAACTGCCCCCCTCCCACACATCACCTGTCCCCCTCCCCACTGTCTCCCTCCCACACTGCAACTGCCCTCCTCCCACACAGCCACTGCCCCCTCCCACTGTCTCCATCCCACACTGCTCCCCTCCCCACTGTTTCCCTCCCACTATCTCCCTCCCACACAACCACTGTCCCCCTCCCCACTGTCTCCCTCCCACACTGCCACTGCTTCCTCCCAACTGCCACTGCCCCCCTCCCCACTGTCTCCCTCCCACACAGCCACTGCCACCCTCCCCACTGTCTCCCTCCCACACAGCCACTGCCCCCCTCCCCACTGTCTCCCTCCCACACTGCAACTGCCCCCTCCCACATTGCAACTGTCCTCCTCCCCACTGTCTCCCTCCCACACTGCAACTGCCCCCTCCCACACAGCCACTGCCCCCTCCCACTGTCTCTCTCCCACACTGCCACTGCCTCCTCCCAACTACCACTGCCCCCTTCCACACAGCCACTGCCCCCTCCCCACTGCCCCCTCCCTACTGCCACTGCCCCCCTCCCCACTGTCTCCCTCCCACACTGCCCTCTCCCAGCTGCCACTTCCCCCTCCCCATGGTCATCCTCCCACACAGCCACTGCTCCCCTCCCCACTGTCTCCCTCCCACACAACCACTGCCCTCATCCCCACTGTCTCCCTCCCACACTGCCACTGCTTCCTCCCAATTGCCACTGTCCCCCTCCCCACTGTCTCCCTCCCACACTGCAACTGCCCTCCTCCCACACAGCCACTGCCCCCTCCCACTGTCTCCATCCCACACTGCTCCCCTCCCCACTGTCTCCCTCCCACACAGCCACTGCTCCCCTCCCCACTATCTCCCTCCCACACAACCACTGTCCCCCTCCCCACTGTCTCCCTCCCACACTGCCACTGCTTCCTCCCACCTGCCACTGCCCCCCTCCCCACTGTCTCCCTCCCACACAGCCACTGCCACCCTCCCCACTGTCTCCCTCCCACACAGCCACTGCCCCCCTCCCCACTGTCTCCCTCCCACACTGCAACTGCCCCCTCCCACATTGCAACTGTCCTCCTCCCCACTGTCTCCCTCCCACACTGCAACTGCCCCCTCCCACACAGCCACTGCCCCCTCCCACTGTCTCTCTCCCACACTGCCACTGCCTCCTCCCAACTACCACTGCCCCCTTCCACACAGCCACTGCCCCCTCCCCACTGCCCCCTCCCTACTGCCACTGCCCCCCTCCCCACTGTCTCCCTCCCACACTGCCCTCTCCTAGCTGCCACTTCCCCCTCCCCATGGTCATCCTCCCACACAGCCACTGCTCCCCTTCCCACTGTCTTCCTCCCACACTGCTCCCCTCCCCACTGTCTCCCTCCCACACAACCACTGCCCTCCTCCCCACTGTCTCCCTCCCACACTGCCACTGCTTCCTCCCAATTGCCACTGTCTCCCTCCCACACAGCCACTGCTCCCCCCACTGTCTCCCTCCCACACAGCCACTGTCCGCTCCCCACTGTCTCCCTCCCACACAGCCACTGCCCCCCCTCCCCACTGTCTCCCTCCCACACTGCAACTGCCCCCCTCCCACACTGCAACTGTCCCCCTCCCCACTGTCTCCCTCCCACACTGGAACTGCCCCCCTCCCACTGTCTCTCTCTCACACTGCCACTGCCTCCTCCCAACTACCACTGCCCCCTTCCACACAGTCACTGCCCCCTCCCCACTGCCCCCTCCCTACTGCCACTGCCCCCCTCCCCACTGTATCCCTCCCACACAGCCACTGCCCCCCCTCCCCACTGTCTCCCTCCCACACTGCAACTGCCCCCCTCCCACACTGCAACTGTCCCCCTCCCCACTGTCTCCCTCCCACACTGGAACTGCCCCCCTCCCACTGTCTCTCTCTCACACTGCCACTGCCTCCTCCCAACTACCACTGCCCCCTTCCACACAGTCACTGCCCCCTCCCCACTGCCCCCTCCCCCCTCCCCACTGTATCCCTCCCACACAGCCACTGCCTCCCATAATGCCACTGCCCTCTCCCAACTGCCACTGCCCCCCTCCCCACGGTCATCCTCCCACACTGCCACTGCCCCCCTCCCCACTGTCATCCTCCCCACTGCCCCCCTCCCACAGTGTCCCTCCCCACTGTCATCCTCCCCATTGCCACTGCCCCTTCCCCACTGTCTCCCTCCCACACTGCCATTGCCCCTCTCCCAACTGTATCCCTCCCACACAGGCACTGCCCCCCTTCGCACTGTCTCCCCTTGCCACTGTCTCCCTCCCACACAGCCACTGCCCCCTCCCACACTGTCCCCCTCCCACACTGTTCCCCTCCAACACAGCCACTGCCCCCTCCCACACAGCCACTGCCCTCTCCCCACTGCACCCTTCCCCACTGTCTCTCTCCCACACCACCACTGCCTCACTATCAATCTCCCACACTGCCATTGCTTCCATCCCCACTGTAATCATCCAACACTGCCACTGCCCTCCTCCCCACTGCCACTTTCCCGTCCCCACTGTCTCCCTCCCACACAGCCACTGCCCCCGTCCCCACTGTCTCCCTCCCCCACAGCCACTGCTCCACTCCCCGCTGTCTCCCCTTCCCACTGTCTCCCTCCCACACAGCCACTGCCCCCCTCCCACACAGCCACTGCCCTCTCCTGACTGTCTGCCTCCCACACTGTCCCCATCCCACACAGCCACTGCCCCCCTCCCATACAGCCACTGCCCCCTCCCACACAGCCACTGCTCCCCTCCCACACAGCCACTGCCTCCCACTGCCCCCCTCCCCACAGTGTCCCTCCCCACTTTCATCCTCCCACACGACCACAGCCCCCTCCCCACTTCCACTGCCCCCCTCCCCACTGCCACTGCCCCACTGTCAATCTCCCACACTGCCATTGCTTCCCTCCCCACTGTAATCATCCCACACTGCCACTGCCCTCCTCCCCACTGTCATCCTCCCCACTGTCATCCTCCCACACTGCCACTACCCCCTCCCCACTGTCATCCTCCCCATTGCCACTACCCCGTCCCCACTGTCTCCCTCTTACACAGCCACTGCCCCCCTCCCCACTGTCTCCTTCCCACATTGCCACTGCCTCCTCCCAACTGTCTCCCTCCCATCCCACACTGCCCCCCTCCAACACAGCCACTGCGCCACTCCCACACAGCCACTGCTCTCTCCCACACGGCCACTGCCTCCCCTCTGCCCCCCTCTCCACTTTCATCCTCTCACATGGCCACAGCCCCCTCCCCACTGCCACTGCCCCATCCCCCACTGTCTCCCTCCCACACTGCCATTGCCCCTCTCCCCACTGTAATACTGCCACTGCCCTCCTTCCCACTGTAATACTGCCACTGCCCTCCTCCCCACTGTAATCCTCCCAACTGCCACTGGCCCCCTCCCCACTGTCTCCCTTCCACACGGCCACTGCCCCCTTCCCCACTGTCTCCCTCCCACACTGCCATTACCCCTCTCCCCACTGTAATACTGCCACTGCCCTCCTTCCCACTGTAATACTGCCACTGTCCTCCCCCCCACTGTAATCCTCCCAACTGCCACTGGCCCCCTCCCCACTGTCTCCGCTCCCACACAGCCACTGCTCCCCTTCCACACGGCCACTGCCCCCCTCCCCACGGTCTCCCCTCCCACACAGCCACTGCTCCCCTTCCACACAGCCACTGCTCCCCTCCCCACTGTCTCCCTCCCACATTGTCATTGCCTCCTCCCAACTGTATCCCCCCACACAAGCACTGCCCCCCTCGCACTGTCTCCCCTTCCCATTGTCTCCCTCCCACACAGCCACTGCCCCCTCCCACACAGCCACTGCCCCCTCCCACACTGTCCCCCTCCCACACTGCCCCCCTCCAACACAGCCACTGCCCCCCTCCCAGACAGCCACTGCCCCCTTCCCCACTGTCTCTCTCCCACACTGCCACTGCCTCACTGTCAATCTCCCACACTGCCATTGCTTCCATCCCCACTGTAATCATGCAACACTGCCACTGCCCTCCTCCCCACTGCCACTGCCCCCATTCCCACTGTCTCCCTCCCACACAGCCACTGCCCCCGCCCCCACTGTCTCCCTCCCCCACTCCCCACTGTCTCCCATTCCCACTGTCTCCCACCCACACAGCCACTGCCCCCTCCCACACAGCCACTGCTCCCTCCCACACTGTCCCCCTCCCACACAGCCACTGCTCCCCTCCCACACAGCCACTGCTCCCCTCCCACACAGCCACTGCCTCCCCACTGCCCCCTCCCCACAGTGTCCCTCCCCACTTTCATCCTCCCACACGACCACAGCCCCCTCCCCACTTCCACTGCCGCCCTCCCCACTGTCTACCCCCACACTGCCACTGCTAATCTCCCACACTGCCATTGCTTCCCTCTCCACTGTAATTATCCCACACTGCCACTGCCCTCCTCACCACTGTCATCCTTCCCACTGTCATCCTCCCACACTGCCACTGCCCCCTCCCCACTGTCATCCTCCCCACTGCCACTGCCCCCGTCCCCATTGTCTCCCTCCCACACAGCCACTGCCCCCCTCCCCACTGTCTCCCTCCCACATTGCCACTGCCTCCTCCCAACTGTCTCCCTCCCACACAGCCACTGCCCACCTCCCCACTGTCTCCCTCCCACACAGCCACTGCCCCCTCCCAACTGTCTCCCTCCCACACTGCCCCCCTCCCACACAGCCACTGCCCCCCTCCCAGACAGCCACTGCCCCCCTCCCAGACAGCCACTGCCCCCTTCCCCACTGTCTCTCTCCCACACTGCCACTGCCTCACTGTCAATCTCCCACACTGCCATTGCTTACATCCCCACTGTAATCATGCAACACTGCCACTGCCCTCCTCCCCACTGCCACTGCCCCCGTTCCCACTGTCTCCCTCCCACACAGCCACTGCCCCCGCCCCCACTGTCTCCCTCCCCCACTCCCCACTGTCTCCCATTCCCACTGTCTCCCACCCACACAGCCACTGCCCCCTCCCACACAGCCACTGCTCCCTCCCACACTGTCCCCCTCCCACACAGCCACTGCTCCCCTCCCACACAGCCACTGCTCCCCTCCCACACAGCCACTGCCTCCCCACTGCCCCCTCCCCACAGTGTCCCTCCCCACTTTCATCCTCCCACACGACCACAGCCCCCTCCCCACTTCCACTGCCGCCCTCCCCACTGTCTACCCCCACACTGCCACTGCTAATCTCCCACACTGCCATTGCTTCCCTCTCCACTGTAATTATCCCACACTGCCACTGCCCTCCTCACCACTGTCATCCTTCCCACTGTCATCCTCCCACACTGCCACTGCCCCCTCCCCACTGTCATCCTCCCCACTGCCACTGCCCCCGTCCCCATTGTCTCCCTCCCACACAGCCACTGCCCCCCTCCCCACTGTCTCCCTCCCACATTGCCACTGCCTCCTCCCAACTGTCTCCCTCCCACACAGCCACTGCCCACCTCCCCACTGTCTCCCTCCCACACAGCCACTGCCCCCTCCCAACTGTCTCCCTCCCACACAGCCACTGCCCCCCTCCCCACAGTGTCCTTCCCCACTTTCATCCTCCCACACTGCCATAGCCCCCTTCCTCACTGTTTCCCGCCCACACTGCCAATCTCCCACACTGCCATTGCTTCCCTCCCCACTGTAATCATCCCACACTGCCACTGCCCTCCTGCCCACTGTCATCCTCCCACACTGCCACTGTCATCCTCGCCACTGCTCCCGTCCCCACTGTCTCCCTCCCACACAGCCACTGCTCCCCTCCCACACAGCCACTGCCCCCTCCCCACTGTCATCCTCCCACACTGCCACTGTCATCCTCGCCACTGCTCCCGTCCCCACTGTCTCCCTCCCACACATCCACTGCTCCCCTCCCACACAGCCACTGCCCCCTCCCAACTGCCACTGCCCACCTCCCCATGGTCATCCTCTCACACTCCCACTGCCCCCCTCCCACTGTCATCCTCCCCACTGTTTCCCTCCCACACTGCCACTGCCGCCTCCTCTCTGTCTCCATCCCACACTGCCACTGCCCCCTCCCCACTGTAAGCCTCCCACACTGCCATTCTTCCAAACTACCACTGCCCCCTCCCCACTGTCTCCCTCACACCCTGCCACTGTCCTCCTCCCCACTGTCACTCTCCAACACTGCCACTGTCCTCCTCCCCACTGTCACTCTCCAACACTGCCACTGTCCTCCTCCCCACTGTCACTCTCCGACACTGCCACTGCCCCGCTCCCACTGCCACTGTCCCCCTCTACGCTGTCATCCTCCCCCACTGCCACTGCCCCTCTCCCCACTGCCACTGCCCCATCCCCACTGTTTCCTTACCACACTATCACTGCCCTCTTCCCTACTGTCTCCCTCCCATACTGTCACTGCACCCCCCCCACTGTCATCCTCCCACACTTCCATTGCCTCCTTCCCCACTGTCACTCTTCCACACTGCCCCTTTCCAGTCTCCCTCCCCACATTCATCCTCCCACACCTGAACTGCCCCCTCCCAACTGTCTCCCTTCCACACTGCCACCCTCCCCACTGTCATCCTCCCACACTGCCCCCTCCCCACCGTCTCCCTTCCACACTGTCACTGCTCCCCTTCCACACTGTCACTGCTCCCCTTCAACACTGTCACTGCTCCCTTCAACACTGTCACTGCTCCCTTCAACACTGTCACTGCCCCCTTCCACACTGTCACTGCCCCCCTCCCACACTGTCACTGCCTCCCTCCCCACCGTCTCCCTCCCTCCCACGCCGCCTCTGCCCCCTCCCTACTGTCTCCCTCCCACCCTGCCACCCTCACACAGTCACTGCCTCCCTCCCACACTGTCACTGCCCCCCTCCCCACTGTCTCCCTCCCACACTATCACTGCTCCCCTCCCCTCCCCACTGTCTCCCTCCCACACTGGACCTGCCTCGCGTCTGCCCATGGGGCCCGTTCTGAGTCCGCCCACAAGGATGCTCTGTCTGTGTGGTGTGTAAAATTGATATAGTTTTGTGTGTTTGTGTAGTGAATGCAGAGTGTGTTTGTGTTGTGGTTTTAGTGTGTGTATGGTGAATGCAGTGTGTGTGTTGTGGTTTTTATGTGTGTATGGTGAATGCAGTATGTGTGTTGTGGTTTTAATGTGTGTATGGTGAATGCAGTGTGTGTGTTGTGGTTTTAGTGTGTGTATGGTGAATGCAGTGTGTGTGTTGTGGTTTTAGTGTGTGTATGGTGAATGTGTAAATGTGTAAAATAGGGGGCTGCATTGAGGGGAGGGGAACCTTTTTGGTGGTATTTACATTTATTCAACACACAATTTTATTCCCCGCCTCCCTGCTTCTTACCTTGCTCGGGAGGGGGAGATAGCATCCTGGTGGTCTGGTAGAGGGAGCCAGCAGCTGTACTTTCCAGCAGCTCCTGTGCCTCTTTACTCTCACGAGCTGTGCCTGCATGCCATGTGGAGCGTTGCCATGGTAACCCGTGACAACGCTCTAACGGCCGCGGAGCTCGCGAGAGTTACAAACACAAAAGCTGCTGGAAAGTTAAGATGGTGCTGGCTTGCCACTGTCTACACTGTACAGGTAGCCAGGGCCCAGAGGTGCACATATAGATAGCAATAATCGCTATCTATATGTGCACATATGGAATGTGGGGCCCGGGACTCCCAGAGCAGTACGGGCCCCCCAGGACCGCCGGGCCCCCTGATGGCGGCCCTGGACATGGTACCTGGATTGCTGGGGAAGTATATGACATGGGATTTGGATTGCTATGGGTGGGATATGTGACATGGGACCTGGATTGCTATGGAGGAGGATAGGTAACATGGGATCTGAATTGCTGTGGGGGGGGTATGTAACATGGGATCTGAATTGCTGTGCGGGGATATGTAACATGGGATCTAAATTGCTATGGAGGAGGATATGTAACATGGGATCTGAATTGCTGTGGGGGGATATGTAACATGGGATCTGAATTGCTGTGGGGGGATATGTAACATGGGATCTGAATTGCTGTGGGGGGATATGTGACATGGTACCTGGATTGCTGTGGGGGGATATGAGGCATGGGATCTGGATTGTTGTGGGGGGATATGTAACATGGGATCTGAATTGCTATGGAGGAGGATATGTAACATGGGACCTGAATTGCTATGGAGGAGGATATGTAACATGGGACCTGAATTGCTGTGGGGGGTTATGAGGCATGGGATCTGGATTGTTGTGGGGGGGATATGAGGCATGGGGTCTGCATTGCTATGGGGGAGGTAAGAGGCTTGGGACCTGGTTTGCTATGGAGGGGGTATATAAGCCATTGGATGTGGATTGCTGTGGGCGGGATATGAAGCATAGTGTTGACATGACTTGAAGTTATGTGGACACACAAATGTCCAAATGTAACCAAACTGACATAGCACATAAATGCATCCACCACACACGTGTAAATTCATATCAAACTGCCAGACAAATATGGCCATAATGCACAATTTCAGTCCTGTTCCCAGGGGCCCGTTGCCTACCATCCTCACCATATACTTCACTGTTGCTTTGGTGGGTACTACTAGGGGAAGTATGGTGCCCTAGGGGATCTAATGGCAATAAATGACTCTGTGGGAGAATGTACTGGGAAAGTATATAGCTGTGAAAGTAAAGTAGTATATGATATGGAATCTAGTGCAAAACATGCATTTTTCTAATCTGCATTATTACTTATGTTACAATGATGGACAGCCGTGAAAAGTGCTGTCCTGACAAAAATGTGGCTTTCTGTTGTAAGGCAGTAATTTTGCTGTGCAGACATACAATGGAAAATTGTAGATTATGCTAACGTAGTGTACCTATAATCTTAATAATGACAGGAGGCGAGTATTTTGCATAACATTCTTTACTTTATGCCTCCAGCAGCACAAGTCAATCAGAAAAACTTTAAACCAATCAGTAACAGGCATCACATCCATATATAAAGCCCTGACAGTCACATGATTTCCTCTTTCTTTGCTGCTTACCAGCCAAGGCACAGGTCAGAGTATTTTGCTCCAAACAGTTTTCATTTATATTACATTTATCATTATATTTGAATGTTTATGGTGTGGTATTTGTCCCCTGCTACCCTTTCCCTTCTCTACCCTGATTATCTGCTAAATTGCTTTTACATTTTGGTATTAGACTTGCTTTTCTTCCCTGATAATTTGCTAGTTGCCTTTTCAGTTGGTATTAGCTTTGTCTCTTTAATATGATCATTTGCTAATTCCTTTTTGCTTTGTGGGGATTACATTGGTCCTTCTATCCTGATTTTCTTCTGTTGATTTTACGTTTTTCTATTGGACTTGTCTCTGCTGGCACTTTATTGTTTCACTGTCTCTGATTTAATCTTGCGCGGATCGCAGCGTTTTACCGCGATCGCGTTTTGTTTGCTCTGGTGCCAGGACTTCAGGGCAGGTCTCTGGGGGTTGGGGGTACCGGGTGGACTCAGTACTACACCGGCGGGACCACGTGGCGCATTTGCGCGCGAACGGCGGCCATCTTGAATCTCGCGGCTCTCGCGAGATTCACGTCGGCCATTCGGTTTTAGCCAAATCGTTAAAACATGAAACATGCTGTCCTGACAAACATGTATTTTAGGGAATTTGTATCTTTATGGGTTTTTTTTTTGTTTTGTTTTTCTTCTCATAATGTCCCATGTGGCCATTCCTTTTCCTACCTTTTCCTAATTCTTATAAGGAACAGTCTTGTATACGTCTTTAGAAATTCATACTTTATGTGGGCCAAAAAAAAAAAACCCAAACCCCTTGCATTTTCATAGAATCATAGGTTTATTTTGAAAATTACAGAATTAAAAAAAAAACAGCACCCCCCTCTACTAAACCACAGCACCCCCCTCTACTAAACCACAGCACCCCCCTCTACTAAATCCCAGCCCCCCCCATATACTAAATCCTAGCACCTCCCCCCCATATACTAAATGCTAGCACCCCCCTCTAGCCATCAAGCAGACTCCACACACATTGCCGCTGCCAGTATGCGACTCCGGAGTCCGGCCTCTGGTATACCCCAAATGGCGCTGTCCGCACCCTGTGCCAAATCTGATCCTCCTGCTACTTCTTGAAACCCTGTGAAGGTGAAGCTCGTTGATGTCACGTTGAAATGTGATGTGGCGTTGCATACCTCAAGGTATTCGACTGTCCGGTCGCAGCCAATGCAACACTGACCAACACACACACTCACTGACAGACACACACACATTGACAGACACACACACATTGACAGACACACAGACACTGACACACACACACACACTCACTGACAAACACACACACTCACTGACAGAAACACACACAGACACACTCACTGACAGACACACACTCACTGACACACAGACACACACACTTACACATTCTTTTCTTTATTGCTCCCTACCTTTGGGAGCCGATGTGGGGCCTCTCCCTGGGGTCCAGTGGGGATCTTCTATCTGATCCTTACTGCTCCATTGCACGGTTTAGTGAAGCCAGGTGCCGGAATATGACGTCATATTCTGGCACCTGGCTTCACTACAGACAGCGCGCAAGAGAGTAGTGAGGAGCAGGAACACTAAGCTCCCTCGCTGGCCCTCCTCCTCTGGCCGCATAAATGTTAGCAGAGTAGGCACCTGCAATGTGGGGAAAGCAGGTGTCTACTCTGCTTTAACACCAAGCATGTACTTGCGGCTTGCCAGGCCGCAAAGATGTCCATTGTGGGCTGCCCAAGGGTCACAAGTTTGAAATGCCTGCTTTAGAGCATCATGTTTTTCATGTTATGCTTATTATACTTTGATGTGGTTGTTTAAGTATAAAAATAAAGGATTAGAATTATGCTCATTGATTTACAAAGAAATGTTAGTTTTTACTACTAGAGGAAGTTTTAATTTTCAGCCTACTTCAGATTTTTTACTTGAAGATCTTTTGAATAACACTTGGCAACCTGGTGTTTTACATAGAGTGTTAGCAAAGATTACAATAAATTGGAAGAAAGATTTATAATTGCAATTGCAGAACTTATGCACACACATCAGCTGATCTGATTGATCCAAAACTCATTTTATTAATAATTTCTTTATATATATATATATATATATATATATATATATATATATATATATATATATATATATATATATAATGTTAAAAGGCCTGAACTTGTGGAGGCCTGAATTTGTGGGAGGAGTAAGTCCCCTACTTAAACTCCCAGCCCCTACTCACCTCTGCCTTTCAGCTGATTGTTTTGTCCCCATAGCAACCAGCACTTCCTGTCCAGCTTCCCTCCAGAATTTTTTCCTGTTTCCAGCAGTCAGACGTCCTGACCAGTCAAGGTACCAGTCAAGGTTCCCGGTCAAGGTACCCGGTTTCCGGTCACGAGACCGGCACGTTCACGTAAGTTAGGCGTAGGAAATAGCGCCCCGCTATTTCCCGCCGTTCGGGCCTAAAAACGTAGGGGTAGGCTCCCTCTATCATATTCGTACAAATACACGCTTTTTTAACAGATTTCAGTGTTCACGCCAAAACAGACGAACGCTCGGCACTTTATCACTGCTTTTACATATTCGTACGGAAACTACCGAATCTATTATTTATATACACAGTAATATTATTACGGGCATTCTCTTATTTCTGTTTGGTCACCCAGGACCAATCTATTTCGTACGATTAAAACACAAAAACACCTTGCTCTAAATCCATATTCGGCTGGTTCTTATTCAAATAGGCTACAGTATGCACTAAGTTCTATTTCACGAATTCTACTTTTCTTTACGTATATTCCCTGTTCGGTCATATTGCTACTGATACCTTTTTTGTCAGTTTGGGGATATAATTAGCTTGTTTAAAAATCTGCCTTGTGATTTTCTTTCTATGTTAACCAGTTAATTTGTTTTACTACTTTTTAAAATATCCACGTCTATCATAAACGTACGGTTTCTATACACTGTGGCAGGATGGCCAGGCTCGTCACAAACTTCAAATGCAACAGTCAGGATAAAATAGTACTGCAGTTTATTGTCACTTTCCACAATATATACAAGGTTGTGCTCTCCCACAAAATAAAACAAAAAGAAAATAAATCCTACTCCAACTTGGAGACTTACTAAACAACAGTGTTACTAACTATCCAACTGGCCAGCTATCTAGTTCCCAGTTTTAAACAAAATGAAATACAGCACTTTAAGCAGGTTTCACACAGTACCTTTGTCTCAGGCTTAACTGCCTCCTCTCTCCCAGCTGTTAGACTCTCTGATATCTTCAGAGGCTAACCTTTTAAAACCCTAGTGCTGGTTAATTACATTCACCTGGTATATAACATTCAAGGGGTGACTCCCACCAATTAACCCCAACATGCTGGGAATAGAGCACTCCAATCTATTACTAACATAGAAAGCCTCTATGACCTTGCCACAACACACATTTACCTATTAAACACTTCATTTTGTCACATATACTAATAAATACTGTTTATAAACACAATATCCGGCACATAAACGTCTGTACTATTCATTTTCCATATAATCACGCTGTCACATATTTTTGGCTTTACAGACTGCATCGGTTTCTCGCTTTTTCTGCGCTAAAGTTGTTTATTTCAAGGTCTTTTATTACAGGAACAGGTATTGTATTTTTTTTTATTTATTTTTTTTTTTTTTGAATTCTTTATTTTTCGTTGTGCATGAAAGAACAGTATGCTTGCGTAGCTCCAACAGCCGTCGCAAGTAGTATGGTAACAGGCAAAACAAGCATAGCAATGCATAAGAGTAGACAGCACATTTTTTTTGAATTAAGGTGAGAAGACAGTAGGTTGACATAACATAGAATTGTAGGCATGCCTAACAGTCTGTTTAGATAACGTGAGTTAACGTTCTACGTTTGTGGTACATGCTGGTGATTGGTATGGGCTGGCTAGAGTTTTTAAAACGCTTTTAGGATATGCTAGGCACCATATTGATGGCGTCTTTTCTATACGTATACTAGCTAGAACAAGTTTTCATACACAGTTAACAAGCTAACAATTGAGGCATCAACATTAATAGCAAGGACAGCAGTACAGAGCTCTGTCATGTCAGCCCAAGGGTCATACTGAGTCTTGTATGAATGAGGTGCAACTGACACAAGAATTATTAACTAACACCTTGTTCAGCCTGCTAATGTGTCTGAGTCTGGTATTATTAGTATTCAAACTATTTAAACCATGCATGAAACCCCCCTGTGGTCCCCTGTGAGAGCCAACATAACAGAAAATAAGGAGAAACTAAAAGTCATCAAGTAGTATAAGCTGGTTGCGGGTATACCCTTGTGGCACCTTGAAGACGAGTGTCAGTGGGTGCTTTGCCTTGCATTAAGGCTCAGTGTCCGTGGGGTCAGCCGATGCCTCGACTTGGCTGGGTGCCCCCTCTCAGAGTGTGTGGGCTCAGGGCTCCCGTGTTTTGCAGCTGTGTGTTGGTCGGTGAGTTCAGAACCCGTCTGGTTGCATTTTGCGCTGGTTTCACCTGCTTGGGGCTGGAGTAATGCCATGTGCGCCGTCTGGAAGCAGGTGCCTTCTCGGGTCTCTCACCCCTCCGGAGCCCAAGTCGCTGATGAGGGCGTCGTGGGGTTTTTCTCTGTGGTATTGTCCAGCGCCTGGGCTCCGGTTGGCGGCCATTCCCCCCGTTGCTCGGGAGCAGTCTCGAGGTGGCTCTCTGCCGGTGTTTGGCTGATGCAGGAGGTAAGTTAAGAGGGGCTCCGGCTTCCCTCTGCTGGATGCCTCTTGGTGGGGTGTGTGACCCATCGGCAGTCGGTGGTACATGTGCCTGGGGTTGCAGTCGTGCTTCCAGCCGCTGCCAGAAGGAGTCGAAGATAGCATTAAGTCGTTGCTCAGTTTCCGGCCAGGCCAGTTGTGCACATGTTGTGTGTGCTGTGTCCGCCATTTCAGGAGACTTTTTGATGGCAAGTGTTGGTCTCGGCGTAGCGGTCGTTTTCACGTCGCTTTGCAGGGGTGACTTGCGGGGGTAGACCGGGATAACCCCCACCGGTCCAGAGGGGGGGGAACAGGGGCTCACGGCTTGAGGCTTGATCGATCGTGGCGGTAGGAGAGCGGCCGTCTCTCCTGAGGAACAGGTATTGTATTTTATCACTTTGCATTATAAAGCCATAGGCCTAAAATGTTTACATATTGGGTTTTATTACTTACCTCCACACCTGTCGTTAACTATGGAATTTTTCTTCGGTTAACCCTTAGCTCCAGTATTATTCTAGGCTTCCCCCGGTTCTACACAGTTAAACCGTTTCGCATAACGTAATTTCTTTATGTCAAACCAAGGTATAGTTCACAACTCGTTTGTTACTACACCTCATATAAAACCTATCACGGTCTCAAGTTCATTACTACTTTTCCACAGGCTTACGCCCACGGTATGTTAATTCTTTACTATTATTTCTACTCAGACATACGGTCATACAGCCATCAGGCTCCGGAAAACACCAAAACCTGACCCGGTACTCAGCCATACCTTCAGGTACTTACGTCTATACCCAAATACGTCCAATCGTCACCCCAAGGCCTCATCCAGCCTTCTCACAAATATCTATTTCAGCCCAGTCACACACTTAAACCTTCCAGATCCCTCAATGCAGGATCTCACGTTGCGCCCCTAACAAACAACCTACTCCCAATTCAAATCATACGCCACCACGATACGCATAAATACGTCAACATCTGTCTTAAAGCCTCAGGACTCTTCCTCAAGGACCGCATAAGACGAGACTTACCACACTTATTACCACCAGAAGGTTCCAGATACCATTCGCAAGAAGTCAAGGTTAGTATCTACACAACATTCCAGTCCTCTCACCTTATCCTTAAATATACAATCGAACTGGCTACAGGGTCTAGGCTAATGCCTTAGCGCACCCTATCAGAAAACTCGTCCCAGCGAGGCCTTCCATCCCCCCCCACCTCAACACGGAGGTACGGCCCCACGCCCAAATCATAGTTACAAGCCTCGCATGCCCTACTACAGGGCGCTAGTCAGGGCCTCACCTGTCACGGCCACACGTTTTGATTTCTCTCTGTCACCGAGAGGCCAACATCCCGCCACCACGTCTGTGGCAACTACGTCATAAGCCAAATCATAGGTAGAGCCTCTCACCGCCACTTGGCATTAGCAGGGCCTCACCTATCCAAACATTCAACAGTTAAGTTTTTCGCTTTGGCATCTAGCATTACAGTCCAGTTCTTCCATATACACCACCCCACATACCCGCCTACTTACCTTACGCCCCTTCTAATATATCTTTCACATAATCATTCCTTTTAGAATGTCCCGAGAACCTATTCCAACCAAAGAATTGACAGAAGAAACTCCATTCACGCCTACCAGACCCGGGTCTCCAGGCGAATCACTCACTCTTTCAACCCCCACGTCCTTGAGAGCATGGACTCGTCCCAAAATTACGGCCGAGCTTAGGCTCAGGGGAATCCCCTTTCCGGCCACAGCTAGGAAGGCTGAACTTTATAGGCTACTTACTCACCAAGCCCCCGAGCCCAGGCCAGGGACTAGCTCTCAAGGACAACCACCAAGCAACAGCACGGCCACCCAGGATACCCTGGCAGACATCTTGGCCAATCTACAGACCCTCAATAGCAGGCTATCTAAGGTGGAAAGCGCCATCTCCTCCCCAGGTACTACCACGGTAGTCCCAGTCGCTTTCACGGCTGTACCTACTATACCAACATGCCCTCCTATACTCCCCCCTCCAGCACCGGGCACAGCCATTACACCATTTGAGTCACCAGCACACTCCGTCCCTGACTCTATCAGGAAAGATACCCTAGACGGGAAGGATGTGTGTCTGGTGTCCTTGCTCATAGCCTCACAGGATGTACTTGAGAACAAGGCATTCAATTATGGTGATATCTCTGTGGTGCTCAAGACAAGGGATCCCAGGCTTAATCATCTGGTGGATTATCTCACCACAGGGTTCACTAAAGGGTTTCTCACGGGTATTGTAGCCATTCCCCCAGGTACACTAGAATGCCCTAATCTCCAGTCAGCACGTTTAGACCCAGTCTCCATAGACACTCTCATTGCCTCTGAAATCACCAACGGTTTCATGATCGGCCCCTTCACCTCTTCACCATTCTCCTCCTGGCACACTAACCCCATTGGTATTGCTATTCACAAATATTCTAAAAAAAAAAAAAAAAAAAAAAAAAAAGTCTAATTATTGATTTATCGGCACCGCACTCCTCTTTTGTTCCAAGCATAAACGCACTCATTCCAGCAGACAAATTCTCACTTCAGTATGTAACCATCGACGACGCCATACAGTCCATCATATCATCTGGTAATCGACCCTGGCTTAGCAAAACGGACATCACAAACGCGTTTAAATTACTACCCATGCACCCCTCACTCTGGCACTTACACGGTGTTAAATGGCGAGGGAAATATTACTTCTCTACACGACTCACTTTCGGTTCTCGAAGCAGCCCCAAACTGTTCGACATTTTTGCAGAGTCACTATGCTGGCTGCTTCTGAACGTCACCAGGTGTCACTCCGTTATCCACTACCTCGACGACTTTTTACTAATAGAGCCAGGGTCACCTTCACCCACAGCAATCAGAAGCACTACTGCACTATTTTCCACACTTGGAGTCCCTTTGTCCACAGCCAAAACTATAGGCCCCACAACTAAATTGACCTTTCTGGGGATAGAACTGGACTCGGTTAACCTCAGAGCTAGCCTCCCCCACGACAAACTGTCACGTTTGAGAGGGGAGATGACTTGTTCCTGCGGAATGATGTTTGCACTAGAAAAGAACTTCAGTCCCTTCTCGGATCCCTGAACTTTGCGATGCGCATCATTCCGTAGGGAAGGTCTTTCATATCCAGACTCCTTTGCCTGCTGCACGGAGTTCCGGACTCTGGCACAGTTTCTTTGGACCCCCACGCCAAGGCTGACTTAGCTATGTGGGGGAAGTTTTTGAAGGACTGGAATGGAATCTCCATGTTTATTCCCCCTCTCTCCACCTCTTCACCCATCATCCACACAGACGCAGCAGCCAATACCGGTTTTGCAGCCATTTTTGGGAACCACTGGTTCAGGGGCCATTGGCCCACTGATACGGATGCCTTGCCAGGATTCAGAGAGACCTCAGCACTATTTGAAATTTATCCCATTGTGGCGGCCGCACACACCTGGGGTCATCTCTGGTCTGGCAAGGCAGTCAGATGCTACTCTGATAACTCGGCAGCTTGCGAAATCGTGAACAAAGGGCGATCATCTTCCCTGACCATCATGCGGCTGATTCGCAAGCTGACCTGGTTGGCAGCATCCGGCCAGTTTCACTTAGTTTGTTTTCACATCCCGGGTATTCACAACACGGCCGCTGACGCTCTCTCTCGTTCTCAATTTCAGGCATTTTCTCAGGCACTCCCAACGGCTCACCTACAACCATCCAGGACACCACGGTTCCACGATCTAATCCTGGATTAAGCACACTCTTGAACCACGCTAGAGCACTCACTCACCAAGCATTATCACCAAACACGGCTATCACTTACAATAGGGCTCTTAATATATTTAATAAATTCACAGCAGAGTTCGGTTTACAAGGTGACTTCTCTATTCAAACCATGGTGGCTTTTGCCTCTTTTTTCCACCTACACCTTAAACTATCTCACAACACCATTAAACTATATCTCACGGGGGTCCAGCACCATAGCCTCACCTTTTTTTCCTAACACACCTTTCCTGTCTTCATACCCCGTCAAAAAGGTTTTGAAAGGAATATCAAAGGTTTCACCTCCACTCTCTACCATTAGATTACCTATAGATGGGCCTATCTTCAGGTCACTTAGCAATCTCCTTGACACAGCCCCATTCGACATCGGCACAAATACGGTGATCAAATCTGCTTTATATCTCGCTTTCTACGGTTTTCTCAGACCTAGAGAGTTCACCGTAATTTTTCAAGGAGATACGAAGCTAAGACTTAAAATATCACACCTCACTAAAATACAGGATCACTACCAACTTTCGATCCCTACAACTAAAACCAACCGGTCACTACACCCTACTATAATTCCTCTCTTCCCTACTGATAATGCCTGGTGTCCGGTAAAAGTACTAGACCACCTACGGTCAACTCTGCACGGTCACCTACTGGACTCTCCGCTCTTAACACTACAAGGGCACCCGTTAACCACAGCAAAATTGATGGTTCATATCAGAATTCTGTTATCTAAGCTCGGACACAACCCGATTGCATTCTCTAGGCACTCCTTCCGTATGGACACCGGTCCATATCATCAAGAGACTGGGGCGGTGGAAATCCTCCATATATACTGCATATATTCCACAGCCGGAGAAAGAGCTTCGCCAAGCTTTCAGCAACTTGGTTTTGTAAAAAATGCAATTAAGTGTGTATTTCTCGGATTTATCTTTTTGCCCTCTTTTATTTACAGGCCCACTCGTACGTTGGTTTCGGCACACCACAACCAACTTTGCTCACAGTTACTATCCATTACGTATTTAAATTCCGAGCACAAGTTAAAAGGCCTGAACTTGTGGAGGCCTGAATTTGTGGGAGGAGTAAGTCCCCTACTTAAACTCCCAGCCCCTACTCACCTCTGCCTTTCAGCTGATTGTTCCCACCCACCTACACCCTGTTATAATTACATTCTCCTTGGTGGGCCCTCTTTTATTTACAGGCCCACTCGTACGTTGGTTTCGGCACACCACAACCAACTTTGCTCACAGTTACTATCCATTACGTATTTAAATTCCGAGCACAAATATATATATATATATATATATATATATATATATATATATATATATATATATATATATATACATATATAAAAAAAAAAAAAATATATATATATATATATATATATATATATACACATTAGTCTGCATTTATAGTAGTAGACACAACCAGCCATATCTAGACACCAAACTCAAGTCTTAAAAGGGTCAAAGGTACAGATTTCTATCCAGCCAGTCAGTTACCACCTCCTGTAGATAAGGTTATGGACTATAACTTTTAAAAAAACAAACAAAACAAAAACCAATAAAGTTTCTATATTTCTAGAGATTTTGTCATTATGGGAACATTTCATATATTGTGCTCTTTTAAATACATGTTTGCGGATACTTTTAGTTTATTAATAAAATTGGGTAACTATCTTCATTTATATGCATAACTTGGCCACTGACGTTGCATTTTGGAGCAATAGAACAACTTTAACAATTCCCAATATTAATCTTAAAAAAGTATTTCTACACAGATTATTGATTAAGCAAATAAGAGATAACTTTCGACCTAACATTTATCTATGCAAAGTGAAAATGTTCACGGGAAACTGCAAATGAACCCACAGTTTAGCATGTGTAGCGCTTAATTACAAGTTGCTTTATAAGATGTGCATGAACTCACAATGTGGAGATGATAACTTGGTTAAAGGGACACTGTAGGCATTGTAACTGCTTCATCTCATTGAAGTGGTTAAAGTGTCTGGAGTATTCTGCCACCATTCAATCTGGAACTGTTTTTCATGTTTTAATGCTAAACTAGAGTCCTCAGCAGTCCCGTCCCCTCTGTGCTGCTTGGGCTAGCTAACGATGAAGCATTAGTCTGAGCAGCAATGGGTAGCAGGGAAAGTATCAGCTAGCTAGAAGAAAGTGTGTTGTCATGTTTTGTACCTTCTTTCTTTATTATGTTGTTTGCATTTAAGTAATTTCGATACATTTAATACTCTAGTTTTCAAGACCCAATGACCAGCGTAGCATGCCGACTTGAAAACTTCATTGCCTCTATGCACTGCGATTGTTGTCCACATGTTAAACAGCTTGTTTTTAACTCCTTTGCTTCTACAGGAAACGCTACTACAGACCCTAAGCTGTCATCATAACTATACAGGTCCTCCTAACCATATGAAGAGTCTCAGACTTACTAAATGGAATTGACCCAGACTGAGCAACAGATATTTATCTTTTGGATAAACCCCTATTTATTGTCTTTAATTGTTGCCGACCCTGGACCGCACTGGACCTTGGATACTGTCACACTCCAGAATAACCCTATTAGTTACCAACCCTGAACAGACCTTGGATTGTGATTCTCTTACTCCCCTATTAACCTATGTGTTGCCGTCCTGGACCAGACTTTGGATTTAAAAAAAAAAAAAAATTATTTCTTTATTTTGTTTGTGCGTCAAGTAACAACAGACATGCAGAGCCACAACAGCTGCTGCAGGCATTTTCTTGGCATTGCATGAAGTGGCAGTTTAAACAGTACGTTTTTTTTTTTTTTTTTTAAATATGACATGAAAATCACAGGCTATACGACATCAGCGATTTGTAATAAGCATGCTAGGCTGGATATTGATATGACATAGTTTAGTACACTTATGCTCATGGCATGATAAACAAGTTACGTGTTAAGAAATATTAAAGTGTACTAGCTCATAACTGGTAATCAGGTTTGTTTTGTGTGTCTATTATTTGCTAAGCAAGTAACAGTTAATAAGAGAGTAACTATTAGCAATAGAAAAAGACCACTGGTGTCCCGGTATTGAAGCCCCACAGTCCCCCGAGCACAGTACTTTTGTGTTGGTTGTTATGTCCATGCTTGTTAGTCCTGCCAATTAACAGGTGTCACTTTGGCCGCTGGCTCCATTGTGGGATGCGACCGCAGCCTGTCAGCAAGGTGAGTGCCATTTCGCTTGTCTGTCGCTTTTAGTGGTCAGCAACGGTCTGTGTGTTCGTTGGGCTGCGGTGTGAGGAGCAACCTCGCAGGCGGCCGCGAGGACCAGTCTCTTGGTGCCAGGGCTTGGGAATCCATGTGCTCCTTCAGGCACTGGTGTAGTGAGAAAGCCCGGGGATTAGGTGCGTCTGGTGGTACCTCGCATTGACGGTCGGTTTGTGCCCAGGGCTGACTGCGAGGCGGCCATTTTGTGGTACAACTCCGGGTTCTGAGAGCATGGGATGCACAGTGGGATCGGTGAGTGGTGGTGTCGGATCCCTCCAGTGGGGACCGGGATAACCCCCGCCGGTCCATAGGGGGGGGAACGGGACCCGTGAGGAGTGCTTCAGTGCTGCTACGTGGTTGCTAAAGTTGGAGACAGGACGGCGGCCGTCCATCCTGCTCCCTTCCTGCATAGGCCGCAGGCCCCAAAGTTTCTCATAGCCTTCAGGGGCCTTAAAACTCCCGGTCTTGGGGTCACCAGTAGCGCCCACAGCTGCCTGTTCACTGTGCTGCATTTCTGGCTGCTTTCAGGTGCCATGTTTTGCCTTCTAAAGGGCCAGCTTGTGCAGGAGCCTCTCCCGCATGCGACCGGTCAGCATGGCGGCTAGGCCCCGCCCCCTCCAGACGTTGGATTTTGACACATAATTTGACTGACAAAATCCTGAAAATTCTTTTAATACCATTAAAGGGATATCATCTACCTGGAGATATCAAAAAGGAAAATAAAGGAAATCAACCTACCTTCCTACAGATGTGTAAGTAAATCTAATGTATTACTTAGTTCTTCTGACAGTTTGAAATAACCTGACATGTGTACTCACTGTCTTAGATATACCTTTAGTGAGAGCTCGGGTGTAGGTGGCCAGGAACCCTCAAAAATTGTTTAATATGGAATGAAGGGCCAAAGGAGCCCAGGCACAAAAACCAATTCAATAAGATGGAATGGTTGTAGTACCTACAATTTCCCTTAAAGAAAATAAACATTATGCTTAAAATTAATGCTGGGAATTAGGAATGTGTTAACATGAATAAAATGCTGTGTCAGAACAATTAAGGATTGAGATGATTAGGAGCTGTAGAGCTTATTTCAAGCTGGTTGTGGCAGGACGGTGTCGGCGGGCCCTAGAGCAGGCTTCCCCATACTCCGGTCCTACAGATGTTGCTGAACAACAACTCCCTTGATTCTCAGCCTATCTATTCCATTCATAGAATGATGGGAGTTGTAGGTCAGCAACATCTGGAGGGCCGGAGTTTGGGGAAGCCTGCCTTAGAGGTTTTCACAAGTGATACAACTTGAGTACAGATGTAATGGACAGTCCCACCCTCTGAAAATGTGTCTCAGTCTGGGGTCAACGCATGCTCAACTGACCAACAGCCTTGAATACAGCCCAAAACACACAGCAGTTCTCTCTTCATCATCATAGTTCCACCACCCAGTAATAATGTGTTAGCGCTGAGCTCCCTGGGGACAGTTCCCCATTATCCCCTCATGTGGGACAAAACCAGGATTTTAATTGGATTTGGGAGAGCTGAAACATTTCACAAGATTCATATAAACCTACATTTAAATCATGAGTGAGGTATGAAAGAAAAAACGTATATTGTACATTAACTATACATTTACTTCTCTTGTCTCAACAGAAATGTCATGCAATAGCCTTAGATTGTTGTTAAGGAATGCTTACCAACTGTGAGACTTCTGTAATGTTCCAAGGAGCAGGAAGCAATAGACCAAGCTGTCCCAAGACTGTCGGGAGGAATAATCAGGAGAAAATTAATATCAGGTGCGCAAATAAATTTCAAAATAAAATACAGTGCAAGAGCTGCCAAACAAACAGTTACAAACAGAACATTTTAAAATTAGAAAGTCTACCTTTTTATTTTATATTTTTTAGTAATTCAGGCAGTCAGACCAGCTAGAAACAAAAGGAATGCCACACAGATGCAGCTTTTTCAGCAATGTTTATCATCGTGTTCTAAAATGTTAATATGGAAGGTCTTTATTATCTTGGTTTGTCGTTCTCATTTCTATCCAATTCTCCCTCCAGTTGGCTGACTTTCTGAATGTTACTTGCTGTTTTTTAGAAAAAAAAAAATATAAGGTCAACCTTTGCTGTATACTGCTTATCAAATGTATCTGTAAAAGGTTGTATTTGTAATATTTGACAGCGTAAGAACGTATTGTTTGACAAAAAAAATGCTTAAAATATATGTGGGCTGGGAGGGGACTGTGTTACTTAACCCCTTCAGGACCGCTGACGGTTCAGGACCGTCAGCGGTAAAACGTGCGTTTGGACCGCTGACGGTCCTGAACCGTCATAACGGTCTTGGGCTACTTACCTGATCGCCGTCGGTCCCACGGCGGCGATCAGTGCTCCACCCGGTCCAGGGGGACTGCCTGTCTGCCCGGGCAGTCCCCCCTCGGCAGATCAGGACCCCACGGCCATGTGATCACTCGATCACATGATCGCAATAGGGGTCCATGTGTCTGCCTGCAGAGGGACTGTCTGTGCTGACAGGCAGTCTCCCTGCAAGTGAAAAATCAAAAATAAAGTTAAAAAATAAAGCAATCAGTGTAAAAAAATAATATGTATGTGTGTGTGTATATATATATATATATATATATATATATATATATATATATATATATATATATATATATATATATATATAATGTATTATATCTATATATACCTATATATAATATATGTATATGTATCATATATATAATGTCATAGTAAGTGTATTTTTATATTTATATATACGTATAGAGAGAGAGAGTTTGTTCAAATAATGCCAGGGCCTCATCCTTACTTCCCCTCCATAGAATGAAAATATCATCAATAAATCTATAGTACCTAACAATTTTATCTTTATATTGTGATAAAATGTGCTGTTGTTCAAAATCATACATAAACATATTTGCATACATAGGAGAGTAATACAGGCTAGGTAATGATGTCTCAGTAGTTAGACTATTCTTAAAATGGCAGGTCAGGCAGGTAAGCTGGGCTTGCAGAGTGAACTAGGTACAACCAGGGGCGTATTAGCCGCGAGGCAAACAAGGCATTTGCCTTGGGCGGCATTTTCCAGGGGGCGGCAAAAAACGCCGCCCCCAAATGCCCAGGGCAAATGCCTTGTTAGCCTCGCGGCTAACAGACATGCTGGGCGGTCGGGCGGCGCGGCCGGCGAGGGAGCACTTCCAGAGGTATGTTTCCCTGGTGGTCCAGTGGCTGCTGGGCGCCGGGCGGCCGGCGAGGGAGCACTTCCTCTGAGCTCTCTGCTCAGCTCCCTCGCGCGCCGCAGAGTGAGGCTGGGAGCTGGAATATGACGTCATATTCCGGCTCCGCCTACCAGCCTCGCTCTGCGGCCGGCGCGCGAGGGAGCTGAGCAGAGAGCTCAGAGGAAGTGCTCCCTCGCTGGCCGCGCCGCCCAGCAGCCACTGGACCACCAGGGAAACACACCTCTGCAGAGACACCTCCCCCCAGCATTCCCAAAAGTAAGGAGGCTGGGGGGGTGTTTAAATAAATTTAAAAAAAAATTGTTAACGTGGGTGAGTGTGTGTGTGTGTGTGTCTGTTAGTGTGTGTGTCTGTGTCTGTTAGTCTGTCTGTCTGTGTCTGTTAGTCTGTCTGTTAGTGTGTGTGTGTCTTTTAGTCTGTCTGTTAGTGTGTGTGTCTGTGTCTTTTAGTCTGTCTGTTAGTGTGTGTGTCTGTTAGTCTGTGTCTGTTAGTCTGTGTCTGTTAGTGAGTGTCTCTTAGTGTGTGTCTGTTAGTCTGTGTGTCTGTGTCTGTTAGTCTGTGTGTCTGTGTCTTTTAGTCTGTCTGTTAGTGTGTGTCTGTCAGTGTGTGTGTGTGTGTGTGTTAGTGTGTGTGTGTGTCTGTTAGTGTGTGTCTGTGTGTATGTTAGTCAATGTGTGTGTGTGTGTGTGTGTGTCAGTGTGTTTCTGTTAGTGTGTTTGTCTGACTGTGTGTGTCTGCTAGTGAGTGAGTGTGTGTCTGTTAGTGTGTCTGTTACTGAGTGTGAGTGTGTCTGTTAGTGTGTGTGTGTTTCTGTTAGCTACTGTATGCGTATCTGTCAGTGAATGTGTGTGTGTGTGTGTGTGTGTGTATTTAGAATGCGGGTTGGGTGGGGGTAGGGCGAGTGGGGGGGGCGAGGTGGGCGCCTGAATTTTGTCCTGCCTAGGGCAGCACAAGACCAGGATACACCACTGGGTACAACAGTAGGAGCTGCTGACAAGTGGTGCTGGTATGGTTAAGAAGAATGGGTATAACTGCCTATCCATCATAACAAGAGGCTCAGATGCACTGGAAGCTTATTGCGAAGTTGGTGAAGGGCGCTGCGCCCATGAGTATTGTTAAGTTGATAATAGCGACAATAATGCCACAAAGTGGAGCAGTGGTAGGAGAGACTAGGGTGTGGGTTATGCTTAAACCTAGAGAAGTGGCCTTAACATTGCATTCATGTGTAACATTAGTAGTTGAGCCTCATTAAGCGAGCTAGAGCTTGCAGTAGTGTATTATATATGTGAGGAGATCCTATTTGCCTGGGTTTGCAATTGGTTAGTTGATCTTAAGCGTGAGGTGGCAAATATAGGCTGGAGAGTGCTTATGTGTAGGCAATAATATAAAACACAATACAATACTTTGAGGTCCCCTGGGCTGGCCGACAGGAAGATGGTCAGTTCCCTATGCACAAAGAGGGGAGTCTTGCAAAGTTAACAAGTAGTGTCTGGATAAGCTGCACTTTTTTTTTTTGGTTATAACAATATAATGTTAGAGCTATATGTCTGGGTAATGAGCATAAACAGAGTCAAAACATCTACACATTATCCTACCCTGACAAGTCAAGAGGTGACAGTATTATACTGCTGTGCTGTCAAGATGCAGAGTATAGGGAATACAAGAGAGAAGTCTAGCTGTATTAGCGGATATGTAGCTTAAGAAAAGTATTACTGGGTAAGAAACAGAGTTAGAAGGAATAAGAGGCTTACTACATAAACACACAAACTGCATCCACTACACAACCATACACATCATCCACTACACAACCATACACATCATCCACTACACAACCATACACATCATCCACTACACAACCATACACATCATCCACTACACAACCATACACATCATCCACTACACAACCATACACATCATCCACTACACAAATACACACACTGCATCCACTACATAAACACACAAACTGCATCCACTACACAACCATACACATCATCCACCACATAAACACACACACAACCACACACATCATCCACTACACAACCATACACATCATCCACTACACACACAGCATTCACTACACAAACACACACAGCATCCACTACACAGACACACACTGCATTCGCTACACAAACACACTGCATTCACTATACACACACACACTGCATGCACTATACACACACTGCATCCACTATACACACACTACTCCCACTACACAAACACACACTCTGCATTCACTATTCACATACTACATCCAGTACGCAAACACACACACTCTGCATTCACTATACACACAATGCATCCACTATACACACACTGTCCCAGGGGCGGGCTGGGCCGGGGGGCAGGGAGGCAATTGCCCCCCAGGCCGCCCGAAATTCTTTTAGGACCGGCCGCGGTGGGCTGGCCATTTAAATGCTGCAGCCGCCGAGCGCTCTGTAAAGAGCGCTCAGGCGGCTGCAGCAGCTTCTCCCCTCCCCTGTAGCGTGGCCGAGCCGGTCTCCGGTCCGCGGTCCCGGCCGGAGTGATGGGAAGGTGCACACTAAGTGTGCACTTCCTGTCAGTCCGGCCGGTTACAGGAAACAAACTCCTGTTCCGCGCGGAGTTTCTGTTTCCTGTAACCGGCCGGACTGGCAGGAAGTGCACACTGAGCGTGCACCTTCCCATCATTCCGGCCGGGACTGCGGACCGGAAAGCAGCTCGGCCACGCTACAGGGGAGGGGGTAAGAAGAGGGGAGGGGGGGAATAAGAAGAGGGGGGGGGGGGAATAAGAAGAGGGGAGGGGGGAATAAGAAGAGGGGAGGGGGGGATAAGAAGAGGGGAGGGGGGGATAAGAAGAGGGGAGGGGGGGGATAAGAAGAGGGGAGGAGGGGGATAAGAAGAGGGGAGGAGGGGGATAAGAAGAGGGGAAGAGGGGGATAAGAAGAGGGGAGTGGGGGAATAAGAAGAGGAGGGGAGGGGGGAATAAGAAGAGGAGGGGAGGGGGGAGTAAGAGGAGGGGAGGGGGAGAGTAAGATGGGAGGGGGGTAAGAAGAGAGGGGGGAGTAAGAGGGGAGGGGGGGTAAGAAGAGAGGGAGGGGGGAGTAAGAAGAAGAGAGGGAGGGGGAGTAAGAAGAGAGGGAGGGGGGGTGGGGAGGGGGGAGTAAGAAAAGAGTGCAGTAAGAAGGAGGGGAGATAAGAAAGAGGGGGAGGGGGAAGTAAGAAAAGAGGGCAGTAAGAAGGAGGGGAGATAAGAAAGAGGGGGGGAAAAAGAGGGGGAGGGGGAATAAGAAGAGGGGGAGGGGGGAGTAAGAAGGAGGGGAGATAAGAAAAAGAAGGGGGTGAGTAAGAAGAGGGGGTGAGTAAGAAGAGTGGGGAGTAAGAAGGAGGGGAGATAAGAAGGAGGGGAGATAAGAAGGAGGGGAGATAAGAAGGAGGGGAGATAAGAAGGAGGGGAGATAAGAAGAAGAGGGGGAAGGGGAGTAAGAAGATGGGGGAGTAAGAAGGAGGGGAGATAAGAAAAAGAGGGGGAATAAGAAGGAGGGGAGATAAGAAGAGGGGGGGAGTAAGAAGAAGAGGGGGGGGAGTAAGAAGAAGGGGGTGGAAGAAGAAGAAGAAGAAGAAGAAGAAGGGGGAGTAAGAAGAAGTAGGAGGGTTAAGAAGCTCGAAGGGACATCTCTATAGGACAGGGGGCAAGACAGGGAGCTCTTTCACACTATACATACACAGAAACACACAATGCATCCCTATACATACACAGAGACACACAATGCATCCCTATACATACACAGAGACACAACATGCTTCCCTTACACACAGAGAAACACACAATGCATCCATCACACACACACAATGCAACCCCCACACAAAGACAATGCATCCTTTGCACACATACACAGAAACAGACAATGCAAACACACACCCACTGCTTTTCTTACATACACACAGAAACACAATGCATCTCTTACACTCAATGCACACACATACAGACACACACCTTGCATCCCTTATGCATACAAACACAGATTCACACAATGCATCCCGTACACACAACCAGAAACACATAATACATCCCTTATACACAAATACACACTGCTTCCACTACACACAAACACACTGCATCACCTGCACAAACTGGTATCCCTATAAACTACATACCATAAGCACACATATTAGATCCTCTACAATAACTCATAACACATCCCCTACACACTCCACTCCCTGTGAGCGAACTCATGGGTGGGTGGAACATATAAGTGGACTTATGAGTGGGCCTTATGGGCATACTCACCGTCAGGCCCTGGGGCCCAGACCTTGAGCTGTGTAAGAGGCCCCAAAAAATGGAGCTGCTTCTAATTCTCCCAGAACATTGAATTTTGTGACCACAGTTGCAAACAGCCTCCAGAGATCCTATTCTACACCAGACCAGTGGAGCCAAACTGCAGCTCATCATCCTCATCTAATTGTAAGTAGGCAATCTAGTATATTATTAGTGACACTAATCTATAATTTACCTCACATTAAAGGGACACTATAGCTTAATGAAGTGGTTGTGGTGTCTATAGCTGGTCCCTGCAGGCTTTTTAATGTAAACACACACTGTGTGCAGCACTGGCGTTAATTCATATGGCAGATCATATGGGTGGGGCATTGTGATGTCACATGGGGGGGCGGCAAATTTATATTTTGTCTAAGGCGGCAAAAATTCTTGCACCGGCTCTGATCCTGGGCAGGTGCACCAGTCTACTGGTGACCCACAGGAGGGGAGTTCACTGATTGCACTGCACTCTCCTCCTGCCCAGACCCGTCTTGACCGCAGTGCAAGTGCCCTCTGCCCTCTGCCCCTAATTTACAGTGGCTCACACTCACAACAAGCAGTGCCTGGAGCCCTTTGCAGAGACTGAAACAAAGAGGTTCTGCGGCAGCTGGCCGTCCTGCAAGCATTACATTAAACAGCTGTTCCCCATGCAGCCACAGGTGGCGTTGTGCTGGGAGACTGTGATTACTCTTCACTTCCTCCCAGCCTACAGAGCAGCGCATGGGGGAAATAGAGGAGGAGGCATGATTTAATCTTGAATAAATCCTCTAAGCAAACCTTTATACATTTGGGGGGATCAGCTCTGTTTCCACAGTTTATTGGTGTTTACTCTGATGTCTGTATTAATATTGAGGGATGTCTAAGTAGTAACGTCAGTGTGTGTCAGCAGGGCCAGCCGTTGGGGTGGGCAAGCTGTGCGGTCACGCAGGGTGCCATGACAACAGAGGCACCCGGCGGCCAACACAGCTCACAAGTTGGGTACACCAGCATATTTAATTTAAACGATTCGCTGGTGGTCCACTGGTGCGCACCAGCAGTAGGTGCAGTCAGATCATATCCTCTCCCTCGTGGTTCCAGCGCTCAGTTAGTGAGTCAGAGCACAGGCTCAGAGATTCTCAGCCTGTGCTCTGACAACATTGAAAGTCAGAGCCGTGAAGGAGTGGGTATGGCAAAGAGCTACTGATTAGCATAACGTCAATATCCGTTATAAAACCAGGAAAAGGTGGGCATGGATGGTGAACTGATTTGGTGGCGCAATGGGCCACTTGACCAGTTTGGTTTTGCCCCCCAGGCCTAAGGCTGCCAGCCCTCCCCTGCTCTGTCCACTACACAAACATACAATCTGAATCCACTATAAACAGCGTATCCACTTTACTCACGCACTTTGTATCCACTACACACATTCTATAGCCACTATACACACACAAACAAATTCAGTACACACATACTTCATCCTTGTGGGTGGACTTAAAGGGACACTATAGTCACCTGAACAACTTCAGCTTAATGAGGTTGTTTAGGTGAGTGCTACAGCTACCCGGAGCCTTTTTCTTGTAAGCACTGTATTTTCTGAGAAAATGCAGTGTTTACATTGGAAGCTTGGAACACCTCTTGTTGCAGTCAATCAGACGGCCACCAAGGGACTTCCGAGTTCAGAGGCCCTAAAAAGGCCTCTCGTCCGATGCATTCTGGGTGAATGCATCAGACGGGCTATCAGCACACAAAGCACTGTGAACGCGCTTTGTGTGCTGACAGCCAGTCAGCACTGCTGTGGGCGTGGCTTCAGCTGACAGCTGAAGCCCGAACCCACAGGGATGCTGTCCGGCCACAATAGTGGTTGAAGGGGGGGGGGGGGAACCTACTCTCCTCCCCCCCCCCCGGCCCCCACCCCTGAGCGGTGGGTGGGGGCCCTAAAAATAAGGGGGGCACATACTGCCCCCCCGGCCCCCACCCCTGTGCGGCGGGTAGGGGCCCTAAAATTATCAATAAGGGGGGACCTATTGTCCCCCCCCGGCCCCCACCCCTGTGCGGTGGGTGGGGGCCTTAAAATAAAAAATAAGGGGGGGGACATACTGCCCCCCCCCCCTGTGCGGCGGGTGGGGGCCCTAAAATTCACAATAGGGAGGGGACCTACTGTCCCCCCCCGGCCCCCACCCCTGTGCGGCGGGTGGGGGCCCTAAAATTCACAATAAGGGGGGGGGGCTACTGTCCCCCCCCCCGGCCCCCACCCCTGTGCGGCGGGTGGGGGCCCTAAAATTCACAATAGGGAGGGGACCTACTGTCCCCCCCCGGCCCCCACCCCTGTGCGGCGGGTGGGGGCCCTAAAATTCACAATAAGGGGGGGGGCTACTGTCCCCCCCCGGCCCCCACCCCTGTGCGGCGGGTGGGGGCCCTAAAATAAAAAATAAGGGGGGGACCTACTGTCCCCCCCCCCGGCCCCCACCCCTGAGCGGTGGGTGGGGGCCCTAAAATTCACAATAGGGAGGGGACCTACTGTCCCCCCCCGGCCCCCACCCCTGTGCGGCGGGTGGGGGCCCTAAAATTCACAATAAGGGGGGGGGACCTACTGCCCCCCCCCCCCCGGCCCCCACCCCTGAGCGGTGGGTGGGGGCCCTAAAATTATCAATAGGGGGGGACCTATTGTCCCCCCCCGGCCCCCACCCCTGAGCGGTGGGTGGGGGCCCTAAATACAAAGGGGGTGGGGACCCTAGTTAACCCTCTCCCCCCCACCCCCCCTCCCCCCCAAAAAACTTATCTCCCTACCTACCCCCCTCACCCTAAAAATAATGAGGGGGGACCCTTTAACTAAAAACCTGTAAAGAAAAAAAAAATAAGATAAAAACAACTTACCATTCGATGTTTTCTTTCTTCTAAAATCTTCTTTCTTCAGCCCCAAAAAAGGCCAAATAAAAATCCATAATAACCGACGGAATAAAAAAAAAAAACCCGAGCGCAAAAAAAATAATCCATCTTCACCCATGGAGGGCTCCGCGCAGACTGAGCTCCGCAGGGCGGGGTAAGGCTTATAAAGCCTTGCCCCGCCCTGCAATTAGGCTAAGAACACTCTGATTGGTGGGTTTAAGCCAATCAGAGTGCTCTTTGTCATTTTACAAGCGTGGGAAAATTCCAAAGAACTTTCCCACGCTTGTAAAATGACAAAGAGCACTGTGATTGGATGGCTTGAAATCCATCCAATCACAGTGCTCTGTGTCATTTTACAAGCGTGGGAAAATTCCAAAGAACTTTCCCACGCTTGTAAAATGACAAAGAGCACTGTGATTGGATGGATTTCAAGCCATCCAATCACAGTGCTCTGTGTCATTTTACAAGCGTGGGACAATTCCAAAGAACTTTCCCACGCTTGTAAAATGACAAAGAGCACTGTGATTGGATGGCTTGAAATCCATCCAATCACAGTGCTCTGTGTCATTTTACAAGCGTGGGAAAATTCCAAAGAACTTTCCCACGCTTGTAAAATGACACAGAGCACTGTGATTGGATGGCTTGAAATCCATCCAATCACAGTGCTCTGTGTCATTTTACAAGCGTGGGAAAATTCCAAAGAACTTTCCCACGCTTGTAAAATGACAAAGAGCACTCTGATTGGCTTAAACCCACCAATCAGAGTGTTCTTAGCATAATTGCAGGGCGGGGCAAGGCTTTATAAGCCTTC
Organism: Pelobates fuscus; assembly: GCF_036172605.1. Taxonomy (NCBI): domain Eukaryota; kingdom Metazoa; phylum Chordata; class Amphibia; order Anura; family Pelobatidae; genus Pelobates; species Pelobates fuscus. The sequence continues at coordinate 41,831,989 of NC_086329.1, read as the reverse complement.
CCCCGCCCTGCGGAGCTCAGTCTGCGCGGAGCCCTCCATGGGTGAAGATGGATTATTTTTTTTTGCGCTCGTTTTTTTTTTTTTTTTTTTTTAATTGCGTCGGTTATTATGGATTTTTATTTGGCCTTTTTTGGGGCTGAAGAAAGAAGATTTTAGAAGAAAGAAAACATCGAATGGTAAGTTGATTTTATCTCATTTTTTCTTTTTTTACAGGTTTTTAGTTAATGGTCCCCCCTCATTATTTTTAGGGTGAGGGGGGTAGGTAGGGAGATATTTTTTTTTTTGGGTGGGGGTGGGGGGGAGGGTTAACTAGGGTCCCCACCCCCTTTGTATTTAGGGCTCCCACCCACCGCTCAGGGGTGGGGGCCGCTCAGGGGTGGGGGCCGGGGGGGGACAATAGGTCCCCCCCTATTGATAATTTTAGGGCCCCCACCCACCGCTCAGGGGGGGGGGCAGTAGGTCTCCCCCCCTTATTGTGAATTTTAGGGCCCCCACCCGCCGCACAGGGGTGGGGGCCGGGGGGGGGGACAGTAGGTCCCCTCCCTATTGTGAATTTTAGTGCCCCCACCCGCCGCACAGGGGTGGGGGCCGGGGGGGACAGTAGGTCCCCCCCTTATTGATAATTGTAGGGCCCCCACCCGCCGCTCAGGGGTGGGGGCCGGGGGGGGGACAGTAGGTCCCCCCTCATTGATCATTTTAGGGCCCCCACCCGCCGCTCAGGGGTGGGGGCCGGGGGGGGGGCAGTAAGTCCCCCCCCTCATTGATAATTTTAGGGCCCCCACCCGCCGCACAGGGGTGGGGGCCGGGGGGGACAGTAGGTCCCCCCCTTATTGATAATTGTAGGGCCCCCACCCGCCGCTCAGGGGTGGGGGCCGGGGGGGGGACAGTAGGTCCCCCCTCATTGATCATTTTAGGGCCCCCACCCGCCGCTCAGGGGTGGGGGCCGGGGTGGGGGGCAGTAAGTCCCCCCCCTCATTGATAATTTTAGGGCCCCCACCCGCCGCACAGGGGTGGGGGCCGGGGGGGACAGTAGGTCCCCCCCTTATTGATAATTGTAGGGCCCCCACCCGCCGCTCAGGGGTGGGGGCCGGGGGGGGGACAGTAGGTCCCCCCCTCATTGATAATTTTAGGGCCCCCACCCGCCGCACAGGCCCTCTTATTGATAATTTTAGAACGCGAGCTGAGCTGTCAGTCAGACAGCTCAGCTCGCGAACGCGCATTCCGCGCACATGCGCGGTAAAGCGCTCAGGTTCTTCATAGGGCGGCATTCAATGCCGCTCTATGAAGAACGCGATTGGTGCAGCGCGAAGCCGTCCCATTGGGCCCCGCGATTTCGTCATTTTGACGAAAAAGGGGGCGCGGCCTAGCGGGGAGCTCGGCGCTGGAACGGAGGTAAGTTTTTAATATAAAAACACCTCGAAATTTATTTTTAATAAATGAAAGTACATATAAAAGCAAGAAGGAAGGCTGGGGGACCTGTCTTTCTTGCTTTTATATGGTGACTATAGAGTCCCTTTAAGATGGGCCCTGTGGGTGGATTTGGGGGCGGGTCATGTGGGCAGACTTGGGGCAGGTCATGTGGACTGACTTGTGGGCGGGCGCCGGGGGGTGGCAGCCCTGGCTGTGACATGGTAGGGCTGTGAGAGGGTGGGGGGCTGTGACAAGGTAGCAGGAGATTTGACAATTTAGAGGAGATGTGACCGGGTAGGGTGAGCTGTGACAGCGTGTGGGGGGCTGTGACATGGTAAGGAGGAGCTGTGACTGGGTAAGGGGGATGTTTTAGGGTGGGGGGGCTTTGACAGGGTAAGGGAGGGCTGTTACAGGGTGGGGGGGCTGTGACAAGGTAGGGTAAGATGTGAGAGAGTAGGGGGGATGTGAAAGGGTAAGGAATACATTGATAAAAGGAATAGGGGCATTTTACTTACGAAGAAAGGTTAAAAAATGTAAATCTTTAGTTTGGAAAAACGGCACCTGAGAGGGGATATGATAACATTATACAAATATATTCGGGGCCAGTACAAACCATTATCTGGAAATCTATTTATAAGCAGGGATATACATAGGACATGAGGTCACACATATATGCTGGAAGAAAGGAGATTTCATCTAAGGCAAACAAAAGTTTTTTTTACAGTAAGAGCAATAAGGATATGGAATTCTCTGCCTGAAGAGGTGGTTTTATCAGAGTCCATACAGATGTTTAAACTGCAATTGGATAAATACTTGCAAAAAACACAACATACAGGGATATCATTTCTATTTAGTGGGGTAATAGCTGGTTGATCCAAGGAGACATCTGACTGCTATTTTGGGATCAAGAAGAAATGTTTTTCCTAGTTTGTTGCAAAATTGGAAGAGCTTCAGACTATGTTTTTTGACTTCTTTTGGATCAACAGCAAAATGGAAGGCTGAACTTGATGGACGCAAGTCTCTTTTCAGCTATGCAACTATGTAACTTAAACCTCCCTGGTGGTCTGATTATGTCAGTATTTTTTAATGTTCAAGCGGTACATTGTTTTGTATAGAAATTTGTTGTTTCATATTGTAGGCTTGTAATTCTTAGGAATTTCTCCCTTAAATCTGTCTAAACAAGAGTCTAGGAGACATCCCGGGTATGATAAAGTTTGAAACACGATAAATTTTAATATAATAAATAATTATAAAAAATAATAATATATTACATTTAATTAATAATGTAATCAAACCAATACTAGTCACTGTAATACTAGACACTACAAATTGGTTGAGTAAACATCCCTGGTATGAAAAATTTTGAAACCTGGGACTGCACAATGTCCGACGTCACAATCAGGACAATAGAACCTGGTTCCCTTTCTGATTTTCATCCCACTTCGAGCAACAAACCACACACATCCTTGTAGGTGCTGACTTTTTCTCGGTTGGTAGGATGTAGTCCATGAAGTGACGACCAGTCAGGCGTTCCGGGTTGATAACGCCAACAGCACAGGGTCCAGCTCTATTCACAGCCATTGATGGTGTTTGGTGTTCACAAAGATACGTTCGGCAACTTTCCAAATTAAGTCAGAATGAATCACAGGCTTGTCACTCTTTTTTTTTTTTTTTAACAGAATGTAGGCATTCCACAAGCATTGCTCAAGAAGATGCCTGAAGATCTTTTTGTAGTACTTCTTTTGCTGTTTCCTCATTGCTGGCTAGAATGTCATTGCTTAGTCGGCTCTGTCGACTCCTCCCATGGTGTTATTGTAGTCTATCACTACTTATGACTTCATGATTTCTTTCCCACCTTTCGTGCATACCATAACAGTGGAGGTATTAAGAACTGTACTCATTAGGCACACATCTTTCTTGTCACGCCATCACAGTGCCATCATTTTACCTTTTTGCCAGGCAACAATTTCTCCAGTCTTCAGCTTCTTATTGACAAACATTGGCGGCATGTTGCACCGGTTAGCCCTAACAGTTCCATAGGCATCTGTTTTGCAGAAGAAACTCATAAAGTTCAGGAGACGTATAAAAGTTGTCGGTTGTTATGCAATAGCCCTGATTTAGCAATGACTCAATGAGTTAAAGAACGGAAGGTGGGGGGGGGGGCGGGCCGTGCCGCCGAGCTGTTTGGCAGCCATCTCACACAGCTCCGGCCTGGAGTCTGAAAATATGCTGAAATACTGCACACGGACTGCTTAAATGCCTGAGAGGTGCAAAGATCTGTGCAAAGGAACTCTCTGGCAACAAGTAGATCCCAAAATCCACCAGGATTGAGGTGAAATTACCACATGCGGCCTACTCTGACACCAGAGCCTGACAAGTGGCAACCCACATGTCTGAGCTGGCTGCTCACTGTCAGTAATACGCCTGAGCTACAGATGAGGAAATCAAAGCCTGGATGCAAGCGGCACTGGAGTGGGGCCGGCAGTATGTAAGTGCCCTACAAACCTGCAGTGTGAGATTGACATCGCATGACCGGTGCTTGCCGGTGGTGTGGCCCTGCTTCCCCCTCCCCATGGTCGGCGGGGGTTATCCCGATCTCATGGCAGCGGCCCTCGCAGCACCGGAACCCCCGCTGGTTTCGGGCCGATCGCCTGCACTGGCAGAGGCTGCCTGGAGGGCAGCCCGCCAGAAGATTTGCTAACACAGGTATGGGGGCAGGCACGGCGGAGATTCCTTTCTTTCAAGTGGAGGCGCTCAGACCTGGACGGCTGCTGACCTGCAGATGGGTCCCTGGGCGGCCTACTCCCTGGAGAAGCAGAGGACCCTGCATCTAGGTTTGAGGGGTCCCAAAGAAGATTGTCCCTGGCGCAGAGAGCCCTGTGGGACTGGGGACTACGGACCCCCGGTATACCGGTAGCCACGGGGAAGGTCCCACAGTCTTAAGTGTGGACCGGTGCTGGGTGAGACATGCAAGACTAGGTGCTTCATAGCGGTGACTGTGGCGCTGGGGAGGTGCAGGAGACAGTCAGCGCATGGACTTTTGAAGGGAGGGTCTGGTGGGCTGATCTGGACTTTGAGTGCCCATGGTACCACAGCGTGCCTCGCTGGAGGGTCAGGTCAGACCCGGGGGGGGGGGGGGGGGAACAGATGGAGGACTGGCAACCCAAGGGTCACACGCAAGCGAAAAGGAGAACAGCTCCCTTGCCTCTATACGCAGCACCTAAACCTTCGCTCGTTACGCCCATACAGCCTATTGAAAAAATGACAGGTTACATCATCTCAGATAACTTACCATCCTATATGAACTTTTAAAGAGTTCCATACTTATAATCTGCTTTGTATAATGTACGTATACTTTCTTATCGTTCAGTTTAACAACAAACACGTTTTGTATATATTAATATCATATATTATTGCTCACCTCATTGCAACCTATGAAGGCCTGTTTCAGTCAATGCTTGATCAACAAAGGTGCAGGACTGCTATGCTTTATTGCCTGCATCAGCGCTATTCATATGACGAGTTTAATTTTAAGCGCTAGTGTTCATGTACCCAAGGAATTTAGAGAGAATTTAGGTTACTATTTTTTGTTTGTCAATTGCAGTTATTCGCCTTATTTAGACCAAACCACACCTGTGCAGTCAGTATTTGTATTTGGTAGTTGCATGCTTAGTCGTATGTTACCTGACGAATGGCTTATACGATGTGATCAACACACCCAGCACCTAAGTTTAGTCAAAGCAGGATCCAAATAATAATCGCAGGCCTAAACCTAACAGCGATCTCATAGGATACCTGCACTCCGTACCTGGTATATTTACAATATTTACATATTTACCAACTAACCTATGCCTGGCACCCGCATATAATATGCATTAATGCTGTTCACTTTAGTTAGTGTTCTTTATAATGACCTGCGCATCCTTTTGCACTCGGTCACGGAAGTAATGTTACCGCTTCCATCTTATCTTGATACACCAGATGAACCAACCCATGCTGTCGGGCTCGCTTTCATTTAGCACGCTAGTGGGCAATGCATATTTTAGGTATAACCGCGAGCACTTCCCTGCTTAATGGTACACGCATCTTATGTCACCCTTAAGTATTCCATATCTGACTTGGTTCACTACACTGAGCCTTATTATTAGAATTTTCCCTCCAAGCTCATGTAACTTAACAAACGGTTGTGTCTATGCACTGCTGCCAATATAGGACTTCATACTTATTAAATTGAACATGAGGGGAAGGACAAAGGAGGGGAAAGAAAACAAACTACCACTGCACAAAGAAGAAAACTGAACCAGATATCGTTTTTGATTTTGTTTATATTATATGCACTTATATAGTTATCGTACACATGAATGTATCTTACTGCGTATGCCTGAATCTGCTATAGTAGCCTACTTGGGGGGGGCGGAGGGGGGGGGGGCTGAATGGGCGTGTGCCCTTGATTAACCTTTGCTCTGGGAGCTTATAATATCAATATTCACAGCATCATCATCATCACCCAATTTACAACTATTAACAGTGAAGAGTCTATTTAGTCACCGTTACATTGGAACCGTTGATTTATCCTGTTGCTTTTGACAGCTTACTGTTGTACTTTTCCACAGCTGAGTTAAGCCTCTGCGCAGGCAAACACATTTTAATTGTTATAAATATGCTGTACTTGACTTTCAAAAGCATAGCCAATGCATAGATCTAACCTAAATTAATCATATAGCTACCTACACAAGCGACTGTTTCTACTTGTTATTATTATAAAATGTGCTTGTTCATCTTGTGCCCCGCATGTTGAGCGTGGGAAATGTTGGAGGACTGCTCTTGGGGCACCTCTTACCTGCCTGTGATATATATATATATATATATATATATATGCACAACAAAAACAAAGAATTAAAAAAAAAAAAAAAAGTGTTGCTATTCCAAAGTTGCTGTATTTTGGATTGAATTTTGTTCCTTTTTCAGTGTAAATGACTGAATTCCAAATGTAGTCAGTTGATGATTCGCATACCATGTAGGATTCTACGCCAACTTGTGCTCTCTTTGATGCGCTGTATTATACCCAGCTGAGCCTTCCCTTGTAGGCCATTAGACTTTCATCTATGCTGATATCTCTTTTTGGAACATAGCTCCGTTGGGAATTCTTTAGAATCATTTGAGTTACTTCCCAAATTTTCTTTAGTTTTGGTGCAGGATGAGTAGTTTCATAAAATTCTTCATTGTTTTCAAAGTATAAAAATTTAATGATCAGGGAAAATCTGTACTCTGACATGACCGTACCAAAGAATGGAGTGACAAGTAATTTATTAGTTGTCCAATACCACTTCTGCAGGGGTTTCCCCACCACTCCGTGAAGTATTATTAGTCCCAGAAATTTCCAAATGTCATCTTTGGTCACTGGTTCCCACTTTCTACTTCTTGAAAACTTCTGATGCAGAATAGCTAATTGTTGCTCTTTGTACCTATTTGTCTCCGTAACAATTTTTTCAACAACCTCATCGGTCAGAAATAATTGTAAGTATGCCCTGGGGTTGTTGTGTTCAACGTCTACTTTCATACCAGATGCTCCAGCAAATGGGAATATTGGGGGCGCTGCCTGATCCGTGCCACAGTTAATAGAGCACCAAGTTCGCACATCACTGAGCTCAGTTGCAGAATTGTCTCTGTCGTCAATTTCAGTGTTTTATGACGAATTTTCCCATGAATCACTATCGCTCAATTCTGCAAGTGATTCTAATTCACTATTGCTGTTTTCTAAAACCACTTTTTACCTAAAGGGACACTTTTTGGATGCCATGGACGTTCTTACGTTTCCAGGCAGAAAGAATGGTAAAAGTGCAGGCAGGACACTGGACAAAGCACTGGGACAAAACAGATGAAAATATTTGACACAGTAATGTAATCCTAACAGATTATACTGTATTACAAAGGGACACTATAGACACCAAAACAAGTTTAGCTTAATGAAGCAATTTTGTTGAATATGACATTTAGGGTTTCAAAAAACTGTGTTTATGCAGCCCTAGGCACACCTCCCTACATGTGACTTACATAGCCTTCCTAAACACTTCCTGCATAGAGTCATCTAATGTTTATACTTCCTGTAGTGCAAATTCTGTTTAACCCCTTCTCGACCTCGGATATGCAGGGTACATCCGACAAAAAATGGTCCTTAAGGACTGCGAATGTACCCTGCACGTCGTGGGCTAATTAGAGCGCTGGAAGCGATCTTGATCGCTTCCAGCAGTTCTAATGGTAATGCAGCGATGCCTCGATGTTGAAGCATCGCTGCAATACCTCTTCACTGCCGGGGGCCACTGGAGACCATCGCGTGATCGCTCCCCCCGGAGCAATCACTTCTGGGTTGCTCCACGTGGAGTGAGACAGCGTATCGGAAGCCATCAGGCAGGCTTGTATAAATTGAAGAAAAAAGAAACATTTATAAAAAAAAACAAATAAAAACCGCTAACCTTGGCCAGCGTTTATGACTAAGTGGCTACTACAAAAGACTGGACATACCCCATTTTGAATACCCTGGGTTGTCTACATTTGAAAATGGTATGCCATGATGGGGTTATTTCACATTCCTGGGTTACCATATGGTCTCAAAAGGCAACACAGACTCAGCAAACCAATCTGGCAAACTGAATTGGGCAAGCCCTAGATCAGGGGTAGGCAACCTACGGCACTAGTGCCATGCACGGCACTCAAGGTGTCTCTGCACGGCACTCAAGGCTGCTAGAGCCAAACAGGCTCTGGCCTGTTAGGAGTCCCAGTAAAACTTCAGATATCTGCTAATACGAAAAGGTGGTGAAGGACAATCCTCAATTTATGTATTGCAGCACGTAGAGGAAGTGATCTCGGATCTGTAGTAGAGCAGCCTGCAGCTGCTGTTGCAGCTCCTGTCTTTGACCTGTACCTGGCCAGCCTGGTCCCCACTGGAACCCAGGGAAGCCACCCACACTGCTAGATATACACAGAAATGCACAATAACCCTCACCTCATCCAAATAATACGAACAGCCCACAAACAAACATACACACAATTCATAGAAACGTAGCCCACTAACAATCCACATACATGTACACAACCCCACATGCAGCCTCTCACATGCAATACACTACCAAACACACAATGTGACATATCAATCCACACACAATTTCACAAGCAGCCATCATACACAGCCCACATTCATATGTATCATACCCGATACCACTAACTACTAATGAACATATACAATATAATAGCTCCTATACGCACAAATACAACAATACAAAGCAATCACAGTAAAAATAACACAAGCAGAATACGGCAGCATACACACCTCAATTTAAAAAAAATAGGACCAGCACGCTACGGGACATCACACTCCTATATCGGCACAGTGCTGCTAAGTGGTTGCCTACCCCTGCCCTAGATTGACCCTGTAACTTTTCAAAACACCATAAAACCTGTGGGGGGTATTGTTATACTCGGGAGACTTCGCTGAACACAAATATGAGTGTTTAAAACAGTAAAACCTATCATGACGATGAAATCACCAGTAAAAGTGCAGTTTTTGTGTAAAAAAAAAAAGCAAAAAACTAATATGAACGCTAACTTTGGCAAGCATTTGTGGCTAAGTGGCTACTACAAAAGACTGGACACACCCCATTTTGAATACTGTGGTTTGGAAAGAGCAAAGGGCTCCTTGTACTTATAGCCTTATAACTTTCCAAAAAAAGGTAAGAACATGTTAACATTGGATATTTCTAAACTCAGGACAAAATTAAGACACTATTTAGCACGGGTGTCTTTTGGCGGTTGTAGATGCGTAATAGATTTTGGGGGTCAAAGTTCGAAAAAAAGTGTTTTTTTTTTTTCATTTTTTCATCATATTTTATCATTTGTGTATAGTAAATTATATGATATGATGAAAATAATGGTATCTTTAGAAAGACCATTTAATGTCAAGAAAAACAGTGTATAATATGTGTGGGTATAGTAAATGAGTAAGAGGAAAATTACAGCTAACACACAAACACTGCAGAAATGTAAAAAAGAGCCCTGGTCCTTAACGGTATATAAAATTGAAAAACGGTCTGGTCACTAAGGGGTTAATTTAGAATTTATAATCTCCGGCTCTATTAATAGCTCCCTGGACCCTACAGGAGACTCCTATGTGTATAAAGTTCAATTTACAGAGCAGGAGTTACAAACTTTTAAAGTAAGTAAAATCTAATTGAAATTTAAACCATTTTCAATCTATATATCTTTTTAATTTATTTTTCAAAGTGCAGAATGTTACCGATATTTATTTACATTCTAATTTATTGCAATCATAATTTTAAAATATATGCACACACATTAGCTGACCTTATTAATCAAAATTTTATTAAAATAATTGTTTTCTTGACACAGTATTTAATATATACATATTAGTCTGCATTGCTAGGTGTGGACATAACCAGGCATATCCAGGCACTGTAATGAAGTCTTCAAAAGTTAAAAGATGCGAGTTTCTCTCCAGCCTGTTCGTTGGTCTGTGAGCATTTTTTAAGATGTTATCATAACCTGTAGAAAAAAAAAAATAGAATACAGTTCTATTAAGATTTGTACATTTCTAGAGATAAAGATAAGTTATTTCATAATAATGGTTAGGTACCTTTTTTATAGTGTAAGTTTGTTTATACTATTCATTTATTATTAAAATTGGGTAACTATCTTCTTATTAAATGCATAACTTAGCCATTGCCACTGCCTTTTGGAGTAATAGAACAACTCCAGCAATTTCCAATAATAATCTTATAGAATTATTTCTACAAAGACCAGTGCTTAAACACAAATAACAGGTAACATTTAAACTAAAATACATGTATACAAAGTGGAAAATTAATGTTACAAGGTTCTTTGTAAGATTTACATGAACTCCTTACGTGAAGATGTTAATCTGGTTAAAGGAACACTGTAGGCATTGTAATTGTTTCATCGTATTGAAGTGTCTACAGTGTCCATTTAACAGCATACTTAACTAAATCTGATAATTAATGAATGTTTAAAAAATCTAGTAAACACTGTGGATGGAGCAATTATAATCCTCTCTTCTTAATTGAATAATTCTGTGGAGACAGAGAGATACACAAAATAGTGCAGATAGACATGTAACTTCTTATTTATATTTAAAGCTAAGGTAACACTCACAAAGGTAGAGCCAATTGTGAACCTGGCTCTGGTATCAATGGCCTCAGGATCTTTCAAGGGTGATCCAAATCCCTCTGTGGATGGTCTGGATGTCCAAAAATAAGCTTGCTCCCAATCATAGACTGCAAAGAATCCTGATTGTTTAAAAGTAAAACTTATTTTTATTGATACATTGAAAATAAAAATCTAATCTATAAGATAAGTATATAGCCAAACCGCGTTTCACCTCTGTAGCTTCCTCAGTTGGCTGTGTGCAGGTCATTACGTCCATATTCATCTTTAAATACTGTGTTTCGCGGTCTTTGTGCGGTGGAACGCACCTGTGTAGGAACAATGAAGTGTGGAGATGATTAGGAGCTCAGTTTAGAGCTTATTGTAAGATAGTGGTGGCGGGACAGGATGGGTAGGTCCTAGGGGGCGTGGCCAGTGATGTAACTTGCGTTCACTGGTGACACCTATCAAGGTCTGTGCAATCCAATAAGAAGGGCACAGGCCTGTCCACTGCAAGTGCATGTTAGCCTGGTATCAACATACGCTCACCTGACTGACAGCCTCCAGGCCCGCCGCACACACAAGGCCTTTCAGCAGCACTCTCTGCATGGTCTTGTTTCCCGCAACCCAATGTCAATGCATTTAATGAATCGTTAGTACTGTAAACACATAGTTAAATCATGAGTGAGATATGCAACAAAAACACTGCTTGATCATCAAATATACATTTACTTTACTTACCTGGAGAGAAACGCCTCTGGATAGTCTTAGACAGCTGTTGAACAATGCTCACTCTCTGTTCTTCCCTAGTGTTTCCAGGAGCAGGATGCAATGGTTCAGAAATTGCCTCAGGACTGTCAGAATATATTAGGGAGAAATATAATACCAGGTGCCCACACAAATTGCTAAATAAAATACAGTGCAATCCAATGGATGCCAAACTACTAAAAACAAAACAATTAGATTTAGAAAATCTACCTCAGGCAGTCAGGGCAGTTGAAACTTAATGTAATGCCAAATGGATCTTGCGGTACCAACGTCGGCAATGTATAGCGTCATGTTCTAAAATGTTAGTATCATTGTCTCAAGACAATCCAGTTCTCCTTCCAGTTGTCTGGCCTTCTGAATGTTAATTGCTGTTTTCAGAAAAAGAAATCTAAGGTGAATCTTATCATAGACTTCGTTTTTAAAATGTATATTTGTAAACCAAACGTATTTTCATAATATTTAATAAATTGAAATTAGGTTTATATACATGTTAATTGCTATAATGCTGGAAACCTTGTATTCAAATATTGGAACACTCTCTCCTACAGTGCTTTAAATGAATATTGGCCCTCTTGAGATAGATAAATAAGTTTTGATTAGAAATAAACATGTGACAAACTTTTAAGTGTATGTGATGGTTCACCGTATATGCGTAGTTTATACCCGCTATCAAATTAAACTGTAGGGTTGTGATTTTCGTTGCCATGTATTTTGCAAATCACCACAAGATTTAGAATGCAGGGTACTTTAAAAATGCTAATAATGTTTAAAGAGTAATAACTGGAAAAATAAATAAAATATTACAGTATTAAAACTAGGAGAGGAGATAAGTTAAATGTTTTCTTCTAAGATTTTTATCTATATACAAACCTGAAACTCTGGAAAGAAAGTCAACATGAAGCCCATCAATCCAAATGCAGACAGCCATTCAAATAATGCTGCGATGAAATAAATCTAGAATAGAGGATGCAAGACATGTAGGATGTTGTTATACTGTAATTAAACGTTTATATTTGCTAAACATTGAAAATACAGATATCACGAGATTCAAATAAGCACATGCTTATCTTTTCCACTGTTTCTGGACTTGCCGTCAAGCTCAGGCTTTCTGTACTACTGTCAACAAATTTATCACTCCTTACCTACTCTTACAATCTCCACTGACACCAGAAATTGGAATGTTTCATATTCTACCACCCACTGGCTGGGAAAACTTTACTCCAAGTCTGGGAACAACCCACCCCCCATCCTTCTCTTTATTTAAATATAAATTGTTTGTCGCTTTCGAAATTGACAAGTTAGGCATGTTAGAAAATAAAAACGTAATTGCTAAAAAATCCTACAGTGCTGGAAAACTTGTATCCAAACTTTGGACCACTCTCACCTACAGTACTTAAACTTAGAGCAGACCTCATGGTTCATGCAACAATGAATACTGACACGTCCGCTCCTTTCTTGAGATATACATATATATATGCAGCATACCAATGTCTATCCTCTTCCTTCCACTTCTATTCCACAGCAGTTTTTGTTTAGTGTTTGATTGGTTTTTATGTTATTTTGAATCCTAATTTGATGTTTTGAGTTGTTGACCCTCTAAACTCATTTACTTATTTGGCCAGACTGACTCATCGGTTTATTGACTTTTCTTTGCATAATTTATTGTGGGCCTGTGAGCAAGATTTGTTTTTGTTTATCTTAGTTCTCACTTCGTTCCTCCTGAAGTTTTCATATGGCCGTTATATTCAATAAACGCTAAATAAAAATAGTGCAGAACTGTGCTATTTCTTACATAATGAGCAGTACATAATTTGCAATGTGTTTAAACAAATGGAGGAATATTTTTTAAGTTTAAGAAACAATTTCCCATGAGACTAACAGGTCAGTAAAGGGGATTTATGCACAGAGGGATTCAGAACCGTCTTAAAACATCCTCGGTTACTAAATCTTTTCCATTAAAGTTTTTTGCTCCTTACTGATCAAGTAATGGGTGTGTCTATCTGATTTACTTGTTCCAAATTCCATAAAATTATCACTGTGCTGCTTCCCCATAAGAATGTTAATAAAAATTGGCTAAAGTTAGTTTTTTTCTGTGGTGTGGATTTCTTACTTCAAAGATTCAATAAAAGCAATAACCTTTAAATGGAGGTCCTAACAAACTCAGACAGACACTTCAAAATGCGTTGTGCTATTATGTGTGCGTTTTTCCTGCCAAGGTATATCTTTGGTAAATCATGCATACTTTTGTATTCAGAAATTATTCTACTTTTGAAGCATCTGTTTGATTGCATTTGAACATCCATATAAACTGATGTGAAAATGCAACAAGCTAGACAGCCGCATTAAGGAAGGCTATGAGAAGAGCTCTTCTGAAATGCTCATGTATGGGATAAAATGCCTAGGAATTTTTGCATTGCATGGAAGCACTGTTTTTTCTTTCTGGGTGCCCACTATGTCTGGACATTTAACGACATGAAAACTTACTGTTGGGTTTCCATAGCCTTTCACCTGAAGATGGAGCGTGCACACAGTAACTGTTAACGTTATATTAAGGAAAATGTATAATGGATTAATTAGGTCAAAATTGCAGACTTGGGAAAGAAGCCTTCATCAAAAGGAAGACAGAGCAAGGTGACATTCCGTGAAATACTGAAAGTGGTCCATTGTTGACAAATCTGCTTTCAGTGTGAGCTAAGTTTCTTAATTATAGATTGCACTACCTGCTTGTGGTTCCCATTATGTCCTGCATATTATTAGGGTATTTTTAGAACCAGGCCATTGCCAGGATTTTTTACTACACAGCCTAGTGCAACATTAGATCATTTAAAAGGATACAAGGCAGCAAGAAAATCAGTGTAATGGAAGCCAGTCCAATTCTGATGTAACACACGGTTTTGCTGCTCCATCGAGGACTTGCTCTGTAGGTGATTATTGCCAGAGATATTATATAGATCTCCCCAAACATATATGCAACTCCTCCTCCAATAGCATGTACAAGTCCGTATTGATTTGACTGGAATAAAAAAAAATCATCTAGTCAGCATCACAGTGCACCTTACTGGTGCTGCAAATAACATCTTAAAAATAAAAGTATTGCAAGTCATTTTGGAAATTGTGTGGATACGTAGTTCACCTTAAGGTATAATTTTAGTACATATATGAATTATAGGATGGTATTGCAGGGTTGGTACACAATAAGGTGCAAACGGTATCCCTATTTGTAGTCTTTACTGGTGTGCCATAAAATAAAACATTATCTAAATTTTCAAGGACTAAGGGATCCTTGGTAGAAATGTAAGTTTATTGTTGATGACTGTTTGAAGTGAACCTGCTACCACTCCAACCCCTCACCTTCCTAAAGGGACTCTCCAGTGCCAGGAAAACAAACCGTTTTCCTGGCACTGCAGGTCCCCTCTCCATCCCACCTCCCATCCCAGGTTGCTGAGGGGGTTAAAACCTCTTCAGTGACTTAACCGTATCCACGGTCAGGCTCCGCCAACTCTCTGCTGACATCGGCGAGGGAGACCTAATGCGCATGCGCGGCAATTGCTGCTCGCGCACGGCAATGGCCATGCGCACATTACACTGCCCCATAGGAAAGCATTATTCAATGCTTTCCTATGGGTATTCCGGTAACGCTGGAGGTCCTCTTGTATTGCGTACACGTGTTAGGCAATTAGTGCAGTTTATGAAAAACTTGCATGGTTAAGGGTAGTGGGAGTTGGCACCCAGACCACTCCAATGGGCAGGAGAGGTCTGGGTGCCTGGAGTGTCACTTTAAAGGGACACTATAGTCATCAGAACAACTACAGCTTAATGTAGTTGTTCTGATGTCTATAGCATGTCCCTGCAGGCGTTTTGTTTTAAACACTGCCTTTTCGGAGAAAAAAACTGTGTTTACATTGCAGCATTGGAACACCTCTAGTGGCCACTCCTCAGACATCCACTAGAGGTGCTTCTTGAGTCGGCATTCAGCATCTCCACAATTCAATGCATCTCTATGAGGAGATGCTGATTGGCCAGGACTGCACCTGCCCCGCCCCACCTCCTTGGCTGAGATCATCAGAATGGACGATCTCAGCCAATCCAATGCTTTCCTATGGAACTTTTGATGTCAGCCAAGGAGCCAGATCGGGGACGGAGCCAGCTCCAATAGACCAACACGGCACTGGAAATAAGGTAAGATTTTAGTATATTTAGGGGGGCTATATATTGATTGTTAACACTATAGGGTCAGGAATACATATTTTTGGTTCCTGACACTATAGTTTTCCTTTAATAAATGTATCCAGAACAAATTATGAATAGTTAGACAGCCTTGTAACTAAAGGCAAATCATAGATAAACAATAAAAAAATGTAGTAAAAGTAAAAATTAATAAATGTAATTATGCACTATAAAGTGTACAATTGCATGTAAAATAAACTGATTGTATCCATGCTTGAAATACTTGTAGGGAAACTGTCATACAAAATGAACAAATATTAATAAAACATTCAAAATTAGTGCATTATAAAGTGTATTTTTTTTTTCAAAGGCATTGCTATGTCTCTTATGGACCGTAATATATAAATTCACTTGCTATTAATACACACAAGTTCCTTATTATACATTCAGCATGTGAAATGTTTCTCACAGTTTCTCTAAAAGCCTAGCTTTTCTTTTTAATGTCCCCATTGTGTACCTGTGACTTTAGGAGTGAATGCACTTAAGCCTTTTGCCATTGTGTAATTATAAATCTAAAGAACTCAAAGTAATGGCAAAATGGCAGTCAACGTCAGAGCAATGTAAGCATGGAGATGTATGTGAGGGGAAAAAAAACTTGCAGAACAAATTAGTTAGACATGTTACATAGTTTGCATTAAAAAATATTTGGTCACAGACAGTCAATATTGACTTTTCAATTAAATTATAAAACGTGATTATGTGCTTATAGGAAGATTGAATGGTGCGAGCTAACCCCATCCCTCACCGTGGGAAATTTACATTACTGATTATTCTCAACCAGCCTAAAGGGGTGTCCTGGTGAGCTGTTACTAAACCAGGTGGAATTTTTTTCAGATGTCAACAATGGACATAGTTGGCTTTTTTTCCCAAATGTTACTCACCGGTACAATGCCAGCAATTTCAAACCCAATGCACCATAAACACCCGGTGATGAAGGAAGCCTTTGTGCAGCATGGTGATATATTAAAATCGCTTATTTGGCTTTTCAGCTGTATGAATCTGTATATTACTCCCGCTGTCACTATTCCTAAAAAATAAAATGAATTAATTAATAAGCTTTGCAAACCAGCACGTGGACAGAACATTTTACAAAAAAGCACACTCCATCAAAGTATGTTGTCTAAATCCATATTGGCAATACATTGGGTGAGGGGCTTGGCCGGTGTCTGTGAGACCCTTGTCATGTGTCACAGTGCATAACCAGGAAAACGGACTCTGGTGATTATGGTGCTGAGACTGTATTTTTTAAATTTATTTATTAGCAGACCCTTAGTTTGCAGAAGCCATACCTTCCCACATTTGCTTGGCACACAAACAAAAATGAAAAATTGCATTAGAAAGCAACAGCCAAACATTTCTTGACTCCTAAATGTAACAACACATTTAACAGATGAGAAAAATAGATTCTGACCAGTTGACTGCTCTTTTACAAGGGTTATGACCCTTGGGAGAAGAAAGATTTGGTCCTTTATATGAAAGAATTGTGATGCCCCTGCAATTCAAAGGTCAGCATTTATAACCTCTGGGAATCCTGGCTTTCAAGTCCTGCCTAGATAAGTCTGGTTAATCATTCATAATTAGACAGTTCATCCTCTAACACCTGCTTGTTTGTCTCCTCACATTTTAGTTTATGATGCTACGGCTGGGCCTGACTGTCACGCCGGCCAGACACGATTGAGGGAGCTCCAGCTCGTGGCCTCCTAAAATGAGCAGTAATCCTGTACTTCAACCCCATCGACAACGCTACTTGCCTTAACAGTATTCCTGCACTGAGTGGGGTTACTCTTGCAGTCTCTTTACTGTCTTGAGAGGTTTACGCTACCAGGAGGCTGTGTGTTGTATGCCCCGAGAGTCTGAGGGAGTGGAGAGGGGGCCGATCTCTATTCTTGTGCTGTGCAGTTGCTTGGTGCACCGTTTCCCCCTCCTTTGTACTGGTGGGAGTGATCCCAGTCTACCTCTTGGTGGCTCCTCTCCTGTGCTAAGGGCATGCGGCATACCTGCCGATACAGCGATGAAAAACAAGTGCGCAAGATGGCAGATGACGCTTGCTCCTCCAGCCCTCATGGAGGGAACAATGATGTTATGCAGTGACTAAGCTGAATTTTGTAAGCTTTCTGGGACAAGTTGAGAGCACACCTAAGACCCCTACCACCTTGGGAAGAGACTATCGCTAAAAGCTCAAACCTTGCAGACGGCTGATGCAGCCTATCATAATTGTACCAGAATGGTGCGACGACACTATCAGAAAACTACTCTTGGACTGGCAGTAGATGACCCCTCGGAACGCTGCAGGGTTCTCAGCCTGTACCACAAGCCATACTGGGTTTCAAAGCCATGTAGAAGAATCTGGAGGAACCCACCAAGTCTACCTGACTACCACCCTGTGACCATATACTTACTCTCATGTGGGCAACTCGACTTGACACCGGGACTACAGTGGTGGAAAAGTATGGCGCCAGGGGGGTATACTTTGACTACGGAATTGTGCTGTTGTGCTCTCTTTTTCTGGTATAGTATTCCAGCATTACACATAAAGTTATTATACACTATGTGTGAATTTTTACTTTGAGTTTCTTCTATGTGGGACTCATGGTTAGCTTACCTAAGGCGCCTCCTGTAGGTTATTTTTTGTTTTCAGCTTTTCTACGTGCATGCAGCCTACTTACATCCTAACCGCACGTTATACTTTATATGCAAAGTGTGTTTTATCTGGTCTTTAATTTTTCATATTGCTCTTTTTAATGTGAAAGCAAATGAAACACAAGCCTTATATTTGACGCTGTAACTTTTGAAAACACCATAAAACCTGTACATGAGGGGTACTGTTGTACTCGGGAGACTAAGCTGAACACAAATATTTGTGTTTCAAAACAGTAAAAAGTATCGCAGCAATAATATCGTCCGTGTAAGTGCGTGAAAAATGCAAAAAAACTTCACTTTTACTGGCGATATCATCGTTGTAATACATTTTACTGTTTTGAAACACTAATATTTGTGTTCAGCGAAGTCCCCCGAGTAGAACAGTACCCCCCATGTACAGGTTTTACGGTGTATTGGAAAGTTATAGGGTTAAATATAGTGCTAGCAAATTAAATTCCCTTTACTTTCGGCATGGGTTGTCAGGCAGGTCCCGCTAATTGTAATTAATTAAGATACCTAATTATGTAAAAATATTACATAAATATATGTGTAGAATTAATATATATATATATATATATATAATTTTTTTAAAAATATTTTTATTTATATATAGGTATATACAGTGATATATACATATATATTTATGTATATAGATATATATATTATTTTGTTCTACGTGTATTTTGATATAAATATATTAATATCACAATACAGTTAGAACGAAATAACATATCTATATATTTTTTAATTATTTATTTTTAATTAAATTTTTTAACGTATTTAAAAATTTTTTATATTATATATAAATATATATATATATATATAATTATATATATATTTAATCAGTATCTGTCTACGTGTAATTTGATAATATATATATATATATATATATATATATATATATATATATATATATATATATATATATATATATAATTATATATATTAATAGTAAAATACACCTAGACAGTGTATGTGTGTGTATGCATATGTGTATATATATATATATGATCTAAGTATATAATCTTTTTTTTTTTACACTGATTTCATTTTATTTTATTTGAATTCAGCCAGCAGGGGGACTACCTGTCATTAAAGGCAGTCCCCCTGCTGGCAATGCAGCAGGCAGCTAACCCGGCCATGTGATTGTGAGGTCCTCGCAAGGACCTCACTCTCACATGGCCTGGGGGGCCCCCAGGACGTCGGATGTGCCGCGGGGCATAATAGTACGCTTAATAGTACGCTTTAAATAGGGTGTAATAGTAGGCCCTCCGGTCTTAAAGGGTTAAGACAAATATTTCATGTATGCACGCCAAGTTTAAACCCTAGCAGCGCACTATGCCTAACTTGTTTTATTAATGTTTATTATTGTCTACGCTAACAGTTGAAGCATGCCACTCTCTACCACACTGTGCCTAGCCTGACCTAAACTGCGTAACTCTTATGTAACACAGTCTTCCCTCACACATATACTATATTTCGCTACTACGACACATCAGTTAAGTCTAGATTGTTCATAAAACACAAACAATTTGCAACTACTCATGCCACTGTCTTGCCTGTATGAATCTATATATGCTGTAGTGGCGTTTGATGATGCTTTGTACCTACCTGCGCATCAAAAAAACAACAAATGAAAAAAAAAAAAAGAAAGTGAAACTAACATACTGTAAAATATTTAAAAAAATCACGTTTTCAGAATGTATGTCTGTTTTTCACGTTTTCATAGTTTTTTTTTTTTATAAACCTTTAAAACTTTTCCCCCCAAAATATCTAAATATTTCAAAATATATGTAATATCGAAAAAATATATCAAAGGTTTTTAAAAGATGAAACTTTTACAATAATTATTTAAAAAGTTTATGCAAACATATTAAATCATTTAAAAAAACGTATACAAAATATTAAATAGAGCTGAAATCAGGCATTTCTGTTCTACAAGGCAATCTAAACTATAGCTCTGCAGTGAACCTGTAGGTATCTGTTGATTAGGGGAATGGGAGGATAGAATGTATAGTCTACCTCTATGTATAGAGATAGGCAAACTGTAGGTGCGTTATAAATATTAATGTATATGTATGGTGCAAAGGGTCTTATTTACAGTAGAAATCTCTACTTTATTCAATGTATTACGTCAAAGCCATGAATGTTGCAAGATAGTTACTTAACATAAATAATATACAAGTTAATAATATACAGTATATTTATAAAAAAAACAACAACAACTGACACTTGGCAGTAGTGGTGACACTTACCCAATGTGGTGGAAATGGTAATAACCACAGCATTGATAATGATCTGTGGTTTGAAATTACCGAGATAGCTGGAAGAAAAGATAAAATGATGCTTTCAGTATGAAGGATACATTTTTGAATAGATTATTGCAAATGTATATCTGACATGTGAAATATTTCTTATAAATAGTGTGTATTTATCACAAATACAGTATTGTAGTTTTCCTGGAAAGCTTTCTACAATTATAAATAGAAGCCAAGCACATTTATGCTGCCATTGTTACTTTACTATACAATTATAATTATGGGCAAGTTATTGAAAGTCGCCCAACATGATACAATGGTGAATATGTAAAAGCAGCTGTGATGCCATTGTATTTAAAAACATAAGTGCACACGTGGAAATATAATTCTGACTTTGAAATGTATTTGTGCCTGTCAAAGTTTAGGGTTTGTTTAGAAAGGTTTTCCAAAGCTGTGCACTGACACTCAGTGTGTATTCTAAAAACAGCGACAATGCTTACCTTATTGTAGGCAAAATATGCTTAGGGTCTTGGTGTAAAACCTCATATATCACTAAACTAGTGACGAGACCTGAAATTGTCCAGATCACAAGAATGAATGGCAGTATTGCTAATCCTTCACATGCCATCTTCAGTACATCAGACTACAAATCACAGTCAGGATCTTCAATAATCTCCAAAATGAGTGCAGTCTGCAACAGAAGTGTCACTAGGAATAATGTAGTGTGTATGTATACCTGAGCATACAAAGTTTCACAGTCTGTGATGTCATGACTATGTTTGTGATGTCATTGATTTCTGACTGAATACTTTTTTTTAATTTTTTTTTTTATTCAATTCTTTATTTATAATCAGATCATGGACGATACACCACTTTTGATATTTCCTTTAACAAAAAAGTCACCGAAAAAACTGTGCCCCCCAATCCGCTTTTCAAAATAAGTAAATGAAGTGAGCTAACATAAGTGAGTGAACTGATTAATAAAGGAATACATAGTTTAGAGTAAAAAGGAAGAAAATACATTTGAGAGTAGGACCATTATGCCTAGTGGTATGTGAGGTTTCATGAGTTTTGGTATGTTTCCCAATGGGAGCCATATTTTTCTTAGTGAAGAAATCATTGTAACGGACCGTTTCGCTCAAAAGGGGATAAAACCCAGTTTAGGCGATAATCCCCTTTAGATAGACCAGCAGCTACTATAAGCACCAATTCCCCGAACTCCCAAACTGCACGGATTCACCACCTCTCGAACAGCAGACACACGAACCCTGGAAGCAGCCGAACAGGAAAAGCCATACGAACAGCTTACACTCCTGGCAATCGGCATACAGTCCCCTTCCCCCAAGAAAGAGACAACACTTCAGCTTCAGGGTTAAGCAGGAACTCATTTACTCAGGGCTATCTGCCCAGTATTTATGCAGGTCTCCCACCTGGTGGACACTCCCCTAGGGGACCAAATGGAAGACTGTAACAAAGGACAGACATAAACCAATTACAGACACACAGCAGTAAACATTCCCACAATGCATCATGGCTTCCTCCCTTCTGCCCTGGAGATAATTGTAGAAGTAATCCAATTATCTCCCAGGTCAAAGACAAGACTCCATTACACATGTGGGAACCTAAATACAGTATTATGCTTTAAAATATATAAAGTTACTTTTAATACATTAAACACAGACATGTAACATATCCCCAGATAGCTCAGGTCTGGGTGCACATTATTAGGTGAATGGCACCCAGACCACACAAATACAGTTTAATCGCCATGGAGCCAAAGTCTTTTATCACACGAATAGGCTCCATGGCACAGCTATCTGGGTTACCACAGTTCACATAGAAATACCGAATTTCGGTGTTCGGTTAACCTTGTACGATTATGAACCAGGCGACGGACGGCTCAGCGGTGTTCGTGCAATTAAGTGTCCGTTTACAGTTCCATAGTTTGAGCGCTGAACACCGCTGGCCGTTCGGGAGTTAAAATGGCCGCTGCCACGTGTTCGGCAAACGAACAAAGGCCACCCAGCGTTCATCAATTAAGCTGCGGTTAACCGCAGCTTCTGGGCGGTCAATTGACTGCACACTCCAGCTCCTAGGTGGTCCCTCATACGGTAGTTTGTTCGGTAGCTGGAATCTACCGAACACCCCAGCTGAAAGGCACGAATATGCCTTTCTGCAGGGAAAATAAGCTTTTTAAAGTCTGGTCCATAGTCCAAAGGAAGCAGGCGAGCAACCAGGCTTCTCCAGCTCATAGTGGCGAGGTTGGTTTCGCCACACTTCTCCCCTTTACCAATTAGACTAACAGGGTACCTGACCTCCTGCCGGTCAGTGCCCTGGTTAGTCCAGCAACCCACCCACAAAACACAACTATTAGTACAGCCCCCCCACAGTAACTGGGTACTACACCTGAAAAAATTACAAACTTGTCCAGGTCCGGGTGTCTCACCCTGACTGTGTGGGGAACAGTTAGGCTGCCTTGGTGGGTTGCTGAGTGGGCAGAGACCAGCGGTACTCTGCCCTGATGCCAGTGCTACCACGGAAGTAGCCTGGTGGGAGCCTGGTTGTGGGAGGCAGAGACCGACTGTCTCCCCTTTGGATACACCGCTCTGTGGTTGGGGGACAGGACCGACCGTCCCTACCCCTTGGCCTGTAAGTGCAGAGACTACGGTCCCATCTGCACAGTTGCGGGGCTTAACATCTCCCCTTGGTGGGTTAGGCTGCCGCTGGAGAGAGGGTGTAACAAGCTCCTCTCTCTGGACGGTAAACTGCCGCTGGGGAGAGGGGTTAGCAGGCTCCTCTCCCTGCCACTCTCTCTGCTGGTGGAAAGGGGGACCAGCTGTCTCCCCTTTCATTCTCTTGTCCTGCTGCTGGGGTGCGAGGCTGACGGTCTCTGTTCCCTGCAGGACACTCAGTCGCTGGGGAGGAAGGACGGCACCTTCAGCTCCCTGGGGTGCACACTGCCGCTGGGGTGGAAGGACGGCACCTTCTGCTCTCTGGGGTACACACTGCCGCTGGGGAGGAATGACGATACATTCTGCTCCCTGGGATACACACTGCCGCTGGGGAGGAAGGACGATACCTTCTGCTCCCTGGGATACACACTGCCGCTGGGGAGGAAGGACGGCACCTTCTGCTCCCTGGGGGACACACTGCCGCTGGGGAGGACGGACGACACCATCAGCTCCCTGGGGTACACACTGCCGCTGGGGAGGAAGGACGGCACCTTCTGCTCCCTGGGGTACACACTGCCGCTGGGGAGGAAGGACGGCACCTTCTGCTCCCTGGGACACACACTGCCGCTGGGGAGGACGGACGACACCATCAGCTCCCTGGGGTACACACTGCCGCTGGGGAGGAAGGACTGCACCTTCTGCTCCGTGGGACACACACTGCCGCTGGGGGGGACGGACAACACCATCAGCTCCCTGGGGTACACAATGCCGCTGGGGAGGAAGGACAACATGCTTCTCTCCCTGCAACTTGCTCGGCCACTGGGGTCTCTCCCAACCTGCCAACTTCCGTGCCCGCCCTGCTCCGACCTGCAGGTACTCTTCTACCTGTCTACTCACGAGCTGCACGTATTTCTCCGGGGGGTTGGGTCCGAGGAAAATCAGCCGTGATCTCAGCTCTTTGTCAAACTCCTCCTGCGTGTAGCTGGGTGCCATGCTTGCTCTGCTGAAGTTGGTTTCCCTTGTAGATAGGGTCGCTGTACGGGTACTAGCGTTGCCCTCAATTTGTAATCCAGGAATGGTGTTGTCTGTAGCTGTCCCTCTGGTTGTAGGAACGATCCCGCCGCTTGCCACCAATTGTAACGGACCGTTTTGCTCAAAAGGGGATAAAACCCAGTTTAGGCGATAATCCCCTTTAGATAGACCAGCAGCTACTATAAGCACCAATTCCCCGAACTCCCAAACTGCACGGATTCACCACCTCTCGAACAGCAGACACACGAACCCTGGAAGCAGCCGAACAGGAAAAGCCATACGAACAGCTTACACTCCTGGCAATCGGCATACAGTCCCCTTCCCCCAAGAAAGAGACAACACTTCAGCTTCAGGGTTAAGCAGGAACTCATTTACTCAGGGCTATCTGCCCAGTATTTATGCAGGTCTCCCACCTGGTGGACACTCCCCTAGGGGACCAAATGGAAGACTGTAACAAAGGACAGACATAAACCAATTACAGACACACAGCAGTAAACATTCCCACAATGCATCATGGCTTCCTCCCTTCTGCCCTGGAGATAATTGTAGAAGTAATCCAATTATCTCCCAGGTCAAAGACAAGACTCCATTACACATGTGGGAACCTAAATACAGTATTATGCTTTAAAATATATAAAGTTACTTTTAATACATTAAACACAGACATGTAACATATCCCCAGATAGCTCAGGTCTGGGTGCACATTATTAGGTGAATGGCACCCAGACCACACAAATACAGTTTAATCGCCATGGAGCCAAAGTCTTTTATCACACGAATAGGCTCCATGGCACAGCTATCTGGGTTACCACAGTTCACATAGAAATACCGAATTTCGGTGTTCGGTTAACCTTGTACGATTATGAACCAGGCGACGGACGGCTCAGCGGTGTTCGTGCAATTAAGTGTCCGTTTACAGTTCCATAGTTTGAGCGCTGAACACCGCTGGCCGTTCGGGAGTTAAAATGGCCGCTGCCACGTGTTCGGCAAACGAACAAAGGCCACCCAGCGTTCATCAATTAAGCTGCGGTTAACCGCAGCTTCTGGGCGGTCAATTGACTGCACACTCCAGCTCCTAGGTGGTCCCTCATACGGTAGTTTGTTCGGTAGCTGGAATCTACCGAACACCCCAGCTGAAAGGCACGAATATGCCTTTCTGCAGGGAAAATAAGCTTTTTAAAGTCTGGTCCATAGTCCAAAGGAAGCAGGCGAGCAACCAGGCTTCTCCAGCTCATAGTGGCGAGGTTGGTTTCGCCACAATCATATTTCTCACTTTTGCTGTTCGTTTATACATTAAAATATTATCTTTAATCTGTAAGAGTACCAACTCTATGATAAGCAGTTCTGTGCTTAACCATGTTTGAGCAAATGAGACAGAAGTGTGAGAGCAGTGGAACACATACCCGAGGACAGCAAGTGGCTGAGTGTAAGGAACTGTTCCACACTATCCCCAAGAGCCAGAAATAGTGTGGACGTGTCAGAAGCGGCCCATGTTAATAGTAGAGGTTTCTCCTGAAAAGTGTGAGCAGTGTTTAAAATTCTATATATTTTGAATAAAAGATTTGTGCAGAGAGAACTAATGCTTCTTTTTTAGGTTTTTATTTTTTTTTCTAGATGGACAGCCCAGTCACAAAGTAAGGGACCTTTTTTTATGGCCCATTTCTTACATTTGGTCATATGTGCATGGTTGTCTACGTGTCAACCAGACGGCTAGGCGAGGTTACCCCACAGGTGCATTACAGGGGAATTGATCCTGAGTCCTTCTGTATCCTAAGCCTGCTCTCCTGTCTCTGTGCCACTTCTGAACTTACGGTTATATGTGAGTGCCGTTTTGGGCCCAGGTTACAGGGATATTTGGCGATATTGATCAGGCTGTGTCGGAGCTAGCAGAGATGGCGTCCGCTCAGGTTATCCGGTTAGCCACGCCCCTGGACATATTTAATTGGGACTTTTCATCTGGACTGATTTTAGTGTCAAAGTCTTAATTATCCTCTTTTGATTCAATATATATTTGTATTAGTTTTTTTTTCTTTCTTTGTTCTAAGTGCTACCTTCCTGATGTCGTGTGAAAGACTTTTTTTTCTTTGGCTTTATTTTTCAGTTGAACTTTATTTTGTCTCCTCCCAATCATCACACTTGGAGGGATAGCTCATCCTCCCACATGGAAAGGGATCTCTGTATGTTGGCCTTTGGGTTGCTGGGGAGACCTGGGTGGGTTTAACTGGGGTATGTTTCTGCCTTCTTCGGGGAGTTTACTATTCGCTACTACCGGAAAGGGGGTAGATGTGTTCCAGACTGTTTCATTCATAGACATGGGGCATTTCTCTCATCACATTAGTGCAGGGGTAGGCAGCCTTCCACACTCCAGATGTTGAGCACTACATCCCCCATAATGCTCTTACACACATAATGCTGGCAAAGCATCATGGGAGGTGTAGTCCAAACATCTGCCGTGCCAAAGGTTGCCTATGCCTGCACTAGTGGGATATTCAGATGCAGATGGAGGGATTTTAGGAAGGGGGACTGAGATGTTTTTTTTGGTGGCATACATGTACATAGTTGCCTTCTTTAATCTTTTCACTGCTTACTCTTACTCTTAAGCCTCTGTCTTAATGCTGGCAACTTTATTATTCTCCTTTGAAGTATGTAGATCATTATCACAACAGCTGTTTATATGCCTTTAAATGGGGGTCGTGAAAAAAGTGGACTGCAAAACTGAAAAGAGATAGGGAAAAGCAAAACAACCCCCCCCCCCACCCCCCCACCCCAATACAAAATTTAAAAGTTCAAAAAATAGAGCAATATTGCTTAACACTAGGGATTGGCCGATTATTGGTTTGGCAGATATAATGTATTTTCAGAAATATCGGTATCTGCCAATAAAGATATTACCGATAATGCAGACCAGGGCCGCCATCAGGGTCCTGGGGGGCCCATGGCGGTCCTTGGGGGGCCAGCCCACTCTTACCTTCTCTGCAGCTCAATTCAGCTTCCCTGTCTAAATTTCGCAAGCTCGTGGCCGTCAGAGCGGACCACCAGGGAATGCCATATCCTACATCCCTGGGAAAGAGAGAGAGCTAGGAATGCAGAGTAGAACTATAGAAATATAAAAATGAAAAAGTACGGGGAAAAAACCCTTTGTTTTTCTCTTCTTTTTGTCCCCTCGTATAACTCTATAACTTCAATACATTGCCGCAGCTTTAATCACCAGTTATTCTTCTTATGTGCTTGTATTTTGTATTATGGCTATGTGATCAGTTTAAGGTCCAGGGATCCGCATCTCCTGTGTGAGTTCCCAGTGCTGGAGGTGCTGTGGCATGCACCTTGTAGGTGTCTGGCGATTAGTTAAGCCCAGACAATTTGTACTAGTTCTGTTTTCTTCTTTTTCTGTCACTATTCTTGTTTCCCTCTTTCTTTCTTGTGTTGCTCAGGGGTTCTGGGGATGGCTGGAGCTGGTTGGGTTTAAGCCACTGGAGGCTCCCAGAATGATTTAGTACTAATCTGCTTCTCGTGAATAGGAGTGGGTGATCACATGGACCTCCCACTTTAATATTGGTCATGGATTTAAAAATGATTTCCCTCAATGTTTAATTAGGGCATTACCACATGGATTGCTTATATTAGGATGGGATTTTAATTTGGTCAACAGGCATTATAGATGTGTGAAGGATCATCATCTGAGCAAGGTCAATTATACCTTTCATTCTGCTCTTTATGATTCATACTCATGGATTGATTTTTTTTTAGTTAACAATTTAAGTTTCGCACAGGTTACTAACACGACCATCAGCTCCATCACGTGGTTAGACCATGCCGATATATCCCTCTCGTTGGGAAATCTTTGTGCAGCCTCGCAGTGGATATGGAGACCTCTTCCCTACAGGATCCCTTGATAGTTTATGCAATCTGCAAGGATTTTCAGGAATATGTAATTTAAAATGATAATACAGATTTAACCCCTGGGGCCATTTGTGCGGCTCACAAAGAAGTGATTAGAGGGATTAGCAACTTTGAAAAATAAACAAAAGATTGGTTTATTTACTGGAAACATTGTGATCCCTAGAGCAACACAAAATAAATTCCAGTGCTATCATACTGCTACAATTAAGGGCAGTACAACTGTCCATTAGGGAGCTGCTCCTTGATGATACTGCAAGCTCTATTATATTGTCCAAACTGACTTTTTAGGAAAAAGCTAATAGAGCTGTCTTTATGAACGTTTATAAGAAACTGTATAATTACTCTCCCCCAGGATTCAATTCTTCAGGACAAGTTGAGGTCACTCACTCTTTCCTTTCTAGGCTTGATCTACCAAAGCTTAGTCTAAAGGTGCTGGATAACTAGCGAAACATTGATAACGCTACATCAGCACTAAAAGGGAACAAAGCCCTGGGGCGCGATGGCTTTGACAGGGGATACTATAAGATTTTTGGAGAAGATTCGACGCCCAGATTGGAGCTACTGCTTAACTATTTCAGAGATGTGGGACTCCCCGACAGGGGTATGTCCTTGGCTATTATAGTTTTGATTCCAAAGCCAGGCAAAGATCCAGTTTCCAGAACATTTCTCTTAACAATTATTATACAAAGATATGGGGGAAAATCATTGGCGATATTAACCAGATTAATTAACACCGACCAAGTAGGATTTATCCCCGGGTGTCAATTGTTTGAAAACACTCATAGGAATATTGATCTTATTTGGCAGCAGTCACCACTAACACGCCTACTTTAATTGTATCCCTTGATGCCAAGAAGGCATTCGATAGAGTAAATAAACCTTATCGTTTTTGAGCTTCCAAGAACCTTACATCACTGCTATTAAAGCAATGTATAGTAATGTAAAAGCACAGGTGTAGATTGCAGATGCCCCCAAGAAGCCCTTCCAACTGGGAAATGGTACAGCACAAGGGCTGCCTGTTATTTCCCCTCTTTTTGTTTTTTTTCCTTTAGAACCCCTCTTGCAGGCAACACGTAAACACTGTAACATTCATGGAGGAGGTGCTGGGACTATATGGCTCCTTGTCATGATATAAAGCTAATATGGATAAATCTAGTGCCCTCCCGATAGAACTGTCTGCGGCAGATATGGCATCCATTTAGACTATTCATCACATTCAAATGGCACAACGCGCTATTAAATATCTGGGTATTCATTTATGGCGGAGTCTTTCAAACTGTTTGAGTTAAATTATACGCCGTTGTTAAGTACTTTAATAAAAGTTATGGAAAATTGCCTGGATGAGCAGATATCGTGGTTTGGATGGGTTCATTTATTTAAAATTAATATATTTCCACATATATTATTTTAGTTCCAAGCATTACTGATACTGATATCTAAAACAGATTTAGCACCCCTGCAAAAAACTATTGTTTTTTTAATTTGACAGAACAAACGACATAGGGTATTAAGAAATGTTTTATATCGCTCTAAATTAAATACTGCATCTTTACTTGTATTATTTTGCAGCACAACTTGCCCAAGTTGTGATGTGGCACATTCCAATCAAAGAAAGGAAATTAGTGGATCTGGAATCATTATTGATGGGAGCAAATCTCTTTCAGTTTTACATGTGGAGACAATAGGGCCGAACAGATTGAGGGACTAGTACATGACCATGCCCCTCTCAAGTATTATTGAATTTCGATCGAGGAAGCATAAGAAAATATTAAGGCTCCTGTCCTGACCTGCGGTTGAGGTTATATCAGTAATTTTATCTACAAGCATATCATGGATTTCTATTAAATTGATCAGGATGTTAAACTTACTGTTTTTGACATTTGTCCTGACCCCCAAAATACCAGTGGGTCACCGATTGGTTAAATCTCCCCCTGGGGTGGATGTGATGTATCCCTCTGTCCTCGTTCCTATTCTCAGATTGAGAGAATACAGATATAGATGTATTATCTTTTTTTCCCGGATCGACTGAGTGGCTGAGGTTAGTGGGAGTTCAACAGTTCAAATTTACCGGACTCAGTCCCGATGTCCATCCTAGGAATTATGACTGCAGCTTGAATCTATTGGTTTGAAATTGGGTCCCGTCCATTGAGGAAATGGTGGGCTATCGATTGGCCGATTGGCCGATTTTTCCGAGGGTGTGTCCTCAATGACAAAGATTGGTGAAGATTGGTTTAGCCTCCAAGGGAGAAGGGACTAATCCACTTTAAAACCCGGTGGATTACAGATGTAAGTTTGCACTTAATAAAAGCGTTTCCTACTGCCGAAACGTGTGTCAAACCTTTTGTGCTGATGCACCTTCTTTGATTTTAATTACGATTCCTTTTTTTGCACTCTTCAGAATGAGAGATTATGAGGGCACTTTTGCACCATAGTATCTAGATGAATGCAGGAAGATTGAAGTAGGGGGCTGCATTGAAGCAGCAGACAAGGTCTTCTTACTCCCCTCACCCCCTGTCCTTCTTACTCCCCCCACCCCCTCCCTGTTTCCTTCTTACTTCACTCCCCATGTTCTTTTTACTCCCCCCCTCCCCATGGTTTTTTTACTCCCCCCCCCCCTCCCCATGTTTTTTTTTTTTTTACTACACCCACCTCCCTCCCTCTGTTCTTTTTACTCCCCCTCCCTATGTTCTTCTCAGTTCTCACCTCCCCTTCCCTGTAGCGTGGCCAAGCTCCTCTTCCTCCTGGCTGTCAGTCCGGCCGGGTACCGCGCGGTAACAGGAGATTCAGTTTCCTGTTCCCGGTCGGACAGAACGGAAGTGAGGACTGACAGCCAGGAGGAAGAGGAGCTCGGCCACGCTACAGGGAAGGGGAGGACGGAGGTGACGAGAGAGGAGTGCTGCAGCTGCCTGAGGCTCTCTATAGAGTGCTGAGGCGGCTGCAGCCTTCTAGGAAGCACCGGCTCTGCTTGGGGCCACGACAGGACCTACATGTAAAAATATGTATATATAAGTGTACTAGAGACCCACATAAGGACAGATAACTATTGTAAATCTGGGTGGCTAGTATCACCAATAACAGAAGGAACTAAGGAAAATCTAAAAGAAAATTAATAGAACGTGATTATCCCAGACGAAGAGAAGGTGGGCATAGTATCCATATGCAAGATTTGCGGATAATTGAGACAGATGTATTATGGATTGATCGTGTAGAGCCCTGGCCTAACGAGGCAAGGCAAAAAAATCAAGCCCCCGTTCCCTAGGACCCCTTTGGGTAATTGGGATACATGAACCATGGATAAGTGATATGAAAGTAATGAAGATAACTAAACAGACCGGAAATACGAGGATAGCTCATTATTTAATTTGAAAGACCAACAATACACACCGCAACCTACTCCTACGGCCATACGTCAATAAACTGGACCTGCCTACCTTACAAGAACACCAAATAACATAGCTTATAGCACCTATTATTACAGAAGAGATAATAAAACATATAGATGGAATCAGTGGCGGCTCTAGACTTTGTGAGGCCTTAGGCGAAACTCAAACATGAGGCCCCCACTAACATCTTAAGTTAAAAATAGGGTTTGCATTGTGTGTATAAGGTGCTGTTGCAGAGGGTGGTAGGGTGGCTGTGGCAGAGGGTGGTAGCGTGGCTGGGGCAGAGGGTGGTAAGGTGGCTGGGGCAGAGGGTGGTAGGAGGACAGTGACAGGGTAGTGGGGTGGTAGAAGGGCAGAGGGTGGTAGGGTGGCTGGGGCAGAGGCTGGTAGGGTTTCTGGGGCAGAGGGTGGTAGGGTGGCTGGGGCGGTAGGGTGGCTGGGGCAGAGGGTGGTAGGAGGACAGTGACAGGGTAGTGGGGTGGTAGGAGGGCAGAGGGTGGTAGGGTGGCTGGGGCAGAGGCTGGTAGGGTTTCTGGGGCAGAGGGTGGTAGGGTGGCTGGGGCGGTAGGGTGGCTGGGGCAGAGGGTGGTAGGAGGACAGTGACGGGGTAGTGGGGTGGTAGGAGGGCAGAGGGTGGTAGGGTGGCTGGGGCAAAGGGTGGTAGGGTTTCTGGGGCAGAGGGTGGTAGGGTGGCTGGGGCGGTAGGGTGGCTGGGGCAGAGGGTGGTAGGGTGGCTGGGCAGAGGGTGGTAGGGTGGCTGGGCAGAGGGTGGTAGGGTGGCAGGGCAGAGGGTGGTAGGGTGGCTGGGCAGAGGGTGGTAGCGTGGCTGGGGCAGAGGGTGGTAGCGTGGCTGGGGCAGAGGGTGGTAGGGGGACAGTGACAGGGTAGTGGGGTGGTAGGAGGGTGGTAGGGTTTCTGGGGCAGAGGGTGGTAGGGTGGCTGGGGCAGGAGGGTGGCTGGGGCAGGAGGGTGGTAGGGTGGCTGGGGCAGGAGGGTGGTAGGGTGGCTGGGGCAGGAGGGTGGTAGGGTGGCTGGGGCAGGAGGGTGGTAGGGTGGCTGGGGCAGGAGGGTGGTGGGGTGGCTGGGGCAGGAGGGTGGTGGGGTGGCTGGGGCAGGAGGGTGGTGGGGTGGCTGGGGCAGAGGGTGGTAGGAGGACAGTGACAGGGTAGTGGGGTGGTAGGAGGGCAGAGGGTGGTAGGGTGGCTGGGGCAAAGGGTGGTAGGGTTTCTGGGGCAGAGGGTGGTAGGGTGGCTGGGGCGGTAGGGTGGCTGGGGCAGAGGGTGGTAGCGTGGCTGGGGCAGAGGGTGGTAGGGGGACAGTGACAGGGTAGTGGGGTGGTAGGAGGGCAGATGGTGGTAGGGTTTCTGGGGTAGAGGGTGGTAGGGTGGCTGGGGTAGTAGGGTGGCTGGGGCAGGAGGGTGGTAGGGTGGCTGGGGCAGGAGGGTGGTGGGGTGGCTGGGGCAGAGGTGGGGTGGCTGTGGCACAGGTGGTGGGGTGGCTGGGGCAGAGGGTGGTGGGGCAGCTGTGGGGTGGCTGTGGGTGGCTGGGGCAAAGGGTGGTGGGGTGGCTGTGGGTGGTGGGGTGGCTGGGGCAGAGGGTACCTTATGTTTCCCTGGTGGTCCGGTGGGCTCCCTTTACAGTCTGCAGCTCCGCCGGGTGCAGAGCTGCAGACCACGTGGTGAGTTTAGTCTCGCGATCTCAGTCAGTCAGAGCGTTGCCGTGGTAACCCGCGGCAACGCTCTGATTGGGTGAGATCGCGAGACCCACTCAGTCTGCAGCTCTGCACTCGGCGGAGCTGCATACAGGCTGGCTCTCTCCCGGGCAGGCATAGGAGGGGCCTCGCACCCGGCGGCATTAAGGGCAAGCCGCCGGGCCCCCTCCTGTGTCGGGTCCTCGGTCTCTGACCGAGGACCCGACCTGTCACATTGCCCTAAGGCGATTTAGGCGGCCGCGAGGCCCCCATCAGCGCGAGGCCTTAGGCGGCCGCCTAAATCGCCTAATTAGAGAGCCGCCTCTGGATGGAATGCCTAAAGGGAAAGCACCAGATCCTGACGGATTTACTAACCTGTATTATATTACATTTAAACATTTATTGGCTACAGCTCTTACTCACTTTTTTAATGAAGCTACCAAAAGGGGAACTTTACCGCATGCCAACATTTTAGACCTATATCATTGCTTAACACAGATGCAAAGTTATATGCAAAAATATATGCAGAAAGACTTAAATCCATATTACCTAGTTTAATACATACTGACCAAGTGGGATTTGTGACAGGCAGACAGGGTCCGGATAATACAAGGAAAGTATTGAATATCTACAACATCGTGAAATTATCTAAACAAGAAGGCATTATTGTTACAAATTGCTATTTGTAACTGGCCCTTTAAATGAGAAATTGCCCTGCTTCCCTGGATTGTGGAGAAGCCTGTTTGCCAGCCTCCTTCCTCATGACTATGGCCCTGGGAGATTGGGCCCTTTAAAAACAGTATTCGGCCCTAACAGAGTGCATGTCACTCATTCTGGCCCTTTAAATACAGTGGGGTCCTTCGGTACTTGCCCTGTGTGAGCGGTGATACCCCAGATAGCTATGCCATGGAGTCTATTCATATAATGAAAGACTATGGGAAAGACTTTAGCTCCATGGCAATTGAACTGTGTGAATAGGATCTGCGCGCTATTCAGTAGTTTTGTGCGCTCAGATCCCAGCTATCTGGGGATATGTGAAATGTCTGTGTGTTATGTGTAAAAGGTGACTTTATGTATTTTAAAGTGTTTTATTGTCTTTGTATCCAGGGCCGGACTGGTCCACTGGGAAATTTCCCGGTGGGCCGCGGCACCTGGGGGCTGCTCTGGCAATATATGAGCCACCGGGTGGCCGGTCCGGTGGCACACACTTTGAGGGGGCCGGCCGGCAGGCGGCCACATTGCACGCTGCAGCCTCGACGGTCCGGCGGCACAAATAATGATGAGGGATGAGGGAGGAGCATGTCTCTCTACCATGCTCCCTCGCGGTTCCCACAATCCCCAGCAGCATCCGTGCTGGGGATTGTGGGAACCGCGAGGGAGCATGGTAGAGAGACATGCTCCTCCCTCCCCCTTCAGCCCTCAGCATTAACAGTGCTGCCGGACCGGCGAGGCAGCAGCGTGCAATGCGGCCGGCCCTCTGACTCCTCTCAGGTGGGTGGGGGGGGGTGTGGAAGTGGGGGGGTGAATAGAGAGAGAGAGACAAGGGGGGTGGGGGGGTGAAAAGAGAGACAGGGGTGTGTGAAAAGAGAGAGAGAGACGGGGGGGTGAAGAGAGAGAGAGACAGAGGGGGGTGAAAAGAGAGAGAGAGACAGAGGGGGGGGTGAAAAGAGACAGAGACAGAGGGGGGGTGAAAAGAGAGAGAGACAGAGGGGGGGAAGAGAGAGAGAGATAGAGGGGGGTGAAGAGAGAGAGAGAGATGGGGGGTGAAGAGAGAGAGAGATGGGGGGTGAAGAGAGAGAGAGACAGGGGGGTGAAGAGAGAGAGAGAGACAGGGGGTGAAGAGAGAGAGAGACAGAGGGGGGGTGAAGAGAGACAGAGGGGGGGTGAAGAGAGACAGAGGGGGGGTGAAGAGAGAGAGACAGAGGGGGGGTGAATAGAGAGAGAGACAGAGGTGGGGTGAATAGAGAGAGAGACAGAGGTGGGGTGAATAGAGAGAGAGAGACAGAGGGGGTGAATAGAGAGAGAGAGGCAGAGGGGGGTGAATAGAGAGAGAGAGGCAGAGGGGGGTGAATAGAGAGAGAGAGACAGAGGGGGGGGGTGAATAGAGAGAGAGTGACAGAGGGGGGTGAATAGAGAGAGAGAGACAGTGGGGGGGTGAAAAGAGAGAGAGAGACAGAGGGGGGGTGAATAGAGAGAGAGGGGGGGTGAATAGAGAGAGGGACAGGGGGGGGAGTGCCACAGGGAGAGGGGGGAGAGTGAGACACAAGGGGGGGAGAGAGGGGCGAATAGAGAGAGACAGAGGGGGAGGGAGAGTGCCACAGGGAAACGAGGGATAAAGAGACAGAGGGGGGAGAGTGAGGCACAAGGAGAGAAAGAGGGGCAAATAGAGAGAGACAGAGGGGGAGGGAGAGTGCCACAGGGAAAGGGGGGAGAAAGAGACAGAGGGGGGAGAGTGAGACACAAGGGGAGAAAGAGGGGTGAATAGAGAGAGACAGAGGGGTTGGGAGAGTGCCACAGGGAAAGGAGGGAGAAAGAGACAGAGGGGGGAGAGTGAGACACAAGGGGAGAAAGAGGCGTAAATAGAGAGAGACAGAGGGGGAGGGAGAGTGCCACAGGGAAACTCTAGCCCCATACAAACACTGCCCACACACACACCATACACATACCATACACACTGCCCCCCATACACACACACAGACCCCCATACACACATTGCCCTATACACACAGCCACCCATACACACATTGCCCCACGCACCCTACACACTGAACCTTTCACACACATTGCACCCCTCACACATTGCACCACTGCTCCTATACCCTACTACAGCCCCATATCCCAGCAGACCCCAGGTAAGTTGTCAAACTGTACTTAAACGGTTTGACTACTTACTCTGGGAGCGGGTCCCGGCACTCCTGGCACCATACCCACTACACAGAGCAGTAGTGGTTATTGTGCATGGATTATTTCTTTAAATAATCTATAGGTGCCCCTCCTGAGATCAGGCTCTGGATCCGCCACTGATTTATATTATATATATATATATATATATATATATATAATTATGCCTATTATATTTGCACATATATTAATGTACATTTATATATGCATAATACACTAAGAAATGTCATTGATATGTACAATATGTAATAAGCAGATATTGGCCCAGTCTTGTTGCTAGGTGCATAATCCAGCACAATAGCATATTTAAAGTGAAGAGTGCACCCACAGGACCTCAAAATAAACGTCAAGATAACGTCATTTTTTACAGTTGTGCCCTACATACATTCACCATTTCAGTCCCATTACCAAGCTTTCCTTAATATGTCATGGTAGTTGGACTGAAACATTAGTTATATGCAAAGGCACGTCTGCTTAAAATAAATCTGCACTCTTTTTTTTTAAGCCTATATGTGCTTTTTTTTCATAATTTTAATTTTAAGTTATCTTTTCTAACTCTGTATCTGCACACTATGCTGGTGCGACGCATTATGGGGCTGGTAAATAATTTTTTTCCAGGGCTGCTTTTAATTCCCAGTCCGGCCCTGTTTGTGTCCCCATGTGCTCAATGGAGTCTGTCTCTGTCCTGGGAGGTAATTGGATTACTTCTCCCTTGTCTCCAGGAGAGAGGGCTCTGTAAAACCGGTCTGAGCCGGAAAGCCATGCTGGCAGGGGTTTTAAAAGATACTTTACTAACTTTTGAACCCCTGGTCTGATTCATGCCATTTTTAATATGTTGTTCCCCTGAATGGATTGATTGTGGATATGTATTTTTATGTGAATGTGATGTATGGTTTTAGAGTTATGAAAGTTGGGTAGAAAGTATGTTTTAACTGTATGTATAATTGAGTTTCCTCTCAGGATAAGGGGAGGGAATATGTGGGATGTAACTGATGTGTGAGTGGTTGTTTTATACCTCCCTGTGGGCGGACCTGTATTTGTAACAACTGCAATAAAAACCATGCTGGGTGTGCCAGCACCTCAGACCTCTTCTGACCCTCAATACGTAGCCTTGTCTCGTTATTGGAGGGAACTGCTATATCACACTGGGGATTGCTGAGCTTTAATCACTTAGCTCTTTTAAGAGCTTGTTCCGGATACGCTCTCCTGGAGGAGAGGTCTTCCCCACACGGTCCTGGAGGACAGAAGCCAATCTAGGGTGGACAGAAGACGGCGAGGCTCCAGTTAAGCCACGGCGGTTGTGGAGTCTGCGGTGGCTGTGGTGTCCAGTGCGGTGCTTGTGGTCCTCGGCGCAAGCTAGGAACGGAGGGTACTTGGTCGGAGTACTTGGTACCATCAACGGAGGGTACTTGGTCAGAGTACACGGAGCTCCGTTACATTGGTGGCAAGCGGTGGGATGGCGTCCTAGTGCGAGGAGAAGCAGCTCGGAGACACTGGTAACGTTTGGAATTACAAATTGAGGGCAACGCTAGTATCCGTTCAGCGCCCCTGGCTACAGCAGGATGGAATCGGCTAGTTTTCGGACAGCGTTCCATGATGAGGAGGAGGCGGCGGCCGCGGACTACAGGGATGCAGACAGAAAGGAACTCTGGTATGATGCCCTGGAAGACGCCCAGTGGCGGCGAGGTGAGAGTATCCCCAGCAATGAGCAGCGGCTACAGAAGCGTGTGGCGATGCGGATGTATCTATTGGGAGAGCAGCCCCTGGATGAGTGGGTGACAAGACTAGAGACCCTGGTATGGCGAGAGATCTGGATAGACAACGCATACCAGGCCCTCTGGTGGCATACCATTCGACTTACCCCCTGGACGGCCGAGCACGACTTACCGGAGGGGGATGATTATGATGGCCCGGGTTTATTATGGGATGCCTTGGAGGTGGCAGCATTGTAACCAGGCTGTGTGATACAAAGTAAATACAAATACAAAAAGAGAAGTCCTGTGCTCACTCCCATTACTACTGGGCCGGCAGCAAGGACTACAATACACATCAGCCCCAATATATAGTAAAAACCAAAGAAAAAAAAAAGTTACCTGCGCCCTCTCCTTAATACCTATGTATATTTAGACAAATGGAGGTAATTTAGTTGCTCCAATGGCCATTGGAGGGAATGCCCGCCTGCCAACGTCAAGGCAGACCCCCCCTAAGCAGGTCCTAACACTGACCCTTCAGCCTGGTTACAATGCTGCCGACTAGTGTCGGACGAAACTCACAGCATTGTATTCTACGACCCTACAATGTCAGTGGCGCCTCACATGGTCCAATCACAGACTTCTTATAGAGAAGCCTGTGATTGGACTGTTTTGCCTGGTAAAAACGCATTCCTGCACTTTGGGCTGGCAAGGGAGGGTTTGGAGAGGAGGAGTGATTAAAAAACAAACAAAAAAAACCCAATGTTATTAATGTATGGAGCTGGGAGGGAATGCAGAGTGGGAAGGCGGGAGAGGGAAGCAATCTTTCCCTTGCAGGTGCTCTGTCTGCAAGGGGAAGATTATTACATCTTTTGCCAGCCAGTGGTGTCTCCAATATTCATTTTTGGGGGAACCGGTGCATGGAATGGTCTACTGTTCTGAGCAGGACACTAAATGAAGAATAAACCATGGTCTTATAGATAGGGAATGGACCAATTACATGGGAGAGTTGGTGTGTACTATCAGACATAAGAAGATTATAGTTTATGATGTATGTCTCCTACATAGGCAAAAATATTGCTATATAAGAGTGTCTGAAACCAGAACCATTACAGCTTAATGCAGTGGCTCTGGTGCAAAGAAACTGCCCCTGCAATTTCTCAATTGAGAACACTGC
Source organism: Pelobates fuscus (assembly GCF_036172605.1). Taxonomy (NCBI): domain Eukaryota; kingdom Metazoa; phylum Chordata; class Amphibia; order Anura; family Pelobatidae; genus Pelobates; species Pelobates fuscus. The sequence goes on along the minus strand of NC_086329.1, from coordinate 41,793,066 downwards.
CTTTTCTGAGAAAAGACTGTGTATACAATGAGCTGTAAGGACATTCAGACAGCCACTTGAGGTGCTACCTATGGTAGACCTGCAATCAGGGCCAATCCTGGGCAGATGAAAGTATGTGTCTGTCATTGAGAGTGTGTGTCAGTTTGTATGTGTGTGTCTGTTGTGAGTGCTTCAAATCAGTGAGAGTGTGTGTCTGTCATTGAGAGTGTGTCTGTCAGTGAGAGAGTGTCTGATTACAAAAAGGGGTGGGGCTTATAGATGGAGCGATAGAATTGTCGCCAAAGAAACATGCATGATAGGACACTTGCAAACGGGCAGAGTTAGTAAGATGATCACACCCTCCTAGTGACTAAACCACACACATATAAACCATGTATGTGGTGAATAAAACAAAAAACTAAAATCAGATTGTGTGCTTAATGATCCATTTATAAATATTGTAGTGCCACTGGCACCATCCCTCTAATCTTAGTAATCATAAGAGCCTAGTCACTCCCTTGCAGGAGTTAAACGATGACAACGGTACTGCAGTGAAGAAGATGGATGAGATTAAACTAGCTCATCTGTCTCATAAGAGCGAGAGACAGTGGTGTATTTTGAATTTGTAAAGTGCCGCCCAAGGCAAATGCCTTGTTAGCCTCGCGGTAATACACTGCTGGCGAGAGAGCGAGACTAATTTGATCTCATCCATCTTACTCCTTACTCTTCATTTTACTCACCGTAATGCCCTCATCATCCTCTATCCTGGAGTGTTGGTGTGAGGCATTGTGGGGAACCATTCATTCCTCAGAAAGACAGCCCTGGCACACTCCCATAGTAATCTGTGAAACCATTTTACTGGACTTTGCTGTTTGGTTGAAAGCACTCAGCTGATGGTCTCAGCCAATGGAATGCAGTCCTGCATGGTCCTGCTTAACTTATTAGAGCACTCAAGGAGAATTTGAAAACAGAGGCTGGAGCTGCAAGCATCCATGGGGGCCCATGTACGTTGTCATGCTGTTTTAAAATGGTTTGACGAATTACACTAGGTGAGTACCAAGGCACTACTGGCTCCATAGCCACTACAGTGAGCTGCAATGGTTATGGTACTTGAAGTGTTCCTATATATATATATATATATATATATATATTTTTTTTTTTTTTTAAATAAAAGTAAAGGTACATTTCCACTGACCTTTTGCTGTCTTCAGCTGACGGCACTGGACTGCTGTCTGGGCAGGTGGCTAGCCCCAGGTCCTGGAGTTGTCCGATGGACTTTGTTTGAACCGGTGAGCCTGGCCCCACATCTCACTCCCGAGGGTGCCGAATACTGGCTTCTTTTCTTAGCAAGTGCTGGATGGCTGCTCTGTGCCAGATGGCTGGTGGTGGTCCGTGGGCAGCAGACTGGACTCTGGCCCCTGGACTTGGCAGGTGCCAACTTACTGGGTGGCCGTCTGATTGGCACCTCAGCTGGCACTAGCTGGCTGGCACCTAAGTTGGTGGCAGGAATTATGGAAAGCCATTGGGCAAGGCAACTGGATCCTGAGCTGACCTGGAAGGCATGACTGTAAGTACTGGCACTAATGTAGGCCCTTGCATAGCCTACTAGTTCCTTAAACTGCTTGTGCCTTGTGAGCAGTGAGTAGGCACTTGCTGGCTGTGGGCTGTGCCTGGGCTGCTCTCTAGCACCCTAATGGCCCTCTTTGCCTCCCTCACTTAAACCAGGGGTCCCCAATATGTCGATCGCGATCTACCAGTCTATCCCAAAGGCGATCCTAGTAGTGGCGGCGGCCATGTTGCCTAGCTTTGATCCTTCCCGCTGCTCACAGGGTTTTACCGTAGGGGCACATGCGGGAAGGTTGCCTCTCTCTGGGTTGGACCGGGATAACCCCCGCCGGTCCTGGGGGGGAGCAGGGCATCGGTGGGACCGAACCTCCAGTGCATGGGCGAGGAGAGCGGCCGCCTCTCCCCGCTCCCACCATCTGTAGGCCGCAGCTTTCCACCATGGACTTCCGACCTTACACACACTCAGTAAGGGTATCAGGCTTGTCACCGGTTCGCCCCTGATGTAGGTGGCGCTCCCCGGTATGATTTTTATCTCGATTGTGGCAAGTATTTGTCGAAAAGTGGCGAGTATAGCGGGAGCCCAGCTTACATGCGACTTCTCAGCTTGCTGGCTTGGCCCCGCTCCCGGTGGGGAGACTTTTTTAAAGCTGTAATGTATTAATCAAACAGTCCATTTAGAGACTTTCTTCATGACACACTATGATGAATAATAATATCTGCATTGTACCTGGGGTGGGTGGGAGTGTAACACAGGGGTCTTTCTGGGAGAAGGATCAAATTGTGGGCAGTGGTAAAGTCCGGATCTACTTTCTGACAGCTGGTTGTGTTGGCTCAGAATCTCCTCCTCTGCGGCTGACTGGGTGTGTGAGGGTTCTGAGGGGGAACCTATTTGGAGGGCAGATACATTTCATGCAATAGATACATTCGCAGCACAGCATCTATATCAGGCAGGTACATTTGATCACTTTTAGGTGAGTTGGGTATCAGTGGTGACACTGTCAGTACAAATATAGAAAGACTTTGTGCAGATGTGCTTCAGTCAGAGAGCTGTGTCTATACCATAGAACATACATTAGTTCACAAAAATAATTATATTGGGGAGTGAATATAGTCAAATAAAAAGCTGAAAATAGGAAATGAAAGATATAGAAGGATAATTTACAGAATGGAATTAATGAGAGAAATGGGAGCAAAATTAAAACTTTGTTGGCACCGGTGAGCCTGGCCCCACATCTCAACAGGTGCTAGATGTCTCACTGGGTCCTTTTCTTAGCAGGTGCTGGATGGCTGCTCTGTGCCAGATGGCTGGTGTTGGTGGTCCGTGGGCAGCAGACTGGACTCTGGCCCCTGGACTTAGCAGGTGCTAACTTACTGGGTGGGTGCTGAATGGCTGGCCTGGGTGTCTGATGGCCGCCTGATTGGCTCCTCGGCTGGCACTGGCTGGGTGATGGCTGGCTGGCACCTAAGTTGGTGGCAGGAATCATGGAAAGCCATTGGGCAAGGCAGCCGGATCCTGAGCTGACCTGGAAGGCATGACTGTAAGTACTGGCACTAATGTAGGCCCAGGCCTAGGCTACCTTTTGCCTTAAACTGCTTGCGCCTTGTGAGCAGTGAGCAGGCACTTGCTGGCTGTGGGCTGTGCCTGGGCTGCTCTCTAGCACTATAATGGCCCTCTTTGGCTCTCTTACTTAAACCAGGGGTGCCCAATATGTCGATCGCGATCTACCAGTCGATCCCAAAGGCGATCCTAGTAGATTGCGGCCAGCAGCATTACTTGACCCTGGAGGAGTGGGATTGCATGCGGAGGTGTCGGAGATGGCGACGTGCACCTCCTTCTTCCAGTGACTCCTGGCAGCGGAAGGATTCCTGTATGCCGCGGAGGTAGAACATTGAGGCCAGAGCCAGCAACAGGGAGCAGCAAGCACACCATCAACTGTGAGTGGACTGCCTGCTTGCTGATATTGATTTTGGTTGTTTAATGGATGGTACTGTAATGTGGTGGGCCGGGATTTTGAAGGGGGGTGGGCAGAGGTTTTGAAGAGTATGGTGAGCAGGGGTTTTGAAAAGGGTAATCAGGAGTTTTGTAGAGGGGTGGGCAGATGTTTTGCAGAAGAGGGGGGACAGGGGTTTTGAAGAGGGGGGTGAGCAGGGGTTTTGCAGAGGGGACAGGGGTTTCTTAGAAGTGGGGTGGGCAGGAGCTTTGTAGATGGGGGGTGGGCAAGGATTTGTAGAAGAGGGGTGGGCATGGGTTTTGTAGAGAGGGGGGTGGGCAGGGGTTTTCTTTATCCATAATGTTGAAGTACTACTATGACCACTTCAAATCACTGAAGTGGTTGTGGTGGTTGGAGTTAACTTTTAACTTCATTAATACATTTTCAGCTTTCCTTTTTAAAAAAGATAAAACAAAAATCATAATTTGGGGGAACAGATAGACATAGATGATCTAAAAAAAAAAAAAAAAAATAGAAGTGTGTGTGGTGGGAGATGTCTTTAACCCCTTAAGGACTGGACTGTTTTTGCAATGTTGTACATTTGCGACCAGCCTCGTTTTACACTTTTGTGGTGTTTGTGTTTAGCTGTAATTTTCAGCTCTCTCATTTACTGTTCCTATACAAATTATATATATTTTTTTTTAGGACAAAAAGGGCTTTCTTTACATACCATTATTTATATAATCTCATGTAATTTAATTAAAAAAAATATGATGAAAAATTGGAAAAAAAAATACATGTTTTTTTTACTTTTACTTTTACTTTTGTGAGTTTAAAAATACCCAGTTTTTACATGCTTTTTTGCAAGTTATAGGGCTATAGGTAGAAGTAGGATATTGCGATTTCAAAACATACATTTTTAAAATGTATCAATAGTGACATTGTAACACTATTATCTGTCATAAATCTCTGAATAACACCCCACATGTACATATTTTTTTTAAAGTACACAACCCATGGTATTCAATATGGGGTATGTCCAGTCTTTTTTAGTAGCTACTTAGTTGCAAACACTGGCCAAAGTTAGCGTTCATATTTGTTTGTGTGTGAAAAAAGTAAAAACTAAATTGAACGCTAATTTTGACCAGTGTTTGTGACTAAGTGGCTACTAAAAAGACTGGACATACCCCATTTGCAATACCTTGGGTTGTCTTCTTTTGCAAATGGTATGCCATCATGGGGGTAATTCTCATTCCTGGGCTACCATACGCTCTCAAAGGCAATGTAACCAACCTGGCCATTTTCAATGTAAAAATATTTGACCCATATATTTGACCATGTAACTTTCAAAAACGCTATAAAACTTGTACATGGGTGGTACTGTTATATTCGGGAGACTTTGTTGAACACAAATATTAGTGTTTCAAAACAGGAAAACGTATCACAACAATAATATCAGCAGTAAAAGTGCTGTTTGTGTGTGACAAATGCAAAAAAAGTCACTTTCACTGACAATATCATCGCTGTGATATGTTTTACTGTTTTGAATCACTAATATTTGTGTTACGCGAAGTCTCCCGAGTAAAACAGTACCCCCCATGTACAGGTTTTAGGGTGTCATAGAAAGTTACAGGGTACAATACAGTGCTAGCAAATTAAATTCTCTGGACTTTCGTCCTGGGTTGGCAGGCAGGTCCCTCAAATTGCATTCAATAAAATTACTTTATGTAAAAATATTAAATAAATATGCACGTAGAATTTAAATATATATGCATATTTATATATTTGAAGTCTATGTGTATATTTATATAATTATTTATAAAATTTTGTATATTTTGTATTATTTTTATTTATATATATATACACATAGATATATATACAATTCCATTCTAAGTGTATTTTTATATAAATATATATATAAATATCAAAATACAGTTAGAATAAAATTTCATATAGATATATATTTTTTTTTATTATTTTTACATGTTTTTATTTAATTTAAATTACTTATTATTTGTATTTTATAATAATATATTATATATATATATATATATATATAGTTATTATTTATATTATTTGTAGTCGGAGACAAAAGCCGTATACATGATAAGTTAGATATATGAGCAAGTCGACGTATCGGGTAGGCCTGTAATAAAAGAGGGCAAAAAGTTGAATAAGATACCTTATTACACATCTTTACGTTGCACGATTCGTAAAGGCTTGTCCTACTCAACTCTAGCTCTGGTTATGGTATGTATCTAGTAATACACTGTGGATTTCCAGCGTCCTAATGTTTATGGTGTGAGCAGGGACATTTCTCTGGAAGCAGCTGCTGCTGCCCTGATTCTGGAGGAATGTCCCGAAAAGGCATTGGGGTTGAGTCCCCGCCTAGTTAAGAGGGTTCTGAGGTACATTATGAATTTAGCTGTAGTGAGTGGTTTGCCCTGCAGTTAAATAGGGGCATATTGAGATTTGGTCCACTGAGTGATAACCTGTAAAGGTCTGACATTTTGACCGGCACCTTATTGTCTGTAGGATAGTCCTTATGTCCCTACGTATTACATATGGTAGGAGGATGTGAACTGTTTGGTACTAGGATAGGCACTTAAGATATGGTGAGAAAACAAGAACAGGTGATTGCGCAGATAGGATGTAGCTCCACAAATTTGTAGGACCTTCCTAAGTTCTATAAGAATAAAACACCAACATAGGGTAATACCGTATATACTCGAGTATAAGCCGACCCGAATATAAGCCGAGGCCCCTAATTTTACCCCCAAAAACTGGGAAAACTTATTGACTCGAGTATAAGACTAGGGTGGGAAATGCAGCAGCTACTGGTAAATTTCTAAATAAAATTAGATCCTAAAAACATATATTAATTGAATATTTATTTACAGTGTGTGTATAATGAATGCAGTGTGTGTATAATGAATGCAGTGTGTGTATGAGTGCAGCGTGTGTGTATGAGTACAGCGTGTGTGTATGAGTACAGCGTGTGTGTATGAGTGCAGCGTGTGTGTATGAGTGCAGCGTGTGTGTATGAGTGCAGCGTGTGTATGTGTGCAGTGTGTGTGTGTATGTGTGCAGTGTGTGTGTATGTGTGCAGTGTGTGTGTGTATGAATGCAGTGTGTGTATGAGTGCAGTGTATGTGTGCAGTGTGTGTGTATGAGTGCAGTGTGTGTGTATGAATACAGTGTGTGTATGAGTGCAGTGTATGTGTGCAGTGTGTGTGTATGTGTGCAGTGTGTGTGTATGAATGCAGTGTGTGTGTATGAATGCAGTGTGTGTGTGTATGAGTGCAGTGTGTGTATGAGTGCAGTGTGTGTGTGTGCAGTGTGTGTGTGTGTGTGTGCAGTGTGTGTGTGTGTGTGTGCAGTGTGTGTGTGTGTGCAGTGTGTGTGTGTGTATGAGTGCAGTGTGTGTGTGTGTGCAGTGTGTGTGTGTGTGTGTGTGTGTGTATGTGTGCAGTGTGTGTGTGTGCAGTGTGTGTGTGTGTGTTGCAGTGGTGGGGGGTGGGCAATTTTATTATTTTATTTATTATTATTTTGTATTATTTTAATATATTTTTTTCCTTATTATTTTTTATTTAATTATTATTTTTTTTTCGTCCCCCCTCCCTGCTTGATACATGGCAGGGAGGGGGGCTCCTTCCCTAGTGGTGTGTGTGTGTGTGTGCAGTGGGGGGGGGGAGGGGGAGAGGGGGCTGGCAGAGATCTTACTTACCCGTCCTGCAGCTCCTGTCAGCTCTCTCCTCCTCCGCCGGTCCGTTCAGCTCTTCTGTCAGCTCACAGTGTAAATCTCGCGAGAGCCGCGGCTCTCGCGAGACTTACACTGGGAGCTGACCGAGGTGCTGAACGGACCGGCGGAGGAGGAGAGAGCTGACAGGAGCTGCAGGAGAGGTAAGTAAGATCTCTGCCAGCCCCCTCTCCCTCAGTCTGTATTATGGCAATGCAAATTGCCATAATACAGACTCTGACTCGAGTATAAGCCGAGTTCCGGTTTTTCAGCACAAAAAATGTGCTGAAAAACTCGGCTTATACTCGAGTATATACGGTACGTTTTACACATAAAATTAAATTGATGAAGCTTGGTCAAACTCACAATTTGATGAGCAATTATAAGTTTGCTCTAAACTGTGTAGGCAGAGTAAATCATTCAGATGTACATAGGTCAGAGCTAGGTCCCCCATGATGTGTTTGCAGTCCTCAGTCAGGTAAATCAGGAACCAGGTAGCCAGGTACAGGTGAAAAAATGGATTTATTCTCAATAAAATATATTTAAAAAGCCCAACGCGTTTCGACCTTGAAAATTCTTCCTTGGTGCTGTCTGTGTTCTCTGTGTGATACTGTTGCATTTAGCTCTCCAGCTCCCCAGGGCTGTGTGCACACCTGGATTAATTAGCCACGCCCTCTCTCTGTCTGTGTGGTCAGTATGTCCCCAGGTTGCCTCAGGTAAGGCCACCTCCCCGCGTGTTCTTCAGAAGAAAAGGTTCCCTGGACTCCGATGTACCTTCTCTGTAGGTGGACATGTTCTGTAGAGTATTAGTGGCAAGATGAATGCCTAAGAAGGTCAGTTTGTGAAAGTGGAACCCCTAAAATTTGGAACTGGAATTGGGCTTGACTTACTGTGAACGAAAAACGCCTGTATAATCGGGATGGTTGTTCTTGAGGCTGGTCTATGAATAGGTAACCTGAGGGCATAGTTGTTAGAATCCTGACCCTACGATGGTGGGTACAAGATTCATAGGACATAAATCAAATATCCGTACAAGTGAGTAGGGTGAAGATCCTAGGCCACTGCCAGAGACCATGGGGAGTGTTTAACAAATACTGCGACAATAATGGGGGATAGGCAGAGTCATGAGTGACCGCTAATTGGTCCTGTGACTTCTGTAGCTAAAATACATATAGGGGGATATGGAATACCAAGCTATGAGGGCAGTTTTGAGCTATCCCGGTAGGATAGCTATTTAATTATGGTCGTGCCAGCATGGGAAGGGGGGTGTATGTGAGGGGGAATTAAGGATCCCCGGGGGGGGGGGGGGGGGGGGCTGTGTATGGGCTGGCGGAGGAATTGCGTACCAGCATTGGCTGATGTAACATAGAACAGTTAGAGTGGAGATGCTGTAGGTTTGGTGATACTATGCCTGAATAGTAAGGGTCGGTTAGGATGATGAACTTGCTTGAGTAGTATATAGCAGCGATGAGTAAATAACCTTTTGCATAATACGTGATTATTTTGACGTAGAGTCAGGGGGAACATATGATGGTATGGTAAAGCCTGGTACAGTAGGGTTTGTCCCAGGGAACATGACTATGCATATACTGAACATAGGAGTGGGGTGTGTTACAAAAAGGTTTAGCGAATAGGTGGCCGTCTGCCAAATAAGTAATATACCTATCATGGGAGCAAGTATACAGATTGGCCATAATAAATGGTAACAAATGTGAACGTGATGACTGCCTCAGAACAGTACCAAGTCCATGAATGATAAAATAAGACATATGCGATATATGATGGTAATGCAATATACGTAGTGAATATTAAACGCTTACCAGAGCTGAATTAGTAATGGGAAACTGACAACATCCGTGCACAATCGTAAATAATAACAAGAAACATTGCAAACATAACCAAACTACAGGGGGCATGTAAGGATAAATACTTTCAAAAAAGAACCTGGACAGTTCATGTATCAGGTAACAGTGTAAAACTAACGAATTGGTACTATGATTGTGGTGGCCGCTAGATGAAAGCATGTAACTGAGATAGACTGGAGACTAGTTTGGTAGCAATTTTACGAAAATAAACTAGTGAATAGGAATGGAACAAAGAGCAGGCAGGAGTAGGTGAACTGACTTAAGTCCTGAACAGGAAAAAGTCCAGAATGGACGGTATGTAAGAATGTAAACGTGTGAACAATTGTGTGTTCGTGGATTTGGACTAGGGATAGGGGTATTAACACTGTGTGTGTAGGGGTACTAAGGATTAGGGGTAGGGGCATTAATGACATGGGGTAGAGGTAGGGGCATTAATGGGTACGGGCTTTAAGGGCTATAAGTGCCCCAAGTCCTTCACTTACCCTTAGTGAGAATCAACAGAGTAAAGGAGGAGACTATATTTAAAAGAAGAAAAACTACCACAACAAGAGGACATAGTCTTAAATTAGAGGGAATAATATCAGGAAGTATTACTTTACTGAGAGGGTAGTGGATGCATGGAATAGCCTTCCAGCTGAAGTGGTAGAGGTTAACATAGTAAAGGAGTTTAAGCATGCGTGGGATAGGCATAAGGCTATCCTAACTATAAGATAAGGCCAGGGACTAATGAAAGTATTTAGAAAACTGGGCAGACTAGATGGGCCGAATGGTTCTTATCTGCCGTCACATTCTATGTTTCTATGTTTCTATGAGATGGGCTTTCCAAATGTTCTTCAATTGCTACAGTAGAGCGGCGATCGGTCCAAGATGGCTGCCGCATTTCTCCCCGCTCAGCACAGAATGCCATAGACATGCGGCGTCTAGGTATTCTATGTCTATGGCATCAGCCCTGTGGTGTAGGGGGCCTGAGTTTAAAAAGCCGGGTAACCCCTCCCACAACTTCAGGCTACGCCTTCCAATATATATATATACATGTGTGTAATTTAATTAGAAGTGTATTTTTATATTAATATATGTACATATTAATATAAAAATAGACTTAATATGACATTATATATATATATATATATATATATATATATATATATAATATATAGACATATATTATATAGATATAATATATGTCTATATATAATATATATATATATACACACATATATAATTATTATTTTTTTTATTAACATTAACACAGGCAGTCCCCCTGCAGGCAGACACATGGACACCTATTGTGACCATGTGATCGCTGTGTTGAACGATCACATGGCCTCAGGGGCCCTAATTTACCATGGGGAGACTGTCTGGGCTGCAGGCAATCTCCCCACACCGGGAGCAACGACGATCGCGGCCGGGGGAACGACGGCGATCGGGTAAGTACATTACACCGTTAGGACGGTTCAGAACCGTCAGCGGTCGGCAACGCTAAAATGCAGATGACGGTCCTGAACTGTCCTCAGTCCTGAAGGGGTTAAAGCTGTAATGTGTTAATCAAACAGTCCATTTAAGACTTTCTTCATGACACACTATGATGAATAATAATATCTGCATTGTACCTGGGGTGGGTGGGTGTGTAACACAGGGGTCTTTCTGGGAGAAGGATCAAATTGTGGGCAGTGGTAAAGTCCGGAACTACTTTCTGACAGCAGGTTGTGTTGGCTCAGAATCTCCTCCTCCGCGGCTGGGTGTGTGAGGGTTCTGAGGGGGAACCTATTTGGAGGGCGGAGACATTTCATGCAATAGATACATTCGCAGCACAGCATCTATATCAGGCAGGTACATTTGATCACTTTTAGGTGAGTTGGGTATCAGTGGTGACACTGTCAGTACAAATATAGAAATATTTTGTGCAGATGTGCTTCAGTCAGAGAGCTGTGTCTATACCTTAGAACAGGGGTAGGCAACCTTTTAGCAGCACTGTGCCAATATAGGAATGTGATGTCCCGTAGCGTGCCGGTCCTATTTTTTTTAATTGAGGTGTGTATGCTGCCATATTCTGCTTGTGTCATTTTTACTGTAATTGCTTTGTATCGTTGTATTTGTGCGTAATATGCAGGGCCGTCTTTAATATTGACTGGACCTTGGGCGTGCAATCACGTCCTCCACCTCAACGCAGTGGCAGACCTAAAGTAGAGAGGTGCAAGAATTTTATTGGGCCTCCCTGTTGCACGGGTGATTAACCCCTTAAGGACACATGACATGTGTGACATGTCATGATTCCCTTTTATTACAGAAGTTTGGTCCTTAAGGGGTTAAAAGGTAGACTCCAGAAATGCATTGACAGCTGGGGCTCTACCATTAACCCATGTTTCCAGGTCTGTATTTAGCACTAAGCAGTTTTTGTGTGTTTGAATGTAAACAGGTTTTTGTATGTAATATGTTTGTGTGTGGTGTTGGCATGATTGCAAGCATGTATTTGTGTAGTGTTGGTTTTTGAATGCAGGGTTGTATTTACATATGATTTTGGTGTGTAACACAGACGTGTTTGTACGTTGTGTTGAAATTTGAATGCAGGGGTGTATTTGTGTGTAGTGTTAGTGTGTGAATGCTGAGATGTATGCACATATACACGCACACAGATATATATACACACTGAAACATACACAGACATACTGACACACACAGACATACTGATACACACACACAGATATACTGACACAGATTTACTGACAGACACACACACACACACATACTGACACACATACACACACAGATATACTGACACACAAACATACTGACACACACAGCCATACTAACACACACTTACAGACATACACACACACACACACACAGATATACTGACACACACAAAATGTACACTTTAAAAACCTGCTGGTGGCAGAAGGTGTTGGGAGTTGGGGGTCTGGCTCTCTCGGCCAGCCCCCCTCCACTCTGCCTACTCTTCTTTCCCGCGCGCTCCTCTCTTTGTGGGTGGAAATTATGCGTGTCCGTCACTTCCTCCCAGCCTGCTGCCAAAAAGCAAGGGACCCGCTCGCAACCGGGCTCCTGCTGACAGAAGCCCACCGGGTGGCCCTTTGTGCACGGGCCACCCGGTGGGCCTCCTTAGTGTGCGGATTACCAGCCAGGTGTTAGAAATAGTTGAGGCCAGCGGGGCTCACTGTGCAGCTGCCCAGTTTGCCCCGCGTTAAAGACGGCCCTGCGTATATTAGCTATTATATTGTATATGTTCATGAGTAGTTTATGGTATTGTGTATGATACATATGTGAGTTGTGAATGGGGGCTGCTTGTGGAATTGTGTGTGTGAATGGATATGTCACATTGTGTGTTTGGTAGTGTGTGTGGGGGCTGTTTGAGGTATTGCATGTGAGAGGCTGCATGTGGGGTTGTGTGCATGTATGTGGATTGTTAGTGGTATTGCATTTGTGCGGATCATGTGTATGTTTGTGTGTGGGCTGTCCGTATTATTTGTATGAGGGGAGGGTTATTCTGCATTTCTGTGTATCTCTACCAGTGTGGGTGGCTTCCCTGGGGTCCAGTGGGGACCAGGCCGGCCAGGTACATGTCAAGGGCAGGAGCTGCAACTGCGAGCTGCTCTACTATTGTGTGGATTCCCATTCACAAGTGCTGGGAGGAAGTGATCTGAGATCACTTCCTCTACGTGCTGCAATGCATAAATTGAGGATTGTCCTTCACCACCTTTTCGGATTAGCAGATACCTGAAGTTTTACTGGGACTCCTGATAGGCCAGAGCCTGTTTGTCTCTAGCAGCCTTGAGTGCCGTGCAAAGACACCTCGAGTGCCGTGCATGGCTCTAGTGCCGTAGGTTGCCTACCCCTGCCTTAGAACATACATTAGTTCACAAAAAGAATTATATTGGGGAGTGAATATAGTAAAATAAAAAGCTGAAAATAGGAAATGAAAGATATATAGAAGGAGAATTTACAGAATGGAACTAAAGAGAGAAATGGGAGCAAAAGGAAAAGTTTGTTGACACAGTTGAGCCTGGCCCCACATCTCAACAGGTCCTAGATGTCTCACTGCTGAGGGTGCTCAATCGCTCACTGGCTCCTTTTCTTAGCAGGTGCTGGATGGCTGCTCTGTGCCAGATGGCTGGTGCTGGCGGTCCGTGGGCAGCAGACTGGACTTGGCAGGTGCCAACTTACTGGGTGGGTGCTGAATGGCTGGCCTGGGTGTCTGATGGCCGCATGATTGGCTCCTCGGCTGGCACTGGCTGGGTGATGGCTGGCTGGCACCTAATTTGGTGGCAGGAATCATGGAAAGCCACTGGGCAAGGCAGCCGGATCCTGAGCTGACCTGGAAGGCATGTACTGGCACTAATGTAGGCCCTGGCCTAGGCTACCTTTTGCCTTAAACTGCTTGTGCCTTGTGAGCAGTGAGCAGGCACTTTCTGGCTGTGGGCTGTGCCTGGGCTGTACTTTCCAGCAGCTCCTGTGCCTCTTTACTCTCACGAGCTGTGCCTGCATGCCGTGTGGAGCGTTGCCATGGTAACCCGTGACAACACTCTAACGGCCGCGGAGCTCGCGAGAGTTACATACACAAAAGCTGCTGGAAAGTTAAGATGGTGCTGGCTTGCCCCCGTCTACACTGTACAGGTAGCCAGGGCCCAGAGGTGCACATATAGATAGCAATAATCGCTATCTATATGTGCACATATGGAATGTGGGGCCCGGGACTCCAAGAGCAGTACGGGCCCCCCAGGACTGCCGGGCCCCCTGATGGCGGCCCTGGACATGGTACCTGGATTGCTGGGGAAGTATATGACATGGGATTTGGATTGCTATGGGGGGATATGTGACATGGGACCTGGATTGCTATGGAGGAGGATAGGTAACATGGGATCTGAATTGCTGTGGGGGGGGATATGTAACATGGGATCTGAATTGCTGTGGGGGGATATGTAACATGGGATCTGAATTGCTATGGAGGAGGATATGTAACGTGGGATCTGAATTGCTGTGGGGGGATATGTAACATGGGATCTGAATTGCTGTGGGGGGATATGTGACATGGTACCTGGATTGCTGTGGGGGGATATGAGGCATGGGATCTGGATTGTTGTGGGGGGGATATGTAACATGGGATCTGAATTGCTATGGAGGAGGATATGTAACATGGGACCTGAATTGCTATGGAGGAGGATATGTAACACGGGATCTGAATTGCTGTGGGGGGATATGTAACATGGGATCTGAATTGCTGTGGGGGGATATGTGACATGGTACCTGTATTGCTGTGGGGGGTTATGAGGCATGGAATCTGGATTGTTGTGGGGGGGATATGAGGCATGGGGTCTGCATTGCTATGGGGGAGGTAAGAGGCTTGGGACCAGGTTTGCTATGGAGGGGGTATATAAGCCATTGGATGTGGATTGCTGTGGGCGGGATATGAAGCATAGTGTTGACATGACTTGCAGTTATGTGGACACACAAATGTCCAAATGTAACCAAACTGACATAGCACATAAATGCATCCACCACACACGTGTAAATTCATATCAAACTGCCAGACAAATATGGCCATAATGCACAATTTCAGTCCTGTTCCCAGGAGCCCGTTGCCTACCATCCTCACCATATACTTCACTGTTGCTTTGGTGGGTACTACTAGGGGAAGTATGGTGCCCTAGGGGATCTAATGGCAATAAATGACTCTGTGGGAGAATGTACTGGGAAAGTATATAGCTGTGAAAGTAAAGTAGTATATGATATGGAATCTAGTGCAAAACATGCATTTTTCTAATCTGCATTATTACTTATGTTACAATGATGGACAGCCGTGAAAAGTGCTGTCCTGACAAAAATGTGGCTTTCTGTTGTAAGGCAGTAATTTTGCTGTGCAGACATACAATGGAAAATTGTAGATTATGCTAACGTAGTGTACCTATAATCTTAATTTTAATAATGACAGGAGGCGAGTATTTTGCATAACTTTCTTTACTTTATGCCTCCAGCAGCACAAGTCAATCAGAAAAACTTTAAACCAATCAGTAACAGGCATCACATCCATATATAAAGCCCTGACAGTCACATGATTTCCTTTTTCTTTGCTGCTTACCAGCCAAGGCACAGGTCAGAGTATTTTGCTCCAAACAGTTTTCATTTATATTACATTTATCATTATATTTGAATGTTTATGGTGTGGTATTTGTCCCCTGCTACCCTTTACCTTCTCTACCCTGATTATCTGCTAAATTGCTTTTACATTTTGGTATCAGACTTGCTTTTCTTCCCTGATAATTTGCTAGTTGCCTTTTCAGTTGGTATTAGCTTTGTCTCTTTAATATGATCATTTTCTAATTTCTTTTTGCTTTGTGGGGATTACATTGGTCCTTCTATCCTGATTTTCTGCTGTTGATTTTACGTTTTTCTATTGGACTTGTCTCTGCTGGCACTTTGTTGTTTCACTGTCTCTGATTTAATCTTGCGCGGATCGCAGCGTTTTACCGCGATCGCGTGTTGTTTGCTCTGGTGCCAGGACTTCAGGGCAGGTCTCTGGGGGTTGGGGGTACCGGGTGGACTCAGTACTGCACCGGCGGGACCGCGCGGCGCATTTGCGCGCGAACGGCGGCCATCTTGAATCTCGCGGCTCTCGCGAGATTCACGTCGGCCATTCGGTTTTAGCCAAATCGTTAAAACATGAAACATGCTGTCCTGACAAACTTGTATTTTAGGGAATTTGTATCTTTATGTTTTTTTTTCCGTTTTTTTTTTCTTCTCATAATGTCCCATGTGGCCATTCCTTTTCCTACCTTTTCCTAATTCTTATAAGGAACAGTCTTGTGTACGTCTTTAGAAATTCATACTTTATGTGGGCCAAAAAAAAAACCCCAAAACCCCTTGCATTTTCATAGAATCATAGGTTTATTTTGAAAATTACAGAATTAAAAAAAAAAAACAGCACCCCCCTCTACTAAACCACAGCACCCCCCTCTACTAAATCCCAGCCCCCCTCATATACTAAATCCCAGCCCCCCCCCCATATATACTAAATCCTAGCACCTCCCCCCCATATACTAAATCCTAGCACCCCCCTCTTGCCATCAAGCAGACTCCACACACATTGCCGCTGCCAGTATGCGACTCCGGAGTCCGGCCTCTGGTATACCCCAAATGGCGCTGTCTGCACCCTGTGCCAAATCTGATCCTCGTGCTACTTCTTGAAACCCTGTGAAGGTGAAGCTTGTTGATGTCACGTTGAAATGTGATGTGGCGTTGCGTGCCTCCATGCACCTACAGGTATTCGACTGTCCAGTTGCAGCCAATGCAACACTGACCAACACACACACTCACTGACAGACACACACACATTGACAGACACACAGACACTGACACACACACTCACTGACAAACACACACACTCACTGACAGACACACTCACTGACAGACACTCACAGACAGACACGCACACACACTCACTGACACACAGACACACACAAACTGACACACACATACCGTATTTATTCGAGTATAACGCGCACACGTGTATAACGCGCACCCCTAATTTTCGATTAAAAATCGGTATAAAATTTTATACCGATTTTTAATCTAAAATTAGGGTGCTTGTTATACTCGAATAAATAATACCGACCGCCGGGCTCATTACAAGCCCGGCGGTCCTGGGGGGGTGGGCAGCAAGCGTTTACTCACCTCCGTGCAGCTCCTCCAGCGTAAATCTCGCGAGACCCGCGGCTAGCTCTGACGACGTCAGAGCGTCAGAGCTGGCCGCGGGTCTCGCGAGATTTACACTGGGAAGCTGGAGGAGCTGCACGGAGGTGAGTAAACGCTTGCTGCCCACCCCCCCAGGACCGCCGGGCTTGTAATGAGCCCGGCGGTCCTGGAAGGTATATTTATTCGAGTATAACGCGCACCCTTAATTTTAAATTAAAAATCGGTTAAAAAAAATGCGCGTTATACTCGAATAAATACGGTACTTACACATTCTTGCACACACATACTTTTCTTTATTGCTCCCTACCTTTGGGAGCCGATGTGGGGCCTCTCCCTGGGGTCCAGTGGGGATCTTCTATCTGCTCTTTACTGCTCCATTGCACGGTTTAGTGAAGCCAGGTGCTGGAATATGAAGGGTCACGAGTTTGAAATGCCTGCTTTAGAGCATCATGTTTTTCATGTTATACTTATTATACTTTGATGTGGTTGTTTAAGTATAAACATAGAGGATTCAAATTATGCTCCTTGATTTACAAAGAAATATGTTAGTTTTTACTACTAGAGGAAGTTTTAATTTTCAGCCTACTTCAGATTTTTTACTTGAAGATCTTTTGAATAACACTTGGCAACCTGGTGTTTTACATAGAGTGTTAGCAAAGATTACAATAAATTGGAAGAAAGATTTATAATTGCAATTGCAGAACTTATGCACACACATCAGCTGATCTGATTAATCCAAAACTCATTTTATTAATAATTTTTATATATATATATATATATATATATATATATAAATATATATATATACACATTAGTCTGCATTTCTAGTAGTAGACACAACCAGCCATATCTAGACACCAAACTCAAGTCTTAAAAGGGTCAAAGGTACAGATTTCTATCCAGCCAGTCAGTTACCACCTAATGTAGATAAGGTTATGGACTATAACCTTTAACCCCTTAAGGACACATGACATGTCTGACACGTCATGATTCCCTTTTATTCCAGAAGTTTGGTCCTTAAAGGGTTAAAAAACAAACAAAACAAAAACCAATACAACAATATCTAGTTATGTTAAAGTTTCTATATTTCTAGAGATTTTGGCATTATGGGAACATTTCATATATTGTGCTCTTTTAAATACATGTTTGCGTATACTTTTAGTTTATTAATAAAATTGGGTAACTATCTTCTTTTTATATGCATAACTTGGCCACTGACGTTGCATTTTGGAGCAATAGAACAATTTTAACAATTCCCAATATTAATCTTAAAAAAGTATTTCTACACAGATTATTGATTAAGCAAATAAGAGATAACTTTCGACCTAACATTTATCTATGCAAAGTGAAAATGTTCACGGGAAACTGCAAATGAGCCCACAGTTTAGCATGTGTAGCGCTTAATTACAAGTTGCTTTATAAGATGTGCATGAACTCACAATGTGGAGATGATAACTTGGTTAAAGGGACACTGTAGGCATTGTAACTGCTTCATCTCATTGAAGTGGTTAAAGTGTCTGGAGTATTCTGCCACCATTCAATGTGGTACTGTTTTTCATGTTTTAATGCTAAACTAGAGTCCTCAGCAGTCCCGTCCCTTACTGTGCTGCTTGGGCTAGCTAACGATGAAGCATTAGTCTGAGCAGCAATGGGTAGCAGGGAAAGTATCAGCCAGCTAGAAGAAAGTGTGTTGTCATGTTTTGTACCTTCTTTCTTTATTATGTTGTTTGCATTTAAGTAATTTCGATACATTTAATACTCTAGTTTTCAAGACCCAATGACCAGCGTAGCATGCCGACTTGAAAACTTCATTGCCTCTATGCACTGCGAATGTGTCCACATGTTAAACAGCTTGTTTTTACCTTTTTTGCTTCTACAGGAAACGCTACTACAGACCCTAAGCTGTCATCATAACTATACAGGTCCTCCTAACCATATGAAGAGTCTCAGAGTTACTAAATGGAATTGACCCAGACTGAGCAACAGATATTTATCTTTTGGATAAACCCCTATTTATTGTCTTTAATTGTTGCCGACCCTGGACCGCACTGGACCTTGGATACTGTCACTGTCACACTCCAGAATAACCCTATTAGTTACCAACCCTGAACAGACCTTGGATTGTGATTCTCTTACTCCCCTATTAACCTATGTGTTGCCGTCCTGGACCAGACTTTGTATTTTTTTTTATTCTTTATTTTGTTTGTGCGTCAAGTAACAACAGACATGCAGAGCCACAACAGCTGCTGCAGGCATTTTCTTGGCATTGCATGAAGTGGCAGTTTAAACAGTACGTTTTTTGTTTTTTTTTAAATATGACATGAAAATCACAGGCTATGCGACATCAGCGATTTGTAATAAGCATGCTAGGCTGGATATTGACATGACATAGTTTAGTACGCTTATGCTCATGGCATGATAAACAAGTTACGTGTTAAGAAATATTAAAGTGTACTAGCTCTTAACTGGTAATCAGGTTTGTTTTGTGTGTCTATTATTTGCTAAGCAAGTAACAGTTAATAAGAGAGTAACTATTAGCAATAGAAAAAGACCACTGGTGTCGCGGTATTGAAGCCCCACAGTCCCCCGAGCACAGTACTTTTGTGTTGGTTGTTATGTCCATGCTTGTTAGTCCTGCCAATTAACAGGTGTCACTTTCGCCGCTGGCTCCATTGTGGGATGCGACCGCAGCCTGTCAGCAAGGTGAGTGCCATTTTGCTTGTCTGTCGCTTTTAGTGGTCAGCAACGGTCTGTGTGTTCGTTGGGCTGCGGTGTGAGGGGCAACCTCGCAGGCGGCCGCGAGGACCGGTCTCTGGGTGCCAGGGCTTGGGAATCCATGTGCTCCTTCAGGCGCTGGTGTAGTGAGAAAGCCCGGGGATAGGTGCGTCTGGTGGTACCTCGCATTGACGGTCGGTTTGTGCCCTGGGCTGACCGCGAGGCGGCCATTTTGTGGTACAACTCCGGGTTCCGAGAGCATGGGATGCACAGTGGGATCGGTGAGTGGTGGTGTCGGATCCCTCCAGTGGGGACCGGGATAACCCCCGCCGGTCCATAGGGGGGGGGGACGGGACCCGTGAGGAGTGGTTCAGTGCTGCTACGTGGTTGCAAAAGTTGGAGACAGGACGGCGGCCGTCCATCCTGCTCCCTTCCCGCATAGGCCGCAGGCCCCAAAGTTTCTCATAGCCTTCAGGGGCCTTAAAACTCCCGGTCTTGGGGTCAGCAGTAGCGCCCACAGCTGCCTGTTCACTGTGCTGCATTTCTGGCTGCTTTCAGGTGCGATGTTCCATGTTTTGCCTTCTAAAGGGCCAGCTTGTGCAGGAGCCTCTCCCGCATGCGACCGGTCAGCATGGCGGCTAGGCCCCGCCCCTCCAGACTTTGGATTTTGACACATAATTTGACTGACAAAATCCTGAAAATTCTTTTAATACCATTAAAGGGATATCATCTACCTGGAGATATCAAAAAGGAAAATAAAGGAAATCAACCTACCTTCCTACAGATGTGTAAGTAAATCTAATGTATTACTTAGTTCTCCTGACAGTTATAACCTGACATGTGTACTCACTGTCTTAGATATACCTTTAGTGAGAGCTTGGGTGTAGGTGGCCAGGAACCCTCAAAAATGGTTTAATATGGAATGAAGGGCCAAAGGAGCCCAGGCACAAAAACCAATTCAATAAGATGGAATGGTTGTAGTACCTACAATTTCCCTTAAAGAAACTAAACATTATGCTTAAAATTAATGCTGGGAATTAGGAATGTGTTAACATGAATAAAATGCTGTGTAAGAACAATTAAGGATTGAGATGATTAGGAGCTGTAGAGCTTATTTCAAGCTGGTTGTGGCAGGACGGTGTGGGCGGGCCCTAGAGCAGGCTTCCCCATACTCCGGCCCTACAGATGTTGCTGAACAACAACTCCCCTGATTCTCAGCCTATCTATTTCATTCATAGATTGATGGGAGTTGTAGTTCAGCAACATCTGGAGGGCCGGAGTTTGGGGAAGCCTGCCTTAGAGGTTTTCACAAGTGATACAACTTGAGTACAGATGTAATGGACAGTCCCACCCTCTGAAAAGGTGTCTCAGTCTGGGGTCAATGCATGCTCAACTGACCAACATCCTTGAATACAGCCCAAAACACACAGCAGTTCTCTCTTCATCATCATAGTTCCACCACCCAGTAATAATGTGTTAGCGCTGAGCTCCCTGGGGACAGTTCCCCATTATCCCCTCATGTGGGACAAAACCAGGATTTAAATTGGATTTGGGAGAGCTGATACATTTCACAAAATTCATATAAACCTACATTTAAATCATGAGTGAGGTAT